>NW_024044681.1:23459035-24061193 GCF_014851395.1 Micropterus salmoides
TCCACATGCCTGTGTGATTTCCATCATAATAACTGTAAAGGTTTATGAGGCAGTGTGAGCATATGTGAGTGAGTGTGTGTGTGTGTGTGTGTGTGTGTGTGTGTGTGTGTGTTTGCTCCCAGATGACCACTAAACAAAAGAGAAAGCTGCAAAAGTCAAAAGATTTACAGCTGAGGCATGGGCTTTCAGGAGACATGAGTCACACAGGAACATTAAATATTGCAGTATCTCTTGTATGCGCGTGCCTCTGTCTGGGTTTGCCGGACTTTTGTGCATGCGGGGGGTGCATGCTTTCTCCGGTCCCCCACGAGCATAGCAAAGAGTGTTTGTACACACGCACAAGTGTCCATTGGCATCTGTGTGTGCACATCTCTTAATAGGGACATCATCCTGTCTTTCTTCCTTTACCCTTAATGGGTTTTTGGCTTGTTCATAGCCTCTTGTCATTAGCAAGTGACCACAGCAGCCACAGTATTGCTATAATCTGTTCTGCTTTGCCCAAGACAGAGGGGCTTAGCAGCATAGTGGGGTATGGATGAGAAAGACTAAAAGGGGTGAAGATAGGGGTGATAGATGAGGGAGACTTGATTTAAGAGGGCTGGGGACAGGTGATCACTGAGAGCCTACGAGTGAAATGGGGCGAAGAGGGTATGAATAGGTGAGGAGAGACAAATGGGCGTGTGGAATATATGGATATTGATAATAAACGGCATAAGATGAAAGTGTGCTGGTGAAGAAAATATGGATAACCGAGTGGACTGAAGGCATGTGAGGAAAGATCAAACCTCCTTCCAAAGGACAACACTGATATATGAATACACCATTATATTCTTAGAACCTCTTCATTGCTCTACTCTGTCTCTGTCTCTTCTCATTTGTCTCAATACTCATTTTAGACTATTATCTCCCATTCATTTCTCTCTTCCCGTTCCCCTTACTCCTGAGTTTTCTATCAGTCTGTTTCCATCAGTCTAACAGTATATTGCATAGCAGTGTATTATGGCTGCCTTTATCTGTGTTACAGTAACTGCCCGACCACTGATAACAGTAATCAATTACATCTCTGTTCACTGTGCCATTAAGCACTGTAGCAGACATTGCTTTATATAACACACTCTTCCAATCTCTGCGCTTTTTTGGTCTCCAGTTCAAATCTCTCTACCACCTCATTATTCTCTTTGAATCTCATTTCTTTGTTTCTTTCATCCATCCTGGGGTATGATGATCTCGTCTATTTTTGGATCCCCAAAGCTCAACCACGTAACAAACAGCATACTGTATGACTTGGACCTCATGACTTTCTGCAGTTATTTTGCAGCACACCGTATAACCTTGTCCTGCTGTGTATACTAGGGATGTGCATGTCTATCAGTTAGACTGATATGCATCTTGATGCACTGACAATTAATTTATCCGATATATTAAAGAAAAATAAGAAGCAACTACCAATGTGGTACGATACGATTCACCCCCATTGCAATTTGTTATTATTTTATTCAACACAATGCGATTCAATGTAAGACGACACGATGAAAAAGATTAAGCATAAGCCATGCAATTCAATATGGTACAGAGAGCTTGATATTATTTGATTGTATTAATCATGAATGAACAAAATCATAAATGACATTAGTTAAGGGATGGTTGAATCATGGGGAGAGTTGTAACAACACCAATTCCACCAATTAGAGATAAGATAGAGTCATGTGATCATTTCAGTATTTAACTACTTCCTCCCTGATCAGGCATGGTGGTTATCAAGTCTGGAAACAGGTACATTCAGAATATATAGAGAAAAAAATGATTTTGAGGTAAGACGAAGACTATATTTTGTTTAGTATCTGTACTATTGCAGATAAAATTGTATGACTTATATTTGATTGAAATGTAGTTTCTTAGGCAACATGTGATGCATTTTTAGCTAGCTAAACATCAGCTGACAGGGTTGGGTGGGTTGTAACACTTCTTTAAAAAGTGTTACAACCATCCACTATAAAACTAGGGACTTTCTTGATTTTAAGTGTGCCCTTTGCAGTCTGAGCCCACCAAGCCTGCACTCCAGGGTTACCAGAATTTATTTGTGAGCTCTGTAACCAATACTTCCCATTCACATGTTGTTCACATGTTTGCGTGTGTATCGGCACTCAGTCTTTCCCATACTTGGTCTCTGCCGGTGGAGAGGTCAAAGAAGTGTAGGGGCAGCTTGTGAGAAATTCCAGTGCACAAGAAAAAGTCCCGGTATGCCAAAGAGTAAAATATAGAAGTGCCGGTACTGCGTACCGGTGAGTACCAGCCCACTTCAAGCACTGACTGTGACTCTGATTAAGAATATACACACATTGAGACACACAGACACACAACTCTTTTTTATTAGACCAAAGGACGTCCAAAGATGTTCTTTAATTAAGTACGTTGTAGTAGTATTTATTAAGTATACTTTTAAGTAAGTTAATTCTATAGGTAAATTTACATACGCATACTGTACATGTGCGCGAGTTATTGTTACAACCTACCCCGGTATTGGGGTAGGTTGTAACAAGCAGTGTTGGGCAGTTACACGTTACTAGTAACGTGTTACTGTAATAATATTACTTTTCCCAGTAACTAAGTAGTGTAAGTAATTACTTTTCTAAAACGGTAATATTATTACTAGTTACTAAGGCAAGTAATGCTGCGTTACTCGTTACTGAACGCACCATCCTTGACGTAAATCTACGCCTGTACAACAGCTTAGCGGGACCAGACTTTGTTGTTCATGTCCGCTGATGACACATTGCATGCGTCTTGTCTCTCTTGAAAAATCCGGTGTCTCCAGACATTTGATTTGTAGGAAGAAACGCTTAGCATTTTTCTCCTTCATGTTCATTTAAAGTGACACGCCTCGGCCTCCCTAGTAGCTGACAGGCCAATGGCAGCAGTGGAGATGAGAAAAAAACTTTAGGCGGAATCAATCTAAATGTAATGTAACCAATTTGATACCAAATGACTGGTCATATCTCTAAATAATAAAGGCATAGGTCCTCTTCTAAGAAATGTATTTAATAGATCGGATTTTACCATTGCAAAGATGTTATAAACGGTAAATTTCAAGTTCATCTTAAATTGTAACTGCAGCACATTTTTTTAAATCTGGCCAATTGCAACTTCTATGCTGGTGTACCAATACGAATCAGTGAATCTTATCTTCCATAGTATAAATGTTAAAGTTAAATACTGTACCATGTGTATTTTACCTGAATCAGAACATTTTACTTCTAAGTGCTTAAATCTTTGTTTACCATGGTTTGCTACTACTAAACGTCGTTATAAAGGCAAGAAGCCACACCATGCCAAAGCATAGTGAGAAGTCCCAGCTGTAGAAAAGTAATGAGATCCTTTTATGCAGAGGGAAGACATATTTCACCACAGTGTGCCTCAAGCAGTACAGTCCTCTGGGACGAGTAGTGGAAATCAAGGAAGATTAAGACTAAGCGCCGCTACGTTGGAGTTTACTGCGGTGAACAAGAGGGTCGCCTCCCTACGTCTTCGGGGAAACTCTGGCACCATGTTCGAACATAAGGATGCTCATAAGTGTACGTGGTACCAGATCACCCTAGGCCGAAGATCGATAATTGATTTTGTAATTGTTTCATCTGATTTGAGGCTGCATGTTTCGGACACTCAGGTGAAGAGAGGGACGGAGCTGTCAACTGATCACCATCTGGTGGTGAGTTGAGTCAGGGGGTGGGGGAAGACTCTGGAAAGACCCGGTAAGCTCAAACGAGTAGTGCAAGTGAACTAGGAACGTCTGGAGGAGGCTGCGAGATCTTCAACTCACACCTCCGGTGGAGCTTTTCTGGCATCCCTGTGGAGGTTGGGGACATTGAACCTGAGTGGGCAATGTTCAAAGCTTCTATTGCTGAAGCCGCAGTGGGAAGCTGTGGTCTCAAAGTCTTACAGTGGGGGAAATAAGTATTTGACCCCTTGCTGATTTTGCAGGTTTGCCCACTTACAAAGAATGCAACGATCTATAATTTTAATCATATGTACATTCTAACAGTGAAAGACAGAATCCCAAAGAAAATTCCAGAAAATCACATCATATGAATTTATTAAAATTGATAACCATCTGATGAGGAAAAACAAGTATTTGACCCCCTACCAAACAGCATGTTAATATTTTGTAGAAAAGCCATTATTGGCCAGCACAGATGTCAAATGGTTTTTATAGTTGGTGACAAGGTTTGTGCACATTTCGGCAGGGATGTTGGCCCACTCCTCCCTGCAGACAGCCTCCAAATCATTCAGGTTCCGAGGTTGTCGCCTGGCAACTCGAATTTTAAGCTCCCTCCAAAGATTTTCAATTGGATTCAGGTCTGGAGACTGGCTAGGCCACTCCAGAACCTAGATGTGCTTCTTCTTCAGCCACTCTTTTGTTGCTTTGGCGGTGTGCTTAGGGTCGTTGTCGTGCTGAAACACCCATCCTCGACCCATCTTCAGCTCTCTCACTGAGGGAAGGAGATGTTGGTCCAGAATTCCACGATACATGGCCCCGTCCATCCTCCCCTCAATACGATGGAGTTGTCCCGTCCCCTTGGCTGAAAAGCACCCCCAAAGCATGATGTTGCCACCACCATGCTTGACAGTGGGGATGGTGTTCTTTGGGTTGTACTCGGTGTTCTTTGCCCTCCAAACACGACGAGTTGAGTTGAGGCCAAAAAGTTCTATTTTGGTCTCATCTGACCACATCACCTTCTTCCAGGCCTCTTCTGAGTCGTCCAGGTGGTGAATGGCGAACTTCATGCGGGCCTGTACATGTTTCTTCTTGAGCAGGGGGACCTTGCGTGCGCTGCAGGATTTCAATCCATGACGGCGTAGTGTGTTACCAACCGTTTCTTTTGTAACTGTGGTCCCAGCTGCATTCAGTTGATTCATCAGTTCCCCCCTTGTGGTTTTGGGATGATTCCTCACCGTTCGCATGATCAGGGACACCCCACAAGGCGAGATCTTGTGTGGAGGCCCAGACCGAGGGAGGTTGGCGGTGGTGTGGTGCTTCTTCCATTTCCTGATAACTGCACCGACAGTTGATCTTTTCTCTCCAAGTTGCTTTCCGATTCTCTTGTAGCCCATCCCAGCCTTGTGCAGATCAACAATCTTGTCCCTGATGTCCGTAGAAAACTCTTTGGTCTTGCCCATGGTGGTGATGTTGGATGCTGGTTGTTTGGGTGTTGACAGGTGTCTTTTATACAGGTAACGAGGTGAGGCAGGTGTATTTGATGTAGATAATTGGTTGGGATTGGGGCTGTGTCTTAAAGAAAGACTAACTGGCTTGTAGGAGCCAGAATACTTGCTGTTTGGTAGGGGGTCATATACTTGTTTTTCCTCATCAGATGGTTATCAATTTTTATAAATTCATATGATGTGATTTTCTGGAATTTTCTTTGGGATTCTGTCTTTCACTGTTAGAATGTACATATGATTAAAATTGTAGATTGTTGCATTCTTTGTAAGTGGGCAAACCTGCAAAATCAGCAAGGGGTCAAATACTTATTTCCCCCACTGTAGGTGCCTCAAGGGACAGTAATCCTCGAACACCGTGGTGGACACCGGTGGTCAGGGAAGCCGTCCGACTGAAGAAGGAGGCCTTCCGGGATTTGTTGTCTCAGAGGACTCTGAAGGTGGTCACAAGGTACCGACAGGCCCGAAGGGCTGCAGCCTCTGCTGTGGCAGATGCAAAGCAGGAGGTGTGGGAAAAGTTCGGAGAAGACATGGAGATGGACTTTTGGTTGGCACAAAAGTGCTTCTGGAGAACTGTCCACCACCTCAGGAGGGGAAAGCAGGGACTCTGTTGACCTCAACTGAGGAGGTAATTGGGCAGTGGAAGGAACACTTTCAGGAACTCCTAAATCCGACTGACACGCCCTCTCTAGTAGAGGCCGAGCTGGAGGCTGATGGGGGATTCTCGTCAATTTCCCTGGTGGAAGTCACTGAGGTAGTCAAACAACTCCACAGTGGCAAAGTCCCGGGTATCACACTTCTCAGCCTCCCCGGTAAAGTCTACTCCAAGGGGCTGGAAAGGAGGGTTAGGCTGATAGTCGAACCTCAGATCAAAGAGGAACAATGCAGTTTTTGACCTGGTTGTGGAACAATGGACCAGCTCTTTACTCTCACAAGGATCCTGGAGTGGGCTTGGCAATATGCCCATCCAGTCTACATGTGTTTTGTGGAACTGGAGAAGGCGTATGACCGGGTCCCACGGGAGATACTGTGGGAGGTGCTGTGGGAGTATGGGGTGATGTGGTCCTGATGGCATAATCGGTCCGTGACCTTCAGCTCTCACTGGATCGGTTCGCAGCAGAGTGTGAAGCGGTTGGGATGAGGATTAGTGGCTCTAAATCTGAGGCGATGGTTCTCAGCAGGAAACAAGTACCTCGGGGTCTTGTTCACGAGTGAGGGGAGGCTGGAGCAGGAGATTGGCCGGAGAATCGGAGCAGTGGGGGCGGTATTGCACTCGCTGTACCGCAACGAAAAGAATGCTAAGCCGTAAGGCAAAGCTCTCGATCTACCGGTCAATTTTCGTTCCTAACCTCACCTATGGTCATGAAGGGTGGGTCATGACCAAAAGAACGAGATCATGGGTACAAGCGGCCGAAATGGATGTCCTCAGGCTAATGTTCCTCAGGGTGGCTGGTGTCTCCCTTAGAGACAGGGTGAGAAGCTCAGCCATCCACGAGGAGCTGAGAGTATAGCCGCTGCTCCTTTGCATTGAGGTGGTTTGGGCATCTGGTAAGGATGCCTTCTGGACGTCTCCCTAGGGAGGTGTTCCAGGCACGTCCAGGTGGGAGGAGGCCTCGGGGAAGACTCAGGACTAGGTGGAGAGATTATATGTCCACACTGCCCTGGGAACGCCTCAGGATCCCCCAGTCAGAGCTGGTTAATGTGGCTCGAGAAAGAAAAGTTTGGGGTCCCCTGCTGGAGCTGCTGCCCATGCGACCCGACCCCGGATAAGCAGATGATGATGGATGGATGGATGGATGGATGTTTTAGTTGTCTAAAACTAACATATCTTAACCATAATTTATTCACCAAAACCACTATTTTTCTCTATTCATACCATAGATTCAATACAGATATTGTAAAAGCAAGAGTTTTAAAACATGAAACCATCACCGTAGTGTGGCAATTAATTCTCCAATCCCTTTCTTTTTAACTAATATGATTTGTCGAAAATGTTCTACCAAAATGTTCTACTCTGCATCCACATAAACACTTTAAGTCAAAAACGTAATCATTTATGGATGATATGTACCGTGAAGATATACATACTCAGAGCATTGTTATGGCAAATGCTAAATTTTCCTCCTAGCTCACTGATCAATTCTATTCTCACAGCTCAGTTTCAAAATGTCATCAGTGAGCTGATGAGAGTGCTGTTGGATACTGCTGTATGACAACATTTTTATTTGATCTTACACTACACAGGCTACTAGGCAGCCTATGCTATGAAAAACTTAAGTGCCTCTTGCTGGGACTCTTGTATTCAGTTTCCACTTTCTCTAAACAGCAGAATAAAAATTCCATCCCCAAACTATCTAACCACAGGTACTAAAGTTAAAACAAACATTGCAGTAGGTAGCTGAATTAACACGTGGGCTTTGCAGCCTGACATGTTCACAACAATTACTCTTACAGGGTTTGCAGACTAAGAAGAGTTGTGAGTCTCTGCAATGCAAAAGGTGGGAATACAGATCAGTTTTCCTAGACCCTGTGACAGTCATTGGTTCCCCATTGCATTTAAACAGGTGGTCCAAAATGTATCTTCTCAAACTTGAGGTATTTGAAACAATTTTTCTTTTGCTGTGTGCCCTGCAACAAAAACATTACACAGCCTCACTCTAGCCCTACACATCTGGAATGCAACCTTGTATTTCAAGTCCTTTGAAATACACAGAGATCAAAACCTTTCTATGAAGAAGCCCTTATGTCATCTGATAAGATATACTGTAATCTCCTCAATATCTGCTGTTTTAAATAGACATAAACTTGTAAATAATTACGTAAAATTAATCACAAAAGAACTGAGCGACAAAAAGCAGTCTGAGCATTCTGTGATCAAAACATAAGATTTGGGTGTGCTTAAAAACATTTCATAAATAGATGGTATTCCACCTGCTTGCAGGATGCTAAGATATTAATTAATAGGCCACATATTTTCTATTACTTTTTGGCACTTGGAGGTAAATGAGCATAACAAGATATCAGTTGTTTGTTTTTTGCAAAGTGATTTAGATTTAGAATCAGAGGCATTCCAGCATACACTTCCCTGATTCGTAATGACCCATCACTTGATTAGCACTTGCCTGTTGACTCAGACATTAATAAAAGTGTTACAGTGAACACTTCATACAATCCCATTTATCCATATTAATCTCAAAAGTAACACACACATCCTTTATCAGCATTCTTTTGGAAATATGATTGTTTCCTTTCATCTAAGCTTTGTTTTGATGGGACTTTCTGTTCCAAAGCTTTTTGTGTCCATTACGGCAAAGCTACCTTTTTGCTTGCGCCACGTCGAAGCAGCAGCTGGTCCTCACTAAACAAATTTAGATGTTTTTCCCCCTGTGCCTGTGTGCACAAATGTGTGTGTGTGTGTGTGTGTGTGTGTGTGTGTGTGTGAATAGTGCAGGGAGGGCCAGTAAATTCAGTGAACCTGATGACCAGAAAGTTTGTCAGCACCAAGGAAACCTTCAAGCCCATCATCACCTGGACCCCCGTCATAAACCAAAGGTTTATTGTATATTTGGGTCCAGAGATGCTCACCGACATGTCAGTCTTAAAAAAAATAATAGAAGCGATTTGATGAGACAGTAAAGTTGGAAGGAGATTACTTGCACATCAAAGGTTGCTGCCTTAAAACTGTATTGGTGTGTGTTGTGATAACATGTTGTGCTGTTTCTGAATTCCTCTAACCTTTCTAAAACAGCTCATTGTCCAGTGGAAACTAAGAAAAATAAATTTGCTTTTAGATTGAACCAAGTGCATCTTTTCTTTTTATCCAATGGGCCAAAAGTTGATTTTAGATTTGTATCAGAAAGCTAAACCACATAGCCATGTTTATGGTCAGAAGTGAAAAAACAAAATGCTGTTGTTTTGCAGTGAAATATCACATGAACACTATCATAAAATATGCAACTGAGGGAAACAATGAATCCACCCTCCTGTAAGCACTTAGCAGCACTGGGGGGAGGCAAAAAAAGCAATGGAGGATAAGCTGCTACATGTAGGTACCATATTTCATTCTGCCCATGAATTTGGTGAAAAATGCAAAGTGCGTCTCCAGTCACAGATAATGGTGTGTTGTATTTGGATAGCAATCATATCCAAAAAAACACATCTACCAGATACTGGCTGGAACAGGTCTAATGGTAACAAACACTACTGTCGGCCTCCTGCAATATTGATGTAGTTCAAGCTGGATGCAACTTGTGTGTTTCTGCCCACAAGTGATGCATTTTTATTTTGGAACCAACCTGTTTGGGGTTGCTTGGAACATATGAGTCAACATCATTGTTGTCAAAGTACTCCATGATTATTTGACTTTGCTTATATCTGTAAAAGACTTTTGACTTTCATCCCATACGTTTCATAACAATTCTAGGACCATGTCAAGGAAAAGAGAAAAAACAACAGTCAAGCTTCTTTATATTTTGATTAGACTTTTAACAGATCTCCTAGAAATTATGTTTATACAATTAATACAAATACATTTAGGAGAAAAGATAACGCTGTTAGCAATATAAAATATATTGCTATATTTTATATAAATATATAAATATAAAATATAGCAAGAGAGCAAGATAATTCAGTGAAAAAGCATTGCTTTTGGCTATATGATGACAATTATGATGATGGTATTACCACAGTACCAACTACATAGTCAGCAAAGAAGCAGCGGCAACACACAAAGAAGAAGACTGAAAAAATGCTGCTTACATGGTATTAGCTTGTTGGATTATTAAAAGATAAGGGAACAACCGCAGGCAAAATTAGGCATGGACATTTCAGAATAAGTAAATAAAGTCACCAACAGTGAACTGAAAGTTGCTGAAAATGAAGTCATGTATTTTATTATTATCAGATCTATAAATGATCCAAGGGCAGCCCCGGGCAAGTGCTTGCCATGTTTAAACATTGGGAAGAACTGTCATAACGCCCCTGCAGCACCCCCAAAAGTTCAAAGCGGTTGCCTCTATGTTTTGTCATAAATGCAGCTCAGGAATTTGTCTTTGCTGCACACAGTTCTTTGTGTTTAAGTTCTTTAAAACAATGCCACTGGGGATCCAGTATAGCAAGGCTATTGCACAAATGATGACCTCAGATCCAAACATTGATACAATGTGATGTGGCACAATTGAATGGATGGAGTGTCTAGCCTGGTGAATAGCATTTATTGACAGGTGATCAGTCTTAGACGTTTATGAGCACAAAGAAGGAGTCATGCTGCCTACAGACAGCTATTCTTGCTTGTTGTGTCGGGCTCTAGCTCACATGAATGTTAAAATATATCAAATGAGCAAAACCATGAAGATAAGAAGATAATAAGGTGACAAAAATAGGGAATCAGTCAATCACAGACCCTTAGGAATCAGCCCACGAACAAAGCCTCACTGCAGCCAAATCTGACATGCATATAATAGCTGGATTCGCTTTAATGTAGGGCAAATAGCCACCCTGCTAAAGTATACTTGTACAAGAGAGAAGCTGAGCACTGTAGCTCACAAAGCATTCAGACCTTGTGGACGTAACAGCAAATGTTCCTACTAAGCTCAACATCATAATAGTATCATAATAATGTAGTGTGTACTTCAACGTTGGAGAAAAGGGTTAAGTATAGGTATGATATGCTGACATTTTCAACTCCAATCACACATGTTTCAGTCAGTTGATGTAACGACACCTGTAAGACTCAAAAGCATGTTTTAGCATTCTGCCACCAATCTCCTCTACGCCTGCTTAGTTGCACTGATCTAACACACTAACCCACACTAGACTGTCATCAGCTCAACAGCCATTTCCTGAGTACACTTTCTTGTTAAGTGTACTCAAAGACTAAGGTGAAATATTTCATTGGACTACTGTACATTTCCATTTTGAATGGGTTTAGGGTGAAGGTTAGGAAATGAATGGAGTAAGCAAAGTGATAAAAAGTGAGAATGTGTTTGTTTTGTTTTTGTCTTTGTTGGCCTTTTTGTGGCGACTACACTACCTGCTGGTGCTGGATTAGTTTACCTTTAGTTCTCTCCTCTGATGCAAGTTTAGAGACTTTCTATGTAACAGATAGTGTAAGAGACACAGCCAGCATCACAATTTGTTTCCAATGTTTGGATAACATACAACGACAATTAAAATGTCTTGCTTTCCTGTCCAACAACACAAAAGAAAACACTGGACTGGACTGAGTTGTGTGGATACAACAATTTTTTCCCTAATTTACATGTTGAAGTATCTCTATTGTATGATTTCTAGATATCTATTTGGTTCTTTATATGTATATACTGTATATAGTCTATGTAAGTTGCTAAGATGTGGTGAACTGGTTGAAGTCTGAAGCTCTGCCATTAACCTCTTATTGTCCTAAAAATCTATTTCAAGTTGGATTTTCATTCAACTTTTCAGAGGAATGAAAAACAAGTCATTGTTTTTGAGAAGGTTCAGATTCCGATTGACAAGTGGGTCTGTATCTCCCAAAGCGTAAGAGTATCACTATTCTTTTTTTTCCTGGACAAATTGTAAAATGGATGTTATCACCTAAAAAAGAGCATTTCCCTGTTATAAATGTGAATAGCTGAGCCTCATTTCACCTCTCCCTCCCATTGCTTTTTTTTTATCAATTAAATGATCCTCAGAGTTGTGATCTTATCCTGGTATATTACACTCACAAGCTGTCTGGAAAATTGTTTCCCAAGCTTTTAATCTTAAAAGCTAAACTAGTTTAGGAATCTGAAATATCCAGAAAAAAAAGAAGAAAGAAATGAGGATAGGAAACACTCAAAGAAAAGATCTCCCTGAAGGACACACGTTGCAACCATCTTATGTTTAATGATTTAAAGACAGATCGAACTTTGCCCCAGCGGTCAGATCTGCTCTGTAGAATTATAGTTGTATTTGGTAAGGGACATTAGGCCTCAGTTAATTGTTAAATTATAAATTTTTGTTTTGGTGTAAAATGTGATGCTCTCAGGCTAAGAGGGATTTAGGTCACTCATTTTTATACAGAGCCTGGGACTCCCTGGGACTTTGAAAGAATATCAAGAAAATGTCTCTACATTTAAAAAAATACTTTGATTTAATTAAGATACAAATTGCTTTTATTGGACCACATCTGAAATGTTTAAACTTAACAGCAGTGGTAATTCGCATTATTGGAAATGTCAAGGATGTGAATTAGTCCAGACTTATTGGTGGAATGTGTATCCATGTTTTTTTTTCTTTTTGTGATTTTTTGATTATAGACTGTATAGATTAGGTGACCAACTAATTACAGTGGACCTTAGAGCTTCAAATATGATTTCGGAATACCAACGGTGTGTTAAGGGGCTGGAAGAAAACCCTCCCTTAATGAAAAATCTCATTAAGAAGGACATTTGAACATTATGTGATCAAAACGGATGGAGATTTTAATAGGTTGTGTGTTATAGCCACAAAATATAATAAAGGACAAGTAAGACTATATAGATCATATTAAAGGTCAGTGAAATTTTAATTATGTCATATTGGAAGACAGACATGCATGGGAAGGAGTAACTATTTGTGAATGCAAGTATGCATGTGTATGTATGTTGGTATCAATGTATTTATGTAGGTGCATGTATGTATGCAGGTATGAAGCATTAATGCATGCGGATGAATTATATTTATGCTGGTGTGCGTAAATCCTAATGTTGTTTTTCTTACGGTTTGCATATTGAATATCTTTTGTATTTGTTCACATGGGGAAATCAATAAAATATAATTCAATGAAAAAATAAGTTGGACATAGGTACATTATATTAAATAAGAAGTTACTGGTGCCAGCATCCTAACACAAATATCTAACATATGTCTTTTCTGACAAAGAAAGTGTCAGTCCATTGCCTAAATCCAGTCATTTTGTACTGCAAATCAAACGGGGTGTTTAGCATGATCTTCATCATTCTAATGCAGCCTTGTGCTTCCTTTTGCCGTGCCTGATCACACAGACAATAACAAAATGGGTCTCTGAAGAGGACAGGGCCTTTTCAGTATTTTAGGGTCTATGCCACCTTCAGACATCTAAAAATCCCAGGTATCACTCTTATCAAGTGTGATGATCTAGCTGTCAGATTTCCCCGAAGGAGCTAGCTTTGGAACAATACCCATGATTTAGGTTAGCCATCACTCTCCTTCTTTCTCCCGCACAGTCTTTCTCTCTGTCTCTTTCACACAAACACACACACACACACACATGCGAGAGCTGTTGCCCATGGGGATATTTTTCTTTTGGCTGAGGGATCAGAAGGATGTGGAGCTGTGAATGCTTCAGTCCCGCTCTCCTCTGGTGTGCGCTCTCGCTCACACTGTGTTGGGAATTAATGACTTCTCTGTGGCCCATCAACAGCACAAAACACGTGGGGAGAAAACATAAGAGATAGAGTGTAGGGGTAGCAAGCAGGAGACTAGAAAATAACAGATAAACATGGGACCTCAGGTTGAATTCCTTGGCCATGCACAGTACTGCGGCAGAAGAGGTGGGAAAGGATAATACTAAAAAGCGACTAGAGAGCAATAGGGATGAATGAGAAAAGAACAATAAGTTGGTGCTGAGTCAGAATGGTGATATTGCAGGAAGAGGTAATTTCATTTTGGCTTCCCACCAGAGACCTGAAAGAAGAGAGTGAGGTTTAACACTTCATGCCCTCTCCTTTCACATTCTTACACTCAAGTTGAGACACATACTCTCAATCATTTCATCTTTTTCTCAGTTACACAAATCTGTGGCACATGTTGACACGCGTATACAGAGCTTAAAGATAAATCAGGTAATGTAGATAAAGGGAATAAGAGTGATGGTAAAAAGTTTGAGGGAAGGTAAGGGATGGGACCAAGAAAAAAAGAAAGGATTCCTTTATTTATTTATAGCCTTTAATAACAAAAAACATCTCAAAGGACATTCAGCCATTAAACAATAATTAATTCATATGCACAATTAAAAACAAACCATCCACCTGAATTTAATTGAATCTACTGACATATATTAAATAAGGCCAGCACTAAAGAATCCCCTGTTATGCCCACAGCCCCCATGAAGCCACTTATCCTCCCATAGACACTATAGTAGCTTCCCACCTAGAAGGCAAGGAAGGTTTATTTGTATAGCACATTTCAACAACAAGGTGATCTTAAAGTGATTTACATAAGATATAAAAGTCATTAAGAAAAGAAACACAAGGCAATAAAAAGGTAATATAAAAAGGAATATTTATATAAACAAGCCTACATGTTGAAAGGACAAAAATATTTTAGGGAGACTTTGAGAGAGGGTCTAATTCCCTCAGGTTTTAAACAGTGCAGAACCTTTTTGATCCAATTGTAACGTGCAAAGTCTCCAAAACAATACTTTTAACAAACTAACCGACATACTCTTTGTCATCTCACAGGTATATTAAAAGGGCTAGATCTCTAGCATCTCTATAAATCACATTGGACTATTCTGCAGCACATTATATGTGTGCATTTTAAGTGTGTAAAAGTACTTTGCCCCTATGTAGTGAGAGAGAAAGGTGTGGTGGTTGGGGTTTTAGATGGTCAAGTTGTTACAGGAAATGTAACTGAAAATAGTGTCTGTGTCTGTTTTTTCCCCCCTGTACTTGTGTTTCTTCACTCTCCACATTCGTCGTGACTCAAATTCCCACTTCAGTATGGTG
Organism: Micropterus salmoides; assembly: GCF_014851395.1. Taxonomy (NCBI): domain Eukaryota; kingdom Metazoa; phylum Chordata; class Actinopteri; order Centrarchiformes; family Centrarchidae; genus Micropterus; species Micropterus salmoides. The sequence goes on from NW_024044681.1 coordinate 23,473,960, forward strand.
AGCTGACGGCACAGTGACTAAAAAAGGTGCTGACAGTGTGTTGGGTCTCAGCAGGCAAGCCTAGGCAAGGTAGCTCCTCTTGAGTCACCCAGCCTAAGCATTTTTCTTTTCATTTCAAGACTCCATAGGCCTTTACTAGCCAGCTCACCTGTTCCCATACTCAGTCAACCATAAATGTCCCTGCAGATTTCTGTCCCTGTCTCTGCAGATACTCACAATTGGATATACCGTATGAACACATTTTATCAGAAATTATGAAAAAGAAAAAGCATTGCAATATAAAAAAACAGGGGAATGCATGAGTTCAGAATATCATGGATACATATGAAAATGTATTTTCCTTAGTGAGCCTCAGTTGCATAAACTAAAGCACAAATTAAAGGGGTATTAGTAAGAGAAACATATACTCTATAAGGGTGGTGGCATATTACAGTAAATATTCCTTATAAGTAAACAAATGAAGTGTTTAGAATATTTATTGCATGCCGCACAGAGAGCAGATTACATGTTCTGATGCTGCTTTGGAGAATGTAACAAAGGTTTTTTACACGCAAAGCTACTACCAGAGATCCTGCTAATTATTGAACCTAATGCAAGTACAGGCTGCAGTGGGTTTACAAGGGTCAGATGAGGAGGCTACAGAATAGCAAAGCTTGTGGCAGCAACACCTGCTATTCTGATAGAACAATTATATTATTTCTATGTCTGCTTACAAATATTTGAATGATTGAACAAATGCATTAACTCACCCTCCCAGATCACAAACTTCATAACCTCAAATTAAACATACGTGTGTCTGTCTGTGTATGTGTTCATATTAGAAGTCACTTTCCATCCTTTGTCTAATCGTCGTTTTCTTAGACAACTTAATTTGTTCATTTAAAATTATGACACTCTCTAATCTAACACATCTAATATAATACATAAAATGATGCAGCTTCAATGCACTGAGGTGATCAGAGTGAACAGGTTCATGCAGTGAGGTTTGTCCACACTGTAAATCAAAGGAACATTAACTGCTGAGTTGCTTCTATTCTAATATCTTGGGTAAGTGGTAATGACTGTAGCTGAGACACACAAGCATATGAGTGTAAAGTGGAGAATGTGGGGTACTTGTACATGTGAGAGTGTGTAAGCATGTCTATGTGATGATGAAAGGCTTGTTTTATTTTTTATGCTTTTCCAGTATTGAATTTTTAGTTGATTAGAGTATACTGTAAGTTTGGTTGCATGGCCAGCAAACATAGCATTAATAATTAAGATAAACTGCAAAAACAAAAACTCACTTTGAGAAAACAGAAGTTTATTATTCATTTGAGGCTGTTCGGCATTATCAGGAGACAAGAACACCTGCGCTTTTGAAACCATAATGAGAGAAACAAACAAATAAAGCTATACATCAAAGAAAAGAATAGAGAAAAGGAACACAAAGTGTGTATTTGTGTGTGTGTGTGTGTGTGTGTGTGTGTGTGTGTGTGTGTGTGTGTGTGTGTGTGTGTGTGTGTGTGTGTGTGTGCGTGTGTGTGTGTGTGTGTGTGTGTGTGAGTGTTTGTTTCTTGCTTTTATATCTCGGTAGGAACAGAGACTGCCTTTTGAGGGTTAAGACTTGGTTTTAGAGTTCAGGTTACAATTGGGTTAAGGTTAGGCATGTAGTTATGATGGTTATGGTGACATTAGGGGCTAGGGAATGCATTATGTCAATGAGATTTTCCTATGGGGATAGAGTATGGAATTAGCCCACTGTGTAAGAACTTTCATCTTCACTTCCTCCATTCAACTTGACAAAACAACCTTGGCTTTAAACAGGCTACAGTGTTAATTAAGTTGTAAAACTGTAATGAACTTTGATCAGTCCAAACTGAGGACGAACCTCAGTAGCCACTATTCAACTAGACTACTACTACTTCCAGACCGAGTCCAATATAATTAAAATTAAGTACATGTCGCACATCCTGTGGGACATGAGAACTGTCTCCACAGAGTTGAGTACAACATTTTCTGTTTCTCTTCTCTGTGTCCACCATCCTCTGTTGGACTGATCGTAGATTTGACTTGTGGTTGCCTTAAGTACTGGAATTACACTAGACTGCTGACTTTAGCTTGCTCAGCTGAGAATTTATGGCACCAACACCCATAGCTAGTACGACCAACTTGCTTAGCTTGGATAGCCTTTGGGTTTTTTATCAGACCCTTTCTCCATTTGCTGGAACTGACAAAGCTGTAGTTTGAAGTGGTCTCATTTTTTTCAGCAATGTGTTCAAAATCAGAGTGAGCTTCTTCCCCTGAAGCAGAGGAGGTAGGTGAGTGTGATTCTATACTAGTCACTGTTTGTAAAAGAAATCCTAACTAAATTAAACTTCATAAACAAACAAATCAAGAAAAAAGTTTCTAACCTTGAGGATTTTGAAAATGAGTAACATGTTATTTTAGGGATAGTTCTTCTTATTGTGGAAAAGAAAGAAGGAGCATCCTGACAAAAACAGACAGAGGAATCATAATTATACCGTTTTGGATTACACAATGAATGTAATTAATCAAGCAATTAATTATGCAATTGATGACTGTAATATACATGCATCATTACATTTCACAATAGATGTAATAATAGGAGTTTTTGATAAACAAGCAGTGACAAAATATTGAATACATTTATTAATGATCTTGCCCCACAATCTGCACTGGTAGACTTGTAGGAAGGTAATGGTTTGTTTTGAATTGCTGAAAGGGTGAATTTTACCAAGCAATCACTTCACTGTTATCAAACAGTATTATTAATGCTGCTTTTGTTGAATAAGATGATTTCTAGAGCACAGCAGGGCATAGAACAGCAGTGTATTCGCTCTAATGGGGTGATAATGCCCAAACAGAAACGCACTAGCATCTTTAAGTGGCAGCTCATGCTGTCTGTTTTAGCGCTTACTGGTCTGAAGAAAGGTTAATGGATCAGGTTTGGATACACCCGGCTCCTTCAACAGTTTGTGTAGGCAGCCAGATTGGTGTCAACCGGCTGGCTGCAGTTCATACATATGAACTGAGATTGGTTCTGTTAAAATCCCAATCAATAGCAATAGAGTAATAATGAATTACCAAGCAGACGGAATAGCAGTTTGCAAAGCCAGGTGCATTGGCATTACCAGCTGCACTGGTTGGTAGAGAAACACAACACAGAGCTAGGAGTGATGTGAAGAAATCTGGCAGACTTTACTAGTCGAAGTCCTGATTGATCCAAAGATGAATGAACCATAAATCTGTTGCAAAAAATACTCACGTTCCAACTGATGACCACATATTTCTTGAAGCCAAAATAACATGGGATGAAAGGCCAGATTTAAGAACACATTTTCTTTACTCGGTGTCAACTAATCACATATAGTGGTTAGTCTTTTTATGAACATCACATCAAGCTGAAAGTCAAATGTGTCACTTTGTTTCCATGCTCACTAGCAAATGCTTTAAAACATGGCAGAATAAATTTTTTTCCTGAATTGTTGGCATTCATTGTTCGTGTTGACATCTAGTCTATCAAGAAAAACCATTACTGCCCATACCAGCGCATGTCGTGTGAAGCTGTAACACAGCCATTTCTTGAAACTGAGAGGTGAGAGTACTCCTCAACAGCTTAGCAAGTTGCTGAAAGGTGAATGACAGATATACCTAATTGTTTCTAAAGTGAAAAGACAGCTAGATCCCGAGTGTATATCCATGCTTGTACGTATCACAGACCTTCTTTTTCCAACAGATGATTTAACTGATGATGACACCATTGCAGTTGCTACTGCTAATTTTGCAAGTCCCATCAATATAATCAGGACTGCTGTAGCTGCAGCATTCAAGTCCTCTTAGACCTATACTGGTCCCCACAACCCCAGGCATCTGAATTAGTTCCAGGGTTGTAAATTTCCACTCTCCATAGTTTCTCTAGCTTTAAGAGATGGTTTCTGACATTTTTGCAGGCTGCAAAGTCAAAGTCATGTTTGTTTTTTGTCCAACTCAAAGTCTTTCAGTACTGAACAGTCACTGTCTGCTCAACATTGGCTTAAGAAGAAGGGAAGGGGCCAGTCCACAAGCCCTTACTTTCATTCCTCATTGATGTGTCAAATATATCCTCATATAGAAAAATACTTTACAAGAAAGAGAGAGTTAACCAGTGTCCATGTTACTGCGGATTTAAAAATGTTGTTTACTTGTTGAAAGATTTCCATAGTGCCACTCAGATCAACTGATCATCAACTCGTCTTCCTGAGTACCAATCCACACCTCCACACACATACAACAAAGTGGTTTATTTAAATGCCTGCTTCTGCCTATGCTGCCATCTGTTACTGCTGCCACATACTGCTTATCACAGGCCAGTGGTGTCATACACTCACCCTGCTTTCACCTGTATATCTTTCAGTTTAAGATATTGCTGCTGCCAACCAGTTCTAATTAAGGCAGTGGTGGCTTAAAAGTCAGAGAAGTGAGCTTGTGACCATGAGATCGTCATTTTCCGGTCTCCCAGACCGACAGGATGAATCTGGGTGGGTAAAGTGACAACCTGCACTTTCCCCTCCCTCTTTACCATTGAGGTGCCCTTGAGCAATGCTCCTAACTCCAACTTCTCCAGTGGAGCTGCTCAGTGGCCAGCATATCAAACTGTGGTTGTACTGGGCAGCTTCAAGGTGTGCATTGCTCTTCCAAGTAAACTCCCCCTTTTAGTATTCAGAGCCATTTATTGTCATTTATCATCACACAATCTTCGGCAATGAGTGATGCCAGGTTGCACAGCGTTAGTGATCACAGAGGAAGTTGCAAGCAACAGAAAGTTGGCTTCTTAACATTGCTGCTAATTGCAGCGCTTTGGCCATGTATGTGAAATGTTGTACAGTAGTACATCAGCATTTTTAAGTGCTGGTATTTTCCCCATCACCACTGCCAGAGTGCATGTTTCCAAATGTATCCATCTGGGAGAGCAATTTCAAACAGCTCAATTTATTATTGTCAAAAATGCTAGTTTTGTCTAGAGGGAAGGACATTACAGAGAGAAAAACGTCTTTTCATATTAATCCCCATAAGTGTGGACATTATCTTATCAACACTTACTTGTCTAGGCTGCAGAAACAGTTAGATAAAGTCAGTGTCTTTAGGTAGATTAACAAACAGTTAAAGTACTTGCGATAATACCACAGTGTGTACCGCATCGACAGACATACCAGAGGTGGGACCAAGTCATTGTTTGGCAAGTCAGAAGTAAGGCTCAAATCTTTGCACTCAAGTCCTAAGTCAAGAATGGCAAATCTTGAGTAAAGTCTAAAGTCTTAAACACTGAGTTTCGAGTCTTAAGCAAGTCATAATGCACTCTTTGCCAGATGTAATGATATTAACAAGAAAGTAATAATATATTAATGTCACAAATCAAACCATGACATTTGCATTTATTTGTCAAAACAAGTGTGATAACCTGCTAATTTTGGTTAAAAAGTTTTCTCTCATTTTCTCTATGTATTTTTCGGGAACAAATTTAGCATATCGTTAAATATGGGCTGGTCTTAAATAATTTTTGCATGATTGGAGAAATTTATAGTTTGGTGAGCAACTGAAATGTCCTCTGTTTTGAGTAGGCCTTTCTCATGCTAGTTGTCAATATGTTAATACCTAATCAGTGCCAATCAGAGATGAGCATCATAACCTACAGGATTCTCAGGGGGGGGGGGACTAAAAAGATGGAAAATGGATGAAGAGCGAGAAAAGCAGTCGAATCAGGGTCCTCATATCGAAGCATCGAATCTCAATTATTCTGGGTCAACCCCATAGACTGTATATTAAAAGGTCACCCCTAGTGTCTATATGTGAATAAAGCATGGAGGTTGATATAGGCAAACAAGAAAGAGAAAAGACACACAGAGCAAAGTTTATAAGATCAAGATGTAATAAACTAATAGTTTACCTTACAGCCGCCAGCAGTAAACTTGTGTTCACAGCTGTGGTTCTGACTTCACAGTAAAGTCTAGCTACTGATTCTGCACTTTCCAGCAGGAGCTAACACAAGTAAAAATATACAAATCCTAACTACTGTGATAATCATGATAACCACTTATCACACAGGAACTAACAGTAACCTTTCATTCAACAGTTACTGGATTAAAGTCTTGATAAAGCGCCGTTATTGGCTTCACATACAATAATAGGAATAAAGCAAGTACAGCCCAGCAGCGTGGCACCAATACAAAAGATGAAAAGTGCAAGGCACAGCAATTGCAAAGGATGTAGTGGTCCAGATATCACACAGAATATTCACAGAAATTTCACCACAATGAAGCTTGTATGGTTACAATATCACAAGTTATAAAAAACCTAGTCTTCTGACCAGACACATAAAAGCCACTTCTTCATTACAATTACAATGTGTCAGTCCATTTAAGAAATCCAGCGGAGTCTTCTCGGCTCAGTTTCTGGCAAACAGCTGATTCTTTTGTGGTAGGGATGTTAAATAGCGGAGCTGGCATGATGGGCTGAGAGGTTGGGGCACAGCGGTTATCCTCCACCCTGTAAGAACGGTGTAACCATGTCTTCTTCAGCCGGTATGAAAGCTGTTATCTTGTAATTAAGCAGGAATGGGGAGAAAACTACAAATCCTTCTGCACCTCCGTTTGAGGAGAGAGTAAAGAGGTGAGGAGCAATTTGCTTCTATAGTGGTCAAAAGATGGGCAGTCACGGCCGATTTATAATTAGTCCTTATTTTAATGCATTTCTCCGTGCAATTGTTTGTTTCCAGTTTACATGGGAACCACCAAACTTCCTGTAAATAGTCTGAAATTCCGAACCATCCAAAAAATGCTTTCACACTAGAAACAAACCCAACCATGGCTCAGTTTGAGACTACTAATATTTCATCTGTTTGGACCGGTCGAAAAGTCTGAAAGTCAGGACCAAACGAAGTAGTTGTGAAAGCCCCCTAAAACCGAAGAGTGATCAGATGATTGATGGCATTTTCTCGTTGCTGCTAACTGGCTTGCTTTTCTCCATCTAGACTAACTCTGCTGTGAAGAGATACACATAAATACACATAAGATGTGACTTTTTATTTAGTTTCTGTGCTAACAAACACATCTCTCAGTTTTTTGTAAATAGTTTTCTAATAAAAATAGCAACTTCTGATCAACCCATACCAATTTTCAACTAACTTCCAGGTTAGTCCCGCCCATGTCCAGGTTAAGCCCGCCAATTCAGAGTACAGACACAGATACAGATGAACATACAGATGCAGATAGTGATCTGTATCACTTTCTCTACTCGCTCATCTTTATCTGCTATATTTCACATTGATTAATATTCAAATATATTTGACTGATATTGTACTAGTCACGGTAACCAGCATAATCTCAGTGCAATGACATTTTAATATGTAAACAAGATGATGTGCAAGCACGATATCTGGTGTTTGCTGGACCTTGAAGTTGGCAATACATGTCCTAGTAATGAAGGTTTGTCTGTTTTCTACTACATGGAGTACTCTCTGTCTAGGGAAACAGTCAAATAGGTACAAGTGCAGCAAAACATCTGGATCAGTAGTAACCAAGTTTTCTTGCAGCCTCTAGCAGTAATAACAACAAGCACACATACATACACATCTGTGTACCTGTACAAGCTACAAACTGAATTGCTCTTTACATAGAGCTTCCTTTAGGCAGATTGTATGAAGGTGACATTCGGGAGTGAGAGGTAATTTAGACAAACTGTACATTTAGTCAGGGATTTAGCAGATTGTACGCCCAGCTTTGCACCCACAAGCTGAAAAATCAAACTGTGCCTGTAATTTCTGTCCCCTACTATGAGATGAAGTCGGAATAGATGAGCTGCCAAATTACCCATTTTCCTAAATTTACCTCTGTAGCCGTAAGATCAAATGAATTAAAACAAGAAAATGGTAGAAAAGTGCTGAGAGTGAGGTTTGGAAAATGTTATCTGCTAATTAGCCACACACACCCTTGGGCTTTGAAACTGTGTGAGCATTTGTATGCAAGTCTGCATCCACATGTGGCCAAGTTTGGGTTCAGCGTTCCACTTTAAAGTTTTAGACTGAAGACAAATCATGACAAATGTTTGCTCTTTCATAAACTTTTCACTGTTTCTGTTTTAGTTTTGTTTAAAAGTGAAACAAAGCGCTATAAATAAAAGTTAATTTCTATGAAGATTGCCTGGAAAAAGATGTGGAGGTGTACCTTGCAAATAAAACTAATTCCAATTCTTTTTCTTTTAAGTGGAAAGATCTGCTGCGTTTTCCTTTGTCCATGTTACAGCTTCTTTTATGTGAGGAGCTGATAAATTCTCACTTTCTGCCTTTTATTTTCCACTTCCTCCTTTCTAAATGTCAGTGCCGCCAGATCACTGTGCCGTCGTTCCACCCCTGAACACTCTAACGGAATTGAGGGGAGCCAAGAGGAACCGGAACAATTTGGCCTGATAGCACACCCTCTGCTCAACATTGCTAAGCGACCACCGTGAACTCAATTTCGTGAGCCTTCCCTTACCTAGAGGCTAGAGCTAGTGAGCGAGAGAGAGTGTGCGTGTGTGTATTTGCGTGTGCTGAAGGCCAACCTCTCCACTGAATCATCCCAAAATCTGTGCAGGTTCTGGTCGGCTGGGCTTCAGTCTACACTTAGGCTCTGTGTATGTTCATGTGTGTATAGTACTTGTGTGCATGTTTACATGCACATGGCATTTGTGTGGTTCTGCATGAGGGAGAAGTCTCTGGCCCAACTAGATACCTCAGCTGTGGACAGTCACACTCACATATTATAAATAAATGACAAATGATGGCACGTATTACTGTGTGGGTGTGTCTGTGGTTGTTGGTCTCTGATGTAAAACATAGGCCTCAAAGAGCTTAATATATCAATAATAACTATATTTATTCTAGAATATTCTTTGATTTACAAATGAATGCTCCATCAAAAAATATTATAGATACAAATAAAATCTTGAGGTGGCTTCACATGTAATTCATATTAGTATAGTATAAATCTTGGAATGATACTGATTGTACATGAATCCTGCATATGTCTACTGGGTAAATTGTCTTTTTATCCTCCATAGATAATGCACCAAAGAGCTATTTCTATTCATTTCTATTCCATATAAATACTAGAACTTCATCATTTCACATTCAGAATTTCCTCTTTCGGCAGCCGTAATCAGTTTTTTCTGCCATCATCATTGAGTGTGGTTGGAAAATTGAAGCATCAGGAGCCTCTTTTTAGCACTTGATCTTAGCTTTACTCCCACTGATTTGGCATCACTGGCACTGCTTAGTTGAATATGGCAATCAAACACGGAAATGTAACTTAAATGGACTGGCTAATAATTTATCCCTGACTGCCAGGAAACAGTTGGTGTATTCAGCTCTGGCTACTTCCCTCCAGACCAGTGTTGGATCCAACTGAATCAAATGATGTATTGTGTCCAAGCACATAGACAGACATACAGGCAGGCAGAAAAATAACACATAACAAGACAGATAGTGGCACAAACAAACAAGAATACATGCTTGACTAGACTCCAGTGTTGTCAAATGGACATGTCAGGCGTTGCCTTTCATTGTTCATTCTATGTAAACAAATGAAACTCAGTCTTGGAACAAAGATGTTGCAAAAGGTCTCACCAGTTTTAGATGTTCGGTAACAATAAGATGAAAGAGCACAGCGAAACAGTCTGGTCTAGGACCAGACCTCTCGGCCCTGTTACACATTTATTAACCTTTTTTCTACATGAACCTTTACTTATAACTGAGGACAGCTTAGTAATATTTCATAGTGTAAGATTGTAACACTATACTAAATCAGGAACGTTATGTTTATATTTGTTGTTACTTGCAACAAGATGGCTAACATAATTCAAACTTCCTCCCTCTACCCTTCTGTCTCTCATTGTGTTCTGGTCACCGGACTGTGTAACATGGTCATTGTTCTGATCCTACAAGAAGATGAGCAACAAATAACACTAAATTATTTATTGGATTTGCTCAGAATTTCAAATATTTTCAATTACTTTTAGTTCGGTTTCCCCTCTAATACAGACAAACCCCCTTTTCTTTTTACAAGAGGAGTGTCTATTAAGTTGTATGTGAGACAGACGTGTGGTGGGTAGGAGAAAGAAAACTGTTTTTATACTGTAAAAAACAATAATTGAAAGAAAAAAAATGATGAGTGTATATGAAGGAGAATAGAAATAAGTGTGAAATACAATGATAGAATAGCAGTGTGTGAAAGAGTTAATGCTGAATTAAAGAAAGGTTGTTTCATACAACAGGAAATTAATTTAAATGCTCAGCTGCTGATATAATGGTGTACAGTATGTATGATTATGATTCTGTTTGTGTAAATTTCATCTAACGGTTGGGGGGGACAATAAACATAAAATTTCTCAAGAGCAATTTTTGAAGGGGACACAAGTAATACAGCCAAAATTGTACTTGTATATGATACGTAAACACAGAGGGAATTATTACTACTATTTTTCTAGCCAACAATACAAAGCAGTTAGCTGTTTAAATATGACTTAAGTTCATGGGTTCACCATTATCCTTATTGGGTTCATATTATCCTTAACTTGTGTCCTCCACATAGTATTTTAGGTTTCTTCTGGGACAGAGGACGTCTCTTACTTAGATATCTAACTGCAGCAGGCCAACTAATCTGCCATTTCACACTGCGCAAAACCCAACAGAACGGTAGATCTACAGTCTTAACCTAATATCGGTTCACACACAGGCTAATCGCCATGCTAGCTGTAGTAAGAGACACACAGATTACATTTTCTTAGCTGATTCAAATTACTGATTTTTTAAAGGTCTGACCTGCTAATTCCGATTTTGGCCAATTTTGATTTTCATTCTTTCTAAGAACTTTCTAAGAATAATTGACAGCATGCGCACATTTTTTTGTAACTTTTTATTCGGATCCCCATCAGCACATATATAAATGTTGGCTATTCTCACTGGGGTCCATTCAATTGTATGGTCATAATGAAACATTGATTATTAAACAATATTCGCATTTTCAGTGGAAGGAGTTATACAAAGCCTACAATCCAACTGAAATAAATTGCAGTAGCCTATAAACTAGACCATTTTTAAATATACTTTACTTCAAAATATTTGAAAGAACACATTGTCCTATTTCTCATCGCACCATTTTAATTCTACTTAATTCTCCACTTTATTTTTGTGTTTAATCACAAACTACAGTAATCCGCTCAACTTGATTTTCCTGTCAAACACACATGTACGCACCTACAGGTGTCTCTCTCTCTCTCTTTCTGCTCCCTGCTTTAAAATACCCATTGTTGTCTTTTAATGTGATCAAGAACGCGTCTCTTTCTGTGTGTGTCTTTTTTCTTTCTGTGCAGATGTAAATAGTAAGCGTTGCATCTTCTTCACTCCACTGAATAACTTCCACACACCTAAGACGTGTTTTAGGGTGTGTGTGGCTGTAACATGAGGTTACTGTCTGTGCACACACATGAAACCAAGGCACAGTGCAGCGTGTTTGTAATGTTCATTGTGACCGGCAGAAAATTGGATATTTGACACTGCTCTGCCTGGTCACTGGTCATGGCTGAGTAAGCAACAAAAATGGCCTATTTCAGTCTCCAGCTGATCAATCGGTGCATCTCTAGCTGTAGAAGGTGACTCACAATCCAACAAGCTATTAAACAAGCTACCAAATGAGTTAGGTAACTTTATAATAACATCTTGGAAGAATAATCGGTTATCATAACTTTCTGTCATGATTAATTTATTTATGACTCAGCATCATCTGTATTAAAGACAAAAGAATCCGTTATTCTGATGTTGAAAGTGCCAGCCTACTTAACATTGGGATTCTGGAGTTCCACAACTACTGAAGGATTCGAACTTGTGTTCTCCCACTGGACGGAAAGCAGGCAGTGGACTAAGCCACTGTGAGGCAGTAAGGGGAGACTCAAAATGTTTCACAATTTAAAACACATTTTGATTGGCCTGTTTTCGTTTGTATTGTTTTACTACTTAAACAATTATTCTAAGTATATTTGGGCCCCCCCCCCGGTTTCCGCCCATGTTTGTGAGCGAAAAAACTGTATGGCCTAGATGTCTTTGTCTTTGCAAACTGTTGTGGTTATTGTAGTTACTTCCTGACACACGCAGTGCCTATAGACAATTACCACGACCACCACATACAACTGATTTCCACCAAATACCACGATTCAATTGGGAAGAAGCACAAACTCAAAAATAGGTACAATATTCACAATTGCTAGGTTAAAAGCATACAAAACCACCAATATGGTCTTTTGAAGCCTGCAGCCAAATAGCACACAGCTTTGGAGCCACCAACAGTAAATGTTCTGTTCCTGAATATGCCCGGATATGAACTTAGTTACCATGCAACACAACCAACACATTCTTTGTTTCCTGTCTCAGTATCTGGTAGCTACTACAAATCAAACAGTAATGCTCACAAAAACATATACTCTACCAGTACAGGCACATAAATGTTTTAATAGTGTGAGAATGAATGCTATCCAGAAGGTGCATCTACACTGTGTTTTACACCTCTGAATGGCTGTGGAATGCTGCCACTCTCATTAACAAGAGCACAGTCCCTACCGTCTTTGTATTCAGAGTTGGGTCTAGGAACACTTTCCGAGTGAGTGGTACTGAAACAATTGGTGTGCCACTCTAATCTCAGCACTGCTGCTGAGCTTTGGATCTGGTTGTATTTGGCGTACAGTCTCCCCTTGTGGTGTGGTAGCCTGCAATGGCCCTGGTCTATGTGGCACTTCATGGTTGCCAAATTCTGAGGGAAAGGTCATTTATACTGCAGACACAGTGGGAGAAAAACACCCAGGTGTCTGCAAGAGAAGCCGTCTGTGTCATACTGAACTTATACATCCATTTTGGACAGTAGCTACTGGGCTGTGAATTCTTTTCAGTTATTGGTGCATTGTAACAGCTACATACTATTTCCTCCCTCATAGTTTGCCATCTGTGCAGGGGTGCAGTTTATCAATGAGCTTTATCCTTCCCTGGCTGGACTGAATGTATCTAATTTTCCAGTTTTTGCATGCGTAGTGATATGTGTGTTCACAGGCATTCAATGCTGAACTGCACATACGTTAATAAACTTAGCTAAAAGCAATATTATCACACATAACGGGGTGAGCTCCAGCAGTCTTAAATGACTGATTTGAAATCAGTTAGTCATTTCATGCTTATAAGCTGTTCCCGATCACTGTTAACTCATCTACTAGGTGATGCATTTTGCTTGAAGTAGATTGTCAAAAGCAGGTAATAGGAATGAAAAATAGATGGCTGGAGAGTGCTGCAGAAAAGGGTGCACCCCAAATCCCCCCAAAATGCTGGCAACAACACCCACACTTCCAGATGTCACACCACAAACTTCTAAACTGTATGTTATTAACAGATGTCACGAGTCCAAGAGAAGTGTGAAGGAGACATAATGTGTTAAATTCAAAATTGTCTTACCACTATCAGTTGCATCTCCGTATTGTACCACATTTTCAGCTTATTGCGATGGCTTCTGTGGTAAAAATGTAAATCTGATTTCATGAAAGGAAATGAATAAATCTTTACATTTCAGGAAACCAGATTTGTTTTTTGTTTTTTAAAAAGCATTCACGACAGGCCTGCGTGATCCCTTCTTTGAGTTCTGTTTCTTTTTTACTGAATCTTTTACAATTTTACAATTGACAAAGTAGGTCATTCATTGAAACCCTGCATGTGTGCACAAACACACACGCACACAGATAAAAGAAAATTTCAATATAAAAGGTGAGGTGATTTATGTTGTGCCCCGCCTTGTTCTATCCAAGCCAAAGTGCTTGGCCTTCAGCTTGGCAACGTGTGTCAGCCCACATTAGGTGGACCAGTGAACAATGGTCTCAGCCAGGAGCAGGTGGTGGTTACTTGAAACTCTGGCTGTGTGTGTACATGTGTGTCTGACAGAGAGAGAGAGAGAGAGAGAGAGAGAGGTCTATCTGCCATCTGGAGCACCAGGACAATCCCAGGTGAGGCGGAAACTTGAATGTGCTGTTTCTATCAGCTCACTGACTGGCCTCTCTCCTGGATCCAAGCGCTTTTTAGAGTGGACCCTGTGGTTCCTTGCTATGCCTCTAGTGATGGCACACACCAATTCTGAGAGTGTGAAATGAGCCATTACAAGGTGTGCAGAAGCCCCACTTAAAGTGGATTGACCCAAAATGAGATCAGCAGGCCAAGTCCAAGTTTATTTATAGAACATCTTCCACAAACATTAAAGTTTTACAGAAAACAAGGGACACCATGCCGTGTGTGTGTGTGTACATACAGGACAGCAGGATAAAACAGGATAAATACCAGAAGAAGACAGAAATTAAATGACAGTATTCAGCTGAGAGTCAAGCCAGGTTATGAGTGATGCTGTAGAGCTGTAGAAACTAAACTGTTTCTAAATCTGTATTTTCATTTTCAAATCAAAACAAGTATGAGTCATACTCGTGACCTTGAATAGTTTTAATGGAATAGAATAGATTGATTTCAAAGATGTGAAAAAAAACAAAACAAGAATAACCAACTAAATCAACAGTAAACATATTGAGTGAGTTTTCAATAAACATAAATAAATAATAAATATTACATCGGCAGCACGGTGGTGCAGTGGTTAGCGCTGTCGCCTCACAGCAAGAAGGTCATGGGTCAAACCACGAGTTTGCATGTTCTCCCCGTGTCTGTGTGGGTTCTCTCCGGGTGCTCCGGCTTCCTCCCACCGTCCAAAGACATGCGGCCTAGGTTGATTGGTGGCCTTAGGTTTGAGTGTGACTGGTTGTTTGTCTATGTGTGGCCCTGCGATGGATTGCCGTCCTGTCCAGGGTGTACCCCGCCTTTTGCCTGATGTCAGCTGGGATTGGCTCCAGCCCCTCACGACCCTGTACGCAGGATAAGCGTTGACGATGGATGGATAAATATTACATGTCCAAAATGGAGTAGAGAGAAGTAAAAAACTGTTCTAATGGTGTGACAAATTAAAATGATGGTATGACAAACAGCGCTATATGTTCTCTTTGTGTTGTCGGGAGGACATTCCCTGCCAAGCAGCTTTAGTTGTGTGATTGAATTGTCGTCGGGGTGTTATTAGCACAGGTAGGAAACTTCAAATAAGCAAAGTTAATTTTATAAATAATGCATATGGTGTTTGCGGGAGCCATTTTATAATCAAGCTAAAGATGCAATCTAAGGAGAGACCCTGTGTCTTTGCCACAGAAATATGAATACATGAAAGATTAGACATACTGTGATACAGTGCGTGATTGCCAAATATATTTCACTACATAAAACATTTGATAGATCCATAACTAATTTTGCTTTTCAATGACACTAGTCACTCTTGGTAATTATGAAGTTCAAAGCTGTTCTACTCTATTCTTGTTGATGCTTTTACAAAGGCCATGTGGAAGTGTGCACATATTTGTTGTTTGCTGTCATGTTGTCAAATTGTCAAATTTTACAAAGGAAGACATGCTGGTTACTAGCTTCTTCTTATGTTCATATAGCATAAAAAAGCTGTTAGTAGGCCCTTCACTCTGATGTCTGTGAAGATTCTCAGTCATCCAGGTCATAGTTATCCAAGGAAAGTTAGATCAAGGGCAACTGGACTCCCTGCCAGCCAGCCAGAACTAAAGAAGCCTCTTGAATGAGAGGCGGAATCTCTTCCAGTATCTCCAACCAATTCCAATTGCCCTTGATTTGACCTTCCCTGGGCTTCTCTCTTAACTTACAACCAGAATTGCTTTTCACAGGAGCAAATCATTTCCATATATATGTTTGACACGCATTTTTGTGATAAGCTATCCTAATTCATGTATGTGCTTGTTGCTACAGACACTAATCTTGGCAACGGGTCACAATGTAAAATATCCAAATTCTGTTCATCAGCCCACCCATGTATCAGTTTCTGAACATACAGATCAGCTGCAGGTAGAATAGACATCTAAATAACTGAGGCAAAGATGCATACCTTAGCCGTGGACTAAGGTATGCATCACCTCTCTGTCTACCCTGTTGTCTCATTGTGGAACCTGCTCCTTCTCACTACATTTCAGTCTTAACAGCTTTTTGAAAGGGCTGTAGACCGCTTCCACCCCCTGACCCCTGCAGTTGTGGCCTTGTCCCATCACATCCCACCGCACCTCTCCATCCCTCTGATTGCCCTCTGCAAGACAATCTTCAAAGCTCTGGCAGTTGTCAACCTTGATACTTCACAGCCCTCTAACCTGGATCATCACTATCAACAGAGCAGCAGCAAGCAATGAAATATATGAGTTACCCATGTGGAAGGACAGCTCACACCCAGAAGCATTGTTTGCATGCCCTTTCTGTTTTGAATTCTGAGCCCATTCTACTTGTACACTGCAAAAAATGACCAGTTTGCCTCTCAGGTTGTACCCTGATGTGGCTGACAATAATGAAGTCCATTTCAAACAAAGGAGTATCCTGGAGCAATGCATATTTCCCTGCACTGTAATAACAAATCACTTTCAAATCAGCATTTCCCAGGTTTTGCAGTGGCTGACTTGTGACAGTAGGATTCCACATCTCCCTCCCACAACTTGCTTATCTTTGCTGCATCTCTTGCTGTAGCAGATAGTTCAGTTTAATATTTAACTTTTTTAATTTCTAATAAATTTATTTATTTTTGCTTTGAACTTTGACAATCATTTTCAGCTTCCAGCATCTCCACTTGTTTTATTTATGTGTATATATGTGTTTATGTAGATGTACAGTGTAGTGTATACCCTATGTACCTACATGAAGATGTATCTTAATATGTTTTTTTTTACCAAGCAAATCATGTAAAAATAAAACAAGATCTGCAAGTGCTATAATAATAATAATCATATTTTCCCTAAAACAGTTCACTATAAGAATTTTTTTTTCATGGAAAAGGGGGATTAACTCATCCCGCTGGTTTTTTAAGTATTTTAACTCTCAGTACGTCTAAAAACTAGTAGAGAATGATATTTTTTGCAGCGAGTCTCACACTACGACCCCCCCCCCCCACCCCACTTCGCTTAGCCTCGGGTCTTCGTGATTGGTTCACCTTTCATGCCCGTCAAAAGCTGTGTGGGCGGGACTCAAACAATCCACTCGTGTTCCCTGCGCTGTGGATTGTGCGCCACAGCAGACCAAGAACGGGACAGACAGTAATACAGCAGCGACAGCATCTACTCTGTTACCGGAGGACGACTGCTCTCAGTTCCTGAGCTTTACTGCTGTTGTGCTGAGTCCCGTAAACTGAGCCAATACCACACCGTTGGTGCATCCCTGACAATATTCAGAATAACTGTTTGTTTTTTAGGAGGAGAGAACCTTCCCGTTTTCAAAAGCAACACAGTCTCTGGGTTAACCCCCGTTTCCCAGAGACGCACAAAAGACGCACTCCAGAGGAGTCCACCAGGATAGCTGACAAAGCGGTCCGGTCCCGTTCGAGGTTCAGTGGGGAGAGACGGTGAGGAGAAGTTAGCGCGGATCGAAGGCAAGAGCAAGAAAGAGAGAAGACAGAATGAATCTCAAGAGTCATTTGATTTTCACCCTCTACACTATTTATGGGATTCTTCTGAAAGGTGAGCCTGGCGTGAGTGGTGCACGTACATGTGCGTGTGTTCGTGTAGCCTACGTGCGGTTATTTGTGTGTACGCGCGCCATGTATGTTACAGGCCAACAGCAGGGCAGGGTGAAGTGGCAGAACGCACGGTCACACGCGGGTCCTGGTAGAAAGATGGGGCTCTCTCTATCTCCCTCTCGCAGGGCTTCTCATGTACATGTGTGCCTGTGCCTGCGCGTGTCCTGTGTGAATGTACGCGCGCATGGAAACGTGCGTGATGTGAGACAGCCAGAGGAGGGAGAGAGAGAGAGAGAGAGAGTGAGAGAGAGAGAGAGAGCGCTTGTCCTGTAACATTAATGTTAAGGAATGAGGAGAGTCCTATTTCCATAATTGTAGCCTACGCTCAGGACCCGACCTGACCTCGACCGTGAAGCCACACACAACACTGGTACATCTCCTGCGTCCTCGATCCCGTGTCCTGTGTGTGAGTGTCAATGAAAAGGAAAAAAAGGAGCGCGCTAGGAAGACACACCTCACCGTGAAGTAACCAACCCCGCGGTTGTTTTTGACTTGGAGCACTTGGATGATTCACGGAGATACACTGGCGGCATTTTACGCACCGAACTGTTTGATGCTGCTGATTACGGCAGATTTAGATGATCACAGATACACAGAGCATTTTGATTGCAGAATATATATATTTTTTGTTTTCATGTATGATTTGGACTTCTTCTTCTTCTGTAGACTACAGGTGTGGTGTCTGTGAATAGTGCGCAGGGTGTGTGTTGTGCAAGAGGTTTTATAGAACGCTGTCCTGCTGATAACCTCACAAGAGTTGTTGAAGGAGATTGACAGGCCTGATTGTAAAGACGGGGTTCTACATTAAATTCTCAGAAGTTTATTTTCCAAGGTGATATCTAATAATGTTAAGGTCGCTCTTCCTCTTAGATGAAGTCTCGTATTGCCGATATTTACGACACTGTACCAGTAATTTCAGTGCTTAGCTTCGAGTTGGAAATCAATTTGGCAACGGCTGAACTGACAAAATGTGAAAATCATTCTGATCTCGAGACTATTTATGATCATTACACGTTAAACAGCTAGCAGTGGTGTTTAGCAGACAGAGCAGCCGACTGTAAACAGACTGTAAACACTGAGAGAAAGGTGACATTGGAGGTCAAGGTCACAGTGAATTGCCCTCCAATTGTAAGACAGCTTAGTGTGTTTTATAGGTAGCCTATGCATTAAAGTATAACTAGAATAGGTAAATAACAATGAAATAACATAATATGAAATGAAATTGAAACAAAGCTTTTGCTAGAACAGCGGCACAATATACAGCTTTTTAGATTTCTTTTATGCTCACATGTCTAAGTGTCTTAAATAGATAAATGTGTAATTAACAACAGAGTAAAGTATTTGGGCCAGTGCAGTGGATGGAAAATGCTAATGAATTCTGGGCTTACAGTTGTTTGATGGTCATGATCAGTTCATCTAAGTATGAATTGCTACACCTCTAGTTCGAATTTGACCATCATTATTAAAACATTGTGTTCATATCAGGCTCCTATTTTGAGGATCCATACCACACTTAGTAGAGAAGCTACTTCAGCACTGCTCATGGCTGTGTGGAATCAGTTATCTTTCTGGTTACCTCCAAGTATAACAAATCTGATACAAAGTCGCATGAGCACAACCCAGTGGTATTTCATGTGGTAATTTCTCTGCAGATGTAGATAACTACGTTTAAGTATCGGATGGCATTCAAGTCATGAGGCATCCAAGGAAATATAACAAAAATTCCCATTCATTTGAGAAGTTAAAGAAGGAACACATTTTGAGTTTCAGGTCTGGTACGTTCACACTGCGTGTAATAATGGCAGGAGGGGGATGGATTTTCTCCGCAACAACTGTCAGTCTAACAGCAGGGCCACATATGCCACACTGAGCTTCAGTTTTGTGATATGAAGTCCACTTTATCCCCCTCAAATCATATTGAGATGTATTTAAGGCACTGGATAACAAATCTATTAACATGAAAGTCTTGACTTTAACCTCTGTTTTCCACTCGAGTAAATGAGAAATCCCAAATGACAGACCATTTGTGCTCGATTCCCTTGATCATTTTGTGTTGTCTCTTTGAAGTGCATGTGTGTGTGTGTGTGTGTGTGCAGAGTGAGAGCAGTCCTTCCTTAATAACCAGGCTTATTACTGATTAAGGCCATTCTTGACTTAATGAATTGGTATGTAATGAGTAGGAATCTTACGGTTTCTGGTATATCTGACAGCTCGCACTGAAGCATGTATTGACATTCCAGAGTCTTTCTTTTCCCCTTTACTCTCCTGAGGGCGGTGCACTCATTATGAGTGTGTGTGATTGCATATATTCCTGCAAATGTGTGCCCTGTTTGTATAACTTATGTTTGAAGAGGCCTAAGCAAAGACATAAGCATGCCGGTAACAGCCGAGCGTACGTCGGGCCCATTTCATGTGTGGCTCTCCACACACACACGCACACGCACACACACACACACACACACACACATCAGTCTCCTTCTCTCGCTTCCTCTCTCCCTAACCCTGAAGAGGATAATGCTAGACTGCTTGATCTGAACAGTCATCTCTCTGTGCAAGACCTATTATTGTATAGGTTCCACACAGCAGGCAGGTCAGCCGCCTCCTGAATGAAGTGTATCTAGCCAAAGCCATTTCCGTGCGCTCTGTAAATGACAGCTGTTTCAGCCCCTCTGGCCCACTGCCAGCTGGCATCAGGAGATCCAGAGACACTGAATCTCTGTCACCGACTAGACCTGCGCGCTATATAGTGTGAACGTGAAGTGTTGTGATGGAGGTTGTTGTTTACCAACAGCCCGAGTTGTTAACATATTATCTAGTGTGTCTCATGTGCCCGTGCTGGAGCCAGAGAAAACAGCCTGTTATGCAAATGGGGCTCTTACGTAAGAGCTCGGGGCTGAGCGGTAGGCGAGGGGAGGTAGAGGCAGAGAGCGACGGAGAAAGACGGAGATGTTCTAGAAAAGAGAAATTGATGTAAGAGTAATGTGGGAGGCTGAGGTGTGGAGGAGGAGGAATTTTCAGTCTCCTCAGCTAAAGTGTGTGATATGTGCACTGGTTGTTGTTTGCTGTTGAGATGTCTTTATCTCCACTGCTCTGTCTGTTTCCCGTTGCTCTGCCCGCCTGGTAGTCTGTCTGTTTTGAACTCTGATCTTGCTAGCCTAAATACAACCCCCCCCCGGTGAGGGATGTGTTTATCCCCGCAGTGAGTCTAAGCTGCTGAAGGCTGACCCTCCATCCCTCTGTACTTCCGTCCATTCCTCCCTTGCTTCATCCTCCCATCCTGGTGTGGAGCTTTGTACCACAGCAGCGTGGGAAAGCTTCTGATAACAAGCGGCCTTGTGTGTGTATGTTTGCTGAGCCACTGATTACACCGGAGAAACAAGATGTTCTCTTTTTCTTGCTCACTTGCACTCTCCCTCCCGCTTCTTTGTGTTTGCAAGCGTGTTAATTTTCATGGCCATGCTTTGACCGGTAAAACATTTGAGGTGCTGTGTACCTTATACAGATGCCATGAAGCTTCAATGCTCAGAACCCTCAGTAGAGCAGCACTGGCTCAATGTGCATCACACAAACACACACACACACACACACACACGGAGCTCCACTGTGGATTCATTGCCGCTCTGCCAAGGGATTTCCCATGATCAAAGCCAGTCTTTTGTTGGTCCAGGTGTTAAAAAAGTTAAAACAGAAAGGAGTAGGAGGAGGCTGGAAGGGGACGTGATAGGATTTGGAGCTTACAAGCTCTTCATGGCAGAGCAGAAATGTGCCTCTCCAGAATTGCTCGAGAAACACTTAGCGTGAACCTGCCACCTGGCCCGGCTCTTACTCATATCCTTAAACTTTGGGGCAGTTGGGGCAGATTTTGTTTGCGAATGTACAACTATGACAAGTTAATTACAGATGCTCTCACAGTGTGTTTAGACATAGGGATGAAATGAGGCAGGAGGCCAGTCACTGTTAAGCTTAATACACATGTAGTCGCAGATGGCAGAGATTCACAGGTGGTAAAAAAAAAGAGAAACCCAGCAAGACACCATGGAGGAGTTAAAACGTTTTAAGCTTTATGCAAATATCCTCAGATGAGCACAGCGCCAACCAATAGCTCAGCTCCCAAACCAGTCTGTGGAAATCTCCTAGGCTTTTATGAGCCTGCAAAATAGAATGCGCCCACACCGAAGGGACGCAGCACAGACAGCAATGACAGCCAGATCAGGCATCATTATTTTACTATACCAAGCCAGTGATGTTTCATAAGATTGATAAGATTTTACCAAGCAAAATTTCCTTAAAAAAATAAAACCAGCAGTAAAATAAATAATGTGTCAAGCATCAATACTCTAATATTATAGGCCTACTCTTTCTTTATCACAAAAACAACCTCAGAAATCTGCCAAATTTGAGCCCTGTGTTTAAATGACTATATGTGCTCATTGCTAAATATCCCCCAAAACTACAGATTCAGCGAGAGGCAAGATTAAGCCTGCCTGGATGTCTGAACACACTGATGTGAAGACTGTGTCTTCTGGGCTTTTGGCCTTCCTGTATGTCAACTGCTGAGGTTTAGGCTGCAACTAACGATTGTTTTCATTGTCAATTAATCTGTGGATTATATTCTTGATTAATCTAGTAGTTATTTGGTCTATAAAATGTCAGAAAATTGTGTAAAAATGTCAATCAGTGTTTCCCAAAGTCCAGGGTGACGTCCTCAAATTTCTTGATTTTCATACAGGCGTAAAACCAGAAACCAGAAAATATTCACCTTTAAAAAGCTGGAATCTGAAAATTAGGATTTTGTTTCTTAAAACATTACTGAAACCGATTAACTGATTAGTAAAATACTTGGCAGTTAATTTAATAGTTGACAACTAATCGATGAATACATAACTTCCAGGTTTCACGCTCACTCCATTTTGTGGGCCCACACACATCCCCTGAGCTGTAAAGCAGCCATTCAGTTTACTGAATTCTGCAGTATAGAGCTTTACTGGCCCTGGCAAGAATCTCCTGAAAATAGAATGAATACTCTAGAGTAATTGGCTGTGTGATGGCAATGACGCACCACACGGGTAGTTGTGTTAATCACTGCACATTTCAAGCTTACAAAGCAAAAACATCTATAATTATGTTGTCAGGCTTGAATTCAAGAACATGTCACATTTATAAGATATCAGTTTAATTCTAATAAATAATAAATGATATATTAGCAAAAGTGATAGGTATTATTTAATAGAATCATCTGCTGGTGATGCTGTGAGCTAATGGCCTCCTGGTTACAAATACAAAACATGTCATCCACATTTCAAATACGCAAATATACATTTTTGTAGTAAATCAATGCAGAATAAATGTAGATTTTTATTCTGGCATCAAGGCTGTGTTTCGTATTTCTTAGGCTTCTTAGGCAGAGTGTAATTTAAAGCCAGCCCACGAGCGTGAGAAGGGAGAGATTGAATGCAGCCTCCCATGGTGAACGGTGAGAATACAAGCCCACAGGTGGATTTGGCTACAACAGCAGCAACAGCAGCGACAGCAGCGACAGCAGACAGCGAGTTTGTACCCTAAATAGACCTCCCAGTAGGTGAAAGAAGGATGCAAGCTCAGCTAATATATCAGCTGATGGGGCTTTTCTTCAAAGTTAACATATAGCTATTTATATACACACACGAGAATGTGAACTAATGTGTATTTTTCGTTAAAGAATATCATATCAAATGCGTAATTGCGGGGAAAAAAAGAAAACTCTGTTATAGTTAATAAAAATTATGCTGGAGGATGCAGAAGGTGTTCATTTTTATAAGTGGTCAGCTTGCTCTTCAATATGAAGTGTAGCACTGGTTTTGATATGATAACATTCTCAAAGAGAAACCTAGGACTTCTTGGAGTTGCCATTTTGGTCAACTTATCTGATTCGTCTTGATTGACAAGCAAACTTCTCGGATGTTTGCTTTCTTTTATTTGAGTCAGACTCCAGCGATTAGATATAATCTACCCACATAAATGACACACAAGCACATACATTGGGAAAGTCACAGACTGTGTTATTGGGTGTGAGTGCATCGGCCTGTGTGCGTGTGCGTACATGCATATGTGATGTCTGTATTAGCATTGAATTTCTAAGGATTAGTGAGTTGCTAATCTGAAGCTCCAGTCTTTGACAAGCCATGTGTCACTAATCTCAAACACTCTGGAATAAAGAGACACAAACACAATCACCTTTTGGATTAAAACTCTCCATGCAGAGGGTGTTGTAATCTTTCATTTAAACCCGGAAATGGTAAAAGAAGGTTTGAACTGAAGAAAAGGAGAAATGCCATTAAAAAACCAAGATAATGACATTAGTTTTTGCCTCTCTTTCTCTCTCTCACACACACACACACATACGCAGACTTGCAAATAGGAAAACAAATAAAGAGGGTTGATTTAACATGCATCACTTTAAACTAACATGCTCTACAGGTTCATGTATCTTCCCCTCTCTTAACAACTCTTAGCAAAGATAATGTTCTTTTTTATGTTATGTGCCCTTTCATCTGACAGCTCCTTTTCATACAACTCCCCGAGGGCCAGAGTCAGGAGACTTGGTAGTACATGTTACAGTAATCATTTTCTTCAACAGAGATAAAGATATGGCCTGCCTACTCCCTCTGCTCTCCTGCCCCAACTCTGATATTGTTTGGGGACTCTGCGTATGTTCTTGACAGAAATGAATTCGGCCAAAGTAAAGCACGCCCATTGTGTACAGAAACATTCTTAGACACAGTGTATGGGTACACCAAAAACATACACTGTCCCGCAAATACACATGCACACTTATGCACACAAAAACCCTGGGGTGAAAGACACAGCAATGAGACTCTACATTCTCACACATATTCAGTCAAATTAGGGTTGACAGGAAGAGTACATTCACAGGGAATATGTTGGTAAAGGTTGAAGGCTGAGCAAAAACGTAATAGGGAAGGGAGAGAAAGATACATCTGCTATCTCTAGGCCCTAAGATTTGGGGTTGAGATAAGGACATACCAAGAAATCTCATCTCTTTTCAAATAACATTATTGTCTATAAAGCCAAAGGTCCATTCAAGGGAAAGTCCAGTCAGTTCAGAAACAGGAAATGAATATCCATATCCATAGTGATCCCCAAGTCATTATTAATATTTTTCCAAATCACTGCTGCTCTTCCATAAAGTAATCCCTAAAAGGAGTTGCATCACTCTCTAATGACAGTGCTCATTTGCTACTGATGGCTATTACCTATTTCTAATGGATACTCATACTTGTTCATTTCTCATTGCTATAAATTAGTTTTAAATCAGCTTCCAAATGCAGCTGTGTCAGCTATATTTGCCCAAGTCACTCCCTGTGTATGCTTTCTTTTAATGTTATGGTTCCTTAATATTGTGCAAAACACTGATTTAGCGCTTAATTGCTTAACTTGTACTTATACATTAACAATATGGAGTTATGTCATGATCCTAATTGAAAAGCAGGATTTACTGCATCCACAAATACACATCTATGCACTTGTTTTAGCATTGTGGTCTCAAAGGAAGCCTAGAAGTAGCTAAAGCTAATTGAAATATAATTCCCCAAAGACACATGTTCATGTTAATTGACTTTCTGTGTGTGCCTGTGTTTGTGTGTATGTGCGCTTGAGTGTGTATGTGCGTATGTTTTTGTATTCATATTATCGCCAGAAGTCACTTTCTAGTCCCTTTTCTAATCATCAGCTTGAGGGTCCTTCTACATCTTAATTTGGTGTTTGAAACCTATTAGACACTCTTTTGCATGACCACCATTTCTTTACCCATGTAATATAGTAAAATTATGTAGTTTGAATCCAGTTTTGTTGTCTTAAACTCAAACTGAACGGGTCCTTCCATTGCAGTTGTTGCACGCTGTAAATCAAAGCAGTTTTTACCACTGTGTTGTTGTAATATGCAGTACAGTAGGGCTTTAGATGGGAGCAAATGGAGGATCTTATAGAACTCTGTGTATGTGTGTGCACAGGTCTCTCTGTGTGTTTCCATGTGGAACTAGAGAGGACACACATTGTGCTTAAAGCCTGTAACAAACTGATTATTTTCGAGAATTACAAGTGTGAAATTTCATCCAGTTGAAAAGGTTTCACACACCCGTTAAGACCTGCGCACGCACACACACACACACATATGCACGCTAACTAGCTAATGGCAGTGCCTAGAGTTAGCAGCAGTGCCATGTATAATAATACATCCATGACCTTAGATGTATAGTGTGATGGAAATTTGATATTTTATAAGATCCTCATACATGGCACCGATAAAACGTTCGCTGGTATGACACTTGTGTGTTACAAGATAAAAAGTTGGTGTTGCAACAATCTCCTGATCATCATCCCGGTTTAACAGCATGGCACAGCTCCCGAATGGAGTTTGAGGTTGTTGCTTTTTTACTAACTGACCAATGAAAACTTGGACTATGACTCTTTTCATCAACGGTTTATTCAACTAATAGGGGGTAGCCCTGTCTTTCATTCAGTTGTTGCTTAGAGTTGTCTATATCTTATCTACCATTATGGATCCTGTTTCTAAAGAGTATTCCAAAATCCTGTATTGGTTCTAAGTTTGGAGTCTGGCCGCTCTGTGTAGAGATCGCTCCAGGCCTGTTGTAAGGGAGGGAAGATGGAGTCAAGTGAGACAATTTATAACAGTTAAAAACCAAATGAACTGAGACCCTTGGCTTGGGTGAGCGAGCGGCAGCATACATAATGCGCCTTAGGGATTTCTTCTCCACACACATTGTGCTGTGCACAGTGTTTGTGTGTGTGTGTGTGTGTGTGTGTCTTAATGCTAGCAAACACATAGCACACAGAAACACACAGCCACCTCCACCATCTGTCTCTGTTTGCCACATTGCAAATCCATTATATGCTACACAACATTATTCCCCCCGTCCTAAGTGGCACACACCCTTGAGCTTACTTCCACTATCCTACTCAGTGGAACGGTGACAATTTGCTACCGCACACACATCTTTGTTAAAGACGCTGTGGCATGTTTCCAGCTGGATTTTAATATATTTTCATGCTCCATTTGCATTTTTTGTAAGTTGGTGTTTAGCATTGATGCTTTTGAGATTTTACAAGCCTGTTTGCTTGTTCCTACTGCTTCATGTGGGAATTTGTGTGATGAGGTATTTTCAACTGGTCTGTGTTGATCTGACACTGGACTTCTCCTGTCTCCTCCAGAATGATTGGTTTTTTGGATTCTGGCAGACAGATTTAACACATGCACATGCACACAAACCGCATGAGTCTGGCTAAGGTTTGGCTC
This sequence comes from Micropterus salmoides, assembly GCF_014851395.1. NCBI lineage: Eukaryota > Metazoa > Chordata > Actinopteri > Centrarchiformes > Centrarchidae > Micropterus > Micropterus salmoides. Next base: position 23,500,969 of record NW_024044681.1, read on the forward strand.
AGTAGTTTTATAGCGAACTCATCTCCAGTTCTAATCAAAAAGCTTCCCCAGTCCTGAGCCTCCTGCTGAGGAAACAAAGAAGTTATTATGTTTTTAAATGGTCTCCAATTACGGGTAATTTCACCGCCTATCTTAAAGCTATTTGCTTTTCTCTCACTTTGCTCCGGTTGGGTAGAGCAAGCATTGTGCTTTGCAAAAACAACGAGTACACAAGTTAGACATACAGCAGATGTATTCTTTTGGAAAACAGAACGGTCTGCCTCTCTTTGCACTACATCTCTGTCTCTCCTCATCTCTTATCATTAGACATGGGAAACACAGTTAACTCAATTCCTCCTTTATCTTCCTCATTAGTGTTTGTCTCACAGTGCACTCAATTACGCAGTCCATCACTCTCCTACACCCACAAGTCAAAAGCTTCTACTGGCTGAAGTGAGTCAAAATTCTCATGTAGTTAGAACTGATAAGACTCATTAGTAAGTGTGCTTAACATAAACAATTTCAGTCCACGATGTGGGGTTTACTGTGTGCTCCGAAATATTTTTTTAAAGAGTACAGCCTTGTCAGTTGGAAACCTACATTTTTTATGCTTACATAACTTTTACACCACTAGACAGAGCTAGACAGAGCCTTACTGCTATGGCATTTTATCATTTTAAATGTTAATCTGTGACCCACCTGAGAAGTGAATTTGGCACAGCTGGATTAGTTTTGATGGATTGGATTTCAATTGTAACCATGGCTGTATGTTCTGGCTTTTGGCAGCAGTCATTTATTTGTGGATTGTATGACATTTCAATAATAACTGCTTTTTTCAGTAAAGAATTTGTCAACATAATTGTTTCAGAAAATTGTTATTGCGCCTGGTAGCAATCTTGTAACAGCTCACATTATCTGGCCATTTTGCATCCAAATAAGAGGAGTAAAAGACTGTTTTTGCAGAAACCGACCTGTGTTGAATGTAGAATAGAAAGGTAAAACAATTAAAATAATGAGTCATAAGTAAAAGACTTGGATATTTCTGAAACAAGCTTTTTGTAAACCCATTTATGCAGCTGAATGAAGTAGCCTAACTAGATTTTTGAGATTTGCTCACGAGACACTGAAGGTGTTTTGTGACATTCTGTTTTTGAACCTGTGCAACTGTATATTTATCTTCCACAGTGCTTCCTTATCTCCCATTGCAAATTCATGCTATGGCTACTATCACAGACTAGTTTGCCAACATGCTAATTCTGCTGTATGTGTATCCAATTCAAATGGACCAGCTAATGCTAATCTTTTCTAATCCTTTGAGAAGCACCCTCAGAGCAACATTATCATGCTACTCTGTAGTTGAGATGGATAGTGGAGGAGCGGGGATGACAAAATGGTGAATGGAAATATCAGCATGGCAAATATTAAATCATAACAGCTGACACACCCAAATCCTCCCACCAGTGGTCACCTTCCAATGCCCCCTTCTCCCCACGCACGCACACACACACATGCACACACACACACACACACACACACACACACACACACACACACACACACACACACACACACACACAGACACCCATATGCACACACAGAGCTGTAGAGATGAGCTATTACGGAAGAGATAGGCCCAAAATCTTCTGGCATGGCAGTAATAATGAGATAGTGTTAACCACAGTTGCACTGAGCTGGTAAATGGTAGCCTACTCTCCAGGACTAAGCGCTGATCCTAAGCCCTTGTCGTAATGCACTGGTCACCCTAATCCTGACCTTATTAAAAATGAGCCTCTACCCAAAAATGAGACATATCTTTAAACTCAATACAGCTAGTCCTAGTCCAACCTGTTTGAGAGGTGACAGCCTTCACATGACATAGTCCTGGAGCCACCTTTTACCCCCCTTTAGGGCTGAGGTCACTTTAGAGTTTGAGTTTCTGATGGATCTGATTATTGATTAAAAACAGAACTACTTACTTCCAGAAATAGTAAGAGTGGCTATATCTGAGATTTCTTGTTGTCATTTCCATATTCATGTTGCAATGTCATACCCTGCAACACAGAGAGTAGTGCTCCATATCACATTGCACATGGCAGCAAGAAATAATTTGACCTTAATATGAAATAATGAGAGCAGTAGATACACCATTTAAACAACATGCTCAGGTCAACATGGCAAATATATAGACTTTTTTTTTAGTTTAATGAAAAGCTGTAGTTTTCCTGACATCAAGGCCCACACTACCCTTGATGCTCTCTTATGTCCCACATAATACAGCAGGCATATTTATCTCAACAATGTGTCCGCAGCAATGCTGTTGTATGTCCATGAGCTTGTAGTGCACTTTGGAAAAGCAGTGTTTTTCCTTGGTTTGTGTGAGGCTTAGGTGCACATATTTTCCAATAAAATAACATGTAATTTCACATAATTATGGAACATTAGTATTACCATGTCTGTGTACAAAAAGTTGGTCAGGGAGAAGCTTTGCTGTTTTGTTATTTTATACGACATGACAATAAAGACACTCAAGACCTCCATTTGTCTTGAACTTGAACTACTGCCAAGGTTTTCCTCTGCTCCGCTACCTTTCACCGTCACTTACTGCCCCTCGCTCGCTCACATTCGATTAAACACACACTTACCAAACACACACATTGCTATTGTATTGCTATACATATAATTAGAATGAGGAGAGGGAGCTAGCCAACCATTCAGTGTTATCGTGCAAGTACGTTGCTGATTGAAAATCATTAGTAGGCCATAGATATTAAGGCGGTGTGCTGCAAGAAATAACAGATACTACTGTTGAATGACTTGTGAAGCAACTAAATACACATTTATTTGCTAATTGGTATCAAAGTATGCCTTTTAAAGTATGACGCTATACCAAACAGAAATATTACTTGAACAGCTTGCGGTGCTTTGATCCCTTTCCAGTTTGATTAGAAAAATTAATAGCATAATCCCTCAAGTCTCAGCAGTTATTTTGATATCCAGTGGGTACTTGTCATTCAAAGGATACCACATTTGATAGAAGAGATAACAGGAAAGAGAAAGGTAGGAGTAAAAAAGCACAAGCAGACAAAGACAGCCAACAAAGCACCAAGGAAAGGCGATGTGTTGTTTTGAGATGTTATGAGTATATGTTGTGCCTGTGGCTTGGCTGGGATCCTGAGTGACATGTTACTAGCCACTCCTGTGCCAGTGCTCTCTTAAAGCCTCGCTGTGATAAGATGAGATGAGACAGGGACGAGGGAAGCAAGCACAGCAAAGCAGTGTGTGTCATAAATGGGTTGAGGGTGAGGAGGATGAGAGAATTAGTGGGGTGTGGGGGTTACAGGATGGATGGGGGAGAACAGAGGAATTCCTATGTCACATCGCCTCCTCCACAATATACAGACAGGAATTTGGAGCAGAGACAGATTAACCCGGAGAATTTGAAAAAAAAGAAATTATAATAAAGATAGTTCTGCAGAAAAAAAGAACAGAGCCAAAAAAAGAACAGCAGCCATGCGTGAGATATTCAGGAAATGAGCCTTGACACAGCTTCAGTCTTGTGCTCAAACACATAAACTCACACACATTAAAGTATACCAAAGCACACGTTTGAACCATTTATTATGAATGTGGACACAATCACGGAGTTAAACAGTGAACAATGAAGAGGTGATGTTTTATAAGATACATTTCATTTTGCCCTTTGAGAATCATCTCAATGAATGCGATAAAAATGGTTGGTTCATTTTCTCTTTCCTTTCTCTTTATAGCTCTCTTTCCACTCCTCTACGCTCTCTCTCCTTCCTATAGGGATGTTCCATTTCTCTCTTACCCTCGACACCTCACTCTCCAGCATCACCCAGGGCTTTCATCTTGGCAGGGTGCTTCCTTTATGAGAATACTCCAATTGGCAGACAAGCGCCCTTGTCAGACACCATTCATTGCACTTGCATAGATATGAAAAGTGTTTTAACAAGCACCACTGACTTTTGCGGTGCAGCAGAAACTGCATACCAATGGCAATGCAGATCCTGTGACCAAATTAAAGAGGCAGGGAAGTTTGGAGACAGTTATGTTGATGTCCTTGTCAGACATTAAAGTTTCACTGCAGCAGCCCGAAGGTAGTGAGTAAGTAAAGTTTGCTTTGCTGTGCTGATATCCGTGGAGAATTTGGACTTAAAAATGCAGAAGGGAAGCTAACTGAACCGGATATTGTATCATATTTTCTGAAATAGATTTTCTTGCATTAAATTTGGTAAAAAATATATTTCCACAAATCTTGGCTGTCTCAACAATAACTTCCCTTTGGTATACAGATATTAAGTTACATACTGTATAATTAGGTGTGTATTATGATTCCTGCATGCTGTAGATTGTTGTCTGGAAGCTGTTCTATAGAGCAGAGTATAGGACTATGCACAGTTTATCCATCAGATGAATGGCTGTTAGATGCAACGTCTGGGAGTTGAGGACATGCCCATGTAAATCTGTGAGGGTTTAGGTCTTTTTGATAGATTCATAGCTACATCAGAGGTTATATGTGCTTCTGTGGTTGTTGGGGTCAGAATAAGGAAGTGCTGAAAAAGGTGATTGGCCTGGGAGAAAGAAAAAACAAGGAAGAAAAATACACTGAAAACAAATCAGAGAGATGGATTACTGTGTCAAAATAAAGCAAATGCACCTCTTCAGCAATATTTTAGTCTTGTACCAAATAAAAATTGTAAAACCTTGGATATATCAGAACCACTTTGTAAGTTGTGTATAGCTAGCAGACTGGGGGATGACTTGTTGAAATTCCCCACCCAGCTTACCCAGTCAAATTGATTACTCTACAATTTTCTACCTGGCCCTTTCTCTTTTATTGTTACAAATCCTGATTAGGTCCCAAACTATTTTTACATTGACTAATAAATCTGCAACGTGCAACTGTGAGGCTCTAGACAGCACTTAAAAATTTTGTAATCTTTTCTTTAAATCTATTCATCTGGTTTTAACATGTAACAAATGACTATACATACTGAGCAACGGATATTTATTAAAATATAAGTTGAGGAAATAATCTTCCACCATTCGTATTATGGTGCATACTGGTAATTCGAATCCCAGTAAGCGCTAGCCCCTCCCCCCTCTTTGGAGCAGTCGTGTTCACTACAAGTTTTCAAAATATCAAATGAGACAAATATGATACCAGATGGGTTTAAAGGTCTGCCATATCATTATGTTGCTCCACTTTTATTTTGGCTGTCTGCCCTGGTCAAAATATATGAATAGATTTCAGGAAACTATCCTTAAAGTAGCTTCATCTTCAGAAGTCAGCTACAGCAGAGAAACTAAATGGCTTAAACGGAGGTGATGTCATCATAACTGAGTGTTCTACACCCGCCGTACAATGATCTAAGCCATAAGGATACTGTCTCTGAAAATATATAAAGCGCCTGCTTTATAGACCATGACATATAATTTCCTCTCTTCAGAAGGATACGTACAGTGCTCTGTTTCCATCAGAATGCACCCAGGCTGTACTGATGAAACTGTTACACCAGCAAGCTACATTCTTTTTGTTTCATTTTCTGTTTCATTCACTCTCTTTCTCTCTCTCTGTCTATCTCTGGGTGAGACTTCAGCTTTATATCAGTGCTAGGGCAATTCAGCTGCATGAAGGTTATGTGCATCAAAATAACAGTTAATATACAGCGTATGTCAGAGGGCTTAGGTCATTTCTGACAAAAGCATGTCTGTGCCTTGTCCTGTATAATGTTTAGCGTATAGCATATAAATTCTCCTCTAATGGAGCCATCAGTGGTGGTGGAAGAAATGTGGATGTGACTTTTGGATGCAACCTCTTCCTTTAGTTAATTGGAAGAGTTAATAAATATGATTTGGAATAGGATATCCTGAGGAGCTTGTTGAATGCGACCTGGAATATCCCAATCTGAGGGCTTCCTTTTGATGAATGCAACAGGTATGGGCGGGCAGGTAACAACAATGTAATACAGACATCTAATTACAACAGCAAGATGATTTGTTTAGACATGGTGTTGAAGAAATCTAATTGGTTTAGAATAAATAATTGAAATGGCAGCTGTCAGTGAGCAAAATCCATGAATACAGTCTTTGTGACTGAACTCTCGCTAACCTTCATTTGTCCCATAATGAATCAATCCATGGTCAATGGAATCAATCCATGGTTAGATAAAAAAATATTTTCAAACTTAGGAACAGCATTGCACATTTGTTGTAATATAATACTGCTAAATGCAGACTAATAAAAAAAATGGCGAGATTAGGATGGGTTCTTGAATCTCATGGCTTGTTGACCACCAATCAAAATGTGTCTTTTCCACCTAGCAGAGGAAGAAGTATAGAAGCAAATTTAACTCAGGTAATATTACAAAAGCATACTATACTTAAAAGTATCATAAGGAAGATTACTCATTATGGAGAATAGTGTATATTATGTAATTGGATTATACTCATGCATAAACATGTACATCACTGTAATGGTGAAGCTGGTAAAGGTGGAGCTAATTTCAACTACTTTATATATTTTATCTGCTGTGTAATTTGTGAATTCCCCCCTCTGGGGTATCAATAATGATTCATCTTAAATCTATAACATTACATTATAAATTATTTGTTGATTTTGTGTTATTAATCAGAAGTTGCAAAGTAATGTTTGAACAATAATTAGTTAGTAATAATAATTAGTAAAAAAAGTAACAAAGGGAATGTATTGCTCTTAGGAGGGGGATGTCTAGAAGGAGTACATATTGGCAGAATGGCACTGGCATCCTGGTTCTGGCTAAATCTACATCTGTCCACTGCAGATGCATTACCCACAACCTTTAGGAGTAACTAGTACAAATTAGTGTATTCGTACAATAGCAGAAATACACAGCTAATTTTTGTAAGTTTTTGTTCTTTTGTTAAATTCTTGTGCAAGAAAAAGGGTCTACATTGGTGGTTAGTATCTAATTTGTTATTGCTAATTACTAACTCGTCACTAATCACAACCATGCGTGCATAACAAATGAGGGTTTAATGTACCACTTATTTTTAATGTCCCATCCAGGCATTCATTGGTTGGTTCATGAAAAGTGTTTCAACAAAATGCACCCGATAAAGTTGCCCTTAGTTCCTTGTATTCCCAGCAAAATCCCTGGATACTTTCTGTTCTCTCTGCTTTTAGTGTGTCACACAAAGCCAAGATACACTAAAGAGTAAAACATAGAAGTGTTGGTACAGGTGAGTACCGGCCCATTTCAAGCACTTTACATTGATGATTGATGAAGATCTTGTACAGAAACCTACAATTGATACATTTGGCTTAATTTTCAAGAGATAAAAAAGGGTTTTGAAGAATTCTCAAGTAGCAAAATATTTATTGTTTTGGTATTGGTACCAAAACACGGGTATTTATTTTGGCTTGTCTGAAAAACTTTAGACTTTAGAAAACTTTACAATAATACCCAGCCCTGGGCACTGAACTGTAAAGGCCACTTACTGGCAAAAAGCACATTATACAGAGACAGACACTCTGCAGGAGATAAAATGATCCAACTCTTAACAGCCATGTTAATTTGAATTTTAACAAGGCTTGGTAACAGGTTGTGTGGAGTTTTCTTTCCTGCTGGTGTTAATTAAATCTGTACAATGCGTTAGCAAGAACAAAAGTTGGAGGTGGACAAAAAGAAGAGGTCTCACTATTTTCCACTTTCAATTGTATGAGGAGGAAAACGATGCCATTAATGTAACACATTGGCACTTAGTGTGCTATTGTGTGCCTCGTGCCACAGGTGACACAGAGACATTTAACATAATGAGACTGCATAAAACTTTCACGACAGACAATGATGTACATATTGTAAGCTACTGAACAGCTGCAAGGAATCTCAAATCCCTCTGACTTTGCCTCTGTGTGTGTGTGTATGTATGTGCGTGTTTGTTTCCTTTTTTCTCTGTCTCCTGGAGGGAAAACATGACTTGTTGACAGTGTCTGTAGCGACAACTAAATGAAATCACATTTCCCATCAGTCAGTGGGCTAATTGAGGCTAGTTCATCCATTAGTTGTCTGCTCACATCTTCTTTGTAGGGAGCCAGACCGATCAATGTTCAGCCAGAGATGGATACCTGGTTGCATACACACGCATACCCCTACACGCGCGCACACACACACACACACACACACACACACACACACACACACACACACACACACACACACATTTATACACAGCTCGTAGTATATGACTTGCAGGTTCAATAATTTTGCATCATGTTATTTGTGCTGTCCTGAAAACACAGCAACAAACTTTTTTTTTTCACGTGCAAATGTTTTGCATGCAAACCAAGTGGAAAAATGCTTTCGCTGCTGCGTGAGGCTCAGAGAACGAAGGTGATCCAATCGTGGATAATACTTTTCCTGCTCTGAATTTATGTATTACAGAATGGGAGAGTTGAGCTGCTCTTCCTCCATCTTTTGTGGTATAAGAAGGATTCTGGCTGTTCCCACAGTCTTGGCAAATCCTTCCTTCCCAAATCCTTTTCTCTCAATTTCTGTTGTCCTGCCAACGGTGAGTGAAAGCGCAGAAGTGCATTATGGACTGGTCATGCATGAGTAACGAGGGGCCCCTTTGAATGTGTGTGTGTGTGTTTTCTCTACTTTTCTGCCCCATAGAAACCTAGTTATTATGCAGTGGCCCTGTGCTCCTGAGTGTGTTTCCACTCACACCTACACGCCAGAGTACGCGCAATAAAAACACACACGTCAGCATTTATAAGAAACTTGCTTCTGCAGTTCACTGTAATGAATACACCCACGCCATCCTTCAGCACCTTGCCTCTCACCTATACCCCCCACCTCACCCCCACCCACCCATTTCCATGCATAATCCATCTGTAGCAGTGAGGTATTAACAGTAAAACTCAGTGAGTATGATTTTATGTGGGAACAGGTTGCCGTGAGCTTCTTTTACTGTGGACAAACCAAGCCAAGCCAAGACAAACCTGACTCTGTTAGTAGAAATCAAAGTGTGACAATTTTCCACACGCCAGCGAGAGATCATTTTGCTGTTGGACGAGGCAGCAGTTCGGATTCAGTGTTGTGAGGATTATGGTGATACATTAGTCCAATCTGTGTTGATCTAGCAAAGCAGGAGATGAACAGCCCGTATGTCAGATTGTCATTTGGATGGGTTTGGGTTTTTATCGCGTCTGCTTTGGTCCAGTGTGCCTTGGCTAAGCTTTCGAAAGCTGTACCGTGTTTGGTTTTTCAATACATCGCTCGTGCCAGTGCAGACAACTGTCATCAGCAAAAGCATGCCCTGCCAATACCTGATTCAGCCATATAGATATATTTTATAATTCTGAATTTATGTGTCCATGTTTATTAAATGGCATATTCATATGCACTCTGCAGAAGCTAGAAATAGGAACAATTTGTGCAACTCAGTAACCCACTGAAATGAAAGTATATTTTACTTCAGTGTTACTGCATGGATTGTTCAGAAAACAGCCGTTTCTTTTGCCCTTACACACTGTCAGACCTTATGTCAGATCATCAGTTTGAGAAATGGGTAGGGCTGCACGATTTGGAGAAAAAGTCATATTCCAATTATTGTGGACAACATTGCGATTTGCAATTACGATTTGATTATAATGGAACAAATGGTACTAAGAGACTACTTGCTTAATTATCAAGGAATGCATAAAATACTGACATTTTGAAATTTGAAAGTTAAACAATAAACAATATTTATAACAATAACTAGTAAAACAGATGTAAAACAGAACAAGGGGAGTGTGTTGCTCTACGGAGGCGGCTTGAAGGAGCAAATATTGGCACACTGGCACCAGCTCAATGTACATCTGTCTAATGCAGAATGTCTATCCCCAACCTGGAGGAGGAACTGTTCACGAGTGTATTAAATAAAGAGTATAATGTTTAGTTAACAGTATACTGTTAGTGTAACATAATATACTACATTCATTATAATTTCATATAATAGTATACTATTTGACTACTTGTCGAATATTAAATACAGTTACAGCTGTTTAATTTTTGGAGTTTTTTATTTATTTAATCCTTGTGCAAGCAAATGGCTCTACATCGGTCTCTAATTTGTTAATGCTAAGTACTAACTTGTCAATAATCATATTGTTCAACATTTAATGATTTGCTGTAGCACGTCAAAGTTTTTTCAAATGTCCTGTCCCATCCAGCCTGTGATTGGTCGCTTAACGAAAAGTGACTGACAAGCAGGTCGGCTCCGTGAAAAGTTGAACATGTTGAACAACTAAAGGCACCGATACACTAACTCTAACCTTCTTTATCTTCACCCTTCTGGCTGACCACTTTAGCTACTGCCTCTCTGTCTCTGTCACAGAGCGACCGGAACACAGGCAGGTTAGGCAGGCGGGTAGGGGGGTTACGGTCGGTTGTTGTCTTAAAAGTTACTCCCACACTGCTCATAAATAATATTTCTCATTGCACGTAGGCTTATCTGTTTTTAGGGGCACATGCAAGAGCAGCGTGAGAGTAGTGTCACACACACCTTTTCTGTTTTATTAAATCGCACACTTTTTGCGGTTTTGTGTTCGCACTAGACGACATCGCGATTGCGATTAGATTAATTGTGCAAGTCAAGTCATAGCTGCAGGATGGGCATTTGAAGTGTTTAGCTACAGTGTAGTCTTTACTTACACACTTCAAACTCACATGAAGAGTAATTTCCCGATCCACTGTCAGCATTCGATTGTATTCTATAGGAACAACAGATAACTGCTTTTCTTTAAAACCAGTTCTGCTCAGTAGCTGTCTTCTCTCCTACTCCCCCCTTTTCTCCTTTTTAACAATGGCAAGGTGCAGACATGCATTAACATCATAGGCGATTACTTTGTAAGGCTGTACAACAAGAAGAAACATGTTGCATTTGACTCTGAGATGACCTGGCTTTAGCTTTGTGCATGTTGCTTACAGTTTCATGATTTTGAATCACCTGCCTTACATATGCAGTGTTTCCCACAGAATGACAGACAACTTGGGCGGCAGGGGGGAATAGTTTTTATTTCTAGTAGCTCATTTCATATTTCACCATTTTAATTATATTTCATTCTTCACCTTAGTGTTTACTCACTAATTGAGTCTGCTCCCTTTCTCTGTAGTTCTCTTTTTTCTCACACACACACATGTGGGAGAGGCGTGTTAATGATCTAGCCTATCAAAACGAAAACTACGTGGTTACAAATGAGATCTGCACTGGTGTGGTCACGGTTGCTTATGTGCTTATGAAATATCCACCGTGTCCATGTCTTGTAACGTAATAGATAACAACTCTCTCTGTGTGCTAAAATGGGTCGCCAAATATAACTGGGTGGCTGTTAATATACCTAGGCGGCCCGCTAATTAAAGTCTAGCCTGTATGCAGTAAACACTGATATGTGATTTCTCATATACCAAACACACTCACACCCACCGTTCTACATGCACTGTCAGCTACTTTCTGATCACAGACCATGTCAGTGTCTTAGTCACATGCAGGCCAGATGTGATCAGTGTGGCTCTCTCACACAAACACAGTCACACACCTTTAATCAAGGTCATGTGTAACTTGTTCGGTATGCTGAGGTGTGCTGATATTGCATTGCACTCTTTCTGCCCCCCTCGCCCTGTTCACACGTTTTTTTCGTGCCTGGCACACATGCATGTGTGTAAGCGCGCAGACATGCTGTCATTTTCCCTTGCTACAGGCACAGTTGTGGTTTGGAGGCTGGAATTGTTTGGCTTTCTTTTAGTCACATTCTATTTTTGTTGTGCCTCAAATGCAGCATGACTTCTAGCCTACGGCACTGTGTAGTGCAAAGTAAGAGAATGCCAGCGCACAGGATTTGTGTTATGTCTTTGTTTATGTTTGTTTATGTATGTTTATGTCTCCAATCAATGAAAGCCCACTGTTGCACAAGATGTGTAAATAAATGATTCAGTACCAGCAGAAATCTAATGGGCTTTATCTTTGTTCCTCTCAGTGTCTGTCTCCGAGTATGTTTGTGTGGCTGCAAATGTGTGCATGAGCGTTTGCTTATGTGTCGTGATGATGTGAAAACTGCCAGTGAATGATTAAATAATGACCAGTAGTGACAGAGACAGAAGCTTTGAGGCTCTGGATTTGCTGTTTTTCTCAGGCTCTCAGCACGCAGCCAGCCAGAGCCAAAATGGCTCTGCAGGGTCAGCTTTGGCCCCCTGACAGGCTGACGAAGCGAGCGCTGTCTGTCAGGGGCCAGGCCTACTAAATGATCATAGACTATATACGTTCCCCTGACGCCACTCTGGCTGAGGGCCCTGAACTCCCTCCTGGAAACTGGCCCAGAGGTGCGTGTTTGTGTGCATGAACAATTTATGCTTGAGCATGTTTGACTTCAATTTCAGTTGCTTTTTGAAGTGCTTGTATTTTATTTAAAAAACCCCCAATACATTTTGATAATTAAGTAAATTAAATGATTCAAAGCACCAAACCATGCATACTCATCCTAAATGTGTGTTAGAAAGAAGCGGGTAGAGCAGACACATCAGAGTGTGTGTGGGCTTAGCCCACAGGGTGTTGTGCTGTATCTAGTGCAGTAGCCCAGGAGCTAGATGTATTCCTACAGAGCCATTTCAAGTAGTCGTGGTTGTGTGAATTTGTTTGCATCGTGGGAGGCTGAGAGAAAAAATTAATTTAGACCATCAAATGCTCTGTTTCTGTCGCAGCTGGTCATTATTTGACCATTTGACCAACTGTTCCCCATCAGCATTTATGGAGGCATAGCTACACAGGCACAGCAAATCATTCACTCACACATGTTTGTTGCTGCTGCTGGCCAGTCTCTATTATGTAGCAGAAATTGGAATTCTATGTTAGCTGTTGCTTTCATAGTGCCACTTTTTTTTTTACAGTTGGCTTCTTCATTACTGCAAGAACCTAAACAAGCCTTACTGCAGAGTTCACAGGTTCTAAAAATGTTTCTATGGAAAGTGGCATGGTTATGAATATGAATGATCAAACGCTATTTGAGTACGTTCAGGAAGAGATACTGAACCTGTTTCCAGGTTCCTTGAGGTGTAACCAGGAGTGCTGTGGATCATGATCGATCAAGCAATCATATTGTCATACCTGTAAAGATCACAGAAGGTGTTTCTATGAAAGTTTTGTGAACAACATATGTAATTCAATTCATAGCCTATTTATGAAAGTTTCTAAAGCTTTGGTACTGGGGAACTGGATGCCAGATTTGTTATTTCAAACTGTAGTTTCTGTGATAGTGTCATGGTGTGGAAAACCAAACAAGGCTAGAAGTCAGTAATTTTTTCTTTCTTTATTCATCAGAACCGCTCCCAACTCTTTATTCTCTTCTCCCTTTCTGTCTTTGTTTTGTTTTGTTTTCACCCACTCTGTCTTTGTGGTTGGAAACCATGAGTTGCATGTGGCAGACAGACAGCTCAGATTTCATAAAAAAAAACATCCACAACAACATTGCATAATGCCATCTCCAGGCTCCCATTGTGTTGGTTTGTGTGTTACTGTACATGTATTCTATTTCTCTCACTTTGTCTGTTCATTGCTTAACTATTTTTAATATTGTATTTACTTATTTTCAAAAGTAAAACTGGAATATAAAAATAATTGGGTGTCCTTGGGCAAGACTCTGAACCCCAAATTGATCCTGATGGTACTTTGGATAAAAGGACTATATACATGCAGTCTATTTAACATTTAATTTATTGAAAGACAGAAAGTGAGAAATGAAACATGAGTAATAACCAGGTAATAGCTTGGTATTTACAATTGGTATATTAGACAGAAATGTATGATGCAAAGTAATAAGGGGCCAAAAATAAATGGTGATAATGGGGAAACACATGTAAAGATGGCAACAAGGTAAAACTATTTAGTAATATTATAGTAATATTTAAGTAACAATATGGTAACTAGGCTTGGGTGATCTTTTCTATTTTCATATCGTTTAATCATGGCTATTTGACCACCGATTGGCGATCTGATCACCAGGGAGTGGTGTAATGTTGCAGCATGCCAGTTAAATGCCAGCATGGAAGAAATAGGATTATTAGCTTTAAGAGAAACCAGCAGAAACATCTGTAGGGGGTGGGGTGCAATCGATATTGATTAGCAGCTATGTATAGCGTGCTAACCTCGACAACCCAGCTGCATTCTAACGTTAACAGAGCTATACTGTACTTATTAGCTATGCTCCTCACATACTCTGGAGACTTCTTATTTGAACTTATTTGAAGGTGGGTCTCTGACATTGACAGCGTTGTGTTAAGGAAAATAGATAGAATAACTTCTCAGAGTTAAATTGAATGCATTAGATTTTCTATATACAGATCGCTCTGTTTCATAGTGTTTGTGAGAGAGAGGGAGCGAGCAAGCGGAGGTGCTGAGCGAATCTATGGGCTGCATGCAGCTTCACAATGAATTATGGTTCAGCGTTTATATTGTGGCGTGGCATGTCGCCACGGATAAATCAATGAATGGGAAACACTGCAGCGTGGTGCAGACTCTAGAGACTGTTATTATGTCATCTTAGTTCTGATAGTGAGTTAGTTAAAATCACCTTAATATTGAAAAACTGAATCCCTGATCCCTTCAATCGTCGATAGCTAATCCAATCGCCAATTGGCACAAGCCTAATGGTACCTTCTAACAACAGAATGGTTATATCAGTGCAATATTTGGATAAACAAATGGTGATATTGTGACAATGGGGTAATAACAATAATGAGGTAATGTAGGCTTATGTCTTCACAATATTATAGGCTACTAAGTGTTATACCTTCAAAATCACATTTAAAAAAAGTCAGAATTGGTAATTAGCAGATTATAATGCTGAAATCCATTCCCCCTTATGTCCTAAACATTCCTTTTTATGTCAAGGTAATACTCATGATATGTCTAATGCTGTGACTTGTTACCTGGAAACACTACCTGTAATGTCTTACTATTTTCAACTAAACACATTTTTATACTGTTGATGGCTTGTAGATATTTTACATTTCAAACTTCAAAGGAATGCCTTTTATGAACATACATTTGTATTGTGATTCTTACCATTGTTTATCTTTATTTTACATGAATGGATGATTTCTATACAAATAAACAGCATAATCATAGCAACCTCAACCACATCTGAAAATAACTAAATGAAAATATGTTTGAGATTTGGGGCAGCATTTAAATTAAAACCACAATTATTTCCTCAACAACTTAAAACTAACAAAAACCTTCCATCACCACTTAGTTCCCCTTTAAGTTTTTAAGAGAAGGGCAAGAACTCTCTCTCCACTTTCAATTTTAGGAAATGAATGAAACAGGTTCCAGGTAATCATTATGCTTCTTGATGTTTGGTTTAATTAGACATTACCATGGAATTTGATTGAAACAGGTAGTTTTGCAGCTCTGGGTCATGGTTATTACACAGAAAGGGTTAGTTACAGCGTTAAACATATAATTTGTACAATATTACCTTGAAATAAAAGGGAATGTTTGGATCACTAGGTAGGATGAATTTGAACTTTCAAGAATCTTCATGTGATTTTGAAAGTGTTACATATAAAGTGCTACCAGCTTGTTTTTTAAAAGTAAAATTACTATAGTATTTTGTGTTTGTGTGTGTATGTGTACATTTATTGTGCATGCTCATGCTTTAGAGTGTCATTAATCAAGTGGGGTATTATTGTTTTCAGCATCTTGCCCAAGTCTACACATTACCATTTTAATGACATTACTTTCCTATTAATCTGCTTACCACACAGCCACTGGTGCAACTTATAAAACTATCAAAGAAGTACTTTGATAAAAAGGAGAAGAAAAAAACAAGGCCATAAAAGCGAGAGGGAACAGTAATTAAAAAGCCACTCTAATGAAAGAAAACTCATAAACAAGAAATAGGGATAAAAGAATGGAAAAAGTGCATATGCTGCAGTCTGGAATTAGACATGCGACAAATAAATGGATGCTCTACACAGTACAGAAACACTGAGTGTGTGGCAAAACAAAGTCACACTCCGTGCCTCCAGCCATACCCACTATAACTGTAACTTAGTGCATTCCCTAGGGCCTAATCAGGTAACTAAATTTAAGCTGCCATTAACATCAACTTGCTGTCTAGATTTAGAGGCATAGGAAACTGTTTCTAAATGGTTTTAATGTGTCTGAAAGTATGCAGTATTTCTGCTTTCTCAAGCCACTAAGGATGAAGTGAAGCTGAAATCCCTTATCATTGGGATGCTCTTAGATTTTTTTTACGGAACGATGAGCTGATTAACCTTAGTCACCAGGTCTAATGAATCTGTGAAATTCATTAACATGGGCCATAGAAGGATGACTTACAGACATCCACAATGATGAAGAACAAGCAAGGCCCGTGGGCTGCACATGGCCACTGCACCTTTTAAATGTAGGCCCTTCACCTCAATTTTCAAACATATCTATGTATTTTACTTGTTGTATATGAAAAACACCCCCCACCAATTTCTCAATGTAAATACATTTTTTTAATTCATGCATACCTTAACACGTACAATGAAATGCGTAACTACATGGCTGCAGTCTAGCCAATTAGAAATGGTGTGAACAGGTGTTACAAGTTGGGAGTGCAAAAAGACTGCCTGGGGGTATAAATGAACAACACAAGGTGTGTGTGTGTGTGTGTGTGTGTGTGTGTGTGGGTGCGTGTGTGTGTGTGTGTGTGTGTAGAATTCTTATCTTGTCACATGTTGGTTAAAAGGCTTTAAAAGAGATTGAAGCGTGAATTTTATTTTACTGGTTGCTTGTAGTGATGTATGAATTAAAGTTTATCTGGCTCTTGCTCTTTGAGAATGACCTGGACTGTGTATGTTCTAATCAAGCTTTCAATCCTTGATGAATTGGTCAATCCAGTGCCAATCCTGTTTTTAAACATTTTTAACAAAACCTCCATCATTAGGCCCCGTTCAGATACCCTGTTTTTGCATTATGTTTAAGTGTGTTGGACTCACTAATAAATAAACTAAATTGAACATTTAGTGGTGTTCCCACAGAATCCCTCTTTGTCCGACCACTGTTTGATAACTTTTGAGTTTGTATTGCTGAACTACTCGCCATTGGGCAAAAATTTCTATACAAGATGTCTGTCTGATAGTGCTATAGCTAAATTTAAGGATGGGATTCCATCAGCTCTAAATACATTATCTAGTCACAAAGTAACGGAGGACTCCTATGCTAGTTTCAGTCCCTCCCAAATCGATCATCTTGTTGATAGTGCTGCAGGCTTGCTGCGAATGACACTCGACTCTGTAGCCCCTCTAAAAAAGAAAATACTAAAACAAAGACGGTTAGCTCCATGGTATAATACTGAAACTCGCAAATTAAAGCAATATCACGGAAACTTGAGAGGAATTGGCGTTCCACCAAAGTGGAAAATTCTCGTTTAATTTTGCAAGATAATCTTAAAACTTATAGGAAGGCCCTCCGTAATGCCAGAGCAGCGTACTACTCGTCATTAATAGAGGAAAATAGGAACAACCCCAGGTTTCTTTTCAGCACTGTAGCCAGGCTGACAGAGAGTCACAGCTCTATTGAGCCAAGTATTCCCATAGCTCTCAGTAGTTACGATTTCATGAGCTTCTTTAATGATAAAATTCTAGCTATTAGAGACAAAATTCACCAAGACCTGCCCTCAATTGGCACCGACTTATCTCTTAACTCAGGAACCTTAGAAACAGCTGTAGAACCAGATACATGTTTAGACTGTTTTGCTTCCCTCAATCTTTACCAACTAACTTCAATAATTTCTTCATCTAAACCATCAACCTGCCTCTTAGACCCCATCCCGACTAGGCTGCTTAAAGATGTTTTACCCTTAGTCAGCACCTCTATACTAGATATGATCAATCTATCTTTATCAACAGGCTATGTACCACAGTACTTTAAAGTAGCTGTAATTAAACCTCTTCTGAAAAAGCCCAAACTTGATCCGGATGTTTTAGCCAACTATAGACCTATATCTAACCTTCCATTTCTCTCTAAGGTTCTGGAGAAAGCAGTTGCTAAACAGCTGTGTGACTTTCTACAGAGCAATAGTTTATTTGAGGATTTTCATTCAGGATTTAGAGTTCATCATAGCACAGAGACAGCACTGGTGAAAATTACTAATGACCTCCTTATTGCATCAGACAAAGGACTTGTCTCTGTACTGGTTTTATTAGATCTTAGTGCTGCATTTGATACCATTGACCATCAGATCCTATTGCAGAGACTGGAATATTTCATTGGCATTAAAGGAACCGCTCTAAGCTGGTTTAAGTCCTATTTATCAGATCGATTTCAGTTTGTACATGTTAACGATGAGTCCACCATGCACGCCAAAGTTACTCATGGAGTTCCTCAAGGATCTGTCCTTGGACCAATCCTCTTCACTTTATATATGCTTCCTTTAGGCAATATTATCAGGAAACATTCCATAAGCTTTCATTGTTATGCAGATGATACTCAGTTATATCTATCGATCAAGCCAGATGAAACTCATCAGTTAGCTAAACTTCAAATGTGCCTTCAGGATGTTAAAACCTGGATGACCTGTAATTTTCTCATGTTAAACTCAGATAAAACTGAAGTTATTGCTCTGGGGCCTAAGCACCTCCGTGACGCATTATCTAAAGATATAGTTTCCCTGGATGGCATCGCCTTGGCCTCCAGCACCACTGTAAGGAATCTTGGAGTTATCTTTGATCAGGACATGTCGTTTAAGTCTCACATTAAGCAAATTTCAAGGACCGCCTTTTTTCACCTACGTAATACTGCGAAAATCAGGAACATCCTGTCTAAAAATGATGCAGAAAAACTAGTCCATGCATTTGTTACTTCTAGGCTGGATTACTGCAAAAAAAATCATTCTTCTTACCTACAAAGCTCTTAATGGTCAGGCACCATCTTATCTTAAAGAGCTCATAGTACCTTACTACCCCACCAGAGCACTGCGCTCCCAGAATTCAGGGTTACTTGTGGTTCCTAGAGTCTCCAAAAAGTAGACTAGGAGCCAGAGCGTTCAGCTATCAAGCTCCTCTCCTGTGGAACCAGGTTCCAGTTTGGGTTCAGGAGGCAGACACCATCTCCACATTTAAGAGTAGGCTTAAGACTTTCCTCTTTGATAAAGCTTATAGTTAGGGCTGGCTCAGGTGAGTCCTGAACCATCCCTTAGTTATGCTGCTATAGGCCTAGACTGCCGGGGGATTTCCCATGATGCACTGAGCTCCTCTCTCCTCTACTTTCTCTCCCTCTGTATACAACCTCATCCCATTATTGCATGTTACTAACACAACTTCTCCCCTTTCTGGTAGTCTTGTGCTTTCTCGTCTCTCTCCTCTCTCCTCCTGTCACTTCCTGCAGGTTTTCTGGCTCTGGAGCTGTGGAGTCTGGATCTGTGGCTGCGGGTCACCTGCTGCCCCCGTGTTCCTGCTCGACACCCTCTGCTGCAACGACTATTGTTGCTAGTCTTATTGTTATTATTGTTATTATAATCATTAACATTACGATGGTTACCATTAACACTATTATAAATATCTGTACCATTTTTCATTTAGTCTATAGCAACATTACCTTCACTGTCTGTACCTCTGTGTGTATATTGTGTAGGCTGCCTCCCTCCCCTCTCTCTCTCCTTACATCTAGACCCCCCAACCGGTCGAGGCAGATGGCCGCCCACCCTGAGCCATGGTTCTGCTTGAGGTTTCTGCCTCTTAAAAGGAAGTTTTTCCTTGCCTCTGTCGCCTAGTGCTTGCTCTTGGTGGGAACTGTTGGGCTTCTGTAAATATCATCATAGAGTATGGTCTAGACCTGCTCTTTTATGAAAAGCGCTGTGAGATAACTGTTGTTGTGATTTGGCGCTATATAAATAAAATTGAATTGAATTGAATTGAACTAATCCAATTTATTAATACTACTAATTTCTAACGTAATCTGTAACGTCTGTTTTTCGATCAGCCCAAAAGGACTCATGTCACTCACCTCCACTGGCTACCCATGGCCTCCCGAATCAAATTCAAGTCACTAATGCTTAAATAGTCGCTTTGGATAAAAGCGTCTGCCAAATGAGTAAATGTAATGTAATGAGGAACGCCATTAGTCCTTGCTCTAACCAGGTAACCCTGCCGACCATGACCCAAAGCAGGCAGTGATCATGACCAAAATGCAAAAACTTGGTTTTCATAGCTTGGTTCTCACTGAAAGGTTACAGCAATAGTGAATGTTAAGGAGCAAGCCCTGCTGATAATGATAACTTTTGGAGGTAATGGGTAAAAAATGTTAATTTATAATCATATTAACATCACAGTTATAAACCATAATATGTGGCAGATCCAGCGGCTCCAAGGGGCACTGTCTGCCAGGGTGCGAACTATGGGGGAGCCAGGGGGAGCTTAGCTCCCCTAAATAAGACATCAGCTCCCCTGAAAGCATGATTTGTGATAATTTGGGGGGTCTCTAAAATATTGACAGCATGCTTTATTTTCATTAATTTCTATATTTCTCTATTAACATGGATCCATGCGTAAATTCTGGAGCGTGAGACTTCATCCAGTCAGATTGAACGATCCCCGACTGTCCGCAGCGGGGCACTGGTCCGCCCCACTCTGTCTCCGGTACGGGTTGTGTCGCTAGTACGGCTGACCTGCTGTGAACGGTTCATGATCGTTCCGTCTGGCTGGAATATTACGCATGATCCATGCATTATTGCAGCTTGGGGCTCTCCGCAGCGCCACGCAACTTTTCAAAATTCTTCCCTCTCATGGAGAAAAGAAAGGTCAGGTCGCAAACAGCTGTTGTGTGTAGCAAAATGGCTATATATGATAATAATATTAACAATTATATTTTTATTATTATAATAATAACACAAACATGCCTGGTACTTTCACAGCCAGGCCTACATGCTTGCAGCTATTAATGATTCAGCAGTAAGAATCACAGTCTGCTGTAACCGCACCCCCCTCCTTGAGAGGGGGGGGAAAAAGGGAGCTCCCCTGAAAGCCATGGTATAGTTCATACACTGCTGTCTGCCATTCAACCTCCACTGACATGAATGAGTTCCTGCCTGTTAATCTGAAGATGTATGAACTTGTGCACGCGGTGTACCATGTTTGCTTACACTGTTTAAATATCAAACTCTGATAAATTAAAAGAATATAATGAAGGGAACCTGGTTGAGAAATACTCTAAAATTCTTTATTCGCTTCCTCGACAGTGCAGTGCAAAATAAAAAGGAAATTTACAGACCAGCGGTTGAGTCATTTGGATTGGAAGGAGTATCAGTCAATTTGGATAGGCCCTGATCAGAATCGATTAGTGTAACCAACTTCTGAAGTGTTCGCCAGATGTGTATGTATTTTTTACGACAAAATGTCATCAAAGAGACTTTGAGACTATGCTAATACAGTTCTTTCATAAAGGGGATTTGAGAAAGAATTCCACACATATCGTTAACTTCGTCTCAATATTGATAGAGTCTGAATGGAATTTCTGCTATGAGAGATAATGGAGGAAGGGATTGTGTCAGGGAATGGAGGAGAAACAGAAGAGAGCGAGAGTGAAAAGATAGGTAAAGATTGTATGAATGCCTGACATAGGCTCAGATAATGTACGGGAGAAAATATCATACCATAGAGAGATGTCAGGCTGTTGTGAAAAATGCCTGGTTCCCTTTTGGGTTGGCTTACATAAACAGATAAACAGATAGAAGCTGTAGGACCTGCTGTTGTGGCTTCTGAATCTGAGCAGTCATACACGTGCGACCAGCCTGACCGTAAATCACCCACTCGACTCCTCCCTTCTGCTCTCTTTCTCTCTCTCTCTCGCTGGTTGTCTCCCTACATCTCTCATTCTATCTCACTCTGTCTCTCTATATTCTCAGCAAAGTTGTGCAAGTGTCATTTTTGATATATGTATAGATGCTCTGACTGGAAGAGGATTCCTGAAAGTCGCATCCCGGCAGCCGAAATGTGCTGTCCAAGAAAAGGTCTTATTGGCTTATCGTGTGCTGAGAAGACCCATTCACATAATCCTTAAGCAGCTAGAATCCAGAACATCCATCCCTGTCAGCCATTGTTCTGCTCAAGTGTGTGTGTGTGTGTGTGTTTGCCTGAAACCATGGCATATACATATAAATGATGCTGCCTACCTGTCCTTGCTTTCATGTGTCTTTGTCACACACTCTTCTATCTGACTGTGCTGAAAATGTGAAAATGTGTGTCTACGTGCCACTAGGAAAAGAATAGTAGTGCTTTGAATCATGGAAATATGTCTTTATTTAGATGGTGGCAAAAGGAAGAGAAGCTTAACGTACTTCTTCATCATTCTATTGTAAAATGAACCAAAAGAGGAGTGAGCCTATTGTTGTTGGTAATCCAACTATTTCCATTTCAAAAGCAGAGCTAAGTGGCTGTGATGGACACAAAAGCAGCCCATTTACCACTGTCATTTTGCACCTGTTAGATCACAGGACCATGTTTGCCATGGGATGTCCGTGTAGTCAAGGGCCAAACTTCACATGGTATACCAGATGAAGTTGTGAACCCTTAAATGGGAATTAGTGCAGCACATCAGAACTGACCAGCGTTGTTGCAGTCAAAGTAAAAGTGTGTGCAGTTGTGGTTCTCAGTTTGTGCTCAGTTTGTGTGTGGGAGCTGGGCGTGGGGCGTGTGTGTGTGTGTGTGTGTGGGGGGGGGTGTTCCCCAGGCAACCTGACCAGGGTCAGCATGCCACTCTGTTTTACTGGCTGAGTGTGCTGCAGTATGCAAATTGAGCCTGTGCCAGCCTTCAAACATTAGCATTAGTAGTAGCATTTGCATAATATCAACTTTTGCCAGTGGAAAAGTAGGGCATGAGAAACAGAAAGAACTTTTTTAGTTAGGTTTGAAAAGATGAAGTGAAATTCTTTAAGAAAAAAGTAGTATGAAGGTATATAAAGGCTTGCTTCTTTCCTGCATCAAATAAACAGTAATTCATACCAGAGATGGGACTCCAGTTTGAGACTCGAGTCGCACTTTAGTCGCTCACACAGTGACTTGAGACTCGACTTGAGACTCGTCCTCAAAAGAATTCAGACTAGACTTGGACTCGATTTGCGGGACTTGTTATTTTTAGGAAATGTCTGATGAGCTTGCTTTTATTCCCCTCCCTGCATTACCTATAACCTACCTACGTAGGTTACGGTACGGCAGCTGCTATGTCATTCATAATAAACTTTGGCTTTAAAACTTCATACAACAAGGCCCAAACAAAGAAGCACTGAATGCAAAATAGGTT
Source organism: Micropterus salmoides (assembly GCF_014851395.1). Classification (NCBI taxonomy): domain Eukaryota; kingdom Metazoa; phylum Chordata; class Actinopteri; order Centrarchiformes; family Centrarchidae; genus Micropterus; species Micropterus salmoides. Next base: position 23,524,276 of record NW_024044681.1, read on the forward strand.
AGTAACCTGAGGCTAATAAACACATTCAGCTCAGCATTGGCCATCTAACGTTAGCTTGTGTCTTGCTTTAGCTACGACCCATGAGAGGTTAAATCCAACTGTCATTTGTTATGAAAAGATGAATGAGCGTTTGTTTGCTTGCCAAACTTTTGGTGGTCGATTAACGTAATCATTTACACCCCGCTGGTTGCCTTCAGGTTAATTATTAACGCTGGCTGCAATCAAAACGTTACAGTTTTATTTAGTTAACGTTACACTGGTTTGAGAGTCTGGGGGTGTGTTGACTTACAGGAGCTGATAAGCTCATTCATAATCATTAATTGCATTGCACATTTCATGGTTGTGTGTGGTTGTATGTGTAAGTGAAAAACAGGTTACAGTTACAGAATTCCTTATAACTATGCAGTGTTATAAGCAGCCTGGATTGAATGCAGCAGGTGATACAACATTCATTATAACCGCGTGGGACTTGAGACTTGACTTGCTCTCTTGCTCAGAGACTTGTGAGCATCTCTGATTCATACACAACAAATGTGTCTATGTGTTCTCCACTGGGGCTTTCTGTGTTAATGAAATAACTAATAAAATACATGTTTTCAGTGTCAAAATCACAGACACATTATTGTTAAAAGAGAAATACAATCATACAATATATTGTCCTTCACATCTGTGTGTGTGCTCAAGTGTGTTGTGTGTGTATAACACGGATTTGTCTCCAATCAGCTTTCCACAAACCAAGCTATTCTCTGGAGATCAAAGAGCCTAACTCTAACTAGCTTGCTTGTGGCTCAGGTGTTGAGATTCCAGCATGCGCCTCTCTCTTTATCTGTGGATTGCACTCTCTCTGTCTCTGATGCTCTATCATCCCCCCGCTGTTGCATTATTACAGCCTGTTTATGTCTCTACTACTTTGTGGGACAGAATCGACAGCCAGCTGAAAGCAAAAAAAAAACATCGGATAAACAAAACACTTTTCGGCTTTTGCTCATTAGTTCGTCTTTATATGTGCATTTACGAGTTTGCATATTGAGTTGTTGTAAACAGAAAAATAAAAGCTTACTTTAAAAATGAGCTTACTCTAAAATGGTTTTTCTACACTATGTGAATTTCATTTTAAAGATCCATATACAGTATATATATTTGTCCATGTTTATAAAATATATCCAAGCCTCATTTTTATACTATAACAGTCGTAATTCTGAATCTGTTAATTTTACACTATTACCGTGTGTGTGTGTGTGTGTGTCCCAACCAACTCTGAGGAAGCGTGTTAGGCACAGATAAATGTCTGATGCTCCCTGGAGTTTGCTTTTAGTTTGCAGAGTGTATCTATTTGCAGTGATTGGATATCGACAGAGGCATCATGCTCTGGGCCAGAAGTACACCATACACACTTTCACATACTTTCACACACACACACACACACACACACACACACACATACACAGAAAATAGATAATGTATGGATGTAAGGATATTTCAAGATAATCCAATATACAAAGCTGTGTAAAAAATGTATAGACAAGGTTAGAATTTGCAAAGTAATGCTGGAAATTGTAAAAGAAATTCAAATGGTCTTTCATTTATTCATAATTAGTCATTTACTCATTTAGCTGCTGCTTTTAGCCAAATCGACTTACAATTGCTATATATGTTGGAGGTTGCATGCCTCTGGAGGGGGGTTAAGTGTCTTACTCTGGGACACATTGGTGGATGTTGCAGTGGGACTGCTGTCCTCTTCTGTCCTTATTTTCTCATCTCCTCCCGTTCTGCTCCTTCCCGTCTATTCTTTCTGTCCTCACTCCCTCACCCACCATTTTGCAAACCGAGGCAGCGGGTGATTGTCCATATACAACAGTTATCATTTTAAAGCCCTTTTTTGTTGCCTGCTGCTAAAAGCTCTTCCCCTGAAGGTGCCACAGGGAGGAGGAACCTGCAACAAGCAACAACCATCGTTTTCCCGCCACTCACCCACTTCTCACCTCCCATTTCATTGTCTCCCTGCTGTGTCTTCTGCTTCTGCTCATCTGTGCCCTCCCCGTCTTTTTTCGTTCTCTGCCCTATCTCCCTATTTTATTTTCATGTTGAGCAACGACCTGCTGTGAAAGCTTATGCAACAGCCTCTGCTACACACATGCATACACACTGCACAGAGTTAGAAAAGAAGCACACACAGTCACATATGCAAACTGAGAGCACACAGACAGGAGAAAGAAGGGATAAGAATTCTTTTCTTTCGCTCACACAAACCATAATTGTGTTTTCAACCAACACCAGACCAATGAAACAAAGTTTATTGAGCAATTGTTCTCTGTGATACATCTGGTGGTCTAATGTTTACGTATTGTTCATTGTTCTGTGGCATACTGTAACTTGACACCAGGCCAGATATTTGATTAGCTGGAAACAAACCATCAGGTTGTTGATGAAGTGATGTGATTTCTCCTGAGAAAACTGTTCATGTGCTCTGCTGCCATATGATTCTGTCTGTTTTTACATACTTACTTGACTGTCTAAAACCTTAAGTTTGAAAAAGGTACATAGGGTAAGGTAAATACTTCAACAAACACGTACATAAAGTATAAGACATTCCATGTACTTTTTTTGGCGACCTATCTTGAAACTGACATGTCTACTCCGAAGCAAAATGACTTTGGGGTGTTTTGTTTGGGATGCAAGTTTTTATGAGGAAATGATATTGGGTGAATGGGGCATGGGGTTAATAAAGTTAATAAAGTAGGCAAAAAAGACATGAAGGACTGTGTAAAGATGCACAACACAACATTTGTTCGCCAGTGGTTGCTTAACTCATTCAGCAAACTTATACCCACAGTATACAGTAGTTAATTTTTTTTAGATTTTCCTAGTGTTGTCATAGTGGCTTTTGTTTGTTTTTGCCTGCTCTAATTTCCCCAATGGAAACTTAACATCTAATAAAACCTCTGTTTTCACCCACAGTCACAAAATATAATGCTAGTTGTTTAAACTATATGGTGTCTCATGTTTTTCCTCTCCTTTCTATTCCTGTTTTGGTTTTATATTTGTTTTAATAAATCCATGTTTAAAATATTCAGCAGTGGCTTAGCGGTTTAATAGTACTTTCTCCTTTAATATGTCAGGTTCTATATTTGGAGGGATGCTATATTTAGATCAGTAACTGTGTGTAACATAGGTTGTAAAGCTTCTCTGACTAAATGGGAGGCATTATATTGTGTCAGTTGCAGTATTTCTATCTAGTGCTAAAGCCCTGTTTGTTGCATTGTACTGTACTTATTCACTTTAATTATCACCTCTTAAATCCTGGGGCTTGCTTAAAAACTTCTCAATACTCAGTTTTGCAATGTATAAAGTGATCCTTGACATCAGGTAAAAAAGGTCATCTTGCTGGGTAATATTGTTAGAAAAGCACAGTCAAATCAGTTTATCACAGCTACAGTGCATTTACTTCCAGATCAGTTTTGTTGCCAGATCTAAAGCTAAACACACGGCATCAGGTAGCACAGAGATGACTTCCTGTCACGGTTCTTGGCTAAGGCTAATGGTTCTTTGCAGTTCAAAGAACAACTTTGCACTGTATGTGTGGTTTAGTATCTATACTGTAAGTGGGTGTATGTGTTACTGAGAGTCCTTTAATCCCATATGGCATGCCACATATTGTGACAGGGGCTGTCCCCGCCCACAGCTTTGATTTTGTGTGAGAAAAGATAATTATTTCACCTTTCACTTGAAATTCATTATCAGAGGGAGAGAGAGACAGGTAAATGACAGGTAATTGCTTTTTAGAGTCAACACCATTCTTCCTCCAATATACCAGAGCAAGCGGGGAGATGTGAGAAATAGAAAAAGAGCAGGTGAGAGAAGCAAGACAGAGACAGAGTGGGAGGAATGAGAAGGAAGGGCTAATTTCCATAATGAAAAGGTAATAATTTGTGGTGTTAGAGTTAGTTTCAGTCTCGTGTCTATGGCGTGTCAGCTCCTTGCTCGAGGTCATTGTGTGGTACCAGCCATGCATACTAATTCATTAACAAAACCTCGACCGCATGGCCTGCCCCCTCTCAAGAATGTCAGTTTCACCTTCCCTCTTTCCTCTCCTCTTTCCAATCCCATCAACCCCCCCCACTCCCTTCCCAACCGACCCTCCACACCCGGCTTCCTCTCCTGCTTTTTTCTTGCCCCGCATTTCTTTATCTTTTTCTTGCTCCGTCCAAGGGACCCATATGGTAATATGGAATATACAAATGAATTATATCTACTCGTGGAATGCCATAAAGGCTGTGGGATACTATTTCATCCAGTGCTCCCTCTCACTTGTTCTATTCTTATATTATAACATCAATAGAAGTCTCTCCTTTCTCTTCTAACACACACACACACACACACACACACACACACACACACACACACACACACCCTCCACCCAACTACATGAATGATTTAGGAGCATGCACATTGACTATCTGCCACCTGCCTTGGGCTCTGCTCAGGCCCACCTAGCGGCTGCTGGCCCTGCATGTTAATGCCTACTGGATAGGGACTTGCATGTTAACATGGAGTGGGACACTAGGGTAGCTGACAGAGTGACAAGGAGCTGACACTGTGCACCTCCACTGCTGGTTAAAGGGCTAAGATAAGATATCAAGGAAGCTCTGCTTTTAAGTCGTTTTCACTTGGGGCATTCAGGAGAATTAACTGATGCAAAGATTGAGCTATTGGACACAAGTTGGCCTTGATAAGAGCATCCACTGAATGCCTAAAATGTAAAGGATCTTAAAGGAGTTTAGGCCAGAACTGTTGCAGAAAGGTACGGAAATGTCAAGTGAAAGCAAAACATAGCAACTGGCCAAATGCTTTCGGGAAGCATTGGCGATGGCGGTTGCTGTTGCTATGTGACTAATGGGAAGATGTTTGAAGTGCACTTCCCTTTTGCTGGCTAAAAGTTTGACTGCTTTTCTACTCTTGGCACTGTGAGCCTGAATCACATGGTAAGCTGTCAGTGCTGTTGGGAATGAGCAGCAGCGATGCGTTGGTTGTTTTAAAAGGCGAGGAGAAGTGCTTTGTGTTGGGTTACACATAGCAACAGTGAATCACGGAACAAGAAAATAGTGTACATGGGGTGAAAAGGCTGTAGGTCTGTGCCTGTTGTGCATTATACACTATTAAAAGGAAGTGGAAAGCATTATGAAGCTGGCCTTGGTGACTGACATAACTGGTGCATTGACTCACATATGATTTTGGTTTCAGATAACTATCTCACTGTACATTATAACTTCTGTCTGTAAAGAGCAAAGAGGGCTTTAAACTGAATTTTAAATTACTATGCTTAATAATAAATTGTGAGTTTAGAATCCAATGTGATTATGAGAGTTGGGTTTAGCTTCCTATGTATAAATCATTTTGCAGTGGAATTGTTCTTTTTCCACACTCAGTCAGTGTGTGTTCATTGCCTTGTGATGGGCGCTCGTGTCTGAGCTTAGACAACAGAGGAAAGTAATTGAAATTCATTGTATGTGTATGGTCACTTTCTCTCCATTAATTTTTGTTTCCAACTCGCTTGCTTTAAATAGACTTAATTCTGTTTCAATATAAAAACAAGTGCTTGAAGAATATTAATGTCTAACTTCCAGCTAATTTCGAGAGGTTGACAGGTTCAGAGAAGACTGTTTCTGAAATTTAAAAGCCATTTTTTACATTCAACCAGGCATCATTTTAGAAAGATTGATGCATTTGAATCTGAATCAGCCATTCTCAGTGATAAATGTGGATCTGGTGATGCAGACTCACACACAACATCCTCTGTTTATGGTTAAGCTAAACATGACATGGCAGCTAATCTTAGTGTTCAAGAATAAATATTGCCCTGCTCGAAATATCATTTGTGGAAAACTAATATTGCACCAGTTGTACCATTTTAAGACTCGCAAACAGGTAAAATAACTCAGTTTGTGTTTAAAACATGGAAACCTGCTCCAATATTTAAGGTGCTGCTGTTTGATTTATGCATGTATGTGTTCTCTAGGTGAGACTGTGGTCTGTGCATAACTGTGTAACAGGATTAACCCAGCTGGGTTGCATATCTCTTCCCACTATCTCCCACTGGCAATGCAGAGTGTGTCAAGCTGAGGAGGCTGTCAGTGGGTGGGCGACATATTCTCCACAACTAGAGGGGGATTTTATAGAGTCTGGCAACCGCTACAAATAGGACACAGGCAGGCAGCTCCCCTTCCTCTATCCACCACCCTCCACCGTCTGGGCTTGTCACTACTAAAAGGGGAACAAAGGCGAGAGCAGCAAAGGGATTTGATTGTTCTTGTTTGGAGGAGAAATGTGTTGTTAGTATGTTGCTCACATTTTAACAGGTTATTCTGTAATGTCCTGAACATGGGTTTCTGCTTTAGGTGTGCAGGAAGTTGGCTGGCACATCAAAACGTACACTTGTTCCAAGTTTCTTGCTAGCCTGATGGCCTGTCCCACGTCCCTTAACGCAGACAGCCATGACTGCTAATTCAGGCACAGACACAACTGCATCAACGCTTTGTCTCTGACAAATGGATCTGACAGCTACAATGGTGTTTGACAACACAGTGAGAGTGCAGCCGACAGGGCCAAAACATATTATGATGGACTACTGTACATCTCATATACGCACACACAAATGGCAAATGACAGAAACAGTAAATGGCGAATGACTGCAGAAAAACATCAGGAAAGCCCTTCTTCAAATGGTGCAGGATCCAAATAGTTCAATATGATGTTAATAATATAAGCATACTACTGATAAAACAATTAGTTGGTTGGCAGAAAATTTTGATAGTCTGTCAGTTGTTGAGGTAATGTTTAGTGTTGTAGTCTAGACTGCCCAAACCGAGACCAAGTCAAGACCAAGACCACAGTTTATCGAGACCAACACAAGACCAAGACTTTTAGGGGCTGAGTCGAGAGACCGAGGGAGAGCGAGACTGAGTCAAGACCAAGACCAGTTCCCCACATTACATGACACACAATAAAATGTGGAACGAGATCATAGGTACTTCTCAAATTGATCTGAAAGATCCACATTACCTTTTTTTTCAACACTCCTTTTCCATGTTTACCATTGCGGGGAGTAACAACACATTTTTAATTAGGGTAATTGGTTGCATTTAAAGCAATACGTTTTATATCCAATCAAAGTTAGGATGTTAACAAATAAATCAGACAATGCAAAAGCAATTTATTGATTTTCTCAAAGTTATGGTCTTGACTGGTCTTGAAATAAAATCCCGAGTCCTCAATGTCCAAGACCGAGACAAACGTGGTCGAGTCCAAGACGAGCCCAAGACCATCAAAAAGTGATCTTAAGACTGGTCTCAAGTCCTACAACACTAATAATGTTATCATCCAAACATTGCTGTTTTCAGCTTGTGAGGATATCTTTGTAAAATGAATGTTTTTAGACTCTTGGTTGGACAAACCGCTGTTTTGGGTTCTTGGAAACTGCGATGGCCACTTGTCAAACAATTAATTAATGGTAAAACAGATTAATAAATAATGTATATAGTTCATCATCTTATAATGTACTGCAAAACTACTGGTGCAGAAACAGAACAGAAGTGCAAATGTACACACTCACAGAAGCACATGCAGACACTTCAAGTGTTGTTGATTGAGCTCATTAGCACTTATAATCCTGGTTGCTGTCATCAAGCAGTAATTGTTTTTTTTTATTTAGGCCGTTGATAAGGAAGATTTTATGAGACAGGAAACTCAATCGTGCCACTTTCAAAAGTGCTTACTTCTGAATTAACGCAGGCATGCATTCACCCTCTGAAAGGAATATGTGAAATGCTGTGGCCCACACGGGGCAGTATGTTGTTTACTTTGTCTTGCTTAAGTGGGCAGCCCTTTATTTATTTATTGTTTTTTACATAACTTGTGTGTGTGTGAGTGAGAGAGAGGGGGGGGGGGGGGGGGAGGGAGAGGGAGAGGGAAAGGGGGAGGGGGGGAGAGAGGGGTGGGGGGGGGGGGTGACTTCCAATGTTTTCATGTTGGGCACTGAGGCATGGATAAATATTCTACTTGTAACAATAAGTGGAAGAGACAGAGGTTGTCTGAGCGTAGCCCCTCTCCCTTCCCCTCCCTCCCTCCCTCTCCTGCTCAGTCTGCATCAAGATCCACTGTAGTTTGCAGAAGTGATGTTCAGAGTCTGCAGGGAAAGAGCTTTTCTTTTGTTTAGGCAATAACTGTCAGTTCACAAACTAGTAGCACAAAATGAGGATGCATAGCAGAAATTCAATAATTGGATTTGGTGTCCCTATATTCCGGCTTTATTTCTAGTTTCAAGTCATTTAATGCAGTTGGCACTTACTTTCCTTTACAATAATGTGCTCTTTATAGTGTCTCTTACTTCTTAGCTAGCTGATATGGTTATTATTAAACCTAGTGTCCATGTATGAGCCTATTAGGCCTGAGCTCTGACACTGAATAGTCCCATCCCCCCGGCACAGTCAGACTAGAATATTCTGTCGCAGCAATAGCTGCTCTGCTGGTTGTCAGATTCCTTAGCCAGTACAGTGTTTGTGACAGTTTCTTTCCCGATTTCACAAGTTCCATGTTGTGGAGCAAACACAGGCATTGATAATTCCTTTGACAATTTAAACCTCAGTGCATATAGCCATGCTGAAGTCACTGCAGTGTGTTTAGGCTATAGCTACAAATTAATGGCTGTGAGCAGTGTGGAAGCAGAGCGAGTGACTCTTGTTGGACATGGGGATTTGAAAACCAGCATGTTGTCTCCAGTGGTGGATACGTTCAAAGCTCAGTGGCTACAGGCTTTATCTCTCCACAGGGAATTTAAGCGAGAACACACACACAGGAATACACTACTAAATACCCATGAACATAAACATATTACAAATTATAATACACAAAATTCACTTTGCTATATTAAATTCTAGATATTTAAATTGTTACATGTCGAGGACAGTATCCAGACCTCCGTGAATACAGAGCAGGAGGGTGTTTTTCATGAGTTCACTTGCTTTGTTGGTCATGTAAATCTCATTTTGAAATCTACTGGATTATCACTGTACCTTATGTATTTTAAAGAACCATTTCTTCATGTGCATATCTCTTACACATCGCAGTCCATGTACAAATATATAAACCACCACCAATGAACACCACTGAGCCATTGTTACATAAACTGTGCAGTTCTATAGTGTGTAGTAGTATGATACTGGAGGACGCTGTGTGTGTGCGCATCATGATTGTGTTAAGCAATTGCTCTGCCAGTTGGTGGACAGACAGACTGGCGTGCAGGGCAGCAGACTGGCGTGCAGGGCACTCTGGGGACAGCAGACACTTTGCCTCCCCTGGGTCAGTGATGAGGGACAGAGGACACCACAGGGGTCCAGCTGACACCTGGGTGCCTCTGAGAGAGTCTACGCCTCATCTGGCCTCTTCGTTTTACCTTCCAACTCCTAATTAGACATTTTGTAAACTCCATTTCTGTTTTGTACAGTGTTTTTTTCTCTCTCGCATTTACAGCTTTCATGTTTGTGTATTTCCATGCAAAACTTGGAAAACCACTCAGATCCAGGCTTGGTAACGAATGAAAATGATTGCAAATGCCAAAGAAATTGAGCAGAAAAATCCAAAGACAAACGCAACGATGTTTTGGGGAGTAAGTGCCACTGCAATGCCAAATGTGCTTTTGCACTAAGTTAAGCATTTAAGTAGTTTAAAACACAAAATGATACTTGCACCTAGGGATGAAACGATTACCGGTTTAACGGTAAACCACGGTAAAATTTCTGACGGTTATTATTACCGTACACATTTTGAATACCATGATAACCGGGTACGGTTAACCGCGCTATGCGAATGCAATAGGGGTTTGTTGGGTCAATGACAACACGGCGGAAGACAACGCTGCGAGATTTTTCAGTCACTCTGAAGTCCGGTCGTATTTTAGTTTTTATGAGAGTGCTGAGGGAAACTTGATGAGTGTGAACGCAGGGTAAGTTAAATTTAAGCTTTGGTTTGTCTGTCTGACTTGCTAACAGTGTGTAAACTGAAGCTCTCAGTGTTGCTGCTCTTGTAAAAACGCTACACGTTGTTCTGTTACTGTGTGCGTCGTGTGTGTCGGTTACGCAGTTTAGTCAACCAACCAGCATATCTAGAAATGCTACAGATTCCACTGTTTTTATCAGTCAGTTTTTGGGCTCATTACAGTTACTATCACTGTCTTCTAAAGACTTATTTGTTTTCATGTAATTGTCCACGGGGTCATTGTATTACCTATAAAATACAAAATATAAAATCTTGATAATGCACACTTTGATTTTTATATGTTTACAAAAGGTATGCTTTATCATAATTTCATTTGTGTGGTACAGCACTGTGTACATCCTGCGATAATTGAGATTATTATCTGCTGTAACTATGTATATGTTTCACTTAAAAAAAGGCCCTGAGTACAAGACAGTTCTGTCTGTAATAATAGCATTCTCAGTGGGGTTGAACTCATGAAATGCCAAAGGCACGTCATCACAAACAGCAGCTCCCTTTATTTCAGGTGTGGTTCCCGCTCATTGCCACCTCAAGCCTATTTTCTCGTGCTAAACAGAGATGAAACATTGATGTTAAAAGGAGGCGCAGCCTTGATTGGAACAGATGTGACATGTTTGTCAAATGACCTACTTCTGTCCCCATTATGAATTAAAATTGTATGATGAAGACTGGGGCGACTAATGAATGATACATGGTGGGGGTGGGGCCACGTGTGTGGAGAGGGAAACAAAGGTTACATGGAAATAAATGTGTATTTATGCCTTTGTGAGTATGCCGTGTATATGTGGATAAATGTAAATAACATATTACAGTTCATACCGTACCATAAAGAAACGATTGCAATAACCTAGAGAATAAGCACAAACACAAGCAGTCATACTGACCCACACACCACCTACTGAGCCTGAGCACTAATGGCTCTTTAATTGGTTGAGTGTTTGCAGGGAGGTAGCTGTAGACAGATGTTATCTGGCCCTGCTCTCTGTAGGAGGTGAGAGTGGGGCTCTAATGGTCTGTGAATATAGAACCGGGACTTGGACCCGGGGTGGAGACACAGCCTGCTGATCTGGCCTCTTTAGCTACTTAGCTGCTGAATTAGTTAGCGTGGGAAGAAAGCTGACTGAAGGAAGATTCATTTCCACAATTTGTACCAGACCCAATTGTGCCAACATCAGCAAACTGCGTGTCCACTGGTTGTGGCAAATGCACTCTTGCCTTTATGGACAAACACAGGCTTTGAGTAGGGTGCTGTTTTTGATCAATGCAAAAGTTGGATGTCTGTCATGGCCCCCGCCCTCGTTTGTCTTTCTTCTTGACTCCTTCTTTTCCTCATCCTCCCCCTCTTTGTCTCCCTCCTCTCTCTCCACCTCGCTTGCTCCCTCCGGCTCAGTGACTCACAACTGTGTGTCGTGAGAGATCATATCCTCTTGACCTTGCTTCAGGAGTTCCGATATATTTCATCTCTCATCGATTTTCCATCCTCTGCCGTTTTTTTTTATCACCCCCTCCCTTCCTTCCATTGCCATCTTTCTTCCTATCCACAAAATCATTTTCATCTCTCTTCCCTTACAAACAAACTAACAGAATTTCTATTAGTCAGGAAAAAAAAAGAATGAAAGAAAAGCAAGAAAGTGAGGGTATGGGACAAGATCGTATTTTCTATCAGAGTGAGAACACGTCCACAATAAATAGAAAAATACAGATATGCTAGCAAAGTAAAGATGAGAAAAGAGGTGGAAATGAAAATCAATACACTCACGTGCATGCATGTGTGCACACATGTTTGTTTCATGGATGGGCCATACTTACCAAGCAGCCATTTTCCTTTATACAATAACAGCAGCACTTCAATCTTCACTCTAAACACTTAAATGCTACTACCTGTGCAAGGAAAGAGACACAAAACAACTTCTTTCACCGTGTGACTTTTTGACCTTGATGCTCCTGCTAATGTGTTTTGACTAACACAGTCTGTCACATTAGCATCCATGCTGTTTGAGCTTATGAGGTTACCCACCGTATGGTGTAATGGTCAAGGTTCAGGGTTATTGTTACGCAGGCGGCATAGGCATCGTGTTTACTGTCCATGGAGGTCACTTGGCTCTCAACCCGCTGCCCTGCTGCATCTGCGTCCTCCACATGGAATGGCTCTTTGTCGTTTTATGCATCCGACCTCAGCTGTCACTCAAATCCTTTCATCACCTCTTATTGGTGTGCTTCATGCCTTGTTAGGGATGAGTAGTGAGAATAAACATAGGATGAAAGATGGCAAAATAAGAGGCATCTCACAAAGGAATACAATGGCCAGGCTTTTCCTTGTCAGTTCATTTCAGCAGTTTCCCTCATTTAATCATAGACACACACACACACACACACATCCACACACACACACACACACACACACACACACACACATACACATCCCTACAGTGAACAGCTCCCAGAGAGCAGTACCTTTTGCTGGTCAACAACATGAGTGAGTCAACATTTCTGGGTAGGACAGCACAAACTAAGCAGCCAGAACAGACTCCCCATTGATTTGCCGGCTTGATTCAAAACAGGGTTATGCAATATCTTTCTCCATCTTCCTCTCCATTATAACTAATTATTCTCTTAATTTAGCCATCAACAAAATGTGGCGTGTGTGCGTGCGCATGGAAGGGTTTATGTAATCAGATGAATTCAAGCTCTGCCAGATATATATTTTTTTTACTGGAGGGATAGAGATTTGGGCTGTTATCTATTTCTGTAATGTTTCCATTGAGCAAAAATTTCAATCATATTTCTTTGTCTTATTGTTTACTTACAGTAATGCTATTTGCTGTTGTCCCTATTTTCATGTAATTTCCCTCTTTTTTTGTCTGGAGCCTTTGCTTGTTCTTTTCTGTAACAAAAGAAGACAGTGGGGGCATTTTAGTGTCACTATATGATCCATTTTTAAAGCAGTCTCCATTTGATTATATGTTTATGCCCAAACAGAAGCAGCTAGGTTAGTCTCTTCTTCTTTGTTTCCCCTTCAGCATAATCACTGGTTCATGAAGACAATTGTCATTAAAAACACCGAATTATTTTGCTGTATTTTGCTGTTTACTAGCTTAGACAAAACATTTAAAATATACTATGTTTTGCTATTTTAGCTTTTGCTTGTCTGTCTTACTCATTGTGGGAGAACATGTGTATATGTTCTGTTTTTGTGTCCCCTCACGACACTGTCTAGCCTGCTAAAAAGAGAAAGGTTGGCGAGCTGGCACCTTCCTGCCTTTTGCCCTAATTGGCAATTGTAGAGATAGATAGATCTCTTTGGTATTTTGTCCATAACAAAAATCTCTCTTGCTTTTGTGTCATTTTTTTGTATGCCTCTTATTTTCTTAACTCCTTAATGATCCTAATGTTTGACGCAATTCAGATTTGTTTTAATGGTATAATTTCTACTGTATTGTCAGATTTGTTCTTTTAACATAAGGGAGAGGGAATGTTTTGACTCCAGGCTAGATCACAGTTGGTTGGGTCAAACACAGGATTTCTCCCCAAAGCCTTTTAACCCAAACCATGATATTTTCATAAAACCCAACCATGTAGTTTTGGTGCCTAAACCTAACCAATATGTGACCGTTTCACAACATTAAGCACGTGTTTTATTTTGACTTTGCATATCATTGTTAACGTGATCGAAGAGCCCTACACATACAAAACTGACGCTAGAGGTGTACACTGAGGGGCAGCCTGTAACCTGCAGATCTTCATATAATCCAGCTGGTCCTTCTGGTTCCAATACTCTCTGGTGCAATATTTCAAAATGATCCGCTGTCAAAAAAAGCCGTAACTGACCGCTGACACAATTTTAATGAACAATAGCGGCGAGATAACGGGAAAATCTTCAAGCATGTAACTTTAAGCATGTGCATATATATTTCAGCAGCATGTTTTAGTTGTTTGATTCTAAGATGTTCAACAGGTGCCAATCGAGATTCATTTTTCAGTATTTAAATAATGATTTGTATAATAGTTCAATGTAGTTCTGTGAGCAAACATAGCTGAAGCAATCATTTAAGTATTATTCAATGCTGAATTTCACATTTGTGGTGGCTGTGTTACTGCCACTTTTCTGCGAGAATGTCAGAATGGAAAAAAAAGTTCGAATGAAACTAGTTTTTACCATATGGGAAGATGTGTAATTTGTTTTTTTAATGGGGCATCAACTCAACCTTGTATTATTAACAGGCTTTTCTAAGAGGATGCATCGATCACTGCAGAGACTCCTCATCAAGGGATGTGGAAAGCTGGGATGGGCTGGCCAGAAGATTGTATTCATCCCTCTTTTTTAATGGGGCTTTCACTGAGTTCACAAGTCATTCACACGTATTCCTTTAAACTATACAATAGCTAACAGACTGTTTTTGTTATGCTATAATAAGCTCCAGTAGCTTCGTGGTTTAATTGGTAGTTTGAACATGATTTATTAGTTGTCTTTTGAACACTGACCTTCCTGAGCTGTTACTGTACAAGGTACTGTGAATAACAAGTGCACAAGGCTTAGTAATAACGGTGCTCATTTACTCCAGACAATTAAGATCTATCTATGATATTAGTAAATGTTCTGGTCTAGGCTAGAATAACCATCTTATAGAAGTTTTAAAAAAAATATTCAGAGAAAAAGTAGTATATTTTGAGTGAAATGCAACATGATTGGTGCTTCTGTTATTATTATTGACCACTTCATGTTTTTCAAAAACATATTGTGCAACCATACGTTGAATACTTAGAATATGATTTTACTCTTTACCACTTGACACTGGTGAATCGTTACAAAATGTCAGCACCCAGTCCTTGCCATGGTTTCACCTCTTTGTACTGAACGTTTCAATGGAATTTCCTTTTCATGGACCACTTTCTCTGCATCTGGTCTGTGGCCTCACCTAACCCTGTCCATTTCATCAGAGGGAGTGGAGGACATGGTGGGAAGCTTGACCTCTGTGTATTTTCATGGTTGACTGGAAAAAACCTGAGTCTATCTGTCCCTGTGGAGAAGGAGAGGATTGTAGAGTGCAGGCCATGACAATCTATTCCCTGTGTGCCCATGGTTGGCCTCTCATGGACAGCCAGTTCCACAGCTGACATTTACACACAACTCACTCAGCTCTCAGAAAGAGAAAAGACTGACAAGGGTGAGCAAGTATACGAGAGATGAGATATCTTAAGTACAAGAAGAAAATCGGTCACTCTTTCGTCCAGTAATAGCACACGCAAAGTTTTCTATTGGAAAGTCTGCTCCTGGGATTATGTGATGTTCTTGCTGTTGTCACATGATTACAAGCAAAGGACACCATAGACTCAGTTCCATGTGGGGAATATTGGTCAAATATTCACCAACTCTTAAAACATTAGTTTTTCATTTTCAGACTTTGTTGTTACATTAGTTACACAAAAGATACTGATTAATCGATTTCAGTTTAGTCCATTTATTACATCCAACATTCATTACAGGTTCAGCATAATTTCAATTCATATTTGTGGATAATGTCTTGATTTGTGTGTGCATATGGTAAATGCTTTAACAATCTGGAAACAAGAATATGTTAGTGTGTGTTTCACACTACTTTTTGTTCTGCATTTAAAGATGTCACAGTGTTAAGTGCTCCAAATAGTTGCTCTCTCACACACTGCGTTATGTACAGTGCATTTACATGACTCTGACCTCCTGCTCTCTCTTTCTCTTCTTTTTTGTGTCTCTCATAGGTGAGTTCCAGGACCCTGGGTGCACGTGGTATGGTTGTGAGAAGCACTGGTTTGGTCGTCACAGTATGCATTCAGTTTTCAGTTTTGCCTCACTTCTTAGATTCTCTTGCTAAATGTACTGTGATTCTTGAGGACATCTGCACTTAACTTCCATGAGTAATGGCTGATTATAGTTGAGAGGGGTACAATAGATAATCATTAGCCATATGCACTGTGTACTAGCGTTGCTCAAGATTTAGAGTGCTGTCCATGGTGCTGAAAACAAATCTATTGCTGCCAATACGATTGCGCTCACTTGTGTAACAGGTCTATTGTGTGTGCAAGAATCTGTGGGAGCATGTGCCAGTGTGTACCAGTCCATCTTTGCAGCATGTGTGTGTGTGTGTGTGTGTGTGTGTGTGTTAGCGTGGTGTAGCTCCATTATCTTTGCGTCTGAACAGTTTTCCCGTCCCATGCATCATCCACCCCCGTCTGTCTCCATGTCAGGCCTGATAACAGCTCCTATTGCCCACAGAGATGACTAATCAATAACACACAACCATGGGAACAACAGCTTGCAGTCCACGCACACAAATGCATGCACACACACACACACACCTACACACACACACACAGCGGAAATATTGGCTCATCTTCCGCAAACATCGCATTGACTGCCGAAGGCTGACAAAGAATCTTTTGTTTTCTGAAGATATCTGGAAGACTCACACTTCATCCCAATATACCCCCCCATCACTATTACCCCCACTGCTACATCACACCTTCACATAAAAAATGTAAAAATACATGTGCTCACACACACACACACCAATCTGCCAATAGACCCCCAATCAGTCATGCTTTATCAGCCGTATCAATATGTGGTGCTGAGGATGTTTTCTTTACAAAGAATCTTCAGTTTCTTTCTCCTTGCATCACGTTCACCATTTGTTCTGTTGCCTTCTTATCTATTCATGTTCTTCACTTTAATACTCTGCTAGTACCAGGGCTGTTGACATCTTTGGAAGCTAAATCAGCACCTCAGCTGAGTGGGACTGCTTACTGATTTCACTTGATTCAATGCCCCTCACTTTCAATCAGTCTCTCAGTCGGCCTCAGTGGAACAACACAGGATAGATGACAATAAATGCATAAAAAACCTTAGAAGAAACTGACAAAGCACTTTATCTTTTTGAGCCTCTTTTCTTCCACCTCTCAGTGAGGTATAATTCCCATAGACAGACTGGCCTGTATAAAAGCTTGTCTGCTGTCCTGGCCCCCCCCCCCCGAGGTGCCATTCTGACCCAATAACTCCTTCATTCCTCTCTCATGCTTCAGTCACTCCTCTTTCTGCTTCCTTCCCTCCCCCTTATCCTCCACTCACTCTCTCTCTCTCTCTCTCTCTCCGCCACTTGCTCTCTCTCCCTCCGGTGGCCAGAATGCTGTAATTGAGTTTTTTATTCAAGTCAATTAAAAGTGCAGGCCTAGCTAGAGACAAAACAAGTCTGCACAGTCGCTTTTTCCTCGGGCTGCCTCGTTATTTATTCAATCCACTCTTTATATCATTCAGTAGCTAAGAAAGCACAGGGTGTGTACTTTCATTTCATATGTGTCATTAAACTGTTTTGACATTGTTTACAATGTAATTTATCTTTCTCTATGATGCCTTCCCTACCCCCAAAAGAAATCCTATTTAAATGGTAATTCAAACTTCCATTAAGTAGGGGCCTTTGTGAATGCCATACAGAAGTTGCTCTATTCCTCCCCTCTGCCTCAGCAGCCATCTGAGGCATGATTGTTTACTCCCAAAAAGCCAAATATTCATCAAACTGAAACACCGGCTATTCTGTCTTCTGTTAATAATGCTTTCCTATTCTCATTTAGCAACACGGTTTGTTAGCTACTGAAGTGATGAATGATAGTGCTAAGTTCATGGGGATCATCCAAGATGACAGATCGTCATAACTATCTTTAATCTCGCAATGCATAATAACTTTGTAATCAGAAGGAAGGTTCACAAAGGTTTGAGCGAGCTGGTCCACTTCAGACAGAGTTTCGGGTACAAGTTGATATGCAGATGTTGACACAAACTGCGCTACATATCACTACTTAAATGTTTTCTCTTCCTTTTTATGGAATTGCCATTCAGTTTGTGCAACGTAGAGATAGTGAAAGTGAAGGTGATGCTTTTCATATGCAAATGAGTAATGAAATGCGAGATTTGCGGCATTCATTAAAGAAAAGCTGAGAGATTTATGGTAGCTGTGGGGCTAATTTTCTTTAAATACCTTAATCAGCAAACCGTTTGGAAGGCACAACTCTGAAATGGAATTTGGCCTCTTCACACACACGCAGGCCCGCGCACCTTCATATACACCGCTTACAGTATATTACTGTCACAGAGAAGTAGGTTTCAAGGTTGAAGAAGAGAGCTGATATATGCCTATCTGTTTTTCAGGTCAATTGTCTGTCAGTTTCTGATTAAAGAGCATTTTGTGCTATATATGCTACTTGTGATAGCCGTTATATCCAGTTGAATTTTGAGCAGGAATGTACAGCTAAAATCTGAAGCCCTCGTATTGCACACAGAAAGATAGGATACAGAATAGAAGATGCTTTCGAAACTCTCAGTATTATGATCAAATACTTCAGTCCCCTTAAGGATTTAAGACCTCACATTATAATCCCCAAATCAATGACCTTCTCTGATGATGCAGTGTGAGCTTTACAAATGACCTTCAGTAATTATTAGGAGGACAGCCAACAGTTGCAGGTGTTAAAGGCATGCTAGAAGAATAATAATAATAGAAGAATAACATGACCGATGTAATGCAGTTGTGGACTGCTAGTGGAGCATCATGTCAGGGGCCATTTTGTAAACCAGTATATGTGTTGTCATTTTATGGAATTAAACCATGATAAAGACATTTTGCAATATACGTACCTTAGCTGTACGCTTGTGTAGGAAAGTAAACACCAATTACAAATCAACTGCTCCACTTCCAATAATCCCAACAATAATGGATGATTTACAGAAGCAAACACTACCCAGCTAACCCTGAGGTGTGAACATTCACACCTATCCTATATTTGGTTGTGTCTTGTGTTAATGGTCTGGTTGTTAGCCTTTCATTATATAGGACATTTGCATGGGAGCACAGGAACATCCATGAATACCTGAAGGAGGATAATTGATGGTGCCTGTAGACTGCAAAGGAGGATACGTCTATTCAGTCAATATCTGGATCAATAGCAGCTTAAATGATTCAACTGTAAGCGATGGGGTTAATAACATGGTTCTGGCGTAGGAGGATAGATGTGGCTGGTTGAAAGATCATTTTTGAGCCAACAAAACATATTTCTAGCTTACAAATTGACTAGTCTGTTTTGTCTGACTCTTTTCCTCTTTCAGTCAAATTGTTCACCTTTCTTTTATGTATGCTTGATGAATTGGCATTTTCATGTTGCTGCTTGAAAAGACTGAAAACCACTGCATTAGATCATTTGAGGCTTTTAAGCAAAGCAATGTTGATTCCGGGTGGTAGGGCAGCTAGGTGGATTAAAATCATTTTCTGAATCCAGTAGATCAGAGACTCATAAAAATCTCCTTAAAGAAAACACCAAACCCTATCCTTTCTTATTGTCACACACATTGGCAATTTACCATTTAGTTGAGGTAGCTGGTTGCTGATGTACCTGACGATGTGTAGCTTCATGTTCTCATTGGCAATCTTTTGTCTGATTGTACATCATTGTTTTCAGCATCCAAATGAGGTTTCTGATTGGAAGCTCGCCACAGGTTATGGCACAAAAGATTGTTACATTACATCCTGTTTACTGGTAAATACCACTGCACTCATTTTAATTGTTTTGGGTGAGAACACAGCCAAAATAACTAAAATGTAAATGGAGGCATTCTTGCCTCTGACAAACAAAAACAACACTGATGAGCAAAGTTGACACGGTGAATTATTATTATTATTAGGGATAAACATTTCTGATGAGCTATCCTAAGCCACCAGACCAATGATACCAAAAATACAAACAGGAAAAATAAAGGCACACCAAAGACAGTTTTTAGACGATGATAAAGGCATAAACACAGCATAAATACAGATTGATGGATACCATCTTCTCTGCCCATCTGTCCACATGTTCTATAGTTGGTGGACCATTAAATGAGTTCAGAGAACTAATGCTTCACTTCACCTTGGCACAATGGAGAATATCTTAAACACAAAATACTACTGTGTATCAAGTTGTCTAAAATTTCAAGTGCTTGGGACCTCTTTCTTCAAATGTTACTCATCATTAACTGGTAACTGTGTATGTGGCATCAATAACTGGAAATGGAAAATACAGATAATGCTTTGAGAGACGGCATTTTAAAGGCCAAGCCAGAAGCCTGCTGCTATCAAATTTAGGTATTGTTATTTTATCTTTTAAGCTGTTTATCTTCCCTGAATTAAGAAGTGAAGCACTGTGGTTGACATTTTTCGAGTTCCTGCTGTAGCTGTAACATCCTTTGGCTTATCAAAAGTTTTACTCATGATCCTGAGTGACGACTTTAAGGCTTCCAGTGTGATGCTAGGTGAGTGTTAGTGTTCAATACACACTGTGTGAATTCTGTATTATAATAAGAATTACTTTATTTTCCACTGGGGGAAATACATTTTTTTTAAATAAATAATAATAATTTGATCCATCCGTCCGTCTATCCACCTGCACTGAACAAAAGTTCAATCTTCCTCATTCACCCACCTTTCTTCTCTCAAATCTCTCTGTTTCCATGGTTACTGAAGACTGTAAGAGGCAAGTAGAAGTTGAATATAGACTGTGAGTCTCTTTACTATTTGGACTGACCAGTTCAGAGTGCCAGCCTTAAATCCTTAAGTGGATTGTCGTCCATTAAAATTATATTTGGGGTCCTAGTAGGGGTGCACACAGGATGCCCATTTCTGATGCATTTTCATTGTCATGACAAGAAACACAGTCAGACTTCCTTGTAACTCTCATTTGCTCAGCTTTTTTGTTCAGCCCATATTGTTTTGTGTGACATAATATAACATGCTGCACTGGAATATATCAGATTAACATGGACACTTTGTGTTCACAGGACATTGACAAACTGTCAGGGCAACAACTACTGCAAAGAATATACAAGAATTGCATGAATGTGCAGGCTGGTATTGTAGCTAGATCAAAAGGTACACTGTCTGAGTTTTAACAAAAATATTATTCATATTACTCTGCTGTGAGAAAAGTGCATACCTAACTCAGTTTAGTATGCATTTGGCATTGGGAAAAAAATTGTATTCCACTGTAGTTATGACAATATAGCGCCTACTTATTTTTGTAATTATTTATTAAAACTCGATTGACTATCGAGTGACATTGTTCAACAGTTTGTCGTTCCCTAGTGGGACACATTAATAATTCAAATGCTATTGATGCAACCTAAAGCTGTCTATTTCCATCAAGTAACACTTCCACCTCGCTCTGCCTTTTATCGTTATGTTTTATGAAAAGCTTTTAAAGTGGGGAAGGGGGAGACAATGAGACTAAGAATGTACACAAGAAATGGTGGGAGATGGGCATACTCTGTCCTTCTTCCCTCATTTTTTCAAATATTGCTTTGGTTATTTCTTATATTTATAACTTCTCCCACAGCTGTTAATATCAGATGTTAGTCTTATGACCCTGAACCTCTGGCAGAAGTATAAATTCTTTACAGGCTAGCCACTGAGGATCCTCAATAGTTTCTTTTCTTTACCTGTGATTAAGTTTGTATCTGAACTATTAGATTCCAGTTTGATTCATTGGTTTTCAGCCAGAAGGTTCTTGTTGTTGGCGACTATCCTGTGATTTGACAGGACAGCAATGTGGTATTGGAATAGCTCTCCTTCACTCAGCCACTGAAATATGATTTGCTACACCACAGAGCACCTGCTGATATGATGTTTTGACAGATTGTAAGGAGGTTTATACAACAGTTGCTTTTTCCTGTGAGGTGGCCAAGATGCATACCATGTTTTTACTTTGAATTGTTTTTACTTACTTACTTAGCTTTGTCAAATTATTCTGTGATATTTTTTTAACCAAATACACACTATTAAATCATTTTTAAAAATACTGTTTGTGAGAATATTAATAGCATGAACTGTGTTTTGTTGTTGTTGTTGTTGTTGTTATACAAGACAGTGTGTTCATTAATGCAGTTGATGCGAGAGTATTTGCAAGCTTTAAACAATTCTCCTTTTGGGAGGCCTTAACTTTCTCAACAGAATTTTTTCTTCCTGCATCTTTAATTCAAGATGATTTTATGACTGTTTTTGTGTTTGTTCCAGCTTGGTGCCCGCTTTAAAATGCACACCAATAAGTATTTGTTTTGTCTCTTTAAAATAAAGAGTTGTTCTCTTCAAGCGGATAGTCAAGGTAGATTAACTTTGTTCATAGGGCACATTTAAAAACAACAAATGGACTTATGGACTCTCAGTTAATGGCATAAACAACAGGAGAGTCAAGCTGAGATACAAGCAAGGCATTTTTCAATTGGATTATAAACAAGGAGAAGCACAGTTCAAAATGAATAATTCACTGGACCGTCCTCCTAAAACCCTCTCATGCCCTTCACAAATACAAAAACACACTCTTTCAGATCTGTGCACTCTGAGTCTTGGCACAGTACAGGGTAGTACGCATACAGACCAGATACCTTTGTCAACTCACCTCAGCAGGATGTAATGATATTGATGACAGGAAGTCATCATGGAGGACATGTATCACAGCAGGAAATTTCTTAGGTGAAACATGTCCCCTCTCTACTCATCAATTCTTTAGTAACCTGCTGTCACCTCACTCTTCTGGGTACAGCAACACATCTCCTACTTGTGCTCTTTTCGCATTTTGCTCTCTCCATCTTTCTCTCTCTCTCTGTCTCTCACACACACAAACACACCCACATACACACATTCATACACATGGGAACTTCTAGACAAAAAGCTTCATTCACACCTTTGTCTCTGGTCAGGTTATTGGAGAAGCCATACATAATCATCCAAGGGGACAACAGGGAGCAGAAGAAGACAGAGGAAAAAAATCTTGTGACACATACTACAGAACATACTTTGCTGACTAAGTGTAATTGTGTATAGCAAAGTCAAGTATATGCATAGTTAAGGTCAAACTAAAATCTTTAGTTTAGTCTTTCCTTTTTGCATTTAAAAATAATGCCAACATGTTTTTTTAATATATTCTTAATATTTTTTTATTATTAAAAGGAAGAAAAAAGGTCTTTAGGGAAATAACAGAATTCCATTTCATCTCAGTCAGGTGAAGGTGGACGTCTGTGTTCATGTTTGATTGACAGCAGCTGGCAGGCTGCCAGAGTGTCTGTACTACAACGTATTGGGAACGAGAGACAAATTAAACAAACTTGTGTTGTAGCCTACATGTCATGGGCAGACAATGTGTTATTACTGGTAAAGAAGAGTCAAGACCACTTTGTCATCAAACCATAACAATGTTATATTTGCAGGTATGTCTGCATGCTGTTGTGCGCTCCTACAGCTAAACTATCTATCTAGCCGGCAAACTGATGTTAGCAGTGCACCTTTCCCCTGTGAATGTTTATCTGGTTGCTCATTCAACAAGCAATAAGTTCAATAAGCGGGCGCCATTAAGAAACCAAAAAATTTTCAAAATTTCTCCCTTTTGGTTTTGGATTTTTCAGAGCATAAATGAAATGCTGTAGCCAACAAAACATGCTATTTTATTCAGTTGAATTTTAAGTACACAAGTAATTAATGATTATTAATGAATTACATTTATATAGGGCTTTATCAGAGATATTCAAAGCGCTTCACAGTGAAGTGGGGGGGAATCACCTCAACCACCACCAATGTGTAGCGCCCACCTGGGTGAAGTGTACCTGCAATTACTTCAACTGGAAAATTTAAGTAAGATGGTGCAGATTTGAGCCGTGTACTAAAACATGTTGGAGAAAAGTTACAAGTCAAGTATTGGGGTCGCATCAACTAAGCAGGATCAACAGGATGCCAGATCAGGAAGGCTTATTAGCCTGAAGTGTAAGGTTTACTCCTGGACATATGATCTGTATTTGGACACCTTTCCTGCGTGAAGAAAAAAGCTCATTAATGCTGGGTATACTGTAAATGCACACCTGCACATGCACTGTAATGTGAATGTGATCGTGTTTGCCAGATCACCTCCGGATGCAGTCTGGCTGAAATTGCGATTGGCGGTCAGCCAGAGTCTTCCAGGTGCAAATGCAGTCTGCACAGTTGTGTTCACGATTGCGAAAAGTAGTGCTCACAGGGTTGAAACATAATGACACACACGTAACCTTCCACACAGCTTTAGTAAAGAAGTGCCATGTGACCTCCTCCCACCTGCATTGCTATTTCCTCTCATTCATAGTGAAGAGGTCTCCGTACCGCTGCAAAGGCTGGTTCACCTGTTGTGGAATCTGATGCATCATAACAGCCAGTAAAGATGATGTTTTTATCTCATTTCAGTTGACAAGTAAATACAGGCTACACCTGCCATATGTTTTTATTGACTGTGCTACCTTCCCACCTGCTCCGCTGCTTTACAAAGTTCACATGAAAAATGGCATAGCATCATAAAAAGGATACTTCTAAAAGCAGTGTGTAAATGCAAAGAGTGTGGTGGAATTTTATCCTTTTTTTTTATCTGGGTGGAATATCTGCATTCAGATCACATTTCAATATCAGAAGTGTTGTTATGTTGAACATTGTTGTCGAAGAGCGTTGTGTTTGAAGCGCTCCATGGTAGGTAATGTTGTTTGTTTTGCTGAAGTACATCTATCATATTTTCTTTTTTGTATTTGACCTAATCATCTTTTTATTATCTGTATTACTATCTGACAGGTAAGAATTCCAAAACATGTCTCTCTCCCTCTCTTTCTCCGTATGTGTCCGCGTCTCCCGCTGAGCTAAGGAGAGTCTAGCTGTTCAGCTGAATCTACTAGTGAATTAGCAGCTCTACAGCCCGGCAGGTGCCTCATTAGAAATATATTAGAGCTGTTATCAGTAACCCAACACTCCCCACTTAAACGTCTATAGCTGTGTGTGTGTGTGTGTATGTGTGAGAGAGACAGAGAAAGAGTATTTTTATGTGTGTGTGTGTGTGGGGGTGTGTGTGTTTTGGTGGTTTAACTAGAGCAGAGTTAATTCAGCGCAGCAGTGATTTAATACAGAAACTGAATGTGTTGATTTCCAACTTCAGAATTATCTTTGGTATGAAGCTGTGTGTGAAAGAGGGGAGGTTTCTGCTAGTGTCCTTAAACTTTCCTGAGTCAGTGATGCGTAATGTTCCTTATGTGAAAAAATAACTCAAAATTTTGAGTTGAATGTTGTTTTTAATGAGTTTCTAAATGTCTTTTATCACAAACTATATTGATCTTATACACTTCAGCATGAACAGCAAAAGTCTTGGAAGAAACCTACTGATGTTGCAGTGCAGTAAATTTCTTTTCACAATATGTTGATAGTGACCGAAAGATATCCAGATCGTAGTGGGTAGAAGCAGGACACACAGTGAAGGGGGATTGTCTGCGTTGTGTGTGTGGCTATGCATGGGCTGCATATGTCAGAAATGCGTCTCTTAAGTGAGACTGGATGAGCCCGTTCTCAAGCTGAAGCCATGCAGGATATTTTCAGAGAGGTCACTGAAGAAAAACCTCTCTCACAGAGGTATCTTGTTGCAGAGGTATTTCATCTCTTTCGAAGCCAAGCAAAATTCAAATTTATAGACGAGAACACGAGTCAGAAGGAATCCTGTGATCCTCCTCTGGTTGCTAGACCTCACCATTCCCATACATGTTTTGTATAAATGGGAACTGACTGTACCCTTTGGTGAACATCTTTTGGTACTTCAGAGTTTCCAAGTCACCACAGATTATGTTCAAGTGCTGTTTAATTCCACAGTAATTTCAGATTCAGAACTGCTACCAGTTTGTTATGTAAGTGTATTGGATTTTGTGTGGCATGCTCTTAAACATACTTAAACAAAGCAAACAGCAGTTCATTTAATGAGAATGTAGAAAGGCTCTTTGAAGATGCATTGAAGAGTGTTTGGTGTTGCACACTCTTTGGAGGGTTTAAGCCTTAATCCGGCCCATGCATGTGACATTTGAGGCTCCCTCTGCTCAGCGTGACCCCAGAATTCCTATGATTTATCAGTGTGTGACTTCCTGTTTTCCTTTGCAAAGCACACGCAGATAAAAATAAGACATGAATCCCAAAGGCACTGGGAAATACAGATTAAAACCTCTAACTACAACCCAAATCAGAAGCCAATAAATAAACTCAGTCCACAAGGAAATGTATTGCTTTATGAATATGTTTACAATTTTCTGTCTCTTTTACCATGATTTTTTCAAATCTGACGCTGGAATAAAATATAAATATAAACACATTTTTAGTGCAACAAAAACAAGAAAATAAAGTGAGGGAAAACTTTGAGTGACTGCACGTCAAGTGTCTTTGTTTTTCTGGATGTGGTATTTACACATACTGTGAGTCGCGATTTCCTCCTTGCCATTATTAGCAGAACATTTCATAAGAAAAATGAGTTGAAAGAAACTAAAACATTTGCTTTGCGGTCCCATTTTTCTTTTGACAAGGTTTCAGATATTTTTCAGTGTTTGTGTGTCAGGGCAAAAGGGATGAGGCTTTTGTGGTGAGGAGCAGAGAAACACTCAGTGAACTACAAAGTGTGGAAATTGACAGAGTTTAGTCTTTGGCTGCTGACAGAGTTAATTGGAGTAGAGCCGAGCTTTTCAGGTTGTTTCCACAGACAGTGAGATCTAAATTAACCGGGGCTTTCAGACACAGTGCAACATATTGCGGGGCACTTACTTACCCATGTGCACATACTTACCCAGTATATGTGCACATGGGTAAACGTACAGTATGTGGGTGTTTGCAGACAAAGAAGCTTTAACATGCTGATCATTTTCCATCTGAAATACAAGTTCCACAAAAAAGAACACAAATTGAAAACAATCACAAGCATATTACTATGTTTATGGCAGTAATGACATTGTTACGTTTCTTTAAAGCAATGTGCAGACAATGTACATGTATCATTATGATAATAAATTGCACACATTTTACACTGAATGTTGATTTTGCGACTGTGTATACTATCACTTTATCAGTTTGCTCACAAACAAGTAAATGTGGGCAATAAGCAACAATTTGACATTTAGCAGAATAGGCTGCTGGATGTCTCCAGGGGTAGCTGGATTGTTATGAGAGAGAAATATGCAGGCTACATACTGGCTTTTCCAACATCGATCATTTGAACAAAATCTAATGGTCAAAAGATCTTTAACCAAGTTCTGCTCTGTAATTAGATGTTGTGAATTTGCCATGAATTTGTCACTCCAAGTCAAGAATTATGGTACCTTGATTTACTACATTTAGCATCCAAGTGTAATCATATTTTAGAAAGCTGCTGATGAGCTTAAATGTGCAATAAGTAGGATGTCCGTCCCGTTATTGAGATTTACCATTAAAATTCAGCATACCTGAGCATCAGTAGCAATGACTTTTACCAACTGCTGAATTTTGATCGCAATTCAAATAAGCAAAAAAAAGTTTTTAAGATACATTTGGTGTGGTTCATGTACTGCTTACCTTTTACTCACTGTAAGCCTTTCTACACAGTTAATGTGCTTTTGTGACTAATGCCATTTATTTACTCAATGAGTCTTCAGTGCTGTTTGAGAATTGCAAACCTTTAAGCTTTGGGTTTGAAGAGAATGTTTTAATTCAATAAATATGAATGAGTCCTCCAAATCTGGCCTTCAGTAGTTAGCTCTTAGTCCCACATACAGTAGCCAGTCTAAAAAGGTCTATTTTAACTGCAAGATTTTCATCTGTATAACACCCACCGAGAATCAATTGAGTCTGGCAGCAGGAACGTTTTTGGCATAACTCTCCACCTCTCAAAACCTTGTGAACAGGTATTTAACAGTCAGATAATCCATTGCACAGCCTACTTTGCATTGGCACCAGAACCAAGAAAATGTTTTTTGAGTCTCACTGGACTATAGTTTTCAGAGAAAAGTACATTTTTGGCAGAGCTGGTGATATCTTAAGAGTAAGTCTAAAATGTGTTAGTGTCACAGTTTGGTGTGGGTGAGGCAGGGTTGAGCTGGTTGGAGGACCCAAATGCAGGACCCAAATGCAGGACGCAAGGCAAAGGAGGGGTTCAAGGGGTTTTAACAAACAAAGGCGAGCACACTTACAAACTGAGTGGCTGATGACAGAGTCCAAAGGGGGGGGGGGGGAGAAAGAGAGAAAGAGAGAAAGAGAGAGAAAGACCAAAATAACACTAACTAAACACAAAAGTGCAAAACACCGCATGGCAGACATGCAGAGTGTGACAGAACCCCCCCCTCAAAAGGACGGCCCCTGACGTCCTAAAACGAAACATCACAAAAAAAACCAAACAGGTCAAGCCGGCCCAGGGTGGGCGGAGGGAGGCCAGGTGGAGGGCCAGAAAAACAAAAAGTCTCAAAGGGCCAAATACCGGCAGGGCAAGGCAGTTCAGGAGGCCGACCAAGGCGGCCAGAGGTGAACAAAAGTTCAGGGGGCAGACCCGGAGGTCGACACAGCAGATCAGGAGGGCAAAACAGTTTAGGTGCGCTTCCCGCGGGACGACCCATGAGGCCAGGCAGGAAACAGAGTTCGGGAGGCCTTCCCAGAGGACGACCCAACAGGCCGGGCAGAACAGGGAGGCAACAACGTTCAGGAGGTCGCCTGGGAGGACGACCCAACTGGGCGGGAGGACCAGAGGGTCCACAGAGTTCAGGTGGCCGTCCCGGAGTACGGCCCTGGAGGCCGGACAGTTCAGGGGGACAGCGGGAAGGCCAACAAAGAGGCTGGAAACCCACTGGAGGCCAAGCGGGGGACCGGCAAAGGTGGCAAATCCACCCTTAAGGCCGGTGGCGAAGGTGAGACCTCTCTGGAGGCCGGGCAGGGGGCCAGAGACAGAAACTAATCCTCCCTGGAGGTCGGCAGCGAAGAAGAGATCGCTCCGGAGACTGAGCAGGAGGCCGGCGATGAAGGCGAACCTTTCCAAGAGACCGGCGATGAAGGCGAGATCTCGCCAAAGGTCTCAGCAGGGTTTTCAGATGACGGAAGGGATCCACCAGAGGCCGAAGAAGGCGAGGCTTCTCCAAAGGTCGGGCCGGGGACCGGCGTAGGGAGCCCGGGATCTCCGGTGGCAGAGCATGGCTGAGGACCACGGACTGAGCTGCTGGGCTGAGGACCATGGACCGGACACGAGGTGCTGGAGTCGGTCTGACCACCGACTGGACAGCTGGGCTGGGGACCATGGACCGGACACGAGGTGCTGGAGTCGGTCTGACCACCGACTGGACAGCTGGGCTGGGGACCATGGACCGGACACGAGGTGCTGGAGTCGGTCTGACCACCGACTGGACAGCTGGGCTGGGGACCATGGACCGGACATGAAGAGCTGGAACCGGCTGGGCCACCAACGGAGCTGGTGTTGGTTGGACCACCGACGAGGGAACAGGAGTCGATCGGACCACCGGCGAAGCAGGTGCCGGTCAGACCATCGACGGAGCACCAGGAACAGGAATTGGCTGGACCACCAACGGAGCTGGAGTTGGTGGGGCCACCAACGGGGATGGTGCAGGTGGCCGCTTGTCGTCGGGGCCTACGTCGCCCTCCAGCCGGCCTTACTGGAGGTGGATCCGACGCAGAGTTCGACGACGTGCTAGCCTCCAGGCTAGTAGGCCCGGAACCGGAGCTGTGTAGGTCTGCTAGCAGCCCGCTAGCAGACCGGTCTCCCTCCGACCAGTGGTTGGTTGGCTGGGGACACTCCGTCTGTTCACTCTCTGGCTCCAAAGGTAAGTCCAACAGAAAGGCAGCCAGAGAGCTGGAAGTCCATGAATCCCCAACCAACCTGGAAGTTTGAGCCGACTTGGAGGGGGATGGAGCAGGCAGATGACTAGCCGCTGCGGTGCTAGCAGGCCAGGAAACAGGCAGGGAGCTAGCCGCTGGAGCGCTAGCAGGCCGGGAAAAAGGCAGAGAGTGGCTGGACAGGCTTGGAGAGTGGCTGGACAGGCTGATGGTGCCAAGCCTGACTGATCGGGACGCAGGCTGGGAAACCGGCTGGTGGCTGACAGCTTGAGCGCCACCAGGCAGCGAACACTCGGGAGTGTCCATGATCTGCTCCAGGTCTCTCTTCATTCGTCTGATGACGACCAACTGCTCAGCCAGGGAGGGGAGATTCAGCAGCCTTGGCTTGCTGCACAGGGTCTTCTCCATGAGGCCATAAACAAACGATTCAGGTCCGTGGAATCCAGGATTGAGGAACCTAACCTTTCGCAGGTCGACGTCCACTCCCTTATATCCTCTGCCAGAAACGCTAGGTCCGCTGGGTCCACACTTGGTCGGGTCATTCTGTGACGGTTTGGTGTGGGTGAGGCAGGGTTGAGCTGGTTGGAGGACCCAAATGCAGGACGCAAGGCAAAGGAGGTACAGTTCAAGGAGTTTTAATAAACAAACAAAGGCGAGCACACTTACAAACTGAGTGGCTGATGACAGAGTCCAAAACAAAGTAATCCAAATGAGAAAACCAGAATCCAGAATCCAAAATCCAAAATAAGCAGGGAAACAGGGAGACACGACAAGTAGGCTGGCAACACTGGGTGACAATAAACAATGACCCAACAAAGACAAGACAGAAACACCAGGTATATATACACAGGGACTAACGAGCAGGGCGGGAGCAACACAGGTGAAAGACATGAGGCTAACGAGGCACAGGTAGGGAGGGAGGGAGAGAGAGAGAGAGAGAGAGAGAGAGAAAGAGAGAGAGAGCAGGGGAAAACAGAGACAGACATGCAGAGGGATCACTGGGGTAACAGACATTACAAGGGTTACCGAACACTAGACGAAAGACAAGACAGACCCCCAAAACCCAACAGACCAAAATAACGCTAACTAAACACAAAAGTGCAAAACACCGCATGGCAGAAAGGCAGAGTGTGACAGTTAGAATCTCTCAACAAACCAGATCATTAGATAATCATGTTCTTCTACTTTTTAAAAGTTTTTTATTAAAGAGTAACTTATCCTGTTTTTGCTGACCTCAAGGGGTTTAACTTCTCATCTTGCTACAGTGATGTACACAAGTACTCCAGGACGGGTACTCCATGACATCACAGTTGGGCATGGTTACAGGTGCAGCAGATCACACTTGTCACTTCTGTTTTGAGGGTTGTGGTCAGAGGTAAAACAAGCTTGCAACTTTCAAACAAGAGGGGGCAGTAATACCCTGCTCTTCAGCCTGCTGTTAAGTTAAATATGTAATAAATTTTACATTAAAGCAGTTATGATTTAACATTTTTCCTCTACCAAGCTAGTGTAGTAACATGCCTTTTTCAAAGGTCCATCTGGACACTCAAGTCTTTCACTAAAAGGGAGTTTTTATTACTTTAAACGCAGCATAAAGAAAGTCAACAGGAACAGATAGAGAAAATTGCCAAATGAATAAATGTAATTTGATGAATATACCTGCAGCCGCCTCTGTAGACCTTCGATTTAGATTGCTGAATAGAATAGCATCTGAATACCAGAAGCAATCTTTTCTACAACATAAGACTAATGGAGTCCTTAACTGAAAAGTAAATGCGTTGTGGATATCCATTAAAACAGAATCCAGGAAAAAGTAACGACCACTGCAGCATCCCACAACATCTGTGGCATGGTCTTATAATGAGTTATTTTTATACATTTGAATATGCACAGTTATCTGTGTTCAACGGTAGTAGGTACTGTATAAAGTTGTACTACACTCACATCACAGATTAAATACATATTAACACAAATGCTAAATACTTCATGAAGGCCTTTCACCATTAAAATTTTATATGCCTCGTACTGAGAGATACTGTCATAAAACATATAGCAAAGAAAATAGGTATAATCCTTATGATTAAATTAGTGACATTGCAAAGCATACTGGCTCCATTGGACCAGACTTCTACATCACTATGTTTCTTATAAATCTAAGTAGCACTGCACCGTTACTCATTTTCTGTCAGTGATAACTCATTGTATTTTTACAAGAAGCTTTTCTACTTTTGCTATTAAAGTTCAAATTGGTAGTTGACAGTTCACTGAAGAGACCTCAAGTAAAATCTAACAAGTTATGTTGCTGTGTGTGGTGTCTCTTGGTACGTTGTACATACGTGATACAATCTCTTAGCACTTTTGCTTCCACTGTGCTTCTAACAGCTACATGTGGGAGGGAGAGGGTGAGAAAAATAGCTTGGCAAAGCCTACCCGCAATTTTACTATTTTATTGTCATCTGGTAAGATGAATTTTGAGTGTGAGTTATGGTGTACAATAGAAGGCTGACCGTTTCCTTCACTCAGACTTTAACATGAACTTTTTAGTCACTGTTATTGGTCTTCTGTTGTGGGTATATGAAGCTAAGACAAACAGGACCCCAGACCATGCCTAGTTAATTATTGTCTTAAAGGGGACCTATTATGCTTTTTCATATTTTCTGGCATTTCTATAATGTTACAATGTCAGATCTTCATGTTAAAAATGGCCAAAGCTTCAAATAATGAGGTCGGTGTATTTAAAAGTAATCCTTGTGAGCCAAAGCCTGCTCTGTTTTAAAAAGTTTTTTTCTACTAACTGCTTGGTAATATGTCATTCCGAGCCGGATTTCCATATATGGTCATATACGTGCAGAGAGTGCTGGCCACGCCCACAAATGAACATGCAGCCCTATCTGTGCGGCAACCTGGTAAACACATAAGACAATGGCCAATCAGAAGACAGTGAACTTTGGAGAGAGGTGTCTCAAAGAGACAGGAGCATCTACAGCTTGTTCCAGACAGAGGCTGAAATGAGGTCCTCCATTAAGTGCCAGTATAAGAAAGAAAATAATTTTCATGCAAAGCTGCTATGGAGGAGTCACAGCACTACAATATAGGGCTGGAAAGGCAGTATAATAGGTCTCCTTTAAACCAAACTGTAATGCACAGTGTATTGCTTGGCCTCACATCAGTATCAGACTCCCATGTGATCTAAAAGTTTGTTAAAGAAAATTACAAATGAGAATACAGGTGTGAACTTCTGAGAACACATAGTCCTGGTGATAATACATGAGCTGTTATATTAATGAAGAAAAAATAGTTTGGTAGCAGTTTTTCTTTCTTCCTCTCATTTATCACACACACACCTACACACCTACACACACTTATCCCTTTGCCTCTATGCTTTATGTCATAATCATCTAGGGGATGTACAAGCAGTCACAAGGCTGCTCTGAGGTAGAGCTCAAATATTTTGGACTTTCTTGAGTGGATGTGGCTGTAGAATGACAACAGCAATGTGAGTTCCCTGTCCAGAGATTCATCGCCAAGTTTTCACAAAAATATTTGTGAAATATCTGTGCTTTACGTGGCGACGCCTATGGAAGGGGGGACCCGCGGTTATGGAGATATAAATGGCTCATTCTAAGGTAACAAAAACATAATGGTTTACTATGTAAGGTCTTTACATGCCACTGAAAACATAGTTCTGGCTAATCCAAAAATATATGGAGCGTAATTATTTATAACTTTAAACGGGTAAATTATAAAAAAAAATCTTCTGTATCAGTTTAAGTGTTGGCTGTATTAGAATTATTCTTATTAGAATGCTTTCACTTCTTTACCTTGCCAACAAAACAGCCATTTTCGACAGAGAACTGAAGCTGTTAGCGGTTCACACAGCGGTTTGTTTGTTAGTTTTGTTAGTCCCTAACCCTTTTAAAACAACAAGTCACTCAATAACACAAACAAACCAACTGATTGAGGCAGCGGTAGACCAGAAACTCCTGTGTTCTGGTAAAAGTACTGTTTTTTTGTCAAAGGAGTCTGGTGGCTTTGAAGAGCGCAATATAACAGCTTCAGTTCCCCGTTAAAAGGGCTGTCTGACGGCATGGTAAAGCTGTGAAAACATTCTAAATATAGCATACACTTAAACTAATATTGATTTTTTGAGGTGGCTAAAATACATTTTGCTGCTGACCCTGTCCACAGCAGTACTTTGCTTAGCTGTTGTGCCGGTACTCCTGTTTCTCCAAACTGGGCACCTGCTGACTGTTCATCTACTGTAGGTAAATACACTAACAATGTATGAGTACCTCATACAACCGCACGCCAATATATACGAACCAATCATTTAACAAATTAAGATATACAGACTACACTCTGTATAATTAATGACAGCAATAGATCCGCAATGTGAATACACACAGCCTATGATTTAGTATTGTAGGGCAAACATGGAGGTTTTTTTGTGTGTGTGTGTGTGTGTAAAGCTATCACAAAGGATCACGAAACTAATATGGTAGATATCCTACTAATATTTAATATTAATAATAAATTAAACTCATATTGAAGATTTATGAACCTTTAACCTGACTTGCACGTTTCACGCTGCTCAACTAGCAGATTGTCACTCACTGGCTGCTTTGGTTGCAGGACTGTGTCACATGTGTTATGCACATGTGGTGAGACATTAGAGCCGGGTGCACTTGAACACACACATCTGCCCACACACACACAGACACACACTCACTTTCACCTTGTCAGCACTTGCGTCTTGATGGGTAAAGCATCCATTAACACATTAGTGCGTCTTTATCCATGTCAGTGCAGCTGCACACCTCAGGATGTCCTCCTCCGTACACACTGCTCAGCTTCCTGCAGCAGGTAGAGCTGAGCTCTTTGCAGGGCGAGCTGTGCACATGATGACTTTCACAGAGGCATTAGTGTGTTTACTGAAGAAAAGTAACTATTTTCTACTGCTAAAGATCACTTTGTTCATTGAGGTGAGTTTGACTGTCTAATGTTAGGCTTTATGTCAATGACCCAAGCTAATGTGCAAGCTCCCATTTGGTACAAAAGCTATATAGTGAGGTTTCTTAAGGCTCCCTCTTTGTGCCTCATTAGTTTTGCTATCGTCTGATTGGAGGAGATGAGCCTCTACTTTGCTTTTGACTTCAGACCAAGGATCATTACCCCTCCACTCTCACTTGCTGTCCATGCTTACCTTTTTTCCCCCTGTCTCTGTCTCCCTCATACACATACACATAAGCCATTTACATAGCACGTGGAACCAGGCTTTCAAGAAATGTCACTAATGGATTTATTAGACTTTTTATTTGTACGTCGCACAATCTGTTATCAAAAGCTGCAAATACAATCAAATACAATGACATTTTTAAAAGCAGAAAACAGAGCCTCCTTCATAATTTGGAGCTGCCAGTGATGGCTGAGCCTGAACCGAATCTCTCAGCATTTTACAAGATGCCAGAATCTCATTCGCCCACTTGCACTCTCACACGCATCCTCTGAAAACCATACAAAGATACGTACCTGCATGCATCCTTTCTTTCTTAATAAACACACTCTGCATCCCCTCTATAATCTCTAGTAGTCACTCAGCGCTAAACGACGGACATTGTCTCCTCAGATCCTCCTTCACAGTTTACTCTCCATTATGAAGGAGAGTATACCTTACTGCCGTGTGTGAATATGAATGTATTTATTGTGTCATCTCTTTAAGGATCCCTCAATAAATAGCAATGCACATACAGTGATTTGCAATGTTAAGAATGCAGTTTCACCTAGTATTACAGTTGTACAATGCATATACATTGCTTGTAAAACAGTTGTGTTCATACGGGAAATTCATTGCATTGAATGATCTGTGATTTGATGCATCAAGATAATAACTATTGTTTTTTTCCCCTCATTCTCTCTGCTTTCTCTCTGTCTCTGTCTGTCTTGGTGAGTCAATAATTTGTGGTGAAACCTTCTACTCTGAAGCACTACGATTTTGTGAGTTATGGAAACACACACTGTTTGTGCAGCAATGACAGGTCCACATTAAGCCTGTTTTTGAAACTTTTTGAGCCCACCATTAAATCTCAACTTTTTCAAGTGCCTCAAATTAATTCATGTCAGCAAAAAATGTAAAGCCGAGCAGTAGCTCATCTTTCTCTTGGTTCCCATGAAAAAAATTTCAAACCAGGCCTGTTCAGTCGTTGCCAGGAAGTTTAAAGGTCTGGCAGTTCTGGCAGGTTTTCTAGCCGAGAGCCATCACAGATACATTTTCAGTAGAAATGGGAGAGTCCATTTCAATCCTTTGAACATGGGTTAACCATGGGAGATCACCAAGCAATATTTCACCGCAAACAGTTTGACATCTCAGCAGCGAAGAAACCCTTGTAAATCCTAAGAGGCCCCTCCTGCATTTCTCTTACTGCCAATGTTATCTGCCCAAAAGCAGGGAGTAAACAGTGCACTATTCCCTTCTTTTTTCTTGTGTTTCCAAGAATCCATTTGTCTGCTCCTGGAGCTAAACTTCTAGGCTCTGGATGCTTTGGTGTAAATGAAAATCATTCAGTTCAAGATGCACATGTGGAAGATGTCCAGGGGTTTTTGATTACTCTAACCTGAAGCTGTGGTTTAATATAATAATACATGTTTAAAAGGTAATACTAATTTGAAACAATGCTTCATGCCTGGTGGCAGCTAGTATGTGAGCTCCTGAGCAGTGCTAGTCTTTCCCATTCTGAAATGCCATCCTAGTCAGCTCTCGGAACCAATAAAAATACATAGACAATTTCTGCCAAAAGACAGTTGTTAACACTTTGTTTCAAAATATTTTACGTAGTGGGCTTCTTCCCAGTTTTGGCTCAACAAAGAATGTTGTGTACAAGCTGCAGCATTTTCTTTCCTTTCTGTCTTTCATGCGGTCTGTTGGTTTAAATATGAAATTGACTACTGATATCAGCTTAAAAACCTCATATAATCACTTCTGTTGGTGGCACTTGTGTATTGCACATGAACTACAAGTTTTTTTACAGATCATTGTTTATGTCTTCAGTACTCTTGCAAGTCGTACAGCATGTACATCACAAGTCTCTGCCATCTATTTTCTGAAATCAGCTTTTCTTTTTCTTACAGCTATTTCAGTGCTATTCAGTGCTTCTTTTTTCAAAGTTGTAGCTGGAGGCATCATGTAAAAACTCATTAAACTTCGAATCAGGACGATGATGTGATCAGAGACACAAACTCATTGTAGGACTAATGCAGTTACATTTGTAGTGTGCCATCTCCTAACCTGAGCACACCGTTTGTTTGTTGCACTTAATTATTACATTTCTTTTGGTAATAAAAGGCCACAGTAAGATTTTTTTTTTATATTAATGCAAACCATTTTTTATGTTTATTTATTTTAATTATGAGTGTTAATTATCAGTTATTCTCTTGTGGAATCTGGTGGCTTATTGGGTGGTGGCTGCATCAAAGTCTACCCTCTCCCCTTTGCTGTCTGTTGCTTTGAGACTGTTGACTATGGTTGTGCCTCAGGTATTTTAATTGGAAAATTGCATCTGACTTGATTTGCATAAATGTTCTAAATAAATTAGGTGCTAAACTACATAAATTTCCACCTATTAAGTCTTTGCAAACAGAAGTAATTATTGTGTCTCTTAGTAAATAAGGCCCCCACATCTTAAAACTCCACATGGAGCCACGTGTATCTTTCTCACTCTGGGGATCTGTCAGCTCTGCTCTGTCTCGTCATTTTTCATTACGAGGGAGAGTTTATGCATCAGTGTTCCAAACAAATCTATTTCCCTTTTTGTATTGCACTTCCAGTCCTTTGTTATGTTTTTCTAAATGGTATTTTTAACGCGCAGATGGTGCTATACCTGCAAGAAAAGCACTGACTGTATTCCACCAGACCTACTCAGTCTACTTCCCTCTCCCGAAATACAGACCAACAGCTCTCTGTATTGTTCTCTGGTTTCAGTAATGTTAAAATTGTTTGTACTCCCAGTATCACCACTAGTCGATGAACCCAACCTATTACTGGTGTAGATGGCTTACTGAGAGTTGTGAAATATGTTATTGTTCGTATGTGGTAATTATTTGCCTTAGGTTACAGTGACCAGTGTGTGACAGTATCATTCCCATACAAATGCTGTTTAAGTAATTTGCTAGTATCCACAAAGCTCTGGCTTTGTACCCTATTTGCACTACTGACATTACTCTACAATATTGTTTTAGGCTATAGCCTAATTATAAGTTGTAGTACAGTAAGCTATATTTTATATTATACAGTACTGCATTGTATTATTGTATTGTGTATCTGGATTATACACACTACAGTAATTTAATTTGTACAGTAATTTAATAGTGTTTAAAACAGCTGTACTGTTCACACAGCAAACACAATTCAGTAAATAGCATTACTTTGTACTCATGTAATATATATATACAAATGTCATTTAAATGGCAATCTGCATGACAAATAAATAAAAAGAAAAACAAATGGGTTATAAATATCACTGTATCGCTTACAGTGATCAACTTCACCTTTACAGACATGATCTCTATGAGAGGTTTCTTCTGTATATAAAAAAAAATCTCACAAACAAATATAACTTTTTTAACATTTTCTTTAGATAGTCCAACGTTGTCCAGAGACTAACTTAGCAACTAGATTTACCTGTTATTGACTATAAGCCTGTAACTTGCTTTTGTTTGACCCTAATCCAAACTGAGACTCTTACTGTGCATTCTGACCAAACGCAAATTTAATCCACGAAACGCTTTCCTCACGAGGGTTTTATCACTGGACATCCCTGGAGTGTTCACACACAACTCGATAACGCGAATAAACACAACTTGAAAATATTCAACTCACGCGAATTCCTTCGCTTCGCCTTCGCGTCGCGGGCACCACTCCCTTCGCGTAGCTTGACTCGGGTCAGTTTTCCTTCTTTTATTAGTTTGACAATGGCTTGCTTTTCTCCCATAGACAGCTCTCTGGTCTTCATATTGGTTTATCCTCTTTAACAGGAAATGCAGTCTTTATAGGTTTGAACCAAGAATGAAAACTTAGACTAGTCATGCAGAGCTATTTAATGTTTGGACAATCAACCTAAAAGGCAACACCAGGGCTACAAGAAACATCAGTCACATGTTCCAATACTTTTGCGCACTTGAAAATTGGGTGGGTTCAAAAAAGGGTGGTATGTCCTGAGTTGTTTAACACATCTAGATGCCAGGAAATGAAAGCTAAAATTCTGAACTCTTGTCTCATACTCGTCTTTAGATCTTAAACCCAAACCCCAAAAAAAACAAAGACATTTGCCTTACCGTTCCAATACTTTTGGAGGAGACTATAAGTCTCAACCCAAACTAACCCTTTATGACACTAACTCAGTTCTTCAGATAAACCCTCACCTAGACAATGAATATATTTTCACTGACACATTACAAGGAATTTGAGTTTCAGCAGGGAACTATCAAAATAAAGTCTAACCATTACTCTTTTACACAAACTGGGGCTCCATTATACACATCTCTTCTCTCCAACCAATGGGCAACTCACATGTATAGTGCCTTAAATGCATGCTATCCTAGGCTGTTGACACATGCTGTACTTCACTTCAAAATACTTGTGGTGTATAACGTTGGGAGCTTAAATCTGTTTTGTTGTTGTTTCTGGGCTAGCTTTAAGTTAACTGTATTGGTGAATTTCATTCTCAACATCACAAGCATATTCCTCTGCTTTTATCAGTGGGAGGCAATAAGGAAGAGGTTGGCACTGCCTGTTGTCTGACATTATTGAGATGTGAAGTGAGCAAATCTACATCACTGCTTGGCTGCCCTCTTCACCCAACTGCAGTGACTCAGTCTCCCCCTGAGCTCACAGTTGCTGTTGTTTTTTTTTTTGTAGTAACATTACATGAATATCTTTCAGATTCCTGACACCCTGGATGCTTGAATATATCTTACAGTCATACAGTAGTTTTTACATTAACAAAAGTTACATTTTTATTTATTCTACGTGTTGATGCGTAGGGTATCTTGATTCACCAAAATCACTACAAAATAACAGAAGAATTAACAAATAACAAGTGAACATGTTAAAAGGAGAAGCTCAACAAACACTTCCAAGGGTGAGACAGAAAGGAAAGAGGTACCATGAGCAAAAGGCAGGTGAGTGTTATCACTCCAGTGTCTTTTCTCTGAGATTGGTATAATGGGAATGAGATCAAAATAAACTTCACTTATTGGCAACTCTCCATAATTGACCATGCCACACTTAAGCATACAAACACACACTCACACACACACGTACATAGTGTATTTTTTCCCCTTTTTCTCATCCTCCTCCCCTCTCTTCCATAATAAAGCTGCTGGACTGAACTCAACCAACCCTGCATAACCTCATTCTACCTTTTAGTCCTCCTCCAGGACATTAACAGAGCAGCCACACCCTACGTCCTCTGTCCTCTTTTTATACAGACACAGAGGCACACAAGCACTTGCACAGACAGGAAACATTGTGCTTGCACCAATACGTGCATGCATGCACGCACGCACGCATGCACACACACACACACACACACACACACACACACCCTCCCAGCTGTCTCTGGTAAAACATTAAGCAGATTTTGATCATGCAGAGTAAGCCTGACTGGAGAAATAGTAACAAATGAACCCTCAGCAAAAGTAAAATGGTTGTCCCATCTCAGTGTTCTTTGATTGGATCACCAATCAGGCAAACCCACCACCCAAAAAAAAAGTCTGCACTGCAGTGAACCCACGCTATAGCAAAACACATGCATCTGGTCTGCATTAACATGGCATTACTGATCTGGGATACATGTCTGGTCCTACATTGAAGACCACCCTTCTGTTTTCTGGAGTCATAAACTACTGGATTGGGTCATCATATAAAAGTAAAAATAATGAAGGGGAAATATGGAAATATTATCAGCCATGCGTTAACAGAAGACATCCAAATTAAAAATAGAGCCTAGTGTTCTTTCTTAATCGTGATATGATTTGACTTAAATGCTTGAACAGATAGTGTGCATTCATATGCATATGTGGGTAAAGTCCTTGGACACTGCAGGGCTTCTTCCTCCTCAGCCCATAGTTTCTGACTAATGAGATCAAATTCTATATTGTGTTGGCTCTGCCCATTGCATTTATATATAACCTGGGCTGTCCTGATTTACCCAGGCCAGTGAACTAATACTTTGCTCAAAAGTCAATGAAATCCTCAAGGAGAGTTGCACATAGCTTTGTTTTTTTATGAACAGATGATATAATCACACAAACAAAGAACACAATTGAAAGCTGTCAAATCTCATCACCCTCTGTGCCAGTTCCCCTTCCTTTCTTCCTTTCTTGTGTATCACATTTTGGGGGTGTAAACAAGCTCGACACTGGCTCAGGGCTAGTCTAGCCTCCCTTTGCAGACACCAGGAGCTGTCACATCCCTTTAGATGCCACATTAGATCGGGAACACAAACACAA
Source organism: Micropterus salmoides (assembly GCF_014851395.1). NCBI lineage: Eukaryota > Metazoa > Chordata > Actinopteri > Centrarchiformes > Centrarchidae > Micropterus > Micropterus salmoides. The sequence continues at coordinate 23,565,492 of NW_024044681.1, forward strand.
ACACACATAAACAGGCAAACACACTAACACAAACCCGCAAAACCCTCAGGTTATTGGATAGAGCTAAGCCCATGGAGCAGTTGGCTCGTCGATGCTCCACCAAAGCACCAAGAAACACATCAAACAGACCCAAATCCGTGACTGGATAGGCAAACACCAAGGTGCCAGTTGCATTTTTAAATAACCCTTGTAATTTAGCCTTTACTGTTTCAGATTTGTTGGGGAAAGCGATAAATTCAAGTCATATGTAGTCCAAACTCAAAAGTGACTAACATACTCAAATTCATTCGGTTTTAATGAAATGTAAATTTTACTTAATAGTTGAGTAAGCTCATATGTCAATGTGCAAATTAAAATCAGCTCATTAAGTGTAGTGGGCTACATTGAAATCAGTATGTAAATCAAGAGGGGTTGTGATACTTCCACACATTTTATGAACACACACTGTGCAGTCGCATTCTTCCTTGTTCATGCTTCTGTGAGCATGTACACACTCTGAGTGAATCCCAAATTTCCTAAGGCCCAGATAGGTATGTAGCTGAAGTTACAGTGTTCTCTGCAGGGAGAGGTGTGAGGTGTGAGTTGTGTTTACATAGGAGGTGTGCATGTGTGTGTTTGTTTAACTAAGGGAGATATGGCTTAATAGAAAAGAGACTGAAAGGCCGACAGAGAGAAGAGGGATTGGAAGACGGACTGAGAGGAGAAGGAAAAGTGTGTGTACAGTGTGTCTGAATGTAGCCATGTTTCTGTTATTGTATCTCTGAGGTTAACCTCAAGCTGCAGGAAGGAGCCAGCAATAACAGAGCTCAGAAACCCACAGTACAGGGTTTGCTGTTCTAACAGCCAACACAAACCTGGGCATTACAGATGTCTGGGAGCACTATAGGGCACACATTTGAGTCATGACACGTGGCAGAATGGCATAGCAGTTAGAGCAACTGTCCTGTTTTTGAAAGGTCACAGATTTGAACCAACACAGCAGTCAGTCATACACACACACACACACACACACACACACAACGGTACACTGCCTACTCACCAATCCCTGTGCCTAACAACTATTTCAGCTTGATTCAGTTCATCTAAGCTTTTAGTAGAACAAAAATTAAGTGCTAGTACTCCCCTTATTCACATGTTGGCGTGTTTATTGGCCAGTATCAGCAAATCTTTAGTTGTGACATTTTGAATTTCTACAGTGAATTAAGAATACTAGGAGATTCACAACATACACTTTATTTAACCAGAGGGACAAACATTTCAAACCTTGACTGACCCCGGACTCACACAGCGTCACGTTACGGCTGCGCCATGGCTGCCGTAGCTAATCGCTGCCATTGTAGTCAATGCTTGTGCTCAAACTAGAAGCACCGCAGTGCGTCCCAGAAGCGGCTCTCTGTAACAAGCAGCACAGAGCACATGAGCCGGACAGGAAGTCAGACACCAGAAACAGCAAAGAGAATACGGTCGATTTTCAAAATAAAATACCTTGTACAGACTCCCGATCGTATATCAACTACAAAGAAAAACAGACCACTTCACCGCTTCATCCTATCATCGAAGTAGAAAACATTGACACCAGCTTTGACACGAGGGGGAGGCAGGGCCTTTGCGAAATATGCCGGGCCCTAAGCAACTTGCTAGTGCTCTGCTACTGATTGGCAGACTGTGAGAACTCGCAGTACGCAAGAAAAGGTCATGGTACACCAAAGAGTAAAATGCTTCAGTAAGCAGCATCTACGCTTAGCATTTGCTTTACATGTCCATAATAAAAACATAAAGGTACAAGAAAAATGGCATGAATTTAAGGCTTTATGTGGTACAAACTGATGAAATTAAACTGCAAACCTTTCACTAACACATGCACTTTTCACCTTCACCAGCTATGATTCTGAAATTGTGTAGGCCTACTGATTAAATCTTTTTTTGTCATGCAATGAACAATTTTAGATCATCAGGTATAATGCATGAACATTTCTAAAACCATAATTTAACATGAATAATAAATATAACAAACATAAAAACCACAAGACAACACAATTAAGGAAAGTGCTAGTGCAGTATTACTGTATATGAGACATATAAACCCTTTTGATAAGAGCTGAATCAAACACAAGAGCTGCGCTGTATAGTAGCATTTGGTAGGCCCTGTAAAATTATTTTTACTTTACTACAGTGAATTTCAGTATGTCATAAATTGAAGCACAGAGCAGTGAGGTTTCAGGGTGGTTTAGCTTCTATTTTTATTCTGTGGGTTGTTATGAAATAGAATTTGGCTGCTTCATTTCTTTGGATATAAAATCACTGTGATTTTATATCTTTGGATATAAAATCATTGTGTACTAGAGCAGAGAAGGAGGGGTATAGAGCCTATTTCTCCACTTGTTTTTGAGAAAGGCCCTCATATGTGTCCCAGATGAATTGCTGGAGATAAAAGTAGAGCCTTTTGGTGGATGTAAAATGGAGTTAGATTGAGTAGGAGGGAACTGTGGTCTGGGGTCTTGGCTTTGTTACTGTTAAATATAGGCTTTAGAAACACCACAAATTGAGAGCCCAGCCTCTGTGTTAGATCATTCTCGGGCCCACTGGCACAAAAACACATTAATGAGAAACACATAGTTACGTACACACATGAAAACACACAATATTGTAGATTGTTTTGCCTTCTCTCCCTATTTCCAACACGCACATACATTAAGTATACACTTCAAAACTCTTTGATGATTGGAGAAGATCTTAATACACTGAACAAGAGAACTGGTGCTTAGTAGATCTATAGTATAGTATCGGCTTACCTTGTTTTTGTGTTTTTGTGTGGTGTTTGTTTGGCATTGTAATTTCAGTGTGGCATCTTATTAGTCTGTCCATTCTATGACCCCCTGATGTTCTGACTCAGAATGAACCACCCGAATTTGGATTTAATTACCTCCTTTGCCACAAATGTATACCCCAGCTCTGAAGATGTTTTTGTTTTAAACATAACAAACATATCTGTGAAGAGTCCTCATATCAATATCAACACACAGGCAAGGCTGCTTCCTAGTTTCTTTTGTGCAGACTGGAGATCAAATACAGCGCTGATATGAGTTTGACCTGAAGGGGGCAGGAACTCTCTTGGGAGGATTTACTGTGGACCAAGTGAGAGCCAATAAACACTCCATTCAAGCGGAGCGATGACACAGAACAGGCAGATATTTGTGTACGTGTGTGCATGTGTGTTCGGCGCTGCGCTTGTGCTCCATCTCGCTGGGTCCAAAGTATCCTGTGACACTTCAGAGATCAGAGAACCCAGAAATTGTCACTTGTGAGCACCATTTACCAGGCTTTGATGTAAAATAACGGTGGAGGTTAAAGAAAGTGTTATGGATGGAAAATAATTGAAAGTCAAACAGTTGTCCTCAACTATAACAGCATGAGATTGCTTGCGCTCTTACATGGTTTTTCTATTGGTTTTTATCTTTGTGCAGTCTCATGAATCGTCAAGGGGGGATGTTACTGTCCTTTGCCCCATCAGAGTCCACATTGCCCCGCATGGAGAATGGAGGTTTGGGATTGAGGCTAAAAGGTTGATTGCATTAGTGACTTCTATCAGGATTCATTTGAAGACTGGTTTAGAAACAAAGTGATAGTTTTTGAACTCTGAGGGTGACCTTGACATTTGGGTGTCCAAGCAATCTAAGCCACTTGGGTGTGTGTGTCTGTATGTGTGTGCATATTGGCTACAGGAGATTCATTTTGTGTGCTCCTTTTTCTCTCTCCCTTATTGCAGTTTTCATGAATTAATTATGTGCAAAAGCAAGTTAAAATGGTGTGACAGATTTTGGGAAATGTTTTTCTATGATTTTTTTTACTGTAATTGACATGCCTTACATCAACTTGTTTCTTGATCTTAGATTGACTTTAGGCTGCCAAATTCATACCTAGCCAGGGACTACGAGTCTAGCCTTTTGGCTAATCCTGACATATTTACAGTAATGTTTATTAATGTGCTATGTCCCTGAGATTTAAGGACACATGAGGAGGAGAACCAGATCAAAACATAGCATAGGGGTTGAGAAAATATTCACTCACACACCCATAGATACACACATGAATGCACACACATGCGCAAATGCACACCACTGAGGGCGCACACATGACGAGCTTTTTGCTCAGTGTGCTCACTGTGAAATAGAGCGTAGGTAGCTATGACGTTTGCATACCATCATCATGGGAGTGGAAGTGAAGGAACAAAGGATGCAAAGGAAAAACACACCATGGATTCTACATTTATTTACCTCAACTGCAGAGAGAATGCCTGTATTTAAAACAGGCATACAGACATCCCTTTATTTTTCCTGTTTTATGTTTTATCATATTTTGAGAAGATATCTCCATTTTCTGATCTGGTCATGTTTGAATGATTTTCAGTGGAAGTAATGGGGGACAAAATCCACAGTCCTTTCTGTACATAAATGTATTCAAACGTTTCTCTGAAGTTAATGTGAGGCTTCAGAAGTCTGAGTTAGTCAAATCAAATGAGTTTCTTTCAATGTTGCTGTCTTTTTAGTTTAAAATTCCCTCCACAGTGTTTCCTCCGACAGTGTTCCCTAGCTGAGCTGCATTGAAGGGATAGTAAATAAAAGAGAGAATTTGTACTAAAAAGACTTTAACTTTGAAGGATACCCTCTCGATTTGTCTAATTGGATGGCTGAAGCCTCATATTAATGTCAGATAAACTTGGAATACGTTTCTTCATCACTTTCTCTGGGGCATTAGCAAAGGATCTCTTAAGAGAATGAGCTAGGATGAATAGGAGTACAACATGCAAAACCTGTTTCAGTGTTCATATGGGCACCTGACTATTGTTTAAAACAGAAACATTGTGAACCTATTCCTATGTGGGAGATCTGTAGAGCAAGTGTTTGTCACAACCTGGCTCAAGGGCCTTAAAAAAAGGGAATGAGGCAGCGTAAATGATCAAAAGTGCTTTAGTTAAGTGTAAACCAAACATAACTATTTAAATGTGCAGGGTGTGTATCTGAAAAGTATATAAACCAAAACAAGATATGGCAGTCGGGGTGATGAGGCCATGGTTAACGTCTGAGTTTCAGAGAAGAGAAGAGAGTGGAGTTTGACCAGGTGGTGGAACTTTATCTCCATAGGCTCACAGGCCCCATGTGCACCAGATCCGGAATCACCTCAACAGAACAAAGATGGTTTAAGAATGGTGAGGTATCACTCTCACAGAGTGGCCTGAACCACACAGGGGCCATCACATGTTATTGACACTTGTTTATTGACAATAATACAAAACAAGTGAAAGGATGGATGAAGGAGAAGTAATGTGAAAAACATTATGTTATATAGCTTGTGTTTTATTAATAATCGTCTGTATTTGTTATTGTTGTATTTATTTCGACATAATATACCTTCACCTTTACAACTGCTCTTATTGTATAGCAAACAGATGGATTTCTCCATGTTTGCAAATCAACACATAAAGACTGGAAGTGCTCTGAAAGGTCAGCCACAACCAGAGTCAAAGTTCAAATAACTGTCTCACCTCTCTGAAAAAAATATAAAAATTGGCCTTTACAACTCACCAGCATTTAGTCATTGGGTCTACAGTTTCAGGTGTTAAGGTGAGGCACATTTTCCACACATTTCCTCTCTTTTGTAACCCCAGTTATGAGTGAGAGATATTGTGTGAAGGAAAGAAGGAGAAAAGTAAATAGAAACTTGTCTAGGGAATAGTGACCTACATGGCAATATACAGTAAAATGCATTTCAGTCTGCATCCATCCCTGCTTGTTACGTCACTGTCTTCCCCAGAAGGGATAGGAAGGTGGAGACAGACTGGATTGCAACCTTCGGCTTTGTCCTTCACAAAACAATAGCTCTAATAATCTTGCTTTCCCCTGAGGTCAATGGTAACGAACGCACTCCGTCATATGGACACACACTCACGCATTTGCACACGCACGCATACACAAACACACACACACACACACACACACACACACACACACACACACACACACACACACACACAAAGACGGTTTGATTAAACCACGGATTAAAGGCTGTCTTCAGTGCAAAAGTAACAGACATGGAGTTACCATTCAGTTATTGGCAGAGACTATTTAGGTATTGTTCTCACCTCTATTCTTCCTCTAGTCTACCTTCCCCTCCTCCCTCTCATATCCTCTCTTCTACATTCTTTTGTATGTGTGTGTGATGGATGGGCTGCTCTATCATATGAGTAATACTAATATAGGCCTGTCTGCATGCACCGGCTCAGCCCTTGCAAATTGAATTTGTCAGAAGCCTTTTTTTTTCTGCCTGCACTTTTTTTGTTCACTCCCTCACCTTTTTCTCTGTGTGTGTCTAAGGGTGTGTGACTAAGCTGGCTAGTTTTTACATCATCTAAATACATTTTCGTTATTCTCCTCCTGTGGGAGCGTGGGGACCTTTTGAACAAAACATTCTGTATTCAGATGACCTTGTATCGACCCAGATCATGTCAGCTTTATCTAGTGAGAAAAGACCAAGTTCTGAATCCACAGCCTTTTCTTTTCTTATCCACTCTTCATTCTTTAACTTTGTCAAGTCCCCGCTCCTGTTCACTTTATTTTTCTCATTTTCAAACCCCTTCTATTTTTTCATGATATCTACTTCCAAAATCTTATGTGCAATTTAAAAAAATAGGCCCTTATTCTTTCTCCCTGTTCCCTCCCTGCCTATGTCTGTGTCTGACTTCCATACTAAATGAGCCACTGTCCACTGCTAACTGGTAGATGAAAGATGCACAGAGACATGCCGTACCCCACTTGCTTACTCAATCCCTCCTTCTCTTGTCTTTGTCTCTGTTTTTTTTTTTTTGCTCTCTCTCCTGCTGTCTTCCCTGCCGAGCTGTAATCTGGCAGATGTTGAAAACGCAGGTTCCTAATTTTGACTGCTTTTTCCCCTCATCTACGTGTGCGTGCTTTGGCCAGCATGCAATGTGTGATCACGCATACACCTGGTGCATTTACACTTTGTTTGTCTCTCTCAGCCGTCAATATGCTGCTGAGGTGAAAGCTGGGTGTGATGATCCTGCCATGGTTGTCCAGCTGGCTGATGCGTGTCTTCTTGTTTGGACTGGTAACACATTAACACATGGGGAACAACATAGAAATCCCAGGTTCCTCTCTCCAGCCCACTATTGTATAGCTAGGAGCAGTGTAGCTGAACATGGCTGATTCAAACCTGTAAAAAGCCCAATTTTTACAACCTTTGAATCTTTTTTATGGCTCATTTACACACATTGTAGGTGTCTTGCTTCTTAGTATCTACAGTATCTCTTTATCACCCTCTCTCCATCATCCTGTCTGTTTCTATTTGTCTTCGCTGCACCAATTACAGTACCTCTCACCCAAGCTTATACCAATTCGCCTCCATCCCCTCCCTTACCTCTATCTCATCTCCTCCTCCACATTCACTTTAATCCCATCAACACATTCTTTCCATCTGTTCTTTCCCCCAATGTGTTTTCTCACCTCTTCTTCACAACCCCATCAGTTTTCCTACGTTCTTCACTCATCTCTCTCTGCCGTCACTGTACAACCTTCCCCTCACTCTCTTTGAGCCTATCATTAGGGACCATTAAGGTTTCAGCTGTTCCACAGAGAATGATGGAGTCACTTTGACACCTTCAGTGGAGAAATTAGGTGGGAGGGATGATGGAAGGGAGCAAATGTGAGATAAAAATGAAGCGAGCATGTGAATTAAAATATGAAAAAATATATCAGAGTCTATTCTGGCAAATGTCAAGCCTAACAAGAAAGACGCATGTGTTGCAAGAGAGTGTGGTAAAAGTACATACGGGATTTCAAATTGATGATGATGATCAATTGGGTGATTAGGAAAAGGATGAAAACACTGTGACAGTGCGAGGAATTATGATAATGACGATGATGATGATGATGCACACCATCTTCTGGGATAATAATAGACTGTTGATGTGTGTGTTAGTGCGTGTGTGTGTGGCTCAGGTAGCCATTGCTCCCTACAGTATGTGTATCTTGGTTATGGGTATGTTGTAACATATAATTCATGACTTTCAAACACTTCACTGCTGGACCACTGTATTTATATTTGGCAGCTCTGGTTTAAAACACGCAGCTGCAATGCAGTTGAACTGCACTGGAATTACATGCACAAAATATAAAGCATTTGTGCAATATCAATTATGTACTACATCTGTATTGCATGATAGGTTACATATACCAGTGAATCAGTATGTGTGTACGAGAAAGAGAGAGAGAGAGAGAAAGAGATCTATCAAAATGACACTTAAAAGCTCGTAGACTCGTGTGCTGCTCAGCCAAAGTGAAGTAGAAGTCCCTAAGCTCATGCCTGGTACTCACACATCTATTTTAATTTCGCTGCTCACTGTCAGTCTTGCCTGACTAACATGTGATCAATATAGGCAGACATCCATGTAATTATGATAGATTGGCTTTCTCTGAGCATGAAACTAGTGACGTGGGGCAGGGGGATTGTGACATGTTTAGTGAGACGGCAGGACTGTTCTCATTAGACGGTGTTTCGGTGCGTTCTTGTTTCCAGAATGTCTGCAGTTCAGCATGTTCTCCTGTATCTGAAGGTCAATGTGGATAGTCTCCAGTCCATCTCTCAAATGCAGTAACAAAAATATGGTCTGTAGGTCACGTAGTAACTCATTAAATTCAGGAAGATTCAATGTGTTGTTCAGTTGTGTCTACTTTAACAAGCGTTAGTGTTTCCACATGTAAATGATTTAGTGTGTTCATTCCATACCTTTGGAAAGAAACCTTTTTTTTTCTCAGTTTGGAGTCAAGGTAACAAAGTAATCAGTATTCACTGGCTATTCTCCGACGTTGTCATTCCCTCTGTCTATCACATTTTACACATCTGAGACGGTGTGTGTGTGCGTGTGTGTGTGTGCGTGTGTGTGTGTGTATGCATGTGCTTGGCATTTTTTCAGTCACTTTTATTACTAGTGGTGCATTAATATGATTTAGATCTCTGATCTGTGCATTCATATTGCTTATATCTGCATAGAATGGTATCCTTTATTGAGATAAATATGCTGCACTTCCTACAAAAGGTGCGCCTTGTTCCTCTAACAGGTGGAGGGATTGATGGATGCAGATGAAATACCTGAATAATAGTGTTCTACATTTCCTCTGGTTTCTACTCACTTCTTTTTTCAATTAGATAAAAAGGACAGAAAATGTGAAATAAATAAATCAAGTGTTAAGTCTTAACAATTTAGTACATGCTTGTATGCCTATGAGTAGCTTAAATGTACTGTATATTCATGTCAGACAACAGATAAATGTGAAAGATGTACCTCGGAAGTATCACTGTGGATTACAGCAATTTAATGAGGAAGGTTGCAATCGTTAATGGGGCCTGTATGGATATAAACATATACCTGTGCCTTTATGTAAATATAAAGACACAGATACAAAGTTCACATGGTCTCACTTTATCATTAGCTACTCCATGTAGAGAGTATTAGCTTTCTGACAAATTTCTAAATGTCAGGTCATGTTGCCCAGATCTTGGATGAGAGTCTGAGTAAAGTGTGAGACCATTCAAACCAGAATAAAAGCACAGCTTCCATTGTGGTTTTAAATGCAGAAATCTTCAGAAAGCTGTGAAATTCAGCAGTTAAGGTGTTGTGGCCTCTAAGGACAAAAGCGTGCCAGAATAAAAACAAGTGTTATGGAAATGTACTCTTAATGCAGAAATGCTGCAATTACCCAAACCAACTTCATCACTAAATGCAGTGATTACATTTTGTGATGATATATGTGATATCTTCAGCTTGAAGATATCAGAGAACTTAGGTATATGACATCAATATCCACACTGAAGAAGCTGTAGATAATAGCAAAACAAAGTGTGAGTACGTTCAGTTATTGTAAGTGTAAGTGCACTGACTGAATGTGTTTTAAACCACTTTTGGATTTGTGTTTTTTTGGAAAGCAGTAGTACCAGGGAACTGAAGCTACAAGCCATAGACGTGATCAGAAAATGTGTAGCTCCAAAAGTTAAAAAGAGTAGAAAGTTAGCTTTCTGACAAAAGACTAAATGTCAGATCATGTTGCCCAGATCTTGAATGAGAGTGTAAGTAAGGTATGAGACCCTTCAAACAAGAATAAAAGTATAGCTTCCATTGTGTGAAATGTACTTTTCAATGCAAAAATGCTGCAAATTATCAGCTTGATGATATCAGAGAACTTGTGTATTGTATGTGACAGTAGTACTCATGCTGGAGAAGCTGGAGATAATAGAAAACAAAATGTGAGTATGTTCAGTGTGAGTGCACTGACAGAATGTGTTTTAAACCGCTTTTGGGTTTGTGTATTTTGGAAAGCAGAACTACCAGGGAACTGAAGCTACGAGCCATAAAAGCAAACAGCAAATGTTTAGCTACAAAAGTTAAAAAGAACTATGAGGTGGTCTTCAAAGTTTCAATTGTGGGGTCACTCCTGTTGTTAAAAGGGAAGCTGTTCCACAGTCTAGGTGACCCAGAGCAATGGAATGATCCCCCTTGTGTATCGCTTAAGACAGTGAAACAGCCAGAAGTTTTGGGTCAGACGACCTAAGAGATCCGGAGGAGACTTTAGGGGTTAAAACATCTGAGATGTATGCCGGGGCCATCTCATTAAATGCCATAAAAACAAACAATAAGATGTTAAAATCAATAATTTTTCACACTAGAAGCAATTGAAGAGAGAGCAGCACAGAGCCAGTGAGAAGTCCAACAACAGCATTTTGAGCAAGCTGCAGAATTGATGCACAAGACTGACTGATATCAACATATAAAGAGTAACAGGTGACAGGAAATATTGGTGTCAATAACTTTTTCCAGATCGTGAGGCAATAATGAATACAATCGATCATTTGTATGACAAAAGCCCAGAAAATAAGGCCCAGGTTGAATATAACCAGAATTAATGCCGTATCATATTTAGGACGTAACTGTACCATTACAATGAATTTAATACAAGAGTGAAATGAAAGAGAAGCCAGAGCTGTGGGGAATTTGAAATTTTCTGCAGCAGTGCACCTCCACAAAGCCCGACTGTTTTTGCTGTGTCGAGTTTGATGATACAACAAAAAATGCAACATTTCCTATTCTGACAAGCAAACATCACTGAATAACTCAAGCAAAGCATTTGCCAATCAACACACAGTAGCGCCAGTAAAAACATGCAGATTATTTCCTCTGTTTGAGTGGACTCCAGCAGGCACTTTTGATGCTGTGTTGGCACTGTGTGTATTTATCCAGTGAATAACAAGCAAGTCACACTTGTTTAGTTTATAAGAAGTGCAAATCAAATTTCTTATGTCAGTCACAAGCGCCCAGTGAAAGCAATGTTCAGTACTCAAATCTATTTTTCAAGCTGTGTTAATTTTGCACTGCGCTTGCACTGAATTATTATAGTCATTGGTAGCCCAAAATTACATAAAATTATCATTGGCCCATGCAGTTGTAGGAGTTACACATTTTTTGTAATTATAAGAATTATAATATTGTTGGAATTGTTCTATTCAGACTTAAAAAATAGTTTGACATAATACAGATTAATGGCCACAGTATTTTCTACAATTCAGCTGTGTCCTAAATATTGTATAATTATAATACTATATTATAGAATGGCACAAAAGAAAATATGTTTATATGTATAAGAAGATCCACCATATTTATTTATCAATGTCATGAATTTAAGAAATACAGGTTAGTGCAGTTTAGTGAGATCCTGATCTTTGAATACACAACACAACACTCTAATCACATAATAATAGATTTATCACATGGCATCCCCACCTGCTTTCAAGTAATATTGTGGACAGACTTTATAAAACTTCTTTATAAAACTGGAGTTAAATGTTTGTTTGTTTTTTGTTGTTTTAAGTAAAGCAAATGTCAAATTCACAAGGTGAAACTGCTATAAGAAATACTTGCACAGAATATCACCCCAGTATTAATTAGAAAAACATAGAGAAAGAAAATCTTTCTTTATACTGTACATACTGTATGTTGCTTTTGGTCTGGTATGGATGTCGATTATGGCCGGTTTCGACTGAGATACTGAGAGAGAAAAAAAACTGTATTCAATATATATATATTGTGTTTTGGGCTCTAATTACCACACATAAAGAAAGCAATGTAAAGTGTTTCTTACCTGTCAAGAAAAAAAACAAGAGATGTTTGTGAACTCAACTGATTTAACACACAAACTGAAATTATTGTGAATTATGTCAAAATGTTTTTGTGTGTTCAGTGTTTGTAAAATAAATTAAAACATATACAATATACACCTACTATATACTGTATTGCTTCAGGGTTTGGAAGCAGTTTATATATCTTCATTAAGTCATTTGTCAAGTGTTACTGGTTGTTTCATTGCTGTGCTACATTAGTGTCTCGTAGTATAGAAGTAGTTTTGTTCTGCCTGTTTAAACATTTCCCATCCCTGTGTTAAGCTGTTGTTGTTTCTGAAGAACTGGAAAGTACACAGGAATGGCAAAGTAGGTTACGGAAAAAGGTTGCAGAAATACTCATTATGAGGATGGGAGGGCGAGGAGAGCCGAGCAAAGGCGACGCGTTGGCCATGCTGCCAGACATTGAAGGTTCACCTCAGCACCCCACTAAGAGGGTGTTGGGCACGGGTAGAGAGGCTTGCTGTTCTCCTGTCTAACTCTGTCACAGCCTCCCTATGGGAGTCTGCCATGTGTCAGCAACCTTAATTACTACACCTCATCTCCTCAAAGATTAATGATGCCTCCGTTCTCCCAGTATTTATCATCTTATCTGCTCATTTACATTCTGCTGTGCATATACTGTATGTGTGTGTGTCCCGGTTTATGTGAATGCATGGACGTGTGCAACAGGCACAGTGATATATGCTTATCCTGTGTGTTATTTTTTTCGGCATATTTGTGATTCCCACTTAAGACTGTTTGCACACTTGCTAAAATGAAGTGAAATGCCTTGAAAATGGAGCATGCTGGTAAAGTCATTTGTTTTCTTAATTACCTGCCGTGTGAAAAGCTCCTGTTTGCCTCTGTGTTGAGGCCCTGCCTGGTGAGGCTTTGTTTTGGCTTTTGTTAGTATGATTTCATGTTTTATTATTAGCCTTATTTCGTACAGCTTGACATGTGTGTTTAAGTGTGAAATCTGTTTCTTTGTCTATGCCATTAGTCGCCCATTGTGTGACCATATGTGCATGTTAGAAGTTGCATTTGTGTGTATCATTGATAATAGTTTACAGGTGGTGTTATTAGTATCAGCTTCATGCATTGTATTGACTTGGCCCAAACATTTGCAGTGCAGCAGCTCAAACTGGAGCAGACTTTCAGACACCATGTTTAGACAGAGCCCAACAAAAAGATCAACACATAATGTAGGTCAGGAGTTTCTGTTTGTCTCTATCATCTCCTGCTCGCTTTATTTAATATTTATGTTTTGAAGTCCTTACTCTCTGCCCCCTGATCCACACACCATGACCCACCAGCCAGATCACTCGCTTGGTTCAAATTCCAGTAAACTACAGCACAGTTGAAGGATGCTGCCCTACCATGTAATTGTTCATTTTAATAGGGATCATGAGGGGCCTACTTGAACTGGCTACCTTTGTATGGGTGTCTGAATGTGCGACATGTCAGTAAATTCATTCTAAGTCAGTTCTATAATGGTACGTATTCATTTAAATCATTGTTTAGATGTGAAGTGCCGTGGAAATTTTCATGCACAACTGCAATTTTATCCTTGAACCCCTTTTCTCTTCAAGTCATCAAGTGTTCCTTTTTTTAAATAATGTCACAAATATAAACAAAATGTGAAAATAGCTGGGCAAGACGCTGCCAGCCAAATCACAGTTATTAATATCAATTTATTCCCAACCTTTCGTCTTTCCTACAGTTTCTGCATAATCAAGCTGTCATCAGGCAGAAATATAGAGACAGGGAGGATGTGGGGTAGAAGGGTATAACGGGAAAGTGAAAAAGGGAGATAAACATAGCTGAAACCTCAGGGAAAATGTATTTCTCTTCAAATTGCTCTGCATAGTAACTGAGTGTGACACTGCATGGAGTCTATCAGGAGTTTGAAAAGGATTGGTGCTGAGTGTGTGTGTGTGCAGAAGGAAGCACTCATCGAGACTGGCTAACAATGCATTTTAAGTGTGTACATAATGATTACAGGCAGATAGTCAGATTCATAGTTTAAGGAGACATTTATGTTTGATAATATTGATAAAATCTTAAAATGCAGCTGGGAGAGAACATTTAAATGTCCCTGCTGTCATAGATGACAGTTGTGTATTGTGCTTTTTAATTATTCTTATTATCTCTGATTATCTAAAGCACTAACTGAGAAGGATCAGTGTCTTAATTGATTGAAGAGCCATTAATTTACATGATAATGTGGCAGAAAAAAAATACAATCCCGTGTGACGGATGACAGATGATGACAGGCAACTTAATTGCCGGGTAATTAATGCAAGCAGCAGCATTTTGTGGGATATTGCAGTTAGATTTATTTTACAAAGATTAAACTCCAGATAATATTTTAGGATGGTCATTTGTGCTTTGGCTCATATTTTTCAGGCTCTTTTGAACTCTTGACATGGACTGCAGTGTCAGCCTTGTGGGCACAGTGATCCAGTGCTTGTACTGTGTCTTTCATTAACAGTTTCTCACCTATCATTATGAAGCTTACTGGATTCTGAATGCTAAATGTGTACTTTTATAAAACAGCAACACATACAGATCGTTACGAACATGTCAGCAGTATGAGTCTGGTGTAATAAAGGATGCACAGGTGGTAAAAATTACATTTAATAAAGAACTGTATGTTCAAGGACTACATTTACAAATTAACAATAGCATGTTCTCTTTGAAGGAATTAAGAACAAGTCATGGATGTACATATTATGAGAACTGGATACCATGTTCCAAGATGATACCCATTCACTACAAAAAAAAGTTTTAAACCTTGAAAAAAATCTTCAGTTTCTGCATTTCCGGGCCCAACGCACATGTTCATTAGAGTCTTTTAATGACAGGAAAGTACATGAATGAATATAAAATAAAATTTTGAGGGTTGGCCAATGTTGTTATATTTGGGCCAAGAAATAGCTGATTTGATGCACCTAAAGATGTTTTTGTGAGACGACTTTGCACTGTTCTAATAATTAGAATAAGCAGCTTGTGACTCGACAGCAGTGGAGTGTTTTACTGTCAAGTCACATTGAGCTTACAGATAGTAAAGATGATGGTGCGCTGAAACCAGAAGTTTGTCATTTAAAAGTGTAGTAGTTATTATGAAAAAATCTGTGAAACTAAATCCTAACTTTTGCCATACATGGTCCATAATCAGCTCAGTTATTATATTATCTTTGCGTCCAAAAGGTTTGTGTATAGAGTGTGCATAATCCTTCAAGTGGTGTGTGGCAACACATAATATGGTTAATTGACAACAATGTATCAGAACAATGTTCATTTATGTTCTGTGCAATGTGCACCTGTAATGTATTGAAAGTCCTGTATCAAGATAGACTATTTTTAGGCTCATCTTTAAATTGACTGCCAACATTTAACTGTACAAAATACTTTATAATCTAGTCTAGCATTTAAAAATGCAGTTTATGGGTTTTATGGATTGTGCCATGGTGTATTATGGTTCCAATATTGTTATGAAATTACACAAGCTATTCCAACTAACCTTGGGCTGAGAAAGGGCTGAGGAGGGAGAGGTAGTAGCAAATGGGAGTATTAATCACAAGACAACCCACACACACACATGCTATTTAACAGATTCAGCCACATACATGGAACTCCCTGCCAGACAGAACCAATCATTCTCGGTGAGGCAATGAGATCCCTGATGAGCAGCATCAATAGTAATCATAGAATTTGCCATGACTGTGATGGATTTTTATGCCTTTTTGCCCTCATTATAGGCCAGCCTGATATCTTAGCTAAAGTCATATTTACTTAGCTAAACTCATAAATAGTGACAGTATGTTTATTGGTCATCCTTAAATATAATTCTTCAGAATTTGGTCTTTTATTTGACAATTTTATTTAGATTGAGTGTTATTTTACTGTAACTCATTGTTTTACTTATGGTCATGGCAGCTGATTGTATGACTCACTGAACCCAATTTATGTTGGAAATTATTCTTCCATTCAGGGCATGAAGTTTCAAGTTTAGCCGCTATGTGTGAATAACTGAAAACAGAGTCTTTGCTATTATTGCAGTTGGATTATGTCTGTGGTACATTTTTAGTTATATATAATGTGTTTTGTGCTCAGTATAACATATTACTTTCTGGGTGTATTGTGTTGTGTTTCCTTATTTTTCAGATTTGTCCAAAATTAATTTGAACTGAGTGGGTTGTTTCACTGTCAACAGGCCCTTTCTTCGATCCAAATTTGTCTGTAGCTCTATTGGCAAAAAACATCTCATTTCAACACTCCTACAGTGCTAATGTTGGACTGAAAGTACAGTACATGCAGCAACAGCTTTCCTAAAGTAAAATCAGTTTGATGTATCATTTATATGGGGTACTGTAAAACAAACATCCCTATAGGATAAATATTGAGGAGCTTTTGCATGGCATTAGACTAAAATAAGCCATTTGGGTGAATGGTGAAATGTTTTAACCTGTAAAAATACAGACCAGTGGCAAGTTTTATTTTCAGTAAAATAAGATTAAAGATTTTTTGTTTTCTAATTTGATTACTTTCTGCCAATGAATGCCAATGAAACCTTACAAGCCAGCCCATAGTAAAGGAAGAAAGGTCACTTCTTTTCAAGCATGCCAGTCTTTATGTGAATAAAAAAGCTACCATTAAGTTTTCAAAAAACTTTAACCGCACCGACAAGGAATATGCAACTGATTACAACACTGTCACTATTGGGCAACCCTTGAATCAATGCATGACAGTTTTACTCAGTAATAGAATATTGAATGTGTTTCACCTAATATTTAATGATAAGTCATTTTAAATGTGTGTATCTTTATCTATCTTCACTTAGTTCTTTATTCTGAGATTTTTACAGAATTTAGTGATTGCATGAAGCGAGATAGGCAGGGTCATGAGAGAATATGGGGGAAGGGAGGAGGGAGGGTGCAACCAGACCTTTACCAGGTCATGGAAGAGTGGAGAGGGCATCTGAAGGTTAAGCAAAACTGTTGGGTAAACAAACAACCCTGCAGTGCAGGCAGATCTTTAGGAGTGTTCTGTGTGTGTGGATGGCATCAAGGGTATTGTAACCTTTGTTTTTGCAGCACGCAAATAAGAGCATTAGGGGGGCAATCATTACCCTAATTGGTCATTTGGTTCCTTTTTTCCCTAAATTATGTGCACAGATTAAATTTAACCTTTGTTAAAGGGTTGTTGCTTCACTCATCCCATGCTGAGTGGGAGGGCATGCACCTACTCATATGGAGCTTACACATGGCATTAATATATCTCTTACATACAGTAGAAACCCACACGTGTGTGCTGAACCCACCTTTTGTTCACCATATCATTCAGTTGTACTTTGCCTCCATAGCTACTTTACTTCACTAGTTTATCTCACTCTTTGTGCAGAGGTCATGAGTACATACATACAATACCACGCACTACTTGTCATGCACAGCATACAAGAAAAGACACAGGCATGCACAAACACACACATACACAGTGACTGCCTCAGTGGAATCATTAGTGATAAACATGAGGTAATCATTACTAGTGGACATATTTTTAGACTCTAATTAAACGCTGGTCCTGCCGAGAGAGCACAGCATGTCACACACCTCTCGATGAGTGAGATACGTGACTGTAGTGCTCTTTATAATTATTTTTCTCTCTTCTTGTTTTTCCCACCTTTGTTCTGTTCAACATGACATCTATGATATGCTGCAGTCTTGTTCAGCTTTTGTTCTTATCAGAATTCCCGAAGCGCCTAAAAATTCATGTTTCGTATGAGTGAGCCCACTTTAAATCAAATCCCAACTCAAACAACGTTTGCTCTTTTGTCTTAAGCTATAGATCATTGTGTGGTAAGTTCTAGTCTTTTTGATTATAGCATATTTAGAAGCAGAGTTTTGAGGGAGAAACCTTTTCCCGGCAAAAAAAGGAATAAAGCAATAGTGAATGGAAAGAAGAAGAAATGGATAAATGAAAAACAGTTTGACAGACATAAGAAATTGACTGAGAAATTGTTAAAAGAAATACGAGACAGTTAGAAGGAGAGATTAGGCAGGTTGTTATAGACTGGCTTGCTGTTGTTTCCAAGGGAACAGCTATGCTCTGTGTGGAGGTTGCTGTAACCCCTGAATTCTCAAGCATTACTTTTGGTATGGGCTGAAATTGGCTGGGATATAACAGGATAACATCTAATCTCATCAATTATATCCACCAGGGGGCTTCCCACTTTGTGTGTCTGTGTGTATTAGCTTGCATGCTTGCGTGTGTGTGTGTGTGTGTGTCTGTGTGTGACAATCTGTTCTCAAGCAATAGGCAAAGATAAAGTCACAGGCATAGGTTGTCTATCATAGAAATATGTATCATCCAGTAACTGTAACGCATTACAGAGCATGTGAATGTATTCATGGCATAGTGTGGAAAATATGCTCTTTACATGAATGAATCTATATCCAATATGTAAGCGTTTAATGTCCTTTTCTCACACTCTTCAAAAGCCATCTAAGTACAAACTCTAAGTAATACTCTTTACGTTAGCATACATAATGTATAATTATCTATGCTCAGCACTCCACAAAGTGCTGCACTTCAACCGATGTTCAATCTTTTTCTCCTATATCCTTTTTCCCATCTGTCCTCTGGGCACAAAATGTGTTGCTCTCATTTCTCGTTAGGCATAATTCTCTCTTTCTCACGCTGTCTTTCTGTCTTCCGCTATTTCTTAGGATCAATAGTGTTTCATGATTGCCTGTGAAATTTGCAATATGTAAATGAGATGGAAAACATAACAATAGTCTATATCATATTCGCCTAGAAAGGATGGGACGCTGTGCCTCTCTGTGTGTCTGTAAAACATTACATGATGTATTTTGACTCATTTTAATGAGACTTAAGAGAATAATGTATTCAAGCATTGTAACATGTACAGCACTAATTGACCAGATGGAGGTCAAATTTCTAAATGTTAAACGCCTCAATTACACTGGAGGTCTGATTGATATTTGCTGCACACACACAAGCTATTACATATATCCTATTGTTACCATTTGCTTTATTGGCCACACAGAGGAGGGTAGATTTAAAGGTACATTCCATTGAAAAAAAAATTGTATATGTCAAAAATATATACACTGACAATGACATTATAAAACACTGAATACATTCCATACCACAAAAAATAATTGAAAACCATTTTTCCTAAATGTTTTGAATCCTGCAATATTAACATTAGATTGTTGTTTTCTTTCTTCTAAAATTATTATTTCACTACAAAGTGTACATCAAATGTAGCTACAATATTCTAAGACACTTTAATACA
Organism: Micropterus salmoides; assembly: GCF_014851395.1. Lineage (NCBI taxonomy): Eukaryota > Metazoa > Chordata > Actinopteri > Centrarchiformes > Centrarchidae > Micropterus > Micropterus salmoides. The sequence goes on from NW_024044681.1 coordinate 23,585,035, forward strand.
TCTAAATAAGCTATTGTGTAACCAGTGTAAACACTGGCGTAATGGGTGGAACATAAAACCTGGTGCAGGTTACAGGTTGCTGGTAGACTGAGCGTTATTCCATCCACTCTTGGCATGCATGTGGTTTCATGAGAATGTTGGTACAACACATACAAACAAAATGGCCACCCAATCATCAAATCATGCTTTACATCAACAGCAGTGGTCAAAAACTCCACATAGTACCTTTAAGTGCAAATCAGTATGCAAATTTTGTAGGGCTGGGCACATTAACGTGTTATTATCGCGTTAACAAATTAATTAATTAACGCTGACAATTATTTTATCACACGTTTTTTAAAATTATGGTGGTGAACAGCCTGCAAATCACCCACCCAAACAAGCAGCGGAGGTAGGCCTCAGCAGACTACGCTGTCATCTCATTTCCATATTTTTCCACCCATGATCCGTTATCATGGCAGCAGGTGAGCCGCTTGCTTGTTAATGACACAGCCTATCAAACAACTCAAACAACTCAAACAAACATCCGCACCCTGTGTGTTCAATGCTGCTTTAACGTTACTTGGTCCTTGCTTGTAAAATATCCACCGCGACTTGTAACGTCATTTCAAGTTTTTAACCAAGTAAAGTCTGCGCACATAAGATGACCGCTACGATACTGCTGGTAAAAAAGCACATTATTTGTTTTAAATGTTTGCAAACCACATATTATTGCACTTTTGTGTATATAACAGTACATTTAAATTACACCGCAATGCACTACTTTAGAATTCATTATTCAATTTTGCGCGTAACAATGCGATTAATAGCAATTAAAAATTTTAATTGTTGCCCAGTACTATAATTTTCACATAGATAAAAGCAACAGGAGTAATCAATTAAGTGTAAGGTAGAAGATTAAAAGTTGGAGAAGGGCAGAAAATGAGAAGCAGAAAAAGTAGGTTTTGCCTCCTAACAGGCTCTACAGTCCTGCCCAATTACTCCTACAGTGCAGAGTACTGAACATTGTAGCACTATGCTGGTTCAGCCAATCACAATGGATCTATGAATGCCTCCCTGTGCTAGACATAAAATCGGCATTCATACACTAACGCAACATTTGAGTGTATAGCGTGGGACACTTTGTCTTCTCTGGTTCTGTAATTTCACACTTTGAAAAAAGTGTTTTCTAGTTGAGAAGGTGCTTGATTTTTCTGATTGCTACATCACACGTGATCTGCAAATGTAGTTAGCCTGCACCTCCCCGCTTGGCTGCATGATTGCTGGCCATCCCTGGATTTTGCCTCCTCCCAATGGCAGTGTTTCTAGATTACCCCTTAGATGAAGTGTTTTTCAGTGACCAAGAGTTTACATATGTTCTTTTGTCTGCCTTTATTCTTTTCAGAGGCATATAGAGGTATGGTTTGTTGTGCTGTCTGTTGTGTTACTATGTGATGTCAGGCAGGCTCTTGCCTCCCTGCCCAACTGGGGATTGACACAATGCCACAGCCTTTTGCTGTGCTGATGTAAACGTCTTACTAGCCCCTTTAAGCCGATGTCTGTTAGAAGTTAGAAGTGTGTAACAGAGCAAGAATGAAGCTTTGTAACTCTAGTTATATAGGAAAAGCTGGAAACCCTTGAAAGTAGATCTGTAATATAAAACAAACCAATTTCTATATTATTAATTTATTTTGCTTTATTACCTTTTTTGCAAAAGCAGGTCAAATGCACACTGTCATATGTGATATCACACCAAATTGCTTGAAGAAATGTCTCGCTCTAGTAACACCAACCCACCACCAACGCCACCACCCCTCTTAAGGTTCTGCGAGGTCATAATCTGATATTCCTCCCATGGATCCCGCATACTGTAGCTGTCTTGGGCCTTTGATTTGCGAGTACAGATAGAGAGCCCAGCATAGACATACACGCATAAATGTGCACACACTAATGATCAACACACATTACTTTAGCAATGTAAGATAGATTTCTTGGTGAAGGACACAGTCCGACAGAAAGGACAAAACATTTGTTTCTAACCAATATGAACCCATTCATCATTTTATCATTTTCTAAGAAAATTACTCTTATTCAGTGACAGTGTGCCATTTAAACTATCTGAAGCATGTCCCGGTGGTGAAACACCCATGGGAAGATGTATTTTAGAGTTATAGTCTCAACTCATTAGATGTCCTTCTTTTTGTCTCTGATGTTGCTGTATTCATTGTTTTTCCACCAAACGTAGGCTCTACAAATATTTTTCATTTAATATATTTTTATTCATATTTATCTAAGCATTCATGCAGTTCAAAACACCCTCCATTTGTGTGTTATTGAATTGATTCTCTTTTGTTGAAAATGCACACAAAGTGGTTGCTTTTGCCACATGAGGCAAGTCTCACATCAAGCCATAATGGTGTCCACAAGGCAGCACTTTCAGGAAAGTGTTAGACACTTAAATTTTCAGGTGATCTTGTTTCAGTATTCTACTTTCCCACAGGGAGCCAGGTGATTTTCAAATGTGCAATGCGAGTTAAAGCTACAAGTTTTCCACCAAGCAATCAGCTTGAGTACATTTTTCATTTCAAAACATTGCAAATTTGCAATGGGAGAAAGAAGCTAGGCAGCATGCTTCTTTAATAATGCTGGGAGTTCTTTTATCATCTAATGTCTATGCTTTTTTGAAGAGAATGATTTCAATAAAAAAAGTACTAAATTTGTTTGGAATTCTCATAAGGCTACACGATTATGGCCTAAAATGATAATCACGATTAATTTGATCTATATTGAGATCATGATTATTTATCACGATTATTCATTGATTTTAGGGACAACATGTTTTTATTGCACTTTCAAACTTAAATAAACAGGCAACTGTTCCACATCCACGATGTGCTACATTTCTGCTAATGGCTTTGCATTAAAATAAGACTGGTCCTTAAAGTGCTTCAACTCCTAGAAGCTTCCAAATAGAGCTGTGTATTCTCCGCGGAGCCGAGTAGTGATGGCAACTTCGAGTCTTTTGACAGACTCGTTCATTCAAATCTTGTTCATTAAAATGAACTAATCTTTTTTTGAGTCATTTCGTTAATTTCGTTCATTTGAACTAGGCTGGTTATTTTGGCGCTGCAGCCCTCTAGTGGGCGATTAAAAAACAGCGCTGTTCTCAAACATGGAAGGCTGCCTGGCTTGCTTTATTTGACAAAGTATAATGCACAAATTCACCTCTTGATTACTGTATATCATCATTATATAAAGCCCCATGGGCCCACAACCAAATTCAAACCATGGAAAAACCACCGAAATATGTTGTCAATATGTAATCACCACTACCCCGGCTAAATCCTTCCATTTTCACAATCTTTCCCGAGTATACAACCGGACCAGCTATATAAAGTATATAATTACTATCATTATCTCTAAAGTGCTCATTCATACAGTAGCCTAACGTCCCTATCCATGAGTACAATATTAATATCAGATTTTCAGTAAATATATTGAAGTAATAAGCTTGATACACTATATGAATAAACACACTCTTATTAAAATTCAACCAATTTAATAATAATCTGGATCAAGCCACCAAGTTCTTAAAGAACTCCAGCACAGAGAGAGGAACAAAGAAATATTAACACATTATATAAACGCAGCAGTTTGGCAGTTCTGGACGCATAATGGGCCACATCAGGTCTGGATTCTGCAGACAGAGAAACACACATGAGCACATCGCTCTCAAACACGGCCAAGTTGTTCACCAGTCACGAGCTGTGAAACAACAGCACGGCTCTGTTGATAAATAAAAAGGAAAAGTTACGTTGCGTTCTCTGGGGGACCCGGATCAGCTGTTAGCTGTAACACACCATAGGGCTAACGTTAACGTTGCTATGTGGCTTTTAATGTTTTAATGACCAGGTCTGTTTGTTTTGGAGAGGAGACGACCTCGGAGGTAATTCGGCTCCAGGAAGAACCCTGTCAGGGCACTGAAGTGGACCCAGAACAACTCTCATCAGCTGTTAGCTGTAATGTTAAACACTAGCAGGACTAAAGTTACGGTACGGCTGTGTTAAAACTATAACTTAGCACAACATCACTGCGCTGTAATAATGTTATGTTTTATAAAATGTCACAAAATTAACAAAATAGCTATATAATGTCAGTCCAGTGACTGTTACCTGACAGCCAACCTGCCTCTCATTCTCCGGCGCTGGCAGTCACTCAGCTTGCCGAATTAACGAAAGACTGAGGAGGACCCATGTGAGCGGTGAACGAGTAGGTCATTCTTGCTCCACAGTAGCTGTCACATGACAAATGAATGACTCAAACCTAGAGACCCACAGCTGAGAGTCGTGAACTAATCAATTCTGTTTCCTGTGCTGACGGAGCCCATGCAGCTGCCGTCTGACGAGTAAACGTAAGAGTCCAAGATCCTTCACGCATGCGTGAAAATGAACGAATCACTCACTGAGACAACCCGTTCCTCCCGAGTCATACACACGATTAGGTCTTATGAATGAAACGTTCTTTGAACGACACAACACTAGAGCTGAGCCGAGAGCTGCATCTGGCACGCTTCTGGGACGCACTGCGTCTGAAGGACTTCCAAGCATTGACATTGGCATCGTACACATGCGGACTCGTGGACTTTGTTGTCTGCTTTGGACTGTAGCAGCATGAGGGTGTGAGCGCAACCAAATCGCCCCCTTGGCTGTAAGTTTAGGAAGCACTTGATTTGATATGCAGCAAACCGTGTTCTATGAACGGAGCACGCATTTTAAATTGCGATATCACCGTCGATCATGTTCATTTAATTTTGAGAAACTGAAACTGAAAAAGTAGATTAAATGTGCAGCCCTAATTTCTCATGTTTCAAACTCAAATCTGATTTAGGGAAATATCATAGTTAGAGCAAGGTGACAACACTATGGTGGATTCTGGTGATACCAGTTAAACTATGATGCAATTTTGAGCATCTGTCTATAAATATTTCACACATGTTCACACTTAAATCTAACTTCAATGAAGGCATCATTCTGTGAATGACACAGAATTTTAAATTTTAAATTCTCAAAAAACAGTTGCTGTCTAGAGTACAATTTCCTATGAAAATCCACTCTTACTTTCTTTCTTATTATCAGAATGAGCTTGCACAACTTGAGTATGTAAGTTATTGTGCTGATTGGAAAACAAGAAAAGATCCCAAATTGGAATGATGGCAAAAAAAATAAATCTGGGCAGCCAGGCATGGGAAGAAATTTTGTCGGCAGCTGTCAGGGATGGTTAAAGATGCAGTTAATAAAAAAGCAACACATGGAGGAAAATCCTAGATAATTAGCAGAATGAATTCCCTTCCTGTAGAGATTTATTTTAAAAATAAATGACCAGCATTACAAAATGACAGACTAAGCTGCCCGTATTACCAACCCAAGCAGTCTATCTGGTGGAGCAGTCAGTAGTTGTTTGAGGAAGCCAGATCTTCTACCTACGCAAGGGAAAAATTAATCTACTGGTTTTCTGTATTCCATTAGTGAATAAGCATTTCTGTGTGCATGCTTTTCTGCAATCACTAAATTACTGCACCACTATCTAATTAGAATATACTGCGAGCACAGAGACAGAAAGAAAACGAAAGCTCTCACTCTCCTCTGTTTTAGCTTAGCTACCATCACACTGGTCGTTTTCAAACTCACATGTCATAACAAATTAGCCTTGCTGGGGTTACATTTAGAGCATTTGATGTTTTTTTAAATATGTTTTCAAAATGACATTCACATGCTGAACTATTGAGAGAAAGATGTCATGGTTTATGTTCCCACTGCCAAGTTATTCTTCCCTCCCTGGAATTGTCCCTCTTTCCTGTAAAGCTGTGCGACCTTTAAGTGTGGGCTAATCTCAGTTTGCCCGTCTTGCTGCTGGGCCTTAATCCACTGACTCTCTTTATTCTTTATTCTCTCTTTATTCTCTTTATTCAACACTTAGAGACCCACACTAATCTTTATCCAACAAATGTTACACACCGTGCCCACTCTCTCACTCTCACTCCCTCACTTTTGCTCTGAAGACACAGGCTCACATGCAAACATTTACCACTTTCTGTTCTCCCCAAATTGATTTTTCCTACAGTATTTGCTCATATTGTATGGCCTAATAGTTAAGATTACTCAGTGTTTGTAGCATCAAAACCGTACAGATAGTAATAAAGCTTGGACAAGAAATTGCAAAAATGGTGGAGGAAACAAAGTTTCCAGGTTATATTCAGGGACTTTATTACTGTACTAGTTTAGGACTAGGGATATAGTTGTTTAGGAGTGGACAAATTTAAATAAGGAGTCCTGGATCATTTTTTTCAAATTGAATTTTTTAAGAAAACTATATTTCTTACTTTCTCACTGACATAAATGCATTTTTTTAAGATGCAGTTATGAAATGCAGGTGAGTATAAAGAATTACAAAATAATTGTGATATTGTGATGGAATCGTTAGGCAAGAGGGTTTTTTAATCAACATGTTGCAGTACGCTTATGCGCACACGTTGGGAGAGCTAGGACGGGATCAGGAGGGCTGTTGGCTCAGCTGGTCTGTTGCATTGGTACAGTAGAACAAATAGTTGCTCTATACTTGTGTGTGTGTGTTTGTGTTTGTGTGTGTGTGTGTGTGTGTGTGTGTGTGTGTGTGTGTGAGTGTGCTGGGGGAGCAGGTGGGTGAGCGGAGTCTTCTGTGAGTGTTGGGCTGTGAAACAGCTGTCAGAGACGATGACTCTGACGAAGATGGATGAAATGGCTACACAAGGCACTGTCCACTAGCCAGGGTACATGCTGCCTAGAGCAAGAAAATACAAACACACATTATCCCTCTCACTTTTCTTCTGTCTTATATATAGTGTAACACTCTTTTACATGCACCAGGAAATGCAGTGCATCTTAGGAGGTAGCTCTGAAGCGCCACTGTATCGCTGTATTGCTGAACTGGCACCTAGAAAGAATGGTGGCTCTGAGATTAGCTAAATCTGAAAATCCTAATGCCATGCTTGTCTGTGCCAGCTGACACAGGACCAGACTCGCTGACACAAACACACGTACTGAGCTAGCCTTACTGCACATGCTGTATTTCCTGACAGATAACATATTCATGGGATTACTCTTCTTTGTCAACTACAGTGTCACCCAGCGGTCATCACTCAGACATTAAGTTAGTTAAGTTGCACACATACGCATATGGACACAGATTTCCCAATGGCATGCTAGCTAATGCCACAAGATTTCTGTTTTGTTGTGTTTTTTTTGTGTTATTCTTTTATAAGAGTGAAAGAATGAGGACTTGTGGGCGTATCTTATTTGTCTCCAACATTTCAGCTTTAGGCTTTTTTGTTTTCTTTTTTTTTTGGAAGGGATGTTGGAATATTGCTCGACAGGTAGACAGATAAAAGGAGGCAGAAATAGAGACAGAGAGAGCAAAAGTGAGACTAAGGCCAGGAGTAATCGCATGCACAATCCTCCACAGTAACACTCGCACACGCACACACACAAACACACAGAAAGCGAGAGGAGCTGTCACTTGTCACTGCCAGTCACTTAGTCACAGAGGCGTGGACAGCCACCTTGTACAGAGTGCGTTTATATACAGAGGGAAGGCAAGGACAGAGAAGCAGTGGCAAGTGTGGAAGGTTCAGAGAGACAGCAGGTTAGAGAGCAAAATGAATGGCAGCAATAAGAAAAAATACCATCAGAACAACATTTTCAAGAACAAACACTGGCATGAAAACTTTTGACTGCTCTAAGACGAAACAATCAATATACTTCTAGAAAGCCTGGGCTTTTCCTGAAGTTGTTCCCCTGTTTAACACCATGACTGTATGTCTTCTGTGGTATGGGTGTTACTTTTCAACACATGGTATGCTGTAGCTTTGCATGTGTAATCCCATTAACCTTTGTACCAACCATTGCCTGACGCATACCATAAGACTTTAGATTAGTGACCTTCGAGGCAGCCACTTGTTTCCATTCATTCCACTGGAGAATGGAGATCAACACGCATAGACTTGAAAACATTGGTGCTGTGGTTACTTGGCAGGATGAGGGAGATTCTCCTCTCATCATTATTATGTTTCCAAGCGGTTGCTTGGGTGTTCAGGGTGGTTAATATAGTGTTAGGCATAGTTTCCATGGTGATTCTAGGTGGTCACAGAATATACAGGTGCAAGTTTCTAGATTCATTACACTTAAAGTGAAATATTTCAGGCTTTTTTTGTTTTAATCTTGATGATTACGGCTTACACCTCCATGGAAATCAAAAATCTGCAATCAAAATATCTGCATTTCCATAAAGCTTGTCAGCAGATTGAAGCATGAAGTGCTCTAAAATCTCCTGGTAGACGGCTACATTGACTCTGGATTTGATAAAACCCAGTGGACCAATACCAGCAGATGACTTGGCACCCCCAAATCATCACAGACTGTGTAAACTTCATACTGGACTTCAAGCAACTTGGATTCTGTGCTTCTCCACTCGTCCTCCAGACTCTGAGACCTTGATTTCCAAATGAAATGCACAGTTTACTTTCATCTGAAAACGAGGACTTTGGACCACTGAGCAATGGTCCAGTTCTGTTTCTCCTTAGTCCCGGTAAGACGCTTCTGATGTTGTCTCTGGTTCAGGAGTGGCTTGACACTAGGAATGCAACACTTGTTGCTCATTTCCTAGACATGTTTTGTGTTGTGGCTCTTGATGCTCTGACTCCAGCCTCAGTCCACTCCTTGTGAAGCTCCCCCAAGTTGTTGAATCAGCATTTCTTCACAATCATCTCAAAGTTGCGGTCATCCCTGTTGCTTGTGCAACTTCTCCTTCCACACTTTAACCTTCCACTTAACTTTCCATGAATATGCTTTATTCCAGCACTCAACTGCCAGCCCTTTCAGCAATGACTTTCTGTGGCTTGTGGGCCTTGTGGAGGGAGTCATTGAGTGTCTTTTGGACAACTGTCAAGTCAAAAGTCTTCCCCATGATTGTGTAATGAACCAGACTGAGAGATGAAAGGACATTCTGTTATACATTCTTTATTCTAATATTTTGAGATACAGATTTTTAATATCTATGAGCTGATATATTTTACGTTTTATGTGTAATGAATATAGAATCTATCAAAGTTTCACTTTTTGACTGAAATTATGGGAAAGGAATGAACTTTTCTACTATATTCCAATTTTTTGAGATGCACCTGTACATATATTGTCGTCTGGCCAAATTGAAAAGATTATATCACAGAAAACGTTGTTGGCTGACTTATCCTTCAATCAATCACAGAGCCTGCTTCCCTCTGAGTTATATGGCCAGGATTGTTATGATGCCCTTTATAAACATGCTGCTTCTTGGGGCCTTGCATTTACCATTCTGTTCTGAGATTCATTACTGTAGATAAGCCCTGATTGAGAGACATAATAGTCATTGCTTCTATTTAGTGCCTTGGGACTCTGGTCCATATTTAAGCTGCTCACCTGACTGGCTACCAGAGCAGATCTATAGGAAACATTACTTTACTGTTAGTGCACCAGTGTCATGGAATAATTTGCAAAGCCAAATCAAAACACATACTTCTCTGTAACGTCAAGGCCATTATGATAATTACCCTATGGTGGCATTTAAATTTTTTACTGAGTCTGCATTCAGTTTTTCTATTATTCTGTTTGGTTTGTGTTTGGGGAAAAAAGATTTTTACATATCACCACCAGCAGTGCAATACACTGCTTATTTTAATGAGTCACGTGTATTGTAAATGATGCCAAAACTGTGAGAGGAGTGGAATGCTGAAGAATCATGATAAGCTTCCAAAATAATAGTAGATAATATATATATCGTTGAAAGCTAAAACAAATTGGCCCAAGGCAGACATATAGGTATCATGAGCATTTAGAATGTCCTGTAGACAAAACAAAGAAAGAGCCATGTTTGGTGCTGTCAAAGATACAGACTAGGCCCCAATGGCTAACTAACTAGACCCTTTGTCCCACATGGCCCATGCAATCAGTACCCAAAGAAAAATTGTTTAATATGTATCTACTGTTGCCCACTCTGTGTTATTTAACGATTCTCTTGCATGCTCCTTGTGTTTGTACTGCTTGAATCATGACAGAATAACTTGTGTTTTGCAATGCTGTGTGCTGCCATATTGTTTCTGTGTTGTGTTGTTAAGTCTCCACTGCTTGTGAACCTGTTAGCTCCCTTGTATTGTTGCCATCCTCCTTCTCTCTTACATTCACCAGCTGATGTGAGGCAAGGCCGCCTTGTAGTGCCTGCTGTCTATTTACTCCCATTCTGGGGATTCACTTGAGAGGCCACAGCTCAAATAAATTCACTCAACAGCCTCTGCTCAGTGGGGACCTCTCTCTCCCTTCCCCGCTTGCATGCTCATTCTCTCTCCGCCTGTCCCTCTGCGTCCCTCTGACTCCTCTTTTCTTTCTCTGCATCTTTTTATGTCTTTGTTCATTTCTGTTTCTTTCCCTGTCTTTCTGACTCCCTGAATTAGTGCCATTCTGTCCATGGCTCCACGGTCTTTCTGTTTTTCTCTTTCAAATTGATGTTAGCAATGCTTTAGTTTAACACCAGAGCAATCACCCAGCACTATGGAAAACTGTGGTGCTGGAGGACTTAAAACAAGGTCTGCTGAGTTGCTTAAAACAAGTGTTACTTAAAACAATGCCATTTGTCGCAGATGTCTTGGGTTTTGCTATGTGAAGGTGTTTGTGTGGCAGTGGTAGAGATGTGTGGCAGGGCTGCATATGTTGGTTGGGTATAAAGAAAGGTAAACCTATTGCAGAATCCATGTTTTTTTCCCTTCAAAGCTTTTGACCATTGATTATTCAGTACATTTTCAAAAGCAGGATGTATTCCTCTGGTGAGGAAAGAGGCACGTGAGCGTGAACACACACATACCAAATGTGCACGCAAATATACACACTTACGCACACACAGACACCTGAGCTTTTGTTTCTCCTTTCCAGAAGGAGCATGAATAAAACAGGAGTGCAGAGACTTAGTGAGAAGCAGTGAGAGACATGGGGTGTATTGGCGGATATCTCTGCAGCAGTGGCAGTGTGTTCGTGCCACAATCTCCGTGTCTGGACTTACAGGATTAGCTTGGCCGCTGTATGTTCTGAGAATACACACTCTTTTTTGCTAACCTGTCTGTACAAACATGCACAAACACACAAGTATAGACACCCATGTGCGCACACACACTTGCTGTACTACCCCTGCCACTTCCAAACTGCAAAAAATTCATTTTCATTTATAATGTTTATTAAGACATTTTCTTCCCTGTGCAGTTGTTTTGTTTTCATGTTAAATGATGATAAAAAGACAATAGCATGTGGTAATTGTAGTTAATTCTAGTGCTGTAATTCAAGTAGCCACATCATCTTCCTATTAACTTTTCATCTCACTTTCACTTCTCAGTTTATTTATATGTAATGATATATAATCAAGACACATTTTAATTCTTATTCTGTAAATAGCAACAGATTATCTATTTGTAGATATATCAGAAACTGAATTCTGTGCCATTCCCCCATAAAAATATTGACATCAGTAGTAGACTGAAACCGTTTGTGTATGTGTGTGTGTGTGTGTGTGTGTCAATCTACTTGCTCTCTTAGCTGGTCTCCAAATCAATAGTTCAAAATCTCCAGGGTTTCTTTGCCCTGCTAGTGAAGCAGTTATGAATTCTGAAGACTCAGCTGAATGAACCTCTGACCCTGAAAATCGCCCACTGAATAGAAATGAATGCCGCCACTATGTTATTTCAGTCTCTGCAAACAAATGCAGGGCCTCTCAGTGCTTTTAATATTTGATTCTCCTGAATGACCTCCATTCTCAGAAGGTCTGAAAGAAGAGTCTCATTCCAAAATGAGATATGCACTATCTGAAAAAGAAAAGTGACACCTATTGTGAAAGCATGACTGATGGCAAAAGGTAAAAATAAACTGTGGTCCATAGGCAGCTTGAGTCCCTGGCTAAAGAAAACTTTGATTCTTAAAGTTCTGAGTAACTAAGCTAAATTATTTTAGAAATTTGCTCTTACAAGCATTTTAAGTCTGATTGTAAAATCCATCTAACAAACATTCTTAAGAGGTGTTTCCCATATACATTTAACTTAACAATCTATGGAGTGGTTAGAAGCAACTTGTTAATTTACATTAATTTCTTAAATACTTTCTGGATTTTCTTAGCTCTACAATTCATTTTGGGGGGAATCATGCAGTTCTGAAAGCACAGATATATTAGTGCTGTTGTATTTAATTACTCAAGTAACCCCACAGATTTTGAAGAAAACAAACAAGCCTTAAAATAATTCATATATGACATTGCAGGATGTAACTGCGAGTGCATTTGCATGAATAAATACCAAACGCTGTTCTGTTTAGGCCACTTAATGTTCAGACATGTATGTTGTGTCTATATCCATTGTGTGTGCTTGTGTATTTGGGTGTGCAAGCGTGTTTTGTCTTTACTCACAAGTGTGTGCGTGCAGCTTGGCTCGCTAGTTTGCCAGATAAGAGGAGCAGTGGGAAGCCTATAAAAGCTTAATGTGCAGATTCATATTTAAAAGGAAGTGCATTAGGGCCTCTGTGCCCCCATCAGTCCTCTCACAGCATCCCTCTCCCGCCTGCAGCCCTGCTGAAATCCCTCTCAAAACCAGCGACCCAAGCTCACTCCACCTCTGTCGCAGCGATGGAAGGCAGTCACGAATGAACGAGTGCACATTTAGTTGGAAATTTCCTCTCAATAGCTCAGTTCAAGTTAGCAAATGCAGCACAAGTGAGCCAATATGTTGCTGACAGTGAACAGAGGAATTGGCAGACAATCGTGTTTTTGTTTGAATTTCATTTGAAATAACTTTATGAATTGAACTGAAACCTCATCATATTCAATCAAATAAATGTTGTGGTTCATTTTAATGGCCACTGTGAACTGATTTGACAGCCAACTACTGAATGGGGGAGTGAGCCTGTGCAGTGCTTCACTGAAAGTGACTCAATGTAGCTTCTGTAGAACGGCAGCTACTGCGGTCATGAGTGGCACACAGTTACAGGACAGTGATAAATGCTTAAACTTAGTTTAAGTTTAAAAGTAGCACTAGTGGGAAAAAGTCAAAACTGACTTTAGCTAGGACTGACTCATTGCCCCTGCATTATTACAAAATGTTTAGAATTATGTACATTTCTTCCACGTTCTTGGGCTGGTTGCACTGCCCTTACTGTATTAATGACTGGGCCACAGAGATTTCTTATACTTCTCAGAAATCCAGTTGCATTCACCATTGATGGTCAGTCCAACAATCAAGGTGATTGTGCAGTAGTAGCAGGAAACCACTTTTCTCCAGTTGAAGAACAGCAAGAGACCTTAGGGCAGCATTTTATTTATTTACTCCATGATAGCCTACAGTGGCTTTCGGTAGAGAAATGCCCATTTCTGTCAATTCTATGACAAATGTATTCCCATATAAATGTTTAAACATAACAAAATGGCAAGTCTTCAGATAAGGGACCTTGGTTTTAAAGGGATTGACACTAAAACCTGGTCTTTGCTGTTGTTGTTTAGATAATGTAAGTACTGGATCGATTGTGTGTTTATTGTCTTTATTGAGTTATATACCTTTTTTGTCCATGTAATAGGTTTGCAAAGTCAAAAAGCCCAAAGTCCAGCCCAAAGGGAGTTCCATCTCCCACAGAAAGCTCTGCTCTGAACTGCTTGAAAACAGCTCGTTGTTAGTCAGCCGTTTCCCTTTCATCCCTGTGACGTCACAGGGATGAAAGCTAAATGCGGCTACTCCAACACACCCTCAAAAAACCTGGTGGAAAAACACTGAGCTGCAGCACAGACTCCCTCTCCCTTCCAAACACAAGCTACCCTCCAGGTAGTCAATGGACATAAAGTTGTTACTGTGATGTAGAGACAGAGCTCAGTTAAAACTTTATGCATGAAAAATACTTTTGTTACAGATTAATAACTCACCACTCTGAAACTCTTGCTCCAGTCTATGTTGCCAAGCTGGTCGGCAATATGTAGCCTTCAGCTGAATCGAAGCTGTTTACCAACTTCTCGATGACCCGCCCTTCTCTGCTTCTGATTGGCTAGTAGTCCTTAACTAGGAACTGCGCATGTGCAACTCCCAACAAAGATGGGGTGGTGATGGAGCAGTGGATAAGATACGTGCCTTTGGTGTTGGAGACACGGGTTCTACTCCCCACTGTGACACATCCACCAATGTGTCCCTGAGCAAGACACTTAACTCCAAGTTGCTCCAGGGAGGCGGGCGACCTCTGACATATATAGCAATTGTATGTCGCTTTGGATAAAAGCGTCAGCTAAATGAATAAATGTAAGATCATTTAGAGACAAGATGTATCACTCCATAGCTAAAGTGCAGTATGAAAAAAAAATATTGTTTTTTGAAAATTAAACCATGTAAACCTGTTTGGGTGCAACCCCTAAATAGGATTTTAAACCTGAAAATGAGCATAATACCACCTCTTTTCCAACGAAGGTTAAAATGAAGGGCAACTGGACTTGGTTGAAGCTACTGGAAGACGTTTCGTCCATTATCCAAAGGACTTCTTCAGTTCTGAACTGAAGAACTGAACTGAAGAAGTCCTTTGGATAAGGGACGAAACGTCTTCCAGTAGCTTCAACCAAGTCCAGTTGCCCTTCATTTTAACCTTCGTTGGATATCTATGACCTGGATGACTGAGAATCTTCATAGATACCACCTCTTTTAAATACACTAATAGTGTGAAAGAAGCACTGACGAGACTGCATGCATCAAACTGGAGCAACTCTCACTTTACAGAGGCGGAGGAGACTGCCACATCCCTAGTCGGCAAACATCTTTATCTTGGCAGTTCTCAGACAGCTTAGCCCCATTCACAACCTGGAGGACATGACATTATGGCATAATTCGTCAACAGAGGTCAAGGCTAGGAAATTCCCTTTTGCTAAGTAGGACTGGTGCCTGTCAAACATGTGGTGCAACATTTTTAACTCTAAACAGGAGTCCAGTGAATCTTGTTTTTGTGTATTTAAGACAGGTTCAATCTAACATACCCCTAAGAGAGTAGCCAACTGTCTTTTATTTGATTATTGTGCTTGTCGAAAAAATGCATTTCTGCCGCATCACTGGCATCCTGCTTGCATATCGGAATATGCATGTTGTTTGTGTGTGCTGTTTCCATTTTTGGCAGATCTCTGTTTTTCCAAGAGGAGCTAGGCCTCCACTGTGTTTTCACTTGATGGTGCACAAACAAAGTAGAATAACACATAAGGTTGGCATTTTGCTTCCCGATGTCGTCTTTGCCGTGGGAACATGACAGAAAAGAGTCTTATTAAAGAGAATGCAGATGGCAGAACATACTAACAAAAGGACACAGAGAGGATTAAAGACGCTGCTTTGATTTGTGGAATAAATACATTTACCAAAAGGAGCGTCTCTGAAGATTGTAGTAATGTTGAAGCATATTTGTATTTTAACTAGGGATGTAGCCCTTCCTAAGGATCGGCATCAGGGCCAAAAAACTTAATTGGGACATTCCCAAATTTAGCTACCCTCTTCATATTTCCATATATACAACACAAGTTGTACTTTATACTATATGTCTGCATTTTATCATAATAATTGCATTTGGAAATAAGTTAGACAAACATTTTACTGTATCTATCGGGTCATCGGATCCATTCCTTTTCAAAGAAATGTACAAAGAAATTATTATCAAGAGGTATCGAGAAGCACTGTAGTAAAAGTAGGAATGCTCCTTTGTTTATGTTTTTTGTTTGTTTCTTTGAATAAGTACATAATCGAGGTCAGATAAATAAATACTTGTCAGTGGTCACTTTAATAATAATAAAAATTAATAAAAAATATATATATGTAAGAATTAAAGGGGTAGGAGTACATACGTTTTACTTCTTCCTACTCCTTTTCGCACATGTGATAGAAGTATGTTAACACAGTAAAGAAGGGTAATTTGTTTGCTGCTCATCTGTTGTTTTTTTCTCCTATGTTTTTAAACATTGTTTTATTTTTTTATACTTTCTCTTGCATGTTCGAAATAAAGATTTCAATTCAAATTCAAATACTGGTGAACATGTTTGCTTCACACTCTCTTTCCTATCTCTGCCCTTTTCCCTCTTTTATTGTACATTAACGAGAAGGAAAGACTAATTGCGTTTTTTAAGTGTGAATTACACAAAATTTGCCTTTTTTCGTTAATAATTAGCTTAATTGGTTTTTAATGTGTGAGCTTTTAAACTGAACATGTCTCTGTGAAACTTTGAATGATTTTTTACATGGTGATTAAGACCACGAATGTAAATTCCCTCTCTCTCTCTCTCTCTCTCTCTCTCTCTCTCTCTCTCTCTTTGCCTATGTCTCACACGCACATTATTAGCTTCACACTCATCACTTCCCTCGTCCTGCATCATAGTCTCCCAATTACTCACAGTCATTGTGGTTCAATGCAGAACAAAGGCTAATTTGAGGCATGTCACTAGCTAATTTGTGACATGTGGGTAGCTCTTTGAAATGATATCACACATAGGCTGTTGGGTGTCATGAATGAATCAAGCTGCGAGGAAACAGCTCTCCACTTTGATCTCATTAGCAGCCTTTGTTCCACTTTGCTTCTTGTTGCACGTCGGAGCTGGACTCACTGTTTATCAGCTCAATCAAAGAGGTCATTTAAGAGGAGAGGCTGCTAAGCCACTGATCACTCTCTGATTTTGAATGCTAGTGATAAGTATCATAATAATGTGAATTCCCACATAGTGGTCATTACTGTTATTTACCTAAACAGAGGAGAAAACCAGGCCTTCAATTGAAACAGACTGTTACAAAAGCCTTTATTTGTTGTTTCCCTGCTTCACCAACACCTTCTCTAGCTGTTTCACCTAAAACGTTGTGCAGGAGCCATAATCCTTTCCCTTACATGGAAGGCTTTTACATTGAAGCACCTGCAGAAAGCATGGCATTCAGTAACAGCAGCTAAATACAGGTACAGCAGTATTTCTAGCACAGTGGGAACTTTTACCTCAGCTAGTGAGGCAGAAGTCAAAAGCAGGAGGTACTGTGACTTGCTAAATTCCCAAATGCAATGTCATTGTGTTAACTGCAGTAGTGAAATAGCTCTTACACACCACTGTGCCACTACAGCATGTTGGTATCAACAGGTGGACTTTTTGAAACTTGCACAGGTTCATTAAC
Organism: Micropterus salmoides; assembly: GCF_014851395.1. NCBI lineage: Eukaryota > Metazoa > Chordata > Actinopteri > Centrarchiformes > Centrarchidae > Micropterus > Micropterus salmoides. Next base: position 23,602,259 of record NW_024044681.1, read on the forward strand.
TCTATGTATATCCCACACCCACCAAAACCCAAGGATCATAACAAAGTGCAGACATACTTAATTTGAATAACATTAGTTGATTTCTTGATTAACGGGTTCACTTTAGTGACTCTCCAACAAATGTGAAAAACATTGTGGGTCCCTCTGAAGTACTCTGCACTTTCCAAACTTTTCTAATCAGTGCTGAGCTACATACTTGCTTTGTAATTTAGGCCCACATATTATCGTCGGTGTGCTGAGCGTTGGTGGCTTGTGAATGTCTTTAGCCAGACGAGACAGGTTTTGTTCTTCCCTCTTGTTCAGCTCAATACGCTTCGTAATTAGCTTGAGTGTGTCTGGGCAGGGGGAGAGCACAGAGGCCTTGATACCCAGACGTGACCATGAAAAGTATTTTCTTATTGGGCGCTAAACACTAAATTATGTCTTCTCCCTGCGTGAGCCAGGTGACCTACGCCGAGCTGATCTGAGGGGCCTTGCCCTGATCGACCCATGATTAAGCTTTGATTTCTCATAATTGCCCAGTGCGTCTTGAATCTGATGGAGAGGTAAAAGGTATGAAAAGATCTGTAAGCAGCAATGCATACTGTTTAGAGAAACAGTAGGGGAAACACTTGATTGTAAAGAATGCAAAAAAATGTGTGGCAATTGTACAAATTGCCCATCCTTTAAAAAGAATGCAAATTAATTTCTAATGCACTCATTCCAGCTGTAACACCAGTTTTTGATATGCAGTGATTTTCGATGTACTTACCAAATTTGTTATGTATTTCAGTTGTAATTGTAAATGGATTAATCATTCGTTTCACACTATGTGTCAAATATAATGTTTTAACTTTTCATACCCGTGGAGAATACTACACACACACACATATATATATATATATATATATATATATATAAAATTTGCAGGACACAGACTGACTGTGGAATAAGTTAAAATGACCTGTTTGTGATTTAAATGGAAAAAAGAAGGCTAAAATTAATATATTCAATTGCCCATGTTGAATCATAAAATCCTAGGGTTTTCTTGGACAGTTATAAATATAATAAAAACATACTGTATGGGTCTCTCCTGGCTACCACCCTCTCTTTTCAAAGTAATCTATTGAGTCGGTTACAAAAGGTTTTCACCCCTCTGGCCCTCCAAATTCTATCCAGCCGTCATACACACAATGAAAATGTGATCTACCGTATTTGATTAGTTGCCTCCTGTATTGTTTTGATAAACTTTGTGTCTGTGTCAGTGTCTGCGAAGCGCAAATCAGCCACTTTTCACAGACTGGGTTAGTGTTCATTGTGCTACGGTAACTATAGTAACAAACGTGGTGATTTCACGGAATAGAATAAAGTCAGTCTTTCTCTGTCAGAAAGGTGCCATTCACTGTAAATGCTGCCAATTACTGGAAATCTCTGTGTCTGACTGACCCCAAACACTTCAACTGATAATTCCCAATTAGCAGACACTGCAGCTCCACATCTGTGTTCACATAATGAACAGCTATTTCTCCACACTGGCTACCTTTTTATAGACAGGAGATGGGAGAATAACAGTGGGAATGGATGCTATTGGAAGCATCTGATTTGTCTATTTGGGATGGGGTCTGGGTTATGTTTAAGCTCTCTCTCTCACTCACACACACACACACACACACACACACACACACACACACATAAATAGTCTGCATTTCACATCCCATGTTCCCATGTGATTGTAAAATGCATTTCCTGTTCAGCTAATTGCAATGTTGTTTTACTTTGTCTCTATGACCACTGTGACTCACATACAGTGGGTACGGAAAGTATTCAGACCCCTTTAAATTTTTCACTCTTTGTTTCATTGCAGCCATTTTCCAAAAATCAAAAAAGTTCATTTTATTTCTCAGTAATGTACACTCAGCACCCCATCTTGACAGAAAAAAACAGAAATGTAGAAATTTTTGCAAATTTATTAAAAAGAAAAACTGAAATATCACATGGTCATAAGTATTCAGACCCTTTGCCGTGACACTCATATTTAACTCAGGTGCTGTCTATTTCTTCTGATCATCCTTGAGATGGTTCTACACCTTCATTTGAGTCCAGCTGTGTTTGATTATACTGATTGGACTTGATTAGGAAAGCCACACACCTGTCTATATAAGACCTTACAGCTCACAGTGCATGTCAGAGCAAATGAGAATCATGAGGTCAAAGGAACTGCCTGAAGAGCTCAGAGACAGAATTGTGGCAAGGCACAGATCTGGCCAAGGTTACAAAAAAATTTCTGCTGCACTTAAGGTTCCTAAGAGCACAGTGGCCTCCATAATCCTCAAATGGAAGACGTTTGGGACGACCAGAACCCTTCCTAGAGCTGGCCGTCCCGCCAAACTGAGCTATCGGGGGAGAAGAGCCTTGGTGAGAGAGGTAAAGAAGAACCCAAAGGTCACTGTGGCTGAGCTCCAGAGATGCAGTCGGGAGATGAGAGAAAGTTGTAGTAAGTCAACCATCACTGCAGCAATCCACCAGTTGGGGCATTATGGCAGAGTGGCCCGACGGAAGCCTCTCCTCAGTGCAAGACACATGAAAGCCCGCATGGAGTTTGCTAAAAAACACCTGAAGGACTCCAAGATGGTGATAAATAAGATCCTCTGGTCTGATGAGACCAGGATAGAACTTTTTGGCCTTAATTCTAAGCGGTATGTGTGGAGAAAACCAGGCACTGCTCATCACCTGTCCAATACAGTCTCAACAGTGAAGCATGGTGGTGGCAGCATCATGCTGTGGGGGTGTTTTTCAGCTGCAGGGACAGGACGACTGGTTGCAATCGAGGGAAAGATGAATGCGGCCAAGTACAGGGATATCCTGGATGAAAACCTTTTCCAGAGTGCTCTGGACCTCAGACTGGGCCGAAGGTTTACCTTCCAACAAGACAATGACCCTAAGCACACCGCTAAAATAACGAAGGGGTGGCTTCACAACAACTCCGTGGCTGTTCTTGAATGGCCCAGCCAGAGCCCTGACTTAAACCCAATTGAGCATCTCTGGAGAGACCTGAAAATGGCTGTCCACCAACGTTTACCATCCAACCTGACAGAACTGGAGAGGATCTGCAAGGAGGAATGGCAGAGGATACCCAAATCCAGATGTGAAAAACTTGTTGCATCTTTCCCAAAACGACTCATGGCTGTATTAGATCAAAAGGGTGCTTCTACTAAATACTGAGCAAAGGGTCTGAATACTTATGACCATGTGATATTTCAGTTTTTCTTTTTTAATAAATTTGCGAAAATTTCTACATTTCTGTTTTTTTTCTGTCAAGATGGGGTGCTGAGTGTACATTACTGAGAAATAAAATGAACTTTTTTGATTTTTGGAAAATGGCTGCAATGAAACAAAGAGTGAAATTTAAAGGGGTCTGAATACTTTTCGTACCCACTGTACACGCATACTGTACACAGAGCGCCCATGAAATCACAGCAACTGTCTTTTCTTACTTTTTCTCCCAGCTATAACCCTTGACCTCCGCTGTCCAGCTACTGCATTGTGCAGTGTCTCTCTGTTGTGAGTGAGTCACTGCAGGTGTCCCAGGGGCTGTAAATAAAACATCCACCCACCAGTGATGAAATATTAAACAGACAAGGCACTGAGATGCTTGTCTTGTCTGAGGTAGGGCAGTAGAGGGCCAGAGGGGTTGTGGATGCAGAAAAAGGAGAGGGAAAAGCACTTTGGTTAGGGTGAAACAGAGTGACGATACGGGTGAAAGCACATCACCACAGAGAATCCAGTTGGAAGAAATGGTACTAAAAGACAAGAATGATGGGAAGGAAATGGAAACTGATAATGGCCTGAAGGCAGGGCTGCTCCATCTTTCTGTTTCTTTTTCCCTTTTTGTCTTTCTACAATTTGTACATAAACTGTCCACCAAAGTAGAGGTGCATACAGGTCATTGCAGCTTTTCAGCTTGAGATGTGATTGTTCTTTCATTAAGCACCTTGCTGAGTCACTCTCCAGAAGCTGCACACAGCCTCACACTACCTCAAACCCATTGTCACATCAACACTACCCCATGCCTGGGAGGCTGCAGTAGCAGGGGAGCACAGCACAGCTCTGTTTCTCCCTTTCACACATGCAAAAGAAAAGAGGGGAAAGCTGTTATTCATGCTGTAAACAGGCTGATTCTGGTTGCTTGTTTGTGTGCTGATACATTTCATGTTACATAAAATGTGCTCGTTGGGGCAGGAGGTAGACAATGAGACTATTTTTTACCCCACAGATCATGCAAATTCTTAGAAATGTTAACACATTTTTCTCATTAATTCTTCTGTATGGTATAAAACGTTTCCTGGTGACTTTTGGGCCTGCTAAAAAAGGTGTAAATGAAAACAGGTTCAAGTTCAAGTCAATTATGTATTATGAAGGACAGTGTTTCTTTTTCCCGTCCACCTATGATTGCCCATGCTCGTGCATTTGGTATACAGTTTGTGTACAAAACATTCAATCAGGCCTCCAAAATCACTCCATCCTTTGCCAGAAAATGTTGGATTGAACATTTGCAGAAAATCCTGCATAATGTGCTGCATATGCATTTGTTTGCGTGCTTTTATAATGTGTTTTGAGACATATGTACTTTAGCTGATAGCAAACAATTGATTCTCAAGGTACTTTGTGCTTCAGGGTGGGACACTATAATATGGCCTTTCACAGCGATTTAAAACCTTTCAAATACAGCAAAAGTGTTGCAACATAACATTGTACTGTAGGTACATCAACGGCTGCCAGTTTGAAATCAAAATATAACTGCTCCATATACACCAACACAAACAAAGTCAACAAATGTTATTTACTTAAAGAAAAAGAGAAAATGGAATGTGGTTGGGTTCCCAGCTGTGTCTAAATACGTAATTTTTCCAACCTCTTCCTATGTACCACGACAGCACAACAGACACTAATTACTACTTTTCAGCTTGAACTCACAAAGGAAACTAGCACCTATAACAAACCTTAAATCAAATGCCTCCATTATTTTGATTGGCATTTGTGTGCACAAATGGGTATGGTAAAACATTTCCTCACTCTGCGTTTGAGGTATTTTAAAGTTGTCCGTGAGGATTCCGTGCAGATGGTTGTGAAAGGAAGAAAAGAAGTAAATGGGCTTGTGTGTGTGTATGTGGGTATGTACATATGTACCTGTGTGAAGGCGCTTGTCAGTTCACTTCTATCCTCAGTAGAAAGTGCAACTGAATGCCATGTACCTGTGGAGATAAACACACACACTGGAAAAACTGACACTACTTTATAACTTCTTCCAGACTACAGAAAGTGTTCTGTGTGTGTGCTCATGTGCACTCGCATGCGCATGCACTACTCCTAATAGATTCTTCTTCACTGATCAAAGATAGAGAAGCAGTTCAGAGCAATTGGCCAAACACACTTTTACTCACTGTTTATGTCCTGCATTAACCGTTGTTCCAGATCCTTGAACTATTTCCATCTGTTACAAAGGGAAGCCTTAACTATAGATAAAGGAGCAGAGTTCTCACATTTGTTCAACCAAACAAACCGGTAAATAAATCATTAATCGAGTTCCAGAATAGCTGGCAATTAGCCTGACTAATCGATTATTATTTCACCATTAGGGAAAACCCTTCTTCATTCAACATCAGTTGCAGCAACTAACAATTCAACAATCATCTAACCAGAAGATCACAAGTGACAATACTGGAAAATGGAAATGGAAAATGCTATAAGATTAATATGTTTACATTAATGTTGTTTTAGGACAAGGAGAAAGGGGGACAAGTCTCGTGGGCAGTACAACCCAAGTCAACAGCATTGAAAGTCCAATAACATATGTCCACCAAAGTACCATCCTCTGCTATGAATGACTTAAAAGTTTCAGGATGCATTCTTCATCACTGCAAATCATTTTTTCCCTATGGCTCCATTAGATCAAGTTTTTTAAAATTGTAATTACATAAACTCTTTATGTGATTGGATAGCTGCAGTATACCAGCTACTAATGTTAGCATTGGCTGTAATGGGTGGTAATGATGCTAGATGTGATGCTGCCAGACAGAAAGACACGAATCGGAGGATTAACGGACTCATTCAAGCCATTAACCATTAGGAGTTGTTAACTGAGGTGAATCAACATAGACATTCACTGGCTGAACAAAAGGAAATTTTTTATTAAAATTTAAATTAATTTCATCATCTTTAAGATGTGTATTTGTCAGTGAGCGTTGCAAAACTGCGTATTCCACACGGACTTCCTTTTGAAAAAACTGGAACTTATAACGTGCCATTTGACTCATCACATTCTAAATGTAGAACAACAAATCCTCTATTTAATTGATTCTCTATAGCTTAGAAATTGGCAGATGACTCTCTTGAGAGTCGCTGCAAGTATAAATGACAAATTCAACGGGCGGTCCATCTGTACACCAAATTCGAGTCCAAGAATGAAAAAAGCGCTGAAGAAATCTTTGTCTGTACATATTTTGCCTACCGATAGAGTATCCCACACATTGACGTAGCATTTTATTCAGATATAACAAATCAGTCTTCATCATAGTAAGAGATTGCCTTGACTTGCTGTGCTCTTGTTATGTAAAGACAGAAGGCTGGTTGGTTGATTTGTGTGGATAATGTAATGTGCAGCTCCTGCGACGCTACCTTCACAAGGGTTTCAGACACATGCAGACCTGCCACAGTATTATTTATTATTTCCTTCCAACCAGTTGAATAGAGTGATTAAAGTTGCTATTATTATTATAAATTAGCAGACTATATATTTTTTTGATGGGTGTAGTTATTATTCATCACAAGAATGTGTTTGTTGGGATAAAGATAGAGATAAAGCATGCGTGACCACATAAGACCACCTTTCAGTAAATTAGATAATTGCTATTCCATGCCATTCAATATACCTCTTGTTTTGAGGCTGTTTTAGAAACTACAAAAACACATCAACATCAACAGTTAGGTGATTTATTACTCTGTGTGTGTGTTTGTATTAACGTGTGTACTGTGTGTGAGTGGGTGCCTGTATCTAGGTGTGCATGCTGGCGTGTTTGTATATGTTTGTGTGTCCATCTGTGTTTGTGCAAAAGCAAGCACATTTATATAAAATGGCTAATTTAGTTGGGCAGAAGCATCTGGACATGATGATTTTTCATTTGTTTTTATTTCCTTTGCTGCTGTTGCCTCTGCGTTACACGTTAAAAAACAATACATTGAGTAATCTGGCAAATTGCTTTTGCTTGTGGTGGAGTGATTCCTGAAGTATATCAACAAATACTCAGTCAAATACTAAATTATTAGCCAATATATTGTTTAATTCATTATTGTGTGCAGAGAGGCAGTTAAAATCAGCAAAAAAAAGGCATTAAATGGATAATAGTCATATAATCAAGAAGACAATTGCCATTTGCATCTCTACTGTATTTAAATCAATCATTTCTTTTCTTGTTTGAAACTTTGAATATTACACCTACATAAATTAAACTCATTCCCCTACTTTTAAAGCTTTAGTTTCTCTAGTTCTCCTAAGAACATGTTGCCATCCAGTGCATGGTCGGTGTTTAATTGTAATTCATAATTGGGAAGTGACTCCGTGATTCAGATCAATAAAAAGCATGCAATTATATAGAGAATATTTCTTTGCACGGTGGTGCAGTGTTTAGCATTGTTGCCTCACATCAAGAAGGTTGTGGGTTCAAACCCTGGTTGTCCCGGCCTTTCTGTGTGGAGTTTGCATGTTCTCCCCGTATCTGCGTGGGTTTTCTTCGGGTGCTCTGGTTTCCCCCACTGTCAAAAACACATTAGGTAGGTATGGAGTTGGATTCAATCTGGAGTTGGTCTTCTGGCGCTGTACAGCCCAGTGCTCCTTTCAGGGATGGGTTAAATGCAGAGGATGAATTTCGCTACGTGTATGTGACAATAAAGTACGTTTACGTCTGAAAGAATGAACTTGCGAACTTGCCTCTGAAATGTGCAGCCTGATGTAGTGAACAACGGTGTGGATTTGTGCATTTTATATTGAATAAATTTGGAGCTACTCCAAATTCCTCTCTCCTCGCCGAGAGAAGAAGGGGGGGGGTCAAAGTTGCCTTCTAAGTGCTATCCCTGACCATAAAGCTGGCACCCTTTTGATTCCGAAGCTGATAACGCAGGGCCTGACTGTTAAACTGACAAAGGGACACGAACCAGCGATTAGCATTTGCCTGAACCGCCTATCAAAACTGGCCCCCCCACACATGTTTCCATGGCAACTGACCTTGCTAATTAAGTTTAATTAAATTTTAGTTACCTGATTACGTTAGCCTCTATTTGAGTAGTTATGTTAACATGTTGTTGCTATCTATGTTGTTGATATTAGTGCTGAAAAGAAAGTTACTTTTTCAGTGTTTTTATTTTCAGCAAGACACTCCTTCATCTAATGTGATCAATGCTTGTTCATAATACTTTCCTACAAAATTCCTTTGGAAGTGATGATAAAGAAATGTCTTACTATACTATTAATCGCCAGCTTGAATTTAAGGATGAATCAACAATATTCTCCATTTCCTAAGGAGAGATGATCTTGGATTAATCTAAACTTTCCTCATGTAACCTGAACTCCCCCAAGTGGATGAAATAAGTATTACATACCCTCGTTGGAAATGCCGTTAAATGTATAAATATCCTGACCAATAATGTGACAATTGTTTCCTGTTACCAAATGCTTAACTTAGAACGGTACAACCGTTTGACCATTGAGGTTCAATTGTGGAAAATATTTGATTATAATACGCGCAAATAGATTTCTTTTCTTTTAGACCTTAAGTTTAGAAAGGCAGTCCCTTGGGAAACCTGAAACGGCCCCTGGGAACCACGCCCCAGGCAACAAAAGAGCGACACGCGACGTCGCTCGTTCTCCTATTCGCTCTTCTCTCTTCGACTCTTCTCTGCTCGGCTCTCTGGACGCTTCGGCGTGCCTCGGCCAAGAGTCGGCCAGCGAGACAGGCCTTTTTGTTCGCTTGAAGCTACACACATGCCGCGACACTGATCTGCCCCTCAGTTATTTAATTTCTTTATTTCTTTTGTTTTGTTAAAGTTATCAGTCCGTTAAGTTACACTGGACTAATTCAGGAACAACCAAGTTCCATTTTTAAGCCTTTTTTCGTCGAGCCAAATTCACCGAGGTCAGACCAAGCCACGTGGTCTTGCCAGCGGCAACGAAGGAAACCTGAAAACAGCCGAATTGCCAGACGGAGGAGGCGTTTTCAATCAGACACGAGAACCCCGGAGAATCCCTAGCAAAAAGCCATTATCGGCAGCTAGCGTGGGACCAGCAACAGGCCAAAGCAGGCCGTCGACAAGCAGTAACACTTGAAACACACATTCTGTGGTCAGAGATTTCCTTTTTAACTCCTAAACTCATAGCGTTAGCTTACTTTCATTAGTTCTTCTATGCCGTATGAGTCAAATGCTTCCCACACTCGACCCTCCATTTCGCATTGTTCAGCAATTGTTTATTTTCCCGGTATTCAACCATCCCTTTTTATCACATTAGTTAGAGAATAAATTCACTGTAATATAATCAAGAACTGTGTGTTGCCTATTTCTACGTCCCTGCCAAGAGAATTGACCCTTTAGAAATGAGACTGACTGATTGATTTAAGATAATTGAGCGATTATTAACTAACTGATCACTAGTGATAATTGTATAATTATTCAAAACTACCTAGAGGTCCGGGGACTCTAGCATTATAACAACTCCGGTGATGCCCTGAAACGAGGAATAAAATTTGATTTTATGAATATTAAAATTCATAATTGGGTATTAATTCTCATAAATTTATTAAAATGCATAACTAAATCTAGGTTTGCTACACTGTTTATTACCGGTAAAAAGTTCTATCTGTAGTTAAGAAATTGACTAACTTACTTGTGGAAAATCCCACACCAACAGACAAAACATAAAAATTGTATTGCTTACAATGCACACACAGGCGGTCACACAAACACACAGTAAAGCATCTGGTGGTTATATTGTATTTGCCTTTTAAGTGACTAACAGCTGTGTACCCTGGTTGATTTCTAATTAGAAAGCTATTGATTATACTCAATACCAAACTTCTACTTTAGGCCTGATGAGCAAACACAACAGATGTTTCAAAACATCAACACGGGAGTCATTATTTAATGACTGTCATATTTTCACTTAGTTTTAGCACCCTATTTCAAAACAAGCACCAGCACTTTCCAATATTAATAAGCTGCAGACGGCAACACAATTTGAGTCCAGTGTTGCAGTTTTAAACCAGCAGTTTTAGGTTTAGTTTTTCTTGAGCAACTAAATAGAAATGTCGCCACTATTTTTAAATGACCGGATGTTGTACTTTCTGCACAATATCATCCAGTGGGATTAAAATCACCCCATAGTGTTCTAGTTGCTTGTAGTGCTGACATTATTAGTCAATGAATCAATGAGTCAATCAACAGAAAATGAATAGAGAGCAGTAGTCATAATTGATTGATTATGTAAGTCAATAAGTCAAGTAAAATGACAAACATTTCAAATATGAGGCATTTCCGTTTTTCGCTGTTTTATACCATTTTGAAATTAATATCTTCAGATTGATTTATATTATATTTTGATCTGTAGTTTGGTGGAAATATATAGATTCAGCAATAGTCAAAATAGTTAGTAAGGTGCAAGTAGCTGCTTGTCAGATAGCTATTCTAGATAATAACAGTCTCCACTGAAATGTACAAATTAACAAAAAAGATGCACATCAATTCATTCGCTCAGCACTAAAAAATTATCTCACTTACAAAAAACTAATTGCCAATTGAGCAAAATTTAAAGTGTGTGATTCTGCATGTTATTTTTCTCTATCTTTCTTTTAAGTAAGACCTGGTGCAAGAGACTACTTTTGATGTTGAATGTTGATTTTACAGCTATTAAACATGCCTCTGGTTGAAAGTCATGTTTCAGCCACAGGTAGTCACGTTCCTGTGCAGCTCACCCTGCAGAAAGTTCCTAATGAGAGCAGGGTTTCCTTGTTTTTTGTTGTTTGCTTGTTTGGTCCATGTGTCTGTGTGACAGCTCTTCTTCCCCACTGTGGAAGCAGACAAACAGAGAGACAAACATATGGCAGTACCTATAAGTACACACAGCTAGGAAAGGTTCCAATCAAAGGTTTTGTGTCCAGTGGTCCAGTGGTTAGCGACTGCTGTTTTGGAAGTAATGTCTGGATTCCTTTTATTACTCCAGCCTTGTTGATGGTCAATCGGTTCTTTTTCCTGTCACCTGATCATGACGACCTACAGTATAATTGACTGACTGTACCTGCCACATACATACCCTTCAGGCTGAACAGACACTCTTTGGCCCTGTTTACACCTGGTATTAACATGTTTGATGTTTGATGAATCCTGGGTGATCCGATCACAAGTGGACAGCTCTAGGTACAGGTGTGAATGCACCCAAGATGCATTGGCAGAAAAAGAAGATAGAAGGTAGATTTCTCAGAGTTAGTTTCCTATATACACACGGCTCCGCGAATCTGTGCGCTGCACGCAGCTCCACAATGACTTCTGATTTTACTCATATTAAATAGTATATAGTATGTGATGGTCAGCGTTGATATTGTTGATTGTGTGGGGAACACTGCAGTGTGGTGCAGATTCTAGAGACTGTTTTATGTCATCTTAGTTATGAAAGTGAGTTACTTACAATCGCCTTAATATCGGCGCATGAAAATCCAATCGCCGATCATCTCTTCATCAGTAGCCGATCCAATCACCAATCGGCACAAGCCTACCCTGGGCCACACTGAAGGACCGTCTACACAACTGTAAGTACACAGGAAACAAGCTGCAGAAACAGCTACAGCAAATTCTTAATCATTTGTGCCTTCTTGTAAATTCTGCAATAAATTCTGTACATTAGGTTGTTTAATTCCTTTTAAAAAACATTGTGCTAGTTTGCCGTAGCATCGCAGTACCAGTGGCTACATTTAGTAGCTAGGTGTCTGAACATACTGTTTCAGTATTGACACTAAATTTTTGAAAGCAGACAACCTTTTATTGACAGTAAACATTTTACAAATACAGTAAACAGCAACCAATATAGGCCACCTCTTTATTAACCATGGGGATAGCCATGGTTAATAAAGAGGTGGCCTAGACTCCCTTAAAAATCTTGCAATTTTGTGAGATGTTGAGTTAGGATATACTCAAAAAAAGTTCTACAAAGGTTACACGTTAAGCTATTTCTTTCTATGTGTCCATTTATATGTGTCATTGTGTCCGTTTGTCTACTACTTGTCGTCACTCAAGACGCATGCATTCTAATGCAAGGTGTGAAGTGACTTACTTCTGTCCACTTGTGGTTGGATCACCCAAAGATGTGTGTTAATGCCAAGTGTAAACAGGCTCTTTCTCAAACATACACAAACATACCACCTTTCACCTCCACACTGGCAGTAAGTAATGCTGATTTAAAAGCCACACACTGCGGTCTTACAGTAATGGGGAACACTGTGATCCCATCACGACATTGGCTGTGACTGCTCAGCCTTTAAGTTGTCCTGTGAGAGACAAGGAAATGACATTATCTGTTAAATGGGACTATTTCTCACTAGAGGAAATAGAGTTGAGGTGCAGTGCCAAGAAGGCTGTTGATGGCTGTCCTTTACATTAATCAGCATAGATAGAATTGCTTTGCAGTAGGAAGTGTTGTTGTTAACAAGATGTACACATAAGATCTGTTTGTTAATTGGCTTCACCTGTTGTGAGACTGCCTGCAAAATCATATTTTGTTTCCTTTATTCTTTAATTATACTAACATAATGATTCATTCGCTTCAGTGAATATGCCTGCACGTGTATCTGCGCATTCACTGTGCCCGTGCGTGTTTATGTGACATCACACACAGTAACCCCTCACTAAACCCTCTTATCCTTCCTCTGGGGGCACAGCTTAGTGTAAACAAAGGGGGGGAGTGAAGAAAGGGAGAGGCGGAGTGGATTATCTTCCCTCTCCTCTTGAATCCAGGAGAGATCAGTGAGTCATTTACACAACATAATTCATTTAAAACGTAATATTCCCAAAAACTAATGGACTTAAACACAACAGCTGTTGCCAGCTTATGACACACTCCAGTCAGTTAAAGCAACCAATCAAGGCTGGGGTGTCACTGCAGTTTGGCATCCCAGCGTTTAAGCTTTTCCCCTTGGTGCCCTGCAAAGTGTGTCTTTTTCTCTTTCCCTTTCTTTTCTTTTCTCCAATCCTGAGCCTTAATGTTGCTCTAATGTGAAATAGGTAGGATTTCTGTGCTTATTTTGTATGCAGTTCTTCAACACACACACATGCACACACCAGATCCCTTACTGAGTGCAGGAATGGGTATATTCGTTGTTACCTAATTTGTTGCAGAGCCAAGAAACACACACACACACACACACACACACACACACACACACACAGAGACATCTTAATCCAGCATTGCTCTTTCACAATAGCATCATAACAGTTATGAATGAACTGTGGTAAACATTTTTGTCCTGTTGCAATGGTCTTTTTCATTACTCTTGACATGTTTTGTTAAAAATTGTCCATTTCTCATTTCTTCTCTTTCTCTCATTTTATCTTTCATTTCCTCTCCCTGCTGGCCTGACTGTTACCTGATTGCTGTTGTTTCATCAACAGGTAAGTGTTCAATTTCCTGTACTCTGACGAAAGTCTGTTATCTGACTTGGTTCCACTACCCTTGAACACACCCATTTGCCCCCCCACTTCATCAAAGCATTTTTGCCTGAGAGGTAACTAAATTTTAGTGATACTGCTAACATAACATTCAGTCCTCCGAAGTGAAAATTGAGGCAAAAATTATATTTTTCTCACTGAATATGAAAGGAATTGGATTCCTGATGGAAAAGTCCTAATTCACTTTCAATCCCAAGATTTTGGCATCAGTTGTGACATTGATATGTAGATATATGCCCCACCGTGCTCTGCTTCATTCCATTCAGTAACTGATATGTCTTTTCAGGTTTTTACTGTGCTGAGATAAAGTGATAAGGGTCAATCAGTCCTTGCAGTCCTGCCTTTCTTTTTTTTAAACCACATTTGCAATGGTAAGAATTTAAATGGGATGTAGCAGGTACTGTGCAGCCTCGTTAGAAATGCTAAGAACTGCACATATTTTTACTAATTCTCTTAAGAGCTACATCTCTATTGTCATTAATCCCTCAGTTCCTCTCAGCTAGATTGCCGTATAGTCACAATGTCATTTCTCCAGAGCCAAGCAGCACATTACTGAATGGTGCAATACTGACATTCACCAAATACGGTATCATTTAAGGGGCAGAATAATGAGCTGCCAAACTTTGCCATTATCTGTTGACCCTGTTATGGACAGAGCCTTGGACAGACCAAGCTATATAGTATGCTAAAATTTACCTTACTAAACTGCTCTGAACTGACCTATTAGCAGAGTGTCTCTTTTTAATCACTGATAACCTTAAGAGATGGGATATCTTATTTGATAGTGTATATAATACGGCAGATTTTGTCTTTTTCGACGGAGGAATATTTTCAGGGGTTCCCCACACACAGTTTGACTGACTGCTTGCATCAACCGGAAGGGGAGGGGCCGTGTTACTCTCTACGCTGCACAAAACCTACAGGATTCCGGCACTTGCAGTCTTTGATGAGACATATTAAAACAGCTGATGGTATAACGGAAAACTGTAGTAGTTTTGAAACCTTGACTTCTTCATACAGTACCTTGAAACCGATAACCAGCCTGAGCCTAGTTACTTCTCTGGTCCTCTTTGTATGACTGATGTGTGGTATGATCTGTAAAAAGACTGATGCAGAGTTTCTTCCCCTGAAATGCCTGCATTATTAAATTATTTAACATCCACTGTCTTATCAGACATGCCTATGCATGACCCTTAAAAGTCTGCTGACATGCACTCCAGACCTGCACAAATATGAACCTTTATACACTCCAACTGTATGACTAATAACTGAACGACATTTCCACCACATGGCTTGTGTTTAAAGTTTAAAGACCAAAACTGAAACAATATGTCATCCTCACATTGGTTTGATTCAGGAACTGGGCCTTTACGTGGGAATCTGCCCTGAGTAGTAAGTGCCATGGACAAGTGTACTAGTGCAAGTGTACTCTTGATCGACTCCCTGGTGATCAGAGGTGGCTGTGGAGTACACGTTATTCATAATTGTAATAGTTCACATACCTGAGAATAAAGATAGGACAACTTTGTTTGCAAATAAACAAGCAGGTATACATTTAACACAGTAGAGATGTAACCTATTATAAAGCCTTTTCACGCATAAAGGAACAAGTACCATGATCGTTTTAATAATATTATGATATAATACGGACCAGAGCCCCGTTTCAGAAAGCGGGATTAGTGAAAATTCTGAGTATGTTAAGCCTGAGATGAGAGAAACTCTGGGTTTTCTGTTTGAGAGAGCGAGATCAGATAATCCCTAGATCAGTAACTCCGGCAACTGATGCTGTAGACCTAGCCTCCTCG
This sequence comes from Micropterus salmoides, assembly GCF_014851395.1. NCBI lineage: Eukaryota > Metazoa > Chordata > Actinopteri > Centrarchiformes > Centrarchidae > Micropterus > Micropterus salmoides. The sequence continues at coordinate 23,617,801 of NW_024044681.1, forward strand.
GGAGGAGGTTAAGTTCACAGGATAAGTTGAAAAAACGTAGTTTCTCTCTGACTCCTCCCCTCCTGCAGAGCCTGAGGCAGCTGTCTGACACATCGTTTCATTTCCTCATTCATTCTGTCGATATCAAAGCACATATCTGAACGCATTTACATCTTTAAAAACTTTAATATCCCGGTTAGATAGGCTGTTAGTTTTTTACCCAAACATGATCTTGTACAGGACAGCTTTATGATCAATCTGTCATCAATGTATGACAGATCTCCGCACATCAAGGATTTATCCTCAGTACAGAATAAAATCGATGTCCATCTTTAGGTAGGCTATAACGCTGCGATTCAGTGGACAGTTGCACTGAAAACACTTAGACTACTGTGGGCTACATTACTGCAGTAATCACTATTTAATATGTAACCTATAAAACTGATCAATAACCAGTAATCTTTCATATTGTAGTCGCACTGATTGGAACATTCCTATCGTAGTTATCAACTGGAGATAAAGTGACTATTTCTGAGTGAGGATGACTGTGGTGCAGCTGAAACAAACAGGCCTAAATAAGGTTTAAAAGTGAGTTTTTCATTGTTACATGCTGATATTCTGAATGTGTTTTGACAGCATTAATAGATGATACAAAATGAGCAAGATTTTATTAATGTAAAATAGACATCTAAAACTTACCTACTTAACTTATAGACACATTTTCCACTGCAAAAAAATTATTAATAGGCTAACCTGCTGGGTGTGACTGTGACTTTACAATCACAGGTTCACGAGTAAACTGTGTCTTATATTTGATCTATAGCCTACCTATTTTCATAATCAGGTAGCCAGTTGCCACCGGCATTTTGTCCCGTCGGGTTACAGCTGAATAAATATAGCCTTCCTATTTAAAATCAAATGTAATGGGTTATAGCACTTAGTCTAATAATGTTGACGCATTGATTCTTCTTCCACTCCTGCGTTTTAGAGCTTATCATGGCAAGAATATTTCTAGCTCTACCCGATTAAAATGGAGGCTCTGTCTTTATTTACCTGTTGCCGTGGTGAGTCGTAGTATCCGAGCTCCATTGATGATGGCTTTTTTTCATCCTCAGGCATGCAGTTCTATCAGGCTCAACATACTCAAGTTGATTGAACTTATTCTGATCAGCTGATCTGGAACCGAAAATTCCAGAGTTTCCCACCTCAGGCTCAATCAACCCAGAGCTCAGGGATGAGCTCAGAGTTTGTTAAGCCTGTTTTCTGAAACAGGGCCCAGGTCACTCAGTGCTTAGTCAGTGCCAACACTGAGTGAGTACAATCAGTAGCTGACGGACTCAGTTTATGATAGCTTTACAATTATGTTGTTACCCACTTAGCAGAAAATTTTGCTATATATTTTTCAGCCTAACAGTACCGGGCTGTGACTTGTTGGTCCATAACGCCCAGCCCTAATGCGCCCTCCCTGACAGTGCATAATTACTACACTACATTCCTAATGCTCACTCTATTCATCGGCTTCCCTGTCACACACCTGCTCCTCACATGGCCATCCACCTCTGTTTCTTACAACTGCTGCTGTTGTCGCCGTAGATGTTTGGCTCTGAACTAGAGTCACGGCATCTGATACAAGAAGCAGAGAGGAAAGTGGGGGAGGGGTGTAGCCGGCCCAATGTGATTGGCCCATTGTGATTGGTAAGGGTGGTGATGGCGCTATGGAACACTTCATGTAACAGAAATCTCCTTTAACTCAATAGTTATAAATAAACACAAATCTGCTTGCTCGTTATATCGAGCCTATTTAAGCTGTCTGCAAAGAATCAAATTACTGAGCATGTGAGTGTGCTCAGAGTGTCATGCACAAGCAATTACAAATGTAGACCTTTAAGCAAAAAGTGAAAAGCAGAAGCCTTGTGCAGCAGCAACCCGAGCATCTGTTTAACAGTGATGTCTTAGAAATGAGGTGTTCTGTGGAGACAGGGCCTTTAGTTAGTTAGGAGTTAGAGGTTAGTGGGAAGCTTTCAGGGGTCAAGCCACTGATGGTGGCCACAGTAAATATCTGTAATGGCCAATAATAAACAGAGAACATATAAGGTCTTTGCTATTGTCAGCAGAAAGCTCAGTACTACATCTTTCTAATGGCCTCCCAAATGGACAATGTCTGCCACTGTCTCTAAGCACCTAAGGCAAGAACCGCCACCACCCCTTTATCTCTTTAACTACTCAAGGGCTGGAGAAATACACCTTGTGGTACCTCATAAGATCTTACCATCCACCACAATAAAATTCAGTCCAATGAAAAGGTCTAATATTAGTCCTGTGCTGTCAGTTTAACAGGCTTGCTTTAGTGTTGGACGACACCAGTGTGTGAACAACTAAGCAGTAAATTTTCGTTCTGCTCTGGAGCCGTTACCCACCTGCACTTATCCAACCAAAGTAGGCATGGGTTCAGATCACTATATGTACAAGAGATTTATAGGAATAACCAATAGTGGGGAAAATGGGGGGGAAAGCATAGGAATGCTGTTAAACGAGTGAAAGGAAAGGAAATGGCGTTCCTGCTCAGAGTTTGAAAATCTATTTGATAATTTTATAGGGGAAAATTGCTTATAGCTGTGTTACAGTTTCTAAAGCATGTTCATGAAATTAATAAAATTTGTTGTGCTTGAACGCACCATAAATCCAGCTACTGACCATACAGCCAAAGGGAAGGCTTGTGTGTGATGGAAGCTGCAGTGATGTTGATAGGTACGCTTCCTGCATCTCTGACATCATCACAGGACTCGGTAAACTCACTATTGATGCACCGTATTTTTTTCTGTGATGCTAAGTTACATTGTGAACCACAAATCCTGTTCTCTGTGAGCTCCTACACAAACTCACACGGAGCAAAGTCAGTGGTCAGCAGAGGAGAGACGCCGCAGAGGAGACAGTTATGTGAACCATGTGAAAAGAAGATGTTTCGAGTTGACGACAACTACGCTCGTTACTGTAAGTGCAATAAAACCTTCACGAGTAAAACAACAATACTTAAATCTATAATACACCTCAACAAGCACAGACATCTAAACATGTAGAAAGCGTAAGAGTATATAGAGTATATTGCGACTTTTGCTATTGTAAACAGTACTGTTGCTGCTCTAGAAACAACATTTAGTTATATTTAAAACATTAAAACACAAAGAACCGAACCGTTGGAGGGGAGGTGAGAAGACAGCACAAGAGCAGAGAATAGAAGAACATATATTTGGAAGCAGAATAAACAGCGTCATGAAGTCTGTCATCAAGAAACTTATCACTAGATCTCGGCAATTTTTGTAATTTTATGTAACTTTAGTAAGACATGTTTTTATGTTGTTAGGAAAGATTGCACATTATTGTATTGCTTTGAGGGCACACATACATACATACATACATGCACACACATACAGTATGCACTCACACATACATGCATTCTCAGATTGCATGAGTCACAAACAACTATTTGCCATACTGTACAGCATAGGCACACAGTCATTAATGTTAATATCTGCGCTCTTCTCAGATATGGTATGTACTGCGAACATGTAGGACAAAATATCCTGGTGCACACATTGCGAAATGGTGATGTTTTTATACTTGACTTCTCTCTATCCCAGTGTCCCATGGACAATATTGAATATCTACAGTAGCAGTCAGCGAAAATAGCCCAGACCCAAGAGAAAGCTTAAAAGGCTTTGCAGAGGGCTGTTCTGCCACCCCTGCAAACACCCGTCCCACCACTGGAGGTGTGCATGTAAAAAGGTGCTACAACACAATGCAATTATGTAGACATTAAAGTTATAAAGCCATGGCAGCTATCTGAAAGAATCTAGCACTGTCTTCTTGTTCAAACGAGATGGGTGCATCTGCTAAATGTGTTAGAAAGAAAGATTGAGCAGATGGAGGACGGAGGAAACGGACGGCTATGTTGGATTTGTCGGAATGAAACGTTCTGTGTATGTGTTCCTGTGCAACCACCATGTTGAACAGTGCTGCATTCAAACTGCAGAAGTACCAAGCTACCTTGGCACACACAATGTAGAGTAACCTCCAATTGCATTGCATCACGTTCAAAGCCTTTTAAAAACTCTCTTTATTTTCCATCTTCTTTATTTGTGGGATCGACTGTGTAAAAAATAGGGCAAACCAGGTATCCGTGATGTGTACTGTGAGTATAGTTTGCATCGCCTAAGCTGTAACCCTGCCACAGCAATTACTTTTCATCCACACAAGCGTAAGTATTGAAGCTTATTGGATGGATCCAATTTTGAATAAGAAGCGATTGGCATAACTCTGGCACGATATGCTGCAAAGAAAACGAGCTGTGTAAAATATATTACAACAATATTTAAATATTTATAGTTTTGATACACAAGTGACAGATGATATTTGTTTGATGTTCCAGGTTTCCCTATATTGACATTGTCACATTTGGAGAATAACATATTGAATGTACATAGCATGGTTAGCACACAGTAGACACTGTTTAATTCAGCATCTAACCATTGGCTGCCAGCACCGGGTCCCTCATTACCCATCAGCCCATTTGCCAGCTGCCTCATCATTACCCATCTCCCCTGGCAGACCCTGTCACTCAAAACGCCTGGGATGAAGCTGGAAAGTCAATTAATGTGTGTTGTATGCAAACATGTCTGTCTGCCTGCTTGCATGTGTGTGTGTGAGAGAGTGAGAGAGATACAGAAAGAGGGCGAATATGTACAGGGTAAATAGTGTCTGGGTGAAAATATTCAATACTGTACGTGAAGAATTCCTGTCCTGTTCTCTGAAGATACATTGTTGTCCTTGATTTATGACCAATGTAAAGTGCTGGATTATGAGCACAAGGACAACAACATATTCAAGCACACTTACATATACCGTTTACACAACTTTCCAGACAAAGACCTTTTGCCTGACAAGCTGGTTGTGGTCCAGAGGTGTTCACTGTGTGTGTCCAGTGACTCCTACACTCTCTATGGTTGTGTATTGTGTAAACAGGCAGAATCCTAAATAGCCAACAAGACTGAATTAGCACAGAGATGAGCCAGCCTTCAGTTGGCTGTATATAGTCAATGTTCTGAAAGGGAAACCCTTCATACTGTGTAGAAGCAGTTTTGGTTTAGTTACTGGAAAGATAAATTCATTAACTTTTAGTGTCTTTATTTATTGGCATTATTTCTGTGATCACATTGAAGTTGTGTTTTTATGTAAATATGGATATTCCTACTGGAAATGTATAATTAAAGTGTTTGCATTACCACATTATTCTGCACTATCTGGACACTTGTGCCACTGCAGTTGGACTCGCAATAGAGCTATCAGGTTATCAAGTGAGTAAATTTGCTTTGCCAGAGAAAGTTTTTGCATAGTTCGGTAAGAAACGTTGCTTTCAAAAAAGCTAGGCAGATATTCTTGAATTTTGTAAGGAATGCTCAGTACAGAGGCATGAAAAGCAAATTCCCTAGCACAACAACAGTACATTTAAGCCACAGATATTTCGTAACCAGATGTTTTTGCCAATTGGCTCCATTTGTAAGTAGCCGGTGTACCAATTTCAAATTCAGTGGGAGGTGTAGCTTGAATTTCTCAGGTCTAATGTGTTGGGCTAAGTGCGTGTGGGTAGCTGAGTGTTTACATCATCCGAAAATGTCAAAACGGATGATACTGAAGTAGAAGCAAATGAACAGATGATGAGAAGTGTAGGGGGTGAGAAAGGAAGGAGGGAAGAGGGAAAAATAAAGTTTTCTCAATGCCAGATGGAAGAGCAGTTGGCTCCTCTCTCATTACTGTGGGGATGGATTTTCCTCTATCGTACCAACACACGCACACACACACACACAAACACACACACATACATACAATCACACAAACAAACACACATGCACACATACGCAGGGCTACCTGCTGTCACTCCACACCACCTGCCCAGCACCTGGTCATCAAAGCAAGACCAAGGAGGGCTCTCATCTTTAGTGGAGATAGAAAGAATTGGAGCAATGGAGGAAGAAGTGGAAGGGCACTAATGCCATATTCTTTCACCTTTGGTTGTTGCAGCTCTATGCTGATGCCCAATTCTTCTCTTCATTAGTTATTAATTTAATTGAATCAGCTGTCTGTCATCTCCCACCATATTACATTCCCTTCTTTCTCTCTGCTGTGTGGGAATTACGTGTATCTGTGTCTCGCCATCAAGGCAAGCAAGGCCTGTCGTGCCTGCGATGAATTAAATGTGACACAGATGGGTGGAGTAGCTTCCCCCTTTGATCCAAGCAGTGCAACAGAAGGACAGACCCTGACCAACACATGTCAGACAAAACTGTTGGGCACCACCAAAGATAGCTTTATGATGTCATTGGATGGGGGCCAGGTGTTGAAACCATAGAGAGAGTTGGACACATACACATTTACAGAAATTGGACCATAGACAGAAACACAGCTGCAATTATGGAATTTGAATACTCACAAATTCCATGGTGTGAACAAAAGTGTGTGATAAAATGTGTGATAGTGATATAATACATCATTGTTTTAAAAGCTACTTACACACTAAGTTTTGAATAAATAATTTTTGCAAGTGTGAACTTCTGTCTCTTAGCTTGTCAAGCTGGATCTTATCTCCAGCTGTAGCTGGAAGGTGACGGTCTGAGTCAGAGCTGAACAATGTGCTCCAATCAAAATGCACTCAGCCTCTTTGTCTGGCAGATATGCCAGTCAAACAAGAGCAGACAGCAGCATTAAGTTGTTAAGTGTTCAGTATTATCTGATGTAAAACAACATAGTGAATATGATTATTGATGCTCAAACTCTGGCAGTTTTTTTCTCGTGTGTTTTACTTTTGAAAAGACACTTGGTAAGTAATAGTAACAGTCTACATATGTAGGTAAATTAATTTATTGCCTCTCTCAGTATTAGCTGAGGGGTCACACTTTGATAGTAAGAGTTACATTTATTCCTTTTTCTCTAAAATATTCAATGTATGTGTCTCACAAAGCCATGTGCAATTTAAATCTCGACAGCATCAGCGGAAATCTGAATTCAGATAGGAGCATGACTTTAATTTTGTTACACATATAAGATAAAGCAAGAAGTGTTCATGTCAAAGTGATTTAGAAAGACATTTTGGTGGGTAGTTATTGAGAATATAGGCTCAATAATAGGCTTAGTGCTGCTTTTTTTCTGTTTGGGTGAAAGAAGGCTTTATGTTGTGAAGGAGAACAGTGTTAATTATCTGCTGACCAGCTAACTTGAAATTATGTCCATGTCAAGTTACTGAGCGTTACCAGACCACATCGAGCAAAATTAATTTTTGCTTTTGACTGAAAGAAAAAAAAAAAGTTTATTATGCCTTAGCATGAAAGCCATGCTGTATATGACATAATAATTCAACACAGATTACTATGAACACCTTACAATATCATTCATACAAATCCATACAGGTTTACATGATATTGTGTCCAACTTCTATATACAGAGGTGCCCCCAGTGGGTGGTTGTGGGAGAAAAGCCATCAGGGGGTCCTAAGCAAAAGGTCGGGCAGGTGAGGTGATATTTCACTGAACAGGAAAGCCGAAAGAAAGAAACGCCTGCTGTTACGCCAATATTAGAAATGCATTGTTATTTAAAATAATGTTGGTAATTGCACCCATGTTGTGAATTAATTCCCACGCGCAATTATTGACAACTTGAAATAATTAATATTAGTATTGTTGTTATTATTATTTTCCAGACAGACAGGAGACAGGTTGCCTATGAACCAGTCTATTGATATTAAACTGGCTGTTTTTATTGTAATGTAATACATGTATCTAAAAATGCATGTGTCCTGATGGCATACTCAGGGCTATTTTTAATGATATAGAGTTGAAAAATAGTAGTTACTGTGAGATATAATACCACGGCTACTTCTACATTGGGTGGAGGGTGAAGGAAAATCATTTTGCTCCCACCCTAATGTCTTTGGATATAATAGCCTATTAGATTGCTGCTTTATAGCATGGGTACTGCAGTACTTACACCAAACTGTCTCCAACGAGCCTAGGTTATTCAGGCTTAGAAACTTAATGAGAACAATGACCTTGTGTTCCATTTGGATGGGTGGATAGTCTGTCTATGTCTGCCCACCCCACTACCACCCCTACCCCCAACGGACATCCATCTTAAAGAATTTCCCCCTTCCTCATTCTTTTTCTTCTTTTTTATCCCCCCCCCCCTTCAACTCACTTTCTATCTCTCTTTGTTTCTCTCTCTCCTCACAGTGTATTCCATTGGGCTCTGCACAGGCATCCTAAATACAATTACAGTCCACAGCTGAATGGAGAGGAAGGGTCCTCTGGGATCCCTAGAAACAGGAAATGGTCAGGAGGGTTGGACTGAGGAGGGAACAGCAAATCCCTAATTCAATTGGCTGAACCTTGGCAACAAGCCCCCAGCGACTCTTACTGTGGAATCAGTGGAATCAAACAATGCGGCTCAAACCGCAAGAGAGATTTTCATCCACACCATCAAACACACACAAATTGACACAAATGCATCTCATTTTCTCTTCCCCCAGCAGTAGGTTTGTCCTTATTCTTCACATTCTCCTGTTTATAGGTTGCACACTACTTGATATTGGCCACCAAGTAATAGCCTGCAGTAATGAATCAACTTAAGATTCTCACTGAGTCTCCATCTCCTTGCATGTTGTTCAACTGTTAAGATAAATGAAGAGGCAATCAATAACTGTTCCATGTGTCAGCGATGATGACCTCCAACCCAGGGTTTATGGGTTACAATTGATTACTGAGTAGTTGCATGGCACTTTTGTACACTCAACACACCCACTCACACACACAAACATACAGACAGGAGTGTGTGTAGAAGGAGAATAAGAAAATCAATCTGTGACAACACTAAATCTTTTAATCTACACTGTGGGTGTCCATTGGCAACCCAGAGAAAAGGCCAGTCAGCATGTGTACATCCAGATAAGCATTAATAACGAATGTCTTGTGGCATGAATATTAAAGTGACTTCAAGAAAATCTCAATTGCGTCATATTATAAATTATTTTTAGGCCTACTTGGTTTTTCTCTTTGGAAAGTACAGGCAGAGTTAACGATTCTGCCCTCTAAATTCTCTGTCAGCTAAGCTGTGAGCTCAAAAAACAGGATTCTGAAATAAGAACTGTGATTACAAATGCCATCTTCATGTAACCATAACCCCACATTTTTATATAAAAGTAGTCCATCAGCTTCAAGACATTTACAAATGATTGGAAGCATCTTTCCTCTGTGTCACAAATAAATTGCTAGAATTTGCTTATATTCACCTATTTTTTTAACATAATGGCTAATGGAAAAATGCTAATGTTGAAATAACAAAGTTTCCATCAAATACAAACATATAGGTTACTGTATACAAATGCTCTGGGCACAAATGTGGTTGTTTTGTCTTGATTGACCAAACCAAAAAGGTGGGTTGGGGAGATTCACAAAATAGAAGCTGCCCAGGGATCGTCCTCTGTCCTCTGTTCTCTGTCCTGTCCTCCATCCTAAGAAGGTGCATAAAATAAACTGAAATATGTACCAGTATTTATTTATTGCATCATATCATGTTCTTTTCTCCCCTCTCCTTTGGCTCTGCGTCTTCTGCATCGTCATCCTCCTCCTGCTCTCCTGAGTCTCCATTCTCAGATGTGGTTGCCTCTGTTGCTCTAATGCTTTTGTGAACAGCATTATTAGGCTCCATACCCTTACTGATAATTGGAACAAAGTGGGGGATCGATAAAGAGGGCACACACATACACACTCATACACAACAATATAAACACAAAACACACTGGTGCATTCGCATACACACAGTGGACTGGAGTAGTAGAATCAATACAACTCAGAGGCAGGATTTTCCTTTGCATTTATGCTCAAGACAGTCCCACACTGAACATTTTGTGAAATAGATACAAAAAGACAGAAATGTTTGACGTTTAAACACAAACTAAACACTGAAAGCTGTTTGTTTCTGTGTGTTTTCTTGACTGAAATGCAATGAACATTGTGAAAAAATGTGGTCATTCAGACAGGCTGGAAGAGCTTACTGAGTGCTTCTGCAAAACGTGCACATTGTAATCAAATATTTCTTTACCAGAATTTGGCATTGCCCATCAAACAATAGCATTTTTCAGTGACAACTCAGTCTGTCTACATTCATGTGCATGTGTGTGCATTTGGCATGCTTGGATGCACGTGCATGTGTGTATTCCTCTATAAAATGTCTCGTCTTTTATGGAGTTTCTCCTAGGGGAGGAAAGAGCAGCCAACTGAGACAGGCAGGTCTAAGTGGAAGTGTGCTGATGTAGGAGGTTACTACATCCCATTAAAACAGGAAAGATATTTGATCATGGCCTCCAGTTGTCCTTCTTTCAGGACAACAGCACTATAAATGTCAGTGCAGCCAGTCGCTCCACAGGTAGCCTATTTGTCTCTTCAGTGGTGGAGAACCACATGAGTTCTGATGATTTTTGTTCCCCCTGAAATATGTGAAAGCGTTTTATTTTTTTGTATGTTGTTACAAATCCCAAAATTTCAGGTACTTTTTTCACCATAGTGAAAATCCAGTTTTGAAAGAGTTTGATAAGCTCAAGAGAAATGTCTCAGCCGACATAGTTATATGACGAATTCTAATTTAAGTGGAGCCTATTTATAATAAATAAATTAAATATAATAAATAATTAAGGTTAGTGTTAGTGTGCTTGTGTACATTTTCTTCTCGCCTGTAGTTCATTATATGATTGTGTATGAATTTTAGATTTAAATTCTTTTTTAAATGAGACAATAGTATCTGTACTTTCAGCTGTGTAAATCCAAAAATTTTTGTTTAGACCTCCACTGAGCAAAACAATATTGAGCCATGCTCAGCTACTGTTAGAGAGGAAATATTACCATATCAATTATCAGTTAAATCAAATTGTCTGCTGCTGGCAAAATGTAACTCAATTCAACAGATTGTTACCGGCATGGATGTACTTCCTATATTACTCACATTGAATTTTCTTTTGTTTTATTCTCAATTGCCTCCTGCGCTTTGTGTTTCGCACCATGGAGAAAAAAAATGTCAAATAACTTTCTGTTCTACAGTTCATTTATTGAGAGATTGACAACATTATGCAATTTGCTGTGTACGTTGTTTTCTTGGTATTATAAAGTGTCAAATAGGTCATTTGGCTATTTACAAGACATTTTAGAGAAGTGCAGGAGAATGTCAACAAAAGTCAGACATTTAAGCACATTAAACACATGATTTCCTGGCTATTTTCCTCCATTTGGACTGACTTCAAATCACCAGTTACGGTTCACAAGGAAACAGCCCTAATTCACCTCTCTCAGTTTCACAGGATGTTTTATGCACACCCACGTTCAGCTGCAGTATTTCATTTAACAGCAGCAAACATGGCAGATATTAAAGGGCCTCTGCTATGAACAGTTCTAAATCTTAACATAAGTTTTAAAGGCTGCTAGTTTCAGAATAGGCGATGTTTTTGCTCACTTTATCACAAAAAGCCTGGAATTTTGTGGTTATGTTAAGCAGATTCACAGCAGTCATGTATGTGCCTCCAAAGAGGAAGTAATGAGCTTAGTAGTTAACAGTATCTGTGTTTGTACATACATTTTCATGTCTGTTTCTGTCAGATCTACATCACTGATAATTGAAACAGACTTTCATTATTTAAAGCTGGAAATAGAATTTCCTCTTTATTTTATATGACACCACAGACATCCTAAGGTATTGTAACTTATCTGCACAAGCCCTCGTGCATGTCTCACACACTCACACACCTCTGCATACTAACACATGTGCTTTGATCCAGCACTGATTAACTTTCATACACCTAAAGTGATGTGTGTGTCTTGAATTAATAGTGTATTGAAGTATAAAGAAGGAGTGATTTTAAGACATGCTATATATAAAATAATGATTTATTAATTTATTGCCTTCAGCAGGAATAGCATTATTATCTGATATGCGGAAAGGCTTTTAAGTTACAGAAAGCTAAGAGAAAAGCCTGAAAGGAGTAATCGTTGATATTAACCTGAAATGAACTAAAAGGAACTAAAAAATAGTAACCTAAATAATAGACAGAAAGGAGTTTTAACAGGAAAGTCACAAAATGCCAACGCTGTTGAAGGAAAAAGACAATGAGTTGTGTGGAAATAACTGTAATGGATGTTGCAGAGGCATTTTAAAATCAACTTGTCCATTTCAGATTCATAATATGCAATGTGCAAAGTAAAACTGCATCTAGATCACACTTTAGGCAGGTATCCTTATCAAGAGAGACTTACAGCAAATGCAGGGGTAAATAAGCCCATCTTTTAACACCTGAATAAATGTGTGGAATGCGTTGGATGTAAAAGAAGCATATAAAAACATAACTCTAAAATAAAAAAGACCCAATAAGGAAGATATGAATATGAAACTTTGCAGGCTGAAGTAAATCAAGGAATATGAGGAACCAGAGGAATAATATATTGGAGAACATGATTCAAGTGTGGGCAAGAAAGCATATTTCTTGGAGACTTTCATTTTATTTTACGATGAAAGACAGGAATTGCCTTGGAGGCATTTTTAGAGCTGAAGACATTACTTCAAGAACCTAGAATGAAGGTAGCTGCAGTATTAGATGGAAGACAAATAACAAGACCTGTGCATGAGTGTCCCTGCTGTGAATGTGTGTCAGTGGAAGTCGTGGAGAGCACACCAAAAGTTGTTTCTGGAGTCTACAGGGTTTGTGATAGTTTGGTTTAGAATCACAGTGACTGGAATATTTTGGCTGGTAAAAAAAAGTGACATAGCCAGTCTGTTGCAAGTGGAGGCAAAATAGGATGGATCATTCCTTCAGACTGTCCAACAGAAGTAAATTCTTTCAGTATCCGTTTTAGTGATTCACTTTAGCCCACGCTCTGTACACTTATCCTAAAAAAAAAAACAAGAACAATGAACAAAGAAGTTTGCTGTTTTCATGTGTTTGCTGCACTTGATTGTTGAAGCCCATTTTTGACAAGTGCCTGCTGATAATGTAGTCATTACAAAGGGAGAAAGGAAGTAGCAATTTTGTGATTACCCAAACTGCAATGCTGCTGAAATTTCAAATCAGTGCCTTTGGTGAAATAATATACCATTCATTGAGTTGTCAATAAGTCCTTTACTGCAAGAAACTAGTTGGTGGTGGTAGTGGTATCCAGGACTAGGAATTTTAATTATTCCAAGTCAGAGCTGCATCTTTGTCTGATTAGAAGGATTTTAGCAAAGATTTTTAGTGAGGTAAACTGGCCAAGTTAACTGGCTATAAAAGTGTATTTTACCGATCATCACTCTTAATTTAACCTGTCAAATTCCTTGAACAAATAGCTCTAAGTATCCTTTTCTCCCCAGATGTAATCATGTCTATGGTCTCTGGTGTTTCTGCCAGCAAGGCCAGACCAACCCAGTTTAAGGTAATTGAAAGGTTCCAAAGATATTACCAGATAGAACAGCTCATGACAATAGTTCTTTCCTCAATGAAAAACAATGAGATTTTTTCATTATTGATCATTTACAAGGTCACACATATATGTTTAGTACTAAATAGTTATTTAATTGACTGTCAATACATACAACTCTGTTGTGGGTCAAACCCACTGAAGATTTAGCACAAGTTTGTGCTTTTGTCCATTTCAATCTGCTATTCTGTAATCTTGATTGTCCATAAATTGTAAACAACTAAATAAGTTCTGATTTTATAAAGTTCCATGATGAATTTGTGGTGATGAGATACAGTTTTGTTCTTTTTTTGATAATGCAAGGAGGATTGGTGGGAATTGTGTGAAAATTTGTAGGTAAGGTGTGAAGCTTCATAGTTCATAGTTCTCTCAACAGTAAAGCTGAAGTATAACTTTTATTACATACTGTGAACAGCAATGAAGTATATGACTGACCGATCTGAATGTGTCTCTTGATGGCCACTGCGCTTTAGCGATAGCTGCCTCCTTTCCATAAGTGCTGATTTGCCAGAGTTGACAGGTGTGATTGTACCAACTGAATACCTGCCTCAGAGGATGAAAACATATTCATTCATTAAATCTCAATGGACTGCTCCTCTTGAGCTTTATATATGCAGTGGCCTTTTTCCTGAGTTACCAACTGACAATCAGTGGTTACCACCCATCTATTAGAGCATGGCTATGTGTCAGGTAACTGACATTTGAATGGCCTCCTCACTCACTGTGTGGTGTTGAGGTGTCAACACCTTTGTCTGGGCCTGACAGAAAGTCAGCTCTGATGGATATGACAGTGCAGCTCTTTGACATTATTGCTCCCATTGAGAGGTCTGTAGGAGCCCACACCTACAGGATACAGGATGTCTCTGTCTCTCTGTTTCGCATGCACACACACACACACACACACATACATGCATGAAGTGACCATAAAGGCATGAAGCCAAATGACATAATCCTTAAATGATCCATCAAGTGTTTGAGTAGCCATTGTGTCCTGACCATTAACTGGGCGAGGAGAGCATCTTTGAGATGGTAATGTTGCTGCTCTCATTTAGCACATAGCCAAGACAAAATGCCAACTGCTAATCAGCCGTGTGTGTTACAGAGAGAGAGTGTGTGTGTGTGTGTGTGTGAGAGAGAGAGAGAGGACCATTAAGGCTTTTCAGAAATTCACATAGACAATCTCTCTCATTATTTGTGGGGATAACCTATCATAATTCACCCCCAGCCAATAATTGGGTTTTTGTTGGGAATCTTATAGAGAGAATGCTCAGTATTTATGTAAACCTTCTACAAGAAATGAACAATACCAGCCATTAGACACAAAGTGGAGCACAATTAGTGGGTAACTGGTGACATCAAGTTCCAGCCAAAGGTGCTACAAATATATATTTTTTTGCCCAAACTCTTAACATAGCATTTTTTGTTTTCTAACCCTGTAGTTCAGAGAGGTTTTTTTTACATTTCTACATCATCTTATCAGGTATAGTAAAAGCAGATGGAATTTGCTCTTTATGACTTGAACATTGCAATATTTGAGACTTACAATGTGCCACACTCTTTAAATACAGAACTCAACCCTTTTCTTGTCCTGTAGCAACTGGATTTGTGTGGGAGATTTCTACTTCTCTGATACTTTATTGTATAATTAGGTAATTTAGTGGAATATTGTTCTAATATATGCTCTACAAATCGTCTACATCTAATGTTTGTGGACCTCCTGATTTACAAATTAAGTTCTTCCTACACAGCCACAAGAGTGTACAGAACACATTTGTTGGACTGAACTGTAGTCAATGTATTCAGGAAGCTGTGAATTGAAGGAGAAGGAAAATCTCTATCCAGTACACACAGCAACACATGCATGCCCACACAAATGTGCAGCATGGTGCTTTGGGATGTTTGGGTGCAATGTGTGGGGCACTCTGATGTTGGGGGCGGACATTTAACAGATGGCGCCAGCTACCTCCCAGGATAGCAATGTTTAATTATCTGTGTCTAATTTACACCTTTGTAATGGCTAAGAAAGATAGGTAGAGAGGGGAATGAAAGAGAGGTGGTTTAAATGAAAGCAGTGATAGATAGGAAACATGGTAGGGGTGTATCAATGACAGGAATATGGAGGTTTTTTATAATAATGAGCTGGGTTATGTGCATTCTCTCCTAGAGGCTACATCACAGTTTAGCACTGATGTGTCCACCTTCCCCCCTTTCCCCTCCCACCTGTCCTTACACAGCTCCCATGGGCTCATGCCTGTGGATAGCTATAATAGGAGCATGTTGAGGTCAAGTTTAATTTGATGGCGAAAAAAGCAAACAAGTCACCGTTTTATTTATTTATTTAGTTCAATTGTAACACTCAGGAGGAATTAGTTCCAGTTCAGTTTGTTCAAAATTACCCAGATGTGTTCAAATTTGTCTTTGGTAATTGAACACAGTTTTTTCCTTTGTTCTTCTGTAAATATAAGCCGAGGCATGAAATGGAATTTATTCATGTCTAACAGCCTTGGGTGAAAGGTAATGGGTGAGGCAAGGTGTGTAAACACCTGGATTTCTTTTTCTTTTATTTGATCTGCTTTTACAATAAAATTAGATGTGTTTGTATCACAAGGGCATTGTTACATTTATCATATCTGTCGTATCTGTGATAAAGACTTCTTGTAGCATATTTGCATATAAGACTTGCTTCACTTTTGTAATTTTCTGTCAGTGAAAACAGTTTTATTCTTATGAGCTTAATCAGTTAGACATTTTCCACCATCTAAAATTTTACCAAACTGCTTTAATGAAGCGCGTCACATCACAAGGATGACCTGGCAGGACTCTTGCCAGGCCAGCCCGGCAGGAGGCAGGACACCCACGCGATCACACAAAACATAAAGTACAAAACAGATGGAGTGTGTGTGTGGTTAGGTGGGGAGGATATGCCACTTTCATTTTGAATGAAGCATAATATACATTTAACACTGTGCTTGTACAGCAACTTTTGCATGCTGAAAATATGTCAATACAGAAATAAGACTTATTCTCAGGTAGGGGAGACCGGGTATGTTTGTAACATGGGGAGAGTTGTAACAACACCAATTAAGCAGCTTTTCCATTACCAGAACCAGCTCAACTCGCCTCGCCTCTACTCGACTCGGTTTGGCCGTGCTCCGTTTTCCATTGCAGATAGTACCCCTCAATTTAGCTGGTTGTCATAGCAATGCCACACACAACTGCCGCAACGTCATTTTCAATGCGACACACACACCAGCGACCCACAAATAGCTGTCTCTTTATTTAAGTTAAAATGTTTCAACATTAAACGTAAGCGTAAATGTAAACGTACTTTATTATCACATACACATACATGTAGCAAAACTCATTGTCTGCATTTAACCCATCCCTGAAGGGAGCAGTGGGCAGCCACTGTACAGCGCCCGGGGACCAACCTTACAGCTGTGTTTTCCTCTGCCGTTGTCTGTGTGATGGTGGGACAAGAGGGCTCTGTGAGCAGGCGGCTGGCCGGCCTCGCAAGCTCCTCCCACGGGTTGCCGCAGGCCACTACTGCCATTTGCAGAGCTCCTCAACTCGGTCAATATTTAAAATCTACACATTTGATTTCTCACCTCAGAACTTCTCGGAAGTGGATTTAGTGATGACATAAAGTACGAAAATTGTAAAATATAAAACTTTCTGTTGTTGGCCTCTGTCGGTCACGCACAATGATGATGCAGTGAATAGTGACGATTCTCTCTGACCAATCAGCAGTCTGCTGTGTTTTCAAGTCACATTTTAGTGCACATTTCATCGCCTCAGCTCGCTAGAAAACCTCGACAGAGGTGATACGAAAAAAAGTACCTGGAAGCAGGTACAGGTACAACTTTTCTACAATGGAAAACCAAACAAAGGCGAGGCGAGCTGGTACTGTGCAGTGGAAAAGGGGCGTTAGAGATAAGAAAGGACTCGTGAGATCATTTCAGTATTTACCTACTTCCTCTCCGATCAGGCATTGTGGTTGTCAAGGCTGGAAACAGGCACATTCAGAGAAAAACTGATTTTGAGGTGAGAAAGTTACTTTTTTGACCAAGACTATATTTTGTTTAGTATGTATAATATTGCAGATAAAATTGTAGGACTTATATTAAATTAAATTGTAATTTCTAATTTAACATGTGATATATTTTTTCCTGCTAAATTTAAACCACTATGCTAATACAGCTAACTAAACAATAGCTGAACAACCATCCCCATTACATACAACTAAGGACTTTATTGATTTTAATATTTTTTCAGAGTGCCCTATGCAGTCTCTGGGCCTACCAAGCCTGCACTCCAGGGTTACCAGAATTTATTTGCCAGCACTGTGACCAGTGCCTGAAATGGTGCCAGTACCTCCCATTTACATGTTATTCACATGTCGGCGTGTCTATCGGCACCCAATCTTTGCAGCTTGTGAGAAGTGCCAGTGCACAAGAAGAAGTCCAATATGCCAAAGAGTAAAATGTAGTGCCAGTACTGCCTACTGGTGAGTACCGGCAAACTTCAAGCAGTGACTTTGACTCTCATTAAGCATATACACACATTGACACACAGACACACACATGCACAGATGTTTTTTTGTTATGTTATACAAAAAGATTTTCATAGATTTTCTTTATTTAGGTACATTGGATTAGGGTTTATTAAGTATACTGTTAAATATGTTTGTTCTAGTAGACAAATTTACATACACACACACACACACACACTCGAGTCAATCAGACATAGTCTGTTACATAGAGAGAGAAACATTGTTCTTTTATTTCAGTCGACCTGTTTCTGACGCATATTGCATGGTGTGGCACAAATTGTTACAACTTACCCCAGCATGTGTTTCAACCTACCACTGTAATAGGGGTAGGTTGGGTAGGAATACCATGACTTTGACATCAACTCACGAGGTCTGTGATATTTTTGTAGAGTAAACAAATGTGGGTACTTTGTATAAACGTTTGAAAACTCTAGCTAAAAAATGTTATAGTAACCTTAAAGCTTTAAGCTAGAGTATATAAAGTATAGTAAATTATAGTTAAGTGTTATAGTTGCTGAAGCAAAAAGTGTTACAACCATACCCGGTCTCCCCTATTGTTTTGAACATTACTCAATCTACTCCACAGAGGGGAAGTAAACAGCTGCCTTTTAGGCTTGCAGCTGCTCCCCTGTACATTAACTGAATCCCTAGTAAATATAATTACTGCAACTAATAGCTTTCCTAATCTATATATAGGCTGTACTTCCAGGACATTTACCAATGTGCTCAGATTGATAGGTGGGTAAAATGTAGACTCTCTTTTGAGAGGTAATGCAGAGACGGAGAAGGGAGGAACAACAACATGGCAGAACATAAGAAGAAAAAAAACAGATTGTTTGAAGTCATTATTAAGGATTTGTAGTTGTAAGCTGGCACGCAGGAGCAGGAGATATCAGAGCAGAGGAACTTTGGAGAAGGCCTGGCTGACCTGGTTAGCTGGAGCTGGTTTAACTCCCATGGGAAACCTGTGTGTTGCAGCACTACTCACATCACTACAGTAGCTTCTTAGAAACTCTATTGCACTTCCCTGTCTCTCACGTGTGTGTGGGGTATATTTTGTTATGTCTTTTATTTATGTGAATCCACATCACCCACACACTTGCTTGAGTTTTCCTTAAGAAACACTGGATAAATAATGCAAGCTATTAAAGTGGAATGGAATGCTTTAACACATACACAGGCCACACACAAACACGCACACACAAACACGCACGGTTAGCGTTAGTTATTTTTTTCTACCTCTGCCCTCCTCCCCGTTTTCTTTTTTCCTCCACTCTTCTACTAGCTCTCATCTTTTCCGCTGTCCTGCCCAGGGTGTATTGTTGATTGTTTTTTGGGGGAAAAGACTAAAAACGCCATTTAGTTGGAAAGCTGCAGGTGTAGGGATGAAAGGGAGGAGAATGCTCGACAAAAGAGAGTAAGCTATAGTCATGGACTTGAAAGAAGGATGAATCCCTTTCTTCTTCCCTTTATCCTTTATAGCTGTGATCTCCAGTGAGCTGCTGCCCACTGAGACAATCTGCGGTCCTGATGCCTGAGAGATTACCTATTGCCATCATTACAAAATCCCCCTTATAAGCTCCCTTATTTCTGTATGGGGATATAAGTAGCATGCAGCAATCCACACACACACAAACATACACACATCAGCATGTTAATGCGCAAGAGAGCATGCAACATGCTGACAATCCTTCAGTCCCTCCTGCTGGAAGTATGTTCTCTGCTCGACCTACTAGAATGCCACGGAAACACAATGCTCTAAATAGACTGGGGTCTATAGATGGTTTGAAAATACAAGCTAGCAGCCTGGCGATGACTGGAGCACTAACAATCACAGGGAGCTTGCGTTGTTTGATGCCAAATGGTCCCTTGAGGGTGAGGCTCACCGGTCAGCTCCCTACAGAGACACAGTGAACACTTTGCCAATTTGCCACCATTCTCGCCTTTCTAATGCAACACAGCACAAACATGCCTTTGTTCACTGACCTTTGAATAATTCAACTCGAGCTAAATGCTATGACACATTTTTGATCAAAGTCTCACTATCAAGCAGAAGAGGCATTTTCCAGATGCTATGTGTTCCTCTCCAGTGAGGATAAAAGCTTCCCTTCACACCACGATCTCTGACTAACAGTAGGGATAAAGCCACAAAATAGAAAATCCCTCTTAAATATATGATAATCCATATGTTTGAATTAAAGAGCGCACCTGAATAAAGTATTACTGGCTCATAACTCCTTATCCTGTAGGGATTTGACCTCTGCACAGGGTAAAAAATGAAGCTTGTGTTATCTGGAAGTATTCCTTGGAAATCTCCTGTCCCTTCACCCTGTGACGAATGGCAACAGATTACAGGTTAGTGACCAGACATACGCATCCACTTCAAAGCTTTGTCTGGAGGAAGCCATTTGTTACCCCCAAGGCATCTATCACAATATAACTTCACCTTCTAAACTATTCATTTGAAGAAGCAGTGGAAACAAAAAGCATCTGCTGAGTTATAGGCTGTACATGGACTGTCCATCATCCAACGGCAGCACCTGTTTTACAGTGTGTGGTGTGTGTGTGTGTGTGTGCGCGTGTGTGTGTAGATGTGTGTCTGTGTACGTGTGTGTGTGTCCATCATCCTATAGCAATTCTTGTTTGACTTTTCTTGTTGGGGAGATTCATGATTTCGATATCCCTCAGGTGTTTTGTTGAAATTGAAATGTGCTTCTCGAGCCCAGGGGGAATTTCTTAAAGGCTTTAAATGGCAAAATGTTGTGGGCTGTGTGTGTGGGGGGGGGGGGGGGGGGGGGGGGGGGTTTGTGCGGGTGTACGTGCATGCACATTTGTTTTTGAGGTGAAAGGGCAGTTTTTATGAGACCATAGTCAAACCTACACTTGTCTTTTATCTTCTCTTCTCTGGTCTGCTCCTAGTTCGTCTTTGCCTCTCTTCTTTTTACACCATCCATTGCACTATGATGAATAAAAACGTTGCATACTATATTACCCCACAGTAACATGATATGAGTGAATTGAAGATTTCTGCGATAGGGCACTGCCATAGTTATAGTCCAGAGGGTGTCTTAAAAGGGATTAATCAGATGTGTTTGGTGCTCCTGTCTTGTCAGAACATCCTCATCAATAATTTATCGAGTGCCAAATGGAAAAGTCAAATAATAAGTGTTAGCTGATAAGTTTAGACAGTTATGCAAAAATGCAGAATTCTGAATAGTTCCAAAGGTCATAATTCATGTTGACTCTCCTTTTTATTTATGCTGTGTGGAGGGGGTAGTGGGAGGGTTTGGATCTTTGTCAGGCTCGTGCTTTGATAACATGAGACAAAGAGCTTGTGGTTTTAGCTGTGCTTCAAACCCACAGGCTTAAAAGCAAGGTTCACTTTTGGGGTTAAATATTTAAGAAAACAAATTATTTTTTGCCATCCAGGAAAAACTGTCATAACTTTGATGTTTAATATCTCAGAACTGTGCTCCATCCAGATAAAATGTGATAGTTCCAAGCTCACCATTTGTCTAGCAGAGTCCCAGTTAATTAACATGATATATGAAACTACTCTACCCACGGGGATAAGATCACAGGACACGATTCTGTGCAGTACATACTGCATAGTGTCACTTGTTCCTGATGAGGTCTGCCGTGTTCGTGGGAAGGTGTGATATATGGCAATGTAGGTGTGCGTTCAGTGAATAAAACGTGTGAGGTATGTATTTGGTACCATGTTTTGCAGTGTTTCTGCTGTGTGCATATGAATGTCCAAAAATATGTGTAGTTGTATTGAGTAGTCCAATGCCATAGAACAAACTTGTTCTTTATTCTGTGGCAGATGTTCATACAAAATCTGTATCACAGTTGAAACATAGCTGTCACCAACAGTTTAATCACCACTCTAAGCAAATACTCATGGTTGGTTAGCATATACTAGATTGCAAATAACCATAGCAACAATGAGCTTAAAACTATGTCAATGGTCAAACCTTGACCAGTTGATTCAACTTATTAATGCTCTTTGGGCATTTGTGAAAATGCCTTTTCCAGTGTTCGCACTGTATCCTGTGTCACTGTACATTTTCCATCACTTCTGCTTAAGAAACATTCAAATATTATAAAATAATTAGCAATTAGTTGCCTAGAGAAGAGAATTAATAACGCCTTCTTGTTTCAATTCTGCATCTCCTGTAAACAAAGCAAAGAAGAAAAAAGTATTACTTACTGTATGTGTAACTGTTCCCACCCATGCCCTGCAACCCAACATGGCATATGATGTTGCACCGACTTTGATATGACCCTGTTATAGTCAGGGGGAGTCCTTGATTCCCAGAGGGCACAGAGTAGATGTGTCAGTAAAGAAATCTATATACATTTTTGACCATTTAATATCTGACTCCTTGTTTTTTTTCCTGTCCATTTGTAATTCTGTTACAGAATTACAAATAATTCTGTTCATTTGCATTCTTTGTTAATTACAGATTTTAAATGTATTTTCTCTATTTATGTGTTTGTGAATCAATACACATTTGCCAACTAAAGCCAAAAGCCAATTTGTCTATTACCATTTTGATGCAGGTTATGTCATGAAGGACCACTGAATTGCCAAGGGCGCAGACGGGAAAAGCATACTTGATCTACACCTGTACAAAAACAAGGCCCAAAATGGTGGCAATTCATCAGGTGCAAAGCTCCTATATGTTCACTGTGTTTTTAGCTGGAGGCCATTGGAAGTCAGCAGTAAACTGTGAATCCCTCGAGTCATTATCCTTGCGAATTGCCTATGAGATGACATTGTCACCACAACACAAATTATTCTCACAATTCCATTAAATATTCTCAATTCTTGACCTTCATCAAAATAAAAACTATTATGTATCTTTTTTAAGCCAGGCCACAGGTCTTACAATGCTGACATGTTCTATTTGTATTTGACAAAATGGCTATTTTTATAATTGATATATAGAACCTATACTGCACCAACAAGAGCTGTTGTTCACACATGGTCTGGTGATGGTGATTCACCAGATATGGTTATTTTCAGGATTAAAAATAAAAGATAATCTGGAAATCGTTCACTCTGAAACCATAAACCCTGCTTTAGATCATCTTTGGTAAGGATGTAAGGTGTGTGTGTGGGGTGTGTGTGTGTGTGTGTGTGTGTGTTTTATGGGCCTTTGGGTTATGAGCAGATGATTCTACCATGGACAGGCTATGTATGTGTAATTGTGTTAAGGAGTGGAAATCAAATATGCTAGATTAAATGACAAAACAAACAGATGTGTGTCTGCCTGTAATGTGAGAAAACAAGGACGAAGTAGACAGATCTAATAAAGCAGGCAGTATGGTGGCAATAAGCTGAGTTAAGTAAGCTTGATTCCATCTATTAACACTGTTTACCATCTCTTTTATTACCCTGAGATGAATTGCGGCCCTTAGCAAAAGCTGTGCTAAATCAAATAAGATTTAAATACATTTGCTGCTAAATCAAATAAGATTTGCTTGTATTCATTCTGAGCTATTTTTATGCTGATGATTCTTTTGAAATCAAAACAGTCACAAATGTGTTCAGTGGTTGCGATGAATATATGTCACAATATATATTTTCCTCAATGTGTACGTGTTGATTGATGGCTTTATGTACAGCCAAGTCATAAGGTGACAAAGAGTGTGTTAAGGTTTTAGAGCAATCTGCTCACCGGTGGAATATTGGTTGGATTCCAAGGGCCCGGAGTACATCAAACATATGGCAAAACAGCTGCTGCTGTACCAGAGATAAGCTAAACTCTCCATCATGCCATGTGACAGCACAGAGAGCCACGTTGCACACATCAATCTCCATAGGCTTTTTGCTGCACGTCAGACTCTGAATATATCTGCCACGGTGAAAAAGGTAGCCTGAGGGGGCAAGGAAACACAGAAGGGGAAAGAAGGATGTGGGCAAAGAAAGGGTTAATAGGGAGGGAGAGCGAATGTGAAAAGGCAGGTGAGACAAACTCCTGAATGAGCATAAGTTGAAGGGAGAAGAAAAGAGATGGAAAGGAAGAGGAAAACAGGAAGGATGTTGCAATTGAACACATGTCCTCCCAGGAGAGGTATACCCTAAGGGAATACCGTGATCACTGCATTGTGTGTGTGTGTGTGTGTATGTGTCACAGTAGGTGGTGTCTGTATGAACTATCACACAGTTTATTTATGACGGCTCCCCACTGACGGTTGTAGAGACAGAGAATAACCTACTCACGTCTCTGAGCTTTTCCGTTCACCTTTCATTCTCTTAGATAAGGCGCGTGTGTGTTTACATATACACATTGCTTAGACCAATAGCCTGAGGCCTGGTTTAGGTTAATACCAGGAAAAAGTGGTTTATATGCGTCTTCCTGTTCACATCACAATTATCTAAAATAAAATATGTTCAATAAGTGTCTTAAGGTGAGAGTGTATTGAAGTTTCTGTAAATATATATATATATATATATAGTAGTAGCACTTTAAATGAACAAAAGAATCTTGAATTGTCTTGAATGTCAATCTCCTAAAAAAAACATTTCTTGTCCATCATAGAAACATTGTGGACATAATAACTGTAATACTGAGTACTTTATTTCTTCTTGTTACTTGACTTTCATTAAAGAGGAATCTCAGGAGAGTGTATTAGGTTCAAATAATGTAGGACGGGAGGACGGGGTTGGTTGTCACATTCATTAGATCTCGCTCCCTAGAGGGTGCTGTTAAGAGATGTTAGTACCGACGTCTTTAGAATTGAGGTCAGAGGTCACCTAAAAGGTAATTTCAGGAGTCAGGCACTTGACATTGAGGTGAGAAGACTTTAATGTGTTTATGTCAAAATGTAAATATCTAGCTCATTTTTTGTTATAATAAATTATAATAAAACAATAATTACCATTAAAAAGTATGAATGGAGAGCTATAGTTTAGATTTTCTTTGCAGGGCTACAACAAGTGGTTGTTAGTTTAGTCGCTAGCAAAACAAAAACCAAGTTGGGGATGCTTGTGAAATTCTCTTCGAGGCTGGTTGTCACATGTGAGATCCCCCTTCTCAAACAGCTGGTGCATCTTGTGGAAGCAGGGGGCACACAAAGACTGCACACCTGGACTGTCAATGTATATCTGTGAAAACTGGGTCACTGATAGTGAGTGACTGACATAGGGATGAGCTGACTATTATTGTTTGTTGTATTGTTCTTTATATTGTAATATAAAAGATAAAAAATACATTAAAGGAATGATTTTTCTTGCTTCTAGATGTAGGAGATGTGTTGGGTTGTTGCATTTCAACAATATTAATCGTTTAAAACATTTTTTTTTTTAAATTGGGTCATTTTAAAAAAATGTTTCTCCATTAAAATAACATAGGGACAAACAACCCTTATAGTGTGTGGCTACCAACAACGCAGTGGGGATAGTTGGTCACAAGTGCACGAGACATATTTGACAGTCTATATTGTTTGAACAGAATAAGCTTAATCAGATTAAGGTCACTCCATTCCTACCTGACACTTAAGGCTTCCATTACACTTTAAAAGGGAATCTACTAACGATACAGTTTTTAAGAGGTTCAAAAGAAGGTAAAAAGTGTGACTTCCAACCCCAGTCTCCGCTATATTAAATAGCCAAATCTGATGCCGCTCAGGGGCCAGTTTATTTCATATCTTTAGTGTATTCTGTTGAATCAGGAGTACTGAGAGCATGTGAGAGGTGGCCATTGTGTAATCCATCGGGAATACTCTGCTCTTGGCATGGTAAAATGAGAGAGTGGAATGCAAAGTGTTTTATTCAATTTCGGCTTGCCAGGACTTACCGAACTGTTGTGTTGGTTGCCTGGTAACTGTAATACTTTGAGATACAAGTGCAGAGAGTGTAAGGAGTAAGTCTCACCATTTTTCTCTTTTCTTCGCTGCTTGTAGTATCTCTCCCTCTGTCTCTCCCTCTCTCTCTCTCTCTCTCTCCCCCCCCTATAGCTGTATGTATGCTCAGCTGTTGTTACAAGTGAATAGTTGTAGAAATATCTATGTTTTTTTCTACCCCCCCCCCCTCCTTGAGTATTGACTGGGAGATCACAGAGCCACAGTTGTGACAGGGAACTCATACTTTGACAGCAGGGATGAAAGGCCGGAATAGAGAGAGGTCAGACTTTGCTGAGGGAATATTTCACAAAGCCATCAGTCTCATGTAGGAAGCAGTGTGGGTAGAGATGTGATATTCAGTGCCCTGTTTCTCTGTGGGTCGCTCTCCCTCTTGACCGGTGACACAGCAGCAAGGTGTGAATTTTTCACCAGCTGCCAGTGTGTGCGCTTGGGTAAGAGAGGAATAGTCTAGCTTTGTGCTCACAATAATTTTGATTGTTTTTGCTTTAAGTCCCTTTCTCATTTACCCCCTGCGGTGTGCCACTGAATATGCTGTGATGCTATGCAGTGAAGACCAAAAATGTGTGCAAATGAAGTTTCACTAAACAATCACAGGAAATTCTCTCTTTCACTTTCACACTTCCTCACTCTATCAGTCTTGCACCTTTGCGAGCTGTGAAATAACACTAACAAAACATAATAATCATTTCCAACAGCTACTTAAAATTGGTTATCAGGATTCCGTGGGACTCGATATATAATCAACACAATATATATGTGAGAGTTGAGAGAGTGATCGGACTGTCCAGCAGCTGGCTTGTCGCTGCTTTCCGGGAAAACTTTTTGCTCCCTCTCTCACAGTGAATTCAGACCTATTTACAGTATGTTGATCAGCTGAAATGGAAATTTCCATAGTTGGTGTGTGCAGACCAAGTGATTTATTAATCTGTAATCGAAAAGCAAGCACAGTCAGTTTTATAACTTGCAGACTCGGCATCTGCAGTTATATTCTCTTTGTTCTTCCCTTCTCATTCTTTTTCAGGTGCCGTCTCTTAGAACTGTACAGGTTTTCAGGCTCACTGGAGGAATTCCAATAGATCCATCAATTTGGCAAAGCAGTGTGTGTGAAGCATAAGAGTCATTCCCTCGGGATATGCACACAAATACACAGACACACACATATACACACACACACACATACACACACACACTAACAGACCATCTATGTTGTTTATTTGGCTCTCCTCTGTGTTTTTTTACCAGCAGGGTGTCTCAGAGGTGATGCTCTTGTTGTTAGTTAGGTCCTCTGTGTCTCTGGTCCCTTTGCCTTTATTTATCGGCCTATATGGTTTTCCCTCACATATCATGGCATATCCTCTGCTAGACAGTTCTGCCTGTTAGAGCTGAACAATTAATCGTTTTCAAATCCAAATTTCGATTTGAAAGAACGCGATTAGGTAATTGTAAAGATGCCAAATAAAATGTAGGTTAATTATACAGTGCATCTGACCCGTTTTAAACAGTCATGCAGTTACAAATTCATTCCGTTGTCATCCTTGTGAGACAGACCTGCTCGCCAATCACAAGCTCCGTGCCTTTTATGGTCCTACTCACCAATCAGAGCGAGTAATCGCAATATCTGGAAGAAAAATCGCAATTAGATTTTTTCCCCAAATCGTTCAGCCCTACTGCCTGTGCTTTCCAGTGCTGTCAGTCACAGCCTAATATGATGGTGCACAGACTACAGCATGACAGTCTGTCCTGAGCGCACACACACACACTCCCACATGCATACAAAAGACCAATCATTACTTCCTGTATATTCACATACAACTGAAGCCATATAGATATCAGCTAAAATAAGATAGTCAACTGTAAAAACTCTGTAATTTCCACTAGAAATCAAATGAAGCACATCATTCATTAATCAGTAACATGATATCTACAGTATGCCCATATCCTTATGGGTCTTGCAACCTCATTAGAAAGCAACAAGCTTCCTTGCATGATCCAGATGATGTGACGCGGCTAATTAAAAGGTGCCAGACTGTAAGGTCTCAATTTGCTGACGAGCTAAATCAGGATGTTCCCTTTCAGGGTTGAACGATCGGAGGGTTTCAGCACTCATGATTGACATTCAAGATAAAGACAATGCTGTTTCTGCATATACGCGACAGATAAAGGCACACTGTTCTTCCCACAGTTATCTAATCAGCTGCTCTGTCTTCTGTGTTTGTTCTTTTTCCTCTCTGTTTTCTGGCATCTGCCTCTCTTGCTGTCCATCCAACCCCTCTTGTCTACTTGGGGACTCCAGTGATGGCTTCGAAGGGCAAAGTTCGAGGTGAGTTGTGGCTGCGGTTCCCAGCTGTGCCTCTAACTCAGCCTGACAAAGCTAACATCAAGTGAAACTGAATGTACTTTTTCTTTTCTTTTTTTTTGCTTTTATTCATTTTTGTGTGTTTTGTATGTTTTTGTTTGTGTGTTTTTTCCAGAACAGTCATATTGCAATCTTTTGATGCAAGGCACTCCTTAAAGGGCCGGGGAGCTTTTTTGTTTATTGTCATACAGCAATTTCAAATTCCATTTCAGCTTTCAAATACACAGTTTTGTTTTAATGAATTTTTTATGGATTTTAGTAAACACACTAAACTGCAGTGTTTACTCGTCACTACCGGAATAGTGGAAAACTTGACTCTGGCAAAATGGTTTGCATGAGATCAGAATCTGTATTCTGGTTTTAAAATGGTAGCACATAAAGCCGACCTTATCGTCAATATTCATAGATTTTTTTTCCATATTTGCTAGTAAATTATTCAAGCTCAAAAACCCTGAAGAGAACAGCCCAAGGTCATAAGAGTTATAATCAAGTATTTAATTGTGTGATGTTGCCCTTTACCATTGCCAGACTCTGGAAAGGAGGCAGTAAATTACAACGATCAAACTCTTCTCCATCACTCCCTGTGTCTGCAGGATGGCAGTCAGGATGGATTATGGATCAGAGAGGGTCAGAGAGAAGAGGGTTTTTTTGAGATGAGATAACCTTTCTTTTCTTTCAGCTGCGTGCTTTAGTAAAAATGCCTCTCAAAACTTAAGAACATAATCAACCACGACTATAATGTTCATTATTTTTGGCTAATGATTATTGAAGCACATGTCTTGAAAAGTCTCATCCTGAGAAGAGGTTTGATAATAAATCAGATGAAAGGATAAACATCAGCTCAGAGAGGCATACCTTACAAACTTAACTATATGTACAAATTGTATTAACAATTAATTGGTGCAATGCATGTAAGTTAGTTATTGGTGGACGTATTTCTAAGTATGTGTTATAAATGTTTTCCTTAAACAATCAGTATCTGAGCCTAACTTGGAAATGAAGTGCATATATATTCACAATATGAAAATATAGTGTTTGCCCAAATGTAAATGATGTGATTATATTTTGCAAATCAGAATAATAGCCAATCAGGGTAAAAACACCTAATGTAAAAACCTTGACCAGAATCAAGTGGCCCATCTAGAAATTAAATCTAATCATGTCCACAGATAAAGAAATAGGGTGTAAATGCTATTTTTAATTACTTTGAGTTTTTAGATAGTCTATACATTTTCAACAAATGCTCGTCCAGTGGAGTCAAATTGATTCCCTAGGAAGACGCAACACACTCTGTAATTTTATTTAAAATGATTTCTTGTTTATTTGACAGGGACAAATGCATGAAACATTGCTTTATAAAGTATACAAAGTAGATGCCATGCATACAGGTTTCTAGCCATGACTAATTTGCAACCCCTGTCCCTGTTTAGGCTTTTAAAGTTAAAACAGAAATTATGGATTATTGAGTTTTTTACAATTTTACAATCATTAAAATACATACAATAAATGTACGTGCAATAAGATACAGGCCTAAAAAGAAGTAGAAATCAACATAGAGTCCAGAAACATTTAACAATATTTAACAATATAACACAAAATGAGATCTTCCGTTGTTTGTCCATATGGTGCATCTTTCCCAGGGGACCTAAAAAAAGTGACATTTATAAGAGTGATTCTCAGTCATAGTGGGTAACTGGCCTTCGGTTGAATAACTCAACAGCATGCTCTAATAAAACTGTTGATTTTGTACATTCTGATTATTATTATTATTTCAAGTGCTTGAAGCAAGGTTAGTCATTTTCCTGTTTCAAGTTTGCCTGTCGTGCAGTGGGTATATTGCTCTTGTGAAAACCTGTTCTTCTGCTTACAGTATATGCTCTCCATTTTCCTCTTCCTCCTCCTCATCGCCCTCAGCAGTAGCAATGGTAGTAAAAGCACCAACATCACGTTTCCCCTCTACACTTCACTATGCAGGATGTCATCGCTTTCCTGCTGTGCCTGAATGCACAATTCATTAAAATCTATCCCTCATGTGTTTGACTGTTAGACCTCCGTCTCATTCACTGTTGACCCCCTCCTATCTAGGCCACCCTAACCTAGCTATCCTTTTTTATCTTACTGTGCCAGTATACGGAATCCATTGCACTCTTAATAAGGGAACAGAGGATGTGTAGAACAGAGTCAAGCACATGTCTCCCTCCTCCCTCTCTCACATTTATAATGAGGCTATTGGTAGGAAAACTTAACAAGCCCGATAAGATTCATGCTGATCAGTGGGCAGATAAGGGCTCCGTTCACCTCAAAGCAGAAGTTCACCAGTTAGTGTGTGTGTGTGAGAGAGAGATATGTATGTGCCTTTTGAATATATTCTTTTGTAAATATGTATGCAATAGCCGTAGTACAACTGTATACAGCACCAAATATAGCATCTCCCGTCCCTACACTTAAATGGTGGAAGATTACATCAGGGTTATTTTAAGAAAATGTGGCAACATAATGGCCTTACTGTTGGAGATGCAAATGAGCATGGAAAAATACCTCATTAAACACAACACAAAGATACATGGTGCCTGTACAGCGTGTGTGTGTGTGTGTGTGTGTGTGCACAGAACACACAGTGTCTAGGTGCCTTTAACCCAAGTCTTTGAAAGTGCTCTGAATTTGAATCTGCATGGTGTTTATAGTCAATATGGGTGTCGTGTTGAACAACGTGTGTGCCACATGTCCCCCCCCTGACAAAATCAAGACAACCCCCACTGCCACTATTTCAGGAATATAACAAAAATGTTGATGGGACATTCTGAGCCTTAGTAATGTCAAACATAGGTATATTGCAAAGTTCATATAAATTTTTATGATTTTAACACTCATGTTATTACTATATAGGATAATCATGCTCTAAATTTTGGAACTACAGTTCCCATAATGCTTTGGGGGGTGGGGGGGGCTGATATTATAAGGAGCGTCTTTTTTCTGTAATTTCTTAGAGGATGTATGGATGTTTATTTGTGGACATTGCAGATATTTAGATAGTTGGATGAGTTTCCTCAAATGAAATGGTCAAATGTACTCATCTCGGGTCAGACCACTCTGCTTTGCTTTGAGGTGAGATCTTCAGTGTCAACCCTGCCACTGTGGGCCCTGAATGGAAGTTGTGGTAAAAGAGCATTGCAGCAAAGTAAGTCAAATGATAAGAGCTGCTTTTAAAACTGGCACTTTCTGCTCACTGAATCTTGCGGATCTCCCCTGGGGGCGAGAAGCATTTCCCCAGATCACTCTTAAATGAACAGTATCTGTCAACACATCACACATTAGAAAATCACACTGTGGCATGTTGATTTGGGGAATTTGGGAGTTTCTGGTGGCAGAATTGATTAGTCGGATTTCCCTCATGAATGCCACCCTAGTCTGCGATCATCCTGCTCTCACCCCGTATGAAAGCTTAAGAAATGAATAGCTTCTTGTGATAAAAAGAAGAATTTCTCCTCCACATCAGTTTGAGAAAATTTGAGAAATTCAATAGCCACAATAAATCTGATTTCCCTGACCTTATGCTTTCATGACATTTCATTTACAAAACCTACTAAGCCAGCAAGTGTGTGGATGACTGCTAATATTGCTTTGCCATTGCTTGGCCTTATATTTAAAGAGGGAATAGAGTGGAATATTTGATGCTGGATATACTGTACGTAGCCAAAGCTTGCCTTCTGTGTCCTTGTAGCGCTGAAAATAGAACAGATGACACTGGGATTTTTTCTATTTCTACAAAGGATGAACTGAAAATAACATTTAGTGTATATAGGACTGCTCACTTTCAGCCAGCACTTTCACTGGTAAGACGCATCCCATACACACTGTCCACACTCACACACAGCATATACATAAGTGATGTACAAAGAGGCGAAATGTACTTACACCTGCTTATGTTTTATGCTTAAATCAGGGTAAAGTAATTGAAATGCCTGTTTCTCTCAGCAAATGTAACTGTGTGAGAAACATGTCCTCCTTTGCTCAAAGGAAGCATTTAAGATATTGTTCCTTTTGTTTTTGCACTTGCTTCAGTTGTTTACACCGTTCCCTCATTCCTTGCTTTCACTTATCTGTCAAAATATGTACTTCTGTCCTTACCTAGCTCACCTATTGCTCTCAGCTTCTTCTGCTCGCTTCTGCCAGCTGGAAGAAAGCAGTGTATGAAGAATTTATGAAGGCCAGGTTTACCTCTGTCATAAAACCATGAGTTGTCTGCCCTTGGCTCAGAAGAAATAGTGAAATCTCTGGCCATTCTGGACTGAGTGAGCTCGAACTCAGGCAGCTTACACATGGAGAATGGGCAGAGGTTTATATCTTTGCCCTTTAAATTGATATGGCTGAATCAAGGGCAGGAATATTAGTGCGTGGGCTTTTTATAACTGATGATATAGGATTTGCCCCTGCATTACATAAAATTTCAGCTGTGGCAACAGCCATATCAAAAAGAGAAACTGCCGTGTCCTCTGGCATGTTTGTTTCTTGTAGTGCTTTGTACGTACAAGACGGTACTACCATAGGTGAAATTCTTTCGGGAAGTTTTCTCACTATCTTGACACCGTCTGTTAACGCCTTTCACACCCCGGATGCTACCGGAACCCCCACCCCCCACCCCAACCCTCCCATCTCAAAAAACATGCCAAAAAGACTTCACTCTCCCCAGCTTGTGATTCCTACTGAACTGTCTTCTCTTTGTCACTCCATGCCACACAATGCCTAATAGCACCGTGGAGAAGTAGGTGATATTTTGTTGACCTGACTCCAGGGCTTGAGTTGGACGTCAAGTTTGTGATGCACCAACAGCTGCCCAGTCTAATTACTGTATGTAAATGACAACAGCACTGTCATCGCCAGCCTCTCTGGTGCCGGATAATTAATTTCATATCTCCAGATCCGAAATGTCTGTCCTGAGGTGGTTGTACGCCAACGCTGAATACAAAGGTAGCTCCGCCCTCTGCAGGGGTTGCATTCAATTTGCTCACAGCAGGGATCTTATCACTGTCAAAAGAGCAAATTTAGATTGTAAATGTGCACGTACACACACACACGCACGGAAATTAACGTGCAGTTCCCTCAGTAACACAAACAGAAGAAAGCAGAAAAAACAGATAACTTCAGTTATAGGAACCAGAAGGGAGAGATGCTACATTACCCAAAATATAGCTATTTGAATTATAATAATGTGATTTATATTAATATTTTTAGCTCATACTGTACAGTTTATTAAAGGTCACGAAACTTTAAAAAAAATGTCATTTTACATTATTACCCATTCTGCCAGCGTGGTGCCTATGAACAGAAAATATTACCCATACATGTATAATGCTTGTGTGTATGCCTTGAGTTTTAGTTGATTTTTAGTTTTAGTTGAAAAAGAAGATGGAGACAGTAGGACCCACATTAAAAATTGATATTTAGATAGTATCTCCATAAATCTTATTTGAATTTTTCATGGGCAAATACATATGTCGTATATTTTTTTCACACTTGCTTTGGTCACGTAAACATCTGTATCTCATGCAAGTGCAGCCCCATTGCATTGTAATATATGCAAGCTAACTGAGAGTATTTTCCCTTAGTACATCGGGACTGCAGTGAAGGAAACAAAAACTGCACTAAATGCTTTATATTGCATTTTTATTCCTTCAGTACAACAAATTCTGACTTGCAGCAGACAGAGACAGCAGGCTTGCTTGCTATGACCTCTAATAGGGAAAGAGAAAGAAACAAGACTGTGTGTATGCCATGTTCCTAAGAAAACGGAAGAAGTGTGTGTGAAAATTGTCACAGTGGGAGGACGATTCCCAGAGCGAGGGCAGGGAGCGATGATGCACTTGTCTGCTATGTTAGCTTCTGTTCCAGGAAGTTACTAACAACATTTTGTGTTCCATATTATCAGCTAAAAGAGGATCTTGCCCAGAAAAACTAAATAAATCCCTTCCTGGAAGTTACAGTACATTTATATTTTCAACATTTTGCCGAGGCTCTAAACCAGTGAAGAGGTTAGGGATAAGTTTTCTTGCTCAAGGACACTGTGACAGGATACATGGCTGGTTGATGAATTCGCACACACAGCGCTTGAGATGATCAAACTCTTGACCTTGTACGGTCGTTCCAATCACAAGGCCACCCTGCTGCCTGACACTCTGAGAATCCCTCAGTCTGAGAAGCTTGTGTATCCAGCTGTGTAGCCACCTGTGCAGCCTTATAGATACTAACTGGTCATGGCAAAGCTGTCATGTCCTATGTAATCTTTTGCATCCCATTTATGATCTTCTGAGTTGGATGGAACAGTGAGCCACTGCTTTACAGTGTCAGTGCTATGCAATAGTGCCTATCCTGTATGTGGTTTGAAATGCATATTTTTAACACATAATTATTATGGTAATAACAACAGCATGTGTTCGTACTGCTTTCTACCTAAAAATCCATCCATCCATCCATTGTCAACCGCTTATCCTGCGTACAGGGTCGCGGGGTGAATCTAAAAATAAGTAACTTTAATAATAAAATATTGCTCTATGCAGTTTTGGTATAGTGTGGTGTTTTAACGTTTCTTAACAAACCCAGAGGTTATGTATTTGGAAGAGAAAAGGAAGGTGTTCAACAAGATAAAGACTCAAACTGTCCTTTGTGTCTTTTGTAGAGTTTCCATACTGTCTCAGAAACTAAAACAAGACTCTGGAATGATACTATGAATTAAAATTTGCAGTAGAAAAATCCCAAGTCTGCATTTAAGGTATGTTCGATTGGCTTAAAAGGTGAATCGGCTAATCAAAAGTGTGGACTGCCTCTATCTATTTGGTAATCCTGTATTCCCAGCCATACATCATAGCTCTACAGCTCAGTTGAGCTCCAGTCCTGGTATAAAGGTCAGTAGCTCCAGGCTGTCCGTCTGTCTGCCTGCATCTCTCTCTTTTTCTCTGCTTCTTGAATGCCTAAATAAGAAAGGTTAGTAGATTCAGCTGCTCTTGCTTGAAAGGTCATGTTGGAAAGCAGACAGGAACCATGCAGGATACTCTTATCAGTATTATTTGTCCGGTAGTTTGCTTTGGCAACAGATACTGTGTGTCTGAATGTGCTTTTGTGCCCTGTGAATATCTCTACTGGCCGC
The DNA here is from genome assembly GCF_014851395.1 of Micropterus salmoides. Taxonomy (NCBI): domain Eukaryota; kingdom Metazoa; phylum Chordata; class Actinopteri; order Centrarchiformes; family Centrarchidae; genus Micropterus; species Micropterus salmoides. The sequence continues at coordinate 23,653,242 of NW_024044681.1, forward strand.
ACAGGGATGTATTTTTTGGATAAGTAACAGTTTGGTCTTTAGAGAAATTCTGGATGCAATACTTTGTGTGGTGAGAAGTCCAAATGATTGTGGGGATGCTTTTTGACCAGCCTTGATTATTAGCCAGTGCATACACTGGTGGAGGGAGGGTATTGAGTGGTCCCATTAAAACATAAGATTCAGCTCATCTGGGGAGACAGCTGTGGAGTGTGAGTATGAGCTCTGGTGTAGGGTCTCCAGAGGAAATAATGATTTTCTGTTTGTTTAGAGGCAGCTGTAACCCACATTGCAATGGTCACCATCTCAAATGGGTCTTGCATTGCTCTGTAGTATCTACTATTAATGGTGACATATATATTAATTAATTCTAGCTAAATAAAGCAAAGCTAATTTCATTTTGTCGTTACTTCATAATGTCATGCAGATGAGGACATTGTTGACCTGGCTTAGCCTTGGCATGTCAGTCAAAGAGGAGGGCAATTAAACTGACCCCACTCTCCATGAGAGAAAGAGCACAATTGAGCACAAGAATGGAGGTAGGATCAAGATAAATTTGAAAGACTGGGGTGCACCAGGAGACAGAGAGAATATGAAAAGGAGAGACAAAGAAAGTGGAAAGTGGCAATGCAACCCTTCAGGGATCAACTAGAGGAGGTAGCGCGGCACCGAGAGAGATGAATTGAGTGGAATGGACGTGAACTGGAAAAGATAGAGCAAGAAACTGAAAGTAGGAGAAAGTGTGGAGTTGAAGTGAGGAAAGGACCTAAATTTAGACATGGAAATCAGGAGAGAACAGCTGGCTCCTTCCCTCAGGAGCTGCGTTGAAATCAGGTCTGGGTGGCCAGAGGGGAGAATAAGGGAACCTACTCCACTGGCCAATTAGGCGCACAGAGCACTGCACTGTTCTAATATAACCATCATTGTGGCCCCTTTGGCCCTTTTAGTCCCACTGGACATGTAGCGCCAGACACTGACGCAAGGCTTAGGCAGAGGGATCCCCGGACTATTGTAACTTTGTGTAGCCACTAGTACTGCTGGAGAGGGGAGGAGAGGAATGGAGAGAACAAAAGGGAAAGAAAGGAAATGTAAGAAATATTGGTCAAAAACATATCTACAGTATACTATGTACTCTCTATCTTGCCACCTATTTATTTCTTGCATTACAATTCAAATGCTATTGCATTGTGATGTATTTTTATTTCTTACTCTTCAATGAAAATTTGGATATTTTGGAAGCACCCATATTCCCAAGGGGCGTGTTTAGCACTTTTTAATCACTTTTAATTAATCAAATCACTCAAATCTCTTTCTTGTTTGTCAGCTGACAATACAGCAAGTCGGCATATCCCCAGAGTGTCTCCAGTGACAATTTGCAGTGATACATCCACTGCAGTAATAAACTGAAATTATACACTGTGTCATATTGTGCAGAACCTCACTCAGAATTCATAATTTCTACCATTCGGAATGGAGGTTAACCATTAACTTCCCTTTGTGGCCAGCACAAAAGAAATAAAATGCATCACACTGGGCTGTATGTCGCCCAACTGCATGAGTGAGAAAAATGAGAAAAAGTAAGTGATTTAAAGAGAGGAAGTAATAAAGAGCGAGGGTAGGCGCAGGAGAACGGTAAATCGTTGGCAGATCATGCCTCATGCAAAACTTTCATGAATAAAACATATTCCTAGCCTCCCATAGCTCAGATCCATTTTTCCTCCGTTTCCCTCCTCTTCCCTCTCTATCTCTCACACGCATGATTAACCTCAGGAGGCCTTAATCAACGCTGGAAATGACCCGTGCTCCTTGACTTCCCTCTCTCTGCCTCTTTTTCCCTCCTTCACCTCATTGTCTCTCCTCCCAGCGTGTCCTTCACCGCAGGTTTGTCACTGACGGGGTTTGCCTCACCTGCTAACCCTGTAGACGGGCGCTATTTGAGGTTTTGTTTATCTTACCTGTGCAGTCATTAGCTGAAGTAAGGAAAACACAAAATTGCCTGCTGAATGGGATCCAACACATTAACAGCGTTTGAATGGAAATTCAATTTAATAAGTCCTCTGTTCTTTTTCTTTCTTTCTTTCTTTCTGTCTGTCTGTCTGTGTAAGATCTTTTCCCTGGGGGGGGGGCTTTATTCACTCAGTCTTTAAAACCTGCCCCCCCCAATCTCACACAAGCGCAAATGCACCAAAGCACACTAATACACACAACAACAGTGTGAGATGCCCAGGGTTCCGAAAACTGCCAGGTAGTGCCAGTTGCAAAAGCGACCTGTCCATGGTGCTGAAAACTAGCTCTGCGGAATTATATAGATCTGTTTATTTCTGTTTCTCACACTGGATGCAGCCAATACACGCACCTACATCCACACATGCACACAGAGTCCACAGAGACCAGTTTTTAATTGGTCTTCCCTGTGTAGCTGAGGTTTCAGGGTTGGTACTGCAGGCTAAATGCCCACTGTGTGTTCAATGTAAGGTTCCAATTTAGCACACGGTAGTGACTGGCCATCCTGCATGAACATTTGCCTTTTAATTAGGGTGTTAATCTTTTTTTTAAACACATAAATCAAATTACCTCTCTCTGTCCTGTAGTGTGATGAGCTGATGTGCTCCTCTGATGCCAGAAAAGCATTCCCTCTATTTATATACGTCTTTATGAACCAACTTGATAAAAGTCATATCACTTTATAGTTTACTCTTATAGCCTCTCTTGTAGTTTTAATTATATATGATCACCCTTATGCTGAATGTAAATTTATTAAGAAAATTTAATTAACAAAGCAACCCTTACAAATCAAGCAATCAAAAATGTACCATCTGTCTCACTCGCATGCTGTTTGCCTCTATATCTTTCGCTCCCTCCCTCCTGATGCATCCTCATCTCGTCTTGCATGTTTCTCTTATGTGTCATGTTGCAGGCATCAGCGGTCAGTACCCTCTGGTTCAGAACATGACTGTGACAGAGGGCGGGACGGCGAACCTGACCTGCCGTGTGGAGTATAATGACAACACCTCCCTCCAGTGGTCAAACCCAGCACAGCAGACCCTCTTTTTCGGGGACAAGAAAGGTGAGTTAAGGACTGACAGACAGCAGCAGCCACACGAGAGATGCAGTCTTACAAAAGTACTCACTGTGTTCGGTTTGTGGTGCTTGAGAAATGCACAAAATGCACAAAAACAGGATTTATTATTATTATATTTTTTCAGGGTTGGAGAGCAACCTTAAATCCCCTCCCCCACCCCCCTGGATTCCTGTGTGTTTGTCACTTGAATAAGCTGCTGTCTTTGTTGTGTCATAGCATCTGTCCCACATTTCATGTGTCTGTGTTTTCCCGTCGGTGCTCTGTTTTCACAGCAAGTGCATTCACAGTACATAGAAAAATTTTTCACTTTAAAACCTCTCCTCAGGGGATTGATAGTATGTGGCTATTATTATTTTTTGCTTCGTCCGTCAACCTTACACACACTAGCCCCTCTGCTAAAGAGAACACTCGGTGGTGAGAATAGATATGGCCAGCTCATTCTCTGACTTGTTTTGCCTGGAACAGGATCACCAGTGGTGAGCATCCCCTGCCATGAACAATTTGGGAGCTTTGATGTTTCTGTTGTTTTTGTGTGCAGTGCATTTTACTTCACTGTCAGAATTGTTTATTGTGTATATTCGATAGTTGGAAAGTAGAAAATGATAAACACAGCTGTCATTTGGATAGATTTCGAGATCAGCAAGGGTATAAAGAGCAGGCTACTGTAGATAGCTGCAGTAGCTTTTGTGACTGATTTATATTGATCTACATCCTTGACTACATTGACTACATCCCATTGAAAGGAAGTGGTGTATCAAATCAGTTTTTTTTCAATACTTTTCTATTTGAATCAAAATATGCATACTCAAAAGTTTAATATTGTTGTTCAAATCAAGTTAGAACATGAGCCCACACACTCTCCAAGTCAACCATTCACCCTGCTAAGTGCCCTTCACTGCAATCCTGCAGTACTTAGCTTGTGCCGCCTCTAGCACATAGTTTGAATACAATTTGAGATAAACGAACAAACCAAATCACCTAAACCTTGGATGGCCCAGCATTTTAGCCTTGTGCATAATTGATGGTTTGAGAGCATTAAATTGGTTACACACCCACTTTCACATTTCGGAGTAAAGCATGAACAGTTACTGGCAATGGACTGTACCTTGCTTTGCACCCAATTAGCTATTTGGTGGTGTGGGGATTTTCAAGGTATTGCAATGTTTAACAGACCAAAGTGAAGACAACATAATACTGTACCACTATAGCAACTACAGTGGAATTTTGTAGCAAATATCACTGATGAAGGTTAGCCACAGTAAGGGATTCAGACAGGCGAACGATACTTACATACAATACAAATTAACTACAACTAACCAATTCAGTACTTTAACATGCCCACTGGTCATGTCAGAATGAGTAAGTAAGTAAGTAAAGTTTATTTATATAGCACCTTTCACAGATAAAAATGACAAAGGGCTTCACAAGAAAATGCAATGCAATACAACAAAGTGAGATACACCAAATTAAAACATAGATAGGATACACAAAAAAAACATAAATTAGAGAACCTTAAAACCCTTGTATAAGTAAAAGCCTGTTTAATTCAACAGAATTGAAACAACGTAGAAAGGGAAGCGATGGATGAAGTCACTCGATAAAATGTGTTTACTCAAACGTGTGAATTTAGGTACAGTTTGCATTTGGTTTTAACAATGCGACATAATTTAAGCTAAATAATAAGCTAAAAAGCTAAAGTTACTGTTACTCAAATTTTGTCTTTATTAACTGTTGAAATTAAATTGATTTTTTTTTACTTTTACTTTAGTAACTTTAACAACCCCATCAACCTCACCCCCCACTTCCTGAGAGAAAATAGCCTGAGAATGATGTGATCTGCAGAAAAGGCTCTGAGCTTTGTATAATAAACAGTTCACATACGGGAGCCCTGCAGAGAAATTCCTTCAATTAAACGGATGCAAACTTTCATTGTCTTCACACACATTTACAGGCACAGTAACGCACACACACTAACATATACACACGCGCAAAGCCACCAATCTTTTAATGGCTAATAAGTACAAAGAGTTTATTCCTGACCTTTCACATCCTCTTCAGTAAAGTCTCCATAAAGAGGATTCATGGGTGTTATTTTGTTGGTTCATGACTGCTGAAATGATTGTGCCCTGTGCGTCTCTCAGCTGTATTAGTCGAGTGTAATAGAGTATGAATCACACTCTCTTGTAAGTGTCTGGATTAAGCACATATGGGATTTACACAGTCTTCTTCCATTATCCTTCTGCCCACTGGGCTGCCTTGTGCATTTGTGTGTTCACGCGCTGTGTGTGTGTGTGTGTGTATTTTTGCATACAGTAAGTGAATGCATGCATGTGCAAAGTATTTCAATTTTCAACCATTCACATTTTCACATACCTACCTTTTTCAGAAAGAGCATCAGTAAAAAGTTGTATTGAACATCAAATTCAACAGTTGATGTTCTCTGCAGGTTATTCCATATCACACCAGGGGTCAGGCTTGGGGGTCTATTTCATGGCATTTCCAGTGCAGAGCTCTGAGATTGGAAATGAAAAATCAGCCAAGGACTCTTCTATTATCAGAAAAGCAAAGGGATACTACTGAGGCCTCAGAATTGCATTGCTGTTTTGGGTCGGTTGGTTGGTGTGTGTGTGTTTGTGTGTTTGTGTGTGTGCGCTTTGGGAGTTGTTGTGCTGAATGTGGCAAATTCAGATGCACATGCTGATGGGAGCACTGAGATGGTGAGTGTTTCCAAAGTGCCACTGGCAGTGTGAGAAAGGAAAGATGTCTCAGCTGCAAACGCCTTTGAGCACAGTAGGTTTCAGATTAATTTTCCTTGCTGCCTGTTGGGGAGAAGAAGATGGGATTAGGGCAAGCACAGAGTTGCTCAAAAATACAACCCCGTTTTACCAACTTTTTGCATACTTTGCTCTGTTGCAATTAGTTGAAAAATATCTGTTTTGGTTCTTTACATACAAGAACTTGTTTTTATAAAGTTCAACATGCACCTTCTTTAAAGTTAGTGGTTGATTTCAAATAAATATTATAAGTATTGTACAATTGTACAAATATTGTTTTATTTATAAGTCAATGCAGAAATTTTAACTGGAAGATTATTTTGAGTGTTGAGTCCTCAAGTATAAAACACGTCTTATTATGTGAGTTATTCAGTGCAGTGTAAACTAAGAGGTGATTCATAGAAAATATTTAGGTATTTAATATTACAGATTTATACATATGTTGGCAACTATCCCAAAAATATCAGCTGAATCTGTTGTCTAAGTCAACAGATTGTTGTCTGTGCACATGTGCCTGCACGTGCATGTATTGCATCTCAAAGAGTGTGACTTACATCCTCTAATAAAGTCAGAGCATTAGCATAAACATATTGGTTTTTCAAAGACAAATGCAGTAACTGACTCCATTACAGTCCTTAGAGTGGTGCCGGTTTCGCGGCTGTTGTTGTTTAATGTCAGTGCTGAAGCTCACTTCTAAGACGTTTAGTTCGATGAAAGAGACTCCTCTTGTCTTCCGTCCTCTCGAAGGTGCTCCAATGGCTGTGAAGAGTTGTTTGAATTTCAAATAAGACATAGTCCCGAAAGTAGCCAATTTTGTCCTTTCGATCACTTACCACTGAGGGACTTAAGCTTTGGACCGACAGTGAGAGAGAGATGAGCACTGGGCAAGAGGGATTATCTCTTTTATAGGATTCAAAAGAGGCTAATATCTTTTTACAAATTGCTCTTTTGGTTTCATGTAATTCAAGACTTGATAATAGCTTTATTTCCTGGATGGAGAAATTTTGCAATGAGGCATAATTACAATTTCTTCGTTATTCCCATACTAGAAAGACCCTATGTGTAATTACTTTCCAGGCTAAATTTGCAGGCCTATTTAGTGGACTCATCGTGTGTGAGCACTGGCTGAGGTATGACATTTAAATCATTTATTCAACACGGTTATTGTAATTTGCTAACCCTTTTTCATCCCACTTCTTTTCCAACACCCACATCTTTATTTTCATTTTCAACCTGCAGTCCACCCTTGATCCCTTTCCCTTCTCTCTAATTATCTGGCCACCCCTGCTTTCCAGAGTCTGGCAGGATCATGGTTTTCTGTCCTTACAATCATCATAAAGGATACTACTACAGCACACATTTGGTTTACCTGAATATATCATAGCTTTTTCCAAAATGTGGCTTAATGCAGCAGGGAAATGTATTGGCAGATGTATGGAAACAAAAGGTGCTGGATGCGTTTCTCAGGTAGGATGTCAGTTGTTAGCGTTGTGACATTAGGGTATCGGGGTGTCATGGTAGAGAGAATCTGGTTGCACTACAAGATGAAACAGACATTGCTTGCTTCATAGTAGTGGAATAATTATTTCTTCAAGGTCATATTTCAAGAGTCTTGGGTTTATTTTGGAAATAACTGCATTTTTATTCAGTTTTGACCTCTTTCTGACATTAGGAAATGATTTTCAGCATGTACATTGGCAACGTATCCCCCTTTTTTGCATTATTTAATAATCATTTTTTTATTATGGTTTAATTTCATTTGATTTAAAAGTTTAATTTTTAAAAGAATCATAAGGTTAATTTAATAATTACTTATTATATTACACTTTTGAAATATGGGCCAACAGTGTTTACATTAACAAATGCAATATCAAATTAACATTACTTCTCCATTACCACTACATGACCTCGTGCATGATTCAGTTAATTACACCAGTATTCGTCCATACTATATCTTATACTGTTGAGTATTTATTTGTATACATCGGAGATGACACCTTGGCAATGAAATTATCCAGACATAACAAATATGCAATGCAGTTATACAGACATTACTGTAACAACATGCTTGATTTATGTTTTAAAATGTTGCCAGATGAATGCAAATTTTGAGGCCACATTTATGGTTTTGAGATAGATTGGTCTTGGCTCATGCTGTTTCACGGAGAAGACAGACCGTGAAAAGGTCACAGTGACTGTGAATTTCTCCTCAGTCTGAACTCAGTGAGTCACCCCACACATGCATTTGGTACATTAGTATAATACAGTTTTGTCTACATATGTATAGTAACAGTATCTGAAGCAATAATAAGTTGATGATGTTTGCAAAATTACTAAAATGTCCATCGTACCTGCACTGGACATCTCTGCCAGCGCTGTGCCATCTGCAGATTGATTTCTTAATCTGTTTAAACATTAAGATTAGTGTTATGGGTGAACAGCTAAGGGCCAACTGCTCGTTTTAAGACCCCTGAGCTGCTGAATACGAAGCTATTCGGGTCCTCAGATGTCAAATATTCAGCTGTCTGAATCAATTTGCTGGCTGTTTGTGGTTGTGTGTTGTGTGTTTGTGTGTGTATGTAAGTGCACATATGTGTGTGTGTGTGTGTGTGTGTATGTATGTGGAATGTCAAGCATTCCACCTCCCCTAGTATGCAACCATGAAAGCTTTGATGCATTCAGAGTATCTGTGCCTGAGCAATTTAGGGGATAGGCTTTTAAAAGTTTTCCAAAGTAAATAACAAAATAAGAAATGCCTGACAGACTTTTTATTTAACAGATAGCAGAACTTTCTCTCAAAATTTAATCTTAGCAGGAAAGTTAAACTTTTGAGACAGCTGTCTTTTTTTTTTCCTGGAAGAGTGCCTCTGTGAAACATCCTTTCATATCGGCCTGAAGATTGGTACGGTGTTCTCTCTGATAGAAAAAAACTTGACTGTAAATCTCCAAAGATCCCTAACAAGTCCCCCTTCTCCAAGACAAGGACCATAAAACATGAGAGGATGAAAAAGAGGAAAAAGGAGACGGAATGTAGGCCTTGGTGGGATAAAGGAGAGGAATTAAGGAGGCATTTTATGAGAGCTTTCACTTGCGGTTATCCCCTCTGAAAGACACAGGAAAACTTCTCTTTGACCTTGAGCATTGTGCTTCTTCTATCTTTGCCACCTCTCTTTGCACATTGTGTGTCTGAGTGTAACATTCAGCTTTTAATAAAATAAGCTCAATGCAGCTGCTACTTGCATTGTATTTAGAGGTGCAGACAGGTATAATAATTAAAAGCAGAGATCTGTATAGTTGTCAGTGACTGTGTGTGTTGCCTGTGGAGAAACCGGTGTCAGGTAAATGTCAACTTTGTTTCTTCTGCTATACAGCTGTAAAGCAGGTTAGGCTGAGAAAGAGACTACACTATCATATGAAACAGTTATTACTGCCATTATTAGTAGAGTCACATATCATATGGGAGGTGGAGAGAAAAATAGCTGAGGCAAATGGGAATAATTAGCTCACACTTACTGGCAGGCTTATTCTCCCTTTCTTCCAGGAAAAAGTTCTGGAGCACCGGCATGGGGAAAGGAAACCATATTTTCTAATAGGATTAAAAATCAAGAATTATTTTTTGAGGCTTTTTCAAAGCATTATCAAGAAGAACATGTGGCTCTACAAATATTTGCCACTTTCCTTCAGAAGCTTTTCAAAGTCATTTTGAAGGATGGCTGTAGTGGGTACCCTATAAATATGAAACTCCTTATAGACCAAGGTACCTGTTCCTCTACCCTTGAGCTGGAGGGGGAAAAATGTATCGCTATGCAAAATACAATAGGGTTTATAGGCAAGAGCTCTCTCCTCACTGACCTGCTTCTCACAAGGACTTAATGAAGTAGGGCTGGTGGAGGTGTCCCACTGAACTCGGCACGGCAGGTAGAAACTGATGAAAGAAAATCATTTCGGTGACAGGAAAAATCTCCACAAGCCAATTACTGTATGGAGTGTGGCACATTTTCCATTCTGAAAAGCCGGTGTGCCTTGGAACGGTATAACAGGTAATGGAGGTTGAGGAACGGCTGAGATACAGAATATACATTAAGCTATTCAATAAACATTGCATTCTGTTTGCTTCTCTCTCTCTTTCTCTATCGCTCCTTCACACTCACACACACACACACACACGCAGACAAACTCAAGTCCCCACATGGGTTGTTGACAAGGAAAAGAGAACAGTCACATCCAGACACAGACGAATGTATATTCTGAAATTTGCACTTTTCTCATTATAAAACTGTGTCACTTGAATGAGCAAACACCTGCCAAGGTTCTATACTAATACATACTCTGTCCCTGGATAGATGAAAGGACAGGGAGGGGGGGAAGAAGGGGAGGCCCATGGAGAGGATGGGAGGAAAGGGCAGGAGGGAGATAAAGGGGCAAAGTTCAGACCCAAACATACATCCACATTGGTTAATGTGCACGTAGCTTATTAAGACTCATATTTACATTTACTGGTTGGTGTCGACCTCTCACGGCCATAGTAATCATGACAGGAGCAAAAGAGGAAGTCAGATGACGTAGTATAAATTACCTGGAGGAGGAAATGAGTGTATTAGTATTATATTCTAAAAATAAAAAAAAGTATAAAGTTCATTTAATAGTATACTGTTAGTATAATGTTAATATATTTATTCTATAATTTTACAATGTTCATCATCATTTCATATAATAATATACTATAAAGCTTTTCACTAGTCTAATATAAATTCCAGTTAAACAAAACAGCAGTTTCTTTTTGTGGGTTGTTTTCATTTATTAAATCATTCATTGTTGGAATAATTCATCAAGAAAATGGTCTCTAATGTGTTAATGCTAATTTCTAACTCATTAATAATCATAACCATCAATGCAGAACTATGAGGTCAACAGTGAAAGTTTGCGTAGTAGGTCAAACTTTCAGCCCCATCCAGGCTGTGATTGGTCTAACAAGGACATTAATGAGCATTTCAACTTTATGAAAAGTTCACCATGTTTCAGCAAAAGGCATCTGATATAGCTAAATGCCCAGCTAGCCAAAGGCAAACCTTCCTTATATCATCACTATCTTCTGTCTCACTGCTTCAGCTGCAGACGTTCAACTCTGTCGCTGTTTTTGTAACATTGTAACAAGCTGCACAAGCGGCCACTAGTGACCGGAAAGTAATATTACAAAGAGTTCGGTTTAGACCTGCTATATCTGAAAAGTGCAATTAGATATCTTCTGTTATGAATGGGTGATAATGTAACAACAACTACGACAAAGCAGGAGGAACATCGCTTTTCCACTTTACCTGCTTCACTGCCTCCACTGCGGCTTCTCTGCTGTCGGCTGTGTTTGACTATTCGCTTATGGGTGTACTCTGTATTCCTGTAAAAATAAATGAATCTTTACTGTATAAATTGAATTAGGCTACCTATTAATACAGTAGTCGAGGTAATCGATTACGTAAATACGTTGACTCGCATTACGCGTGTCGACGCGTTGCCGCATCCGGTGTCAGCAGGGATTGACAAGCTCTAGCTACAAGACCACGCCTTCGACCGTCTAAAGTTTGGGAGCATTTTAGACAGACACTCAACAACATGCTGCTCTGTGAGCTCTGTGAACTGGAAATAGCTTCACTGCAGCACAACTGCTGTCCACGAATATGTGAAGCAGCATGAACACCTGAACCGAAAGTATCCCAGGGCACTGACGGCAGCACCGCAAATCGTGTTTACTTTCTGTGTTCACATAAGCACGGCACATTATCAGCACAAGGACACGTAGTCCATTAAAATTTATTTCTTCATCGCCTTCATGTTAAAAGTAATTTTTGCTCCACTGCTGTCATGGTAAAGTAACGTTACACAGTGTGTCATCTAACGTTCGGACGTTTCATATTTTCTGTTTATTTAATGGCCACATATGAGGAAGAGCTAAATCTGATATTACAGACAATCTGTTACTGTCTGTACAGTGTGTGAATCGTTCCAGTTGTTTTCTTTGCCCACACTGATGCAGAAATACATTTGATTATCATACCGCATCACTCAATATTGAAATAAATCCATGTCAGAAAGTTTGAAGTAAAGTAGCCTAATTAATGGCTGTTATTGTTATTATCACAACACATCAGTGATGTGGAAATTGGATTCATTTTAAGATTTGCTACTACTGTCATTATTCCAATGTGCTTCATCAGGATGATTGAATAAAATATTGATTTATTAATTAGACATGTTTATTTTGGATAGATCGTCATGTTAATTGAGTTAGGCAATATTTTTTTCTTTATAATACACAAAATTAGTTGTTAGATTAATCGACTAATCAAAAAAATCATTGTTAGATTAAACGATTTGAAAAATAATTGTTATGTACAGCCCTACACACATGCATACACATGCCATGTTTACTCAACTGCTGCTTTTAATGATGGAGGGGAGAAGCTGTGGAAAGCTGCTAGATATGCAGCTATTTAGCTACAAGTATGTGCACACCTTCTACGTACTACATAGACCTCGATGTACGATGATATGTTGCAACTGTGTGAGGCTCTGACAAAACCATCAGCTGTGGTGTGATAATAGATTTAGGTGTCTCTAAAGTCACTTTCAAACCTTTACTTTGGTTGCTTGAGACAAAAAGGAATGATAATGAATGCCTTTTAGTTGCTCTGTCACAAACCAAGTGTTGTAAAAATGAAGGTTAAATGATTTTTGGACATTTTTGTAGTCCTGCATGTCATCCTGCATCCTGGGGTAATAATAGTGATCAAAATAAAACACTGGTATTATATATATATTATATATATATTATAAAACTAGTAACTATGTTTGGAGCAGGGGTTGTTGTGTGTGTCTTTGTGATTGTGTGCTTGGGATGCATTCATGGGTTGTCAAATAGCCGGATATTCCTAAAATACAGTACAGAATATTTGTAATTTGCTCTAAGCACAGGCAGACACAAGTGGTTTTCTTGCTACTGGTTTATTGAAGTCCTTGCTCCAAATCCACCGTGAAAACTAATAAAACAACATTGACGAGAACATATAAAAATGATGTTAGCCACATCAAGGTCTGCTTTAGCCACCATGAAATTTTTCATCGGAACACACACAAGTCCATGCTATCTGCTGCCCGCTGGTGTTGAGCAACAGTACAACTCATGCGAGAGCAGCCCAACAACACTTGTAAGTGACTTCAAAATAAAAGCATAAATAACAAATGTTACTTAAATAGAAAAAGGGAAGTATACAAATTACAAAAATGTAATTGCAACTTACAATGTTGTTAAAACCAAAAAACAAAGAAGCGTCTTTCATGGAGGGAAAAAAAAGCATTGCTGAGAGAGAGAGGTGAAATGTTGATCCAAAAGAGGAAATGATTTGGTGGAAATTGCCATGCACACTTTTTATTGACCTGTTACTTATTAATTGTTCAAATATTATGATTGAATGTAACATCATACAGACCTTGTGATTGTATCCATTCACAGTCAATTTCAATTGGACTGATTCACTAGCTGATTGAACGTCTACCCACAGAATAAAAACGTCACTTTAAATTTAAAAGAAACAAGACATCTTTGACCTTCTATCTGTGCAGCTTCTCTCTGTCTCACTGTCACACATTTTCAAAAATGAGCCTTTCTTCTCATCATCTGCAGATTATATTGAAAAGAGATTGGTGATCCACTCTGTTTTGTCCATTTCTGAATATACTTTATGGGAACAGAGAGTGTTGTGGCTTTGGTGTTATGGCTGTTTACTATGTTATCTGATCAGTCATGATCAACATCAACACTGCTCCTCTGAGCCGACGGTCATCAGCGCTCACATTAAGATGAGAAATTTTTCTGAATATCAAGCTGTATCTGCTTTGGCCAAAAAAAACACTGTATGGTTGTTGCAGAAACAAATAAAATGGACCAGTACAGCTTTGCTTTCAGTCTCCCTTTCTATACACACAGAGAGACACAGACTTAGGCTAAATTAACAAAAAATATGGTTGTACATTCAGTAAATAGTTACTGTGGAATACAAACCTCCACTCTTTGATGTTGACGTCGTCCTCCACGAAAACATTCAGGACTGTCGGCACTAATGGTCTCTAATGGATGGCAGGCAGCTGCAGCACCTTTGCAGACAAATAGCAAAGGATACATTCCTGTCCTCTATTCTCTCTGTCGATATCCAACCTTTCACTGGGCATAGAATGAGAGATGGCAACATTGCTAGGGAGAAGAAAAGTGAGAGGGAAAAAAAGAGAGACAATAAATGGAAGACTTTGTACGTTGTACATTTAATGGAAAACTCTTGAAAAAAATAGGAGTCATCTGTACTGTATGTGTGTTCGCTCCTTTCTTATTACCTCCGCCAACGAGGTTTAGTTTTTGGTGCCTTTTGTTTGTTTGTTTGTCTATCCACAGGATTACGGAAAAATACTACTACGACTACCCAAATAATTCGCTTTTGTTAACATTGCAAGATAATTGTATGTCTATGGAAAAATGAAACAATGACTTAACAAAACATACAACAAAACATAACCGCAACCTCAAACATCACTGTAGAAACAAAGGCAGCAGGTATATAAGAAATAAAACATTTCCTCATACCTAAACAAGCAAATAGGTTGTTTGCCTCCCAAAACAGCATATATGACCGTTTCCCTAAAAGACATATATGACTGTTGGGAAGTACCAGTTCAGTACAAGATTTACGTAAGTCACATGACATAAATCTCTTAACTCACATGACTTACATCACATGAGTTTAGTTTGATTTCACCTCTGTCTCCTCTGTGAAAGTCCTGAGTTTGGCCAATCAAGCCACCACTTCCGCCTCCTTATGCGCACTTTCTTACTCTTTATACTACAACACCTGACTTCCTCCTTTGCAACTGTTATACTGCCACTAGAGGTCACAGCCACAATACAATCGTTTTTCTGGTGAGGACAGGCTGAAGAAATAAGCAATCTGAGAATTTCTGTAGGCTATTAATCCGGAATTCCAGACTTTCTAACCTACACGAAGTACGTAAATGTAAATACTGTAATTCTAATAGTTCAGGAAATATATCCAAACATACATTAGTGGTTGCTGTTGTGGTTTTGCATATCATAGAAAGTTGTACTACTGGCCTTGGTGGAGGTCTGCGCTCTCCGATTGCCCTTCTAGTTATTGTATATGAAATCTTGGTTTTCATGTTTTAAATAAATCACGTTTATTGTAATGTCAGCCATATACATTATTATAATGTATATGGCTGATTTATATTAAATGAGACAAAAAAGCTATGATACTATCATAAATCTAAGAATTTAAAGACACAATTTAGAGTCTGGATGGATAAAATAATGAAACACAAAACCATCTTGGCAGTATTGTTTGTCATATGCTGTCCAAAGGGTAGTTTTTGACTGAATTATAGTATATATATAGTTATATCATTATTTAATGGTGATATGCATCGCCTTTCATGTTTCTAAATCCAGCCCGAATCCATGCTTTAAGGGGGATCAGGATGATCCTGCTTTTTGGCATCTAAACTATCCTAATCACCGCCTGTAGCCACTGAAAAAATGCAGAAACAACACTTTATGCAAGATTGCATTACTAAATCCAGATTCCAGTCTAAATGATCAGAATCTTTAGATTCAGTTAAACTGGAGTATTGAAATCCTATATTATTATCTGTGTTCATTGATGTATCATGCAGGTGATGATTGACAGGAAGTTTTGATATTAATAGTTATTCAATCAACTTGCTTCAGCCTAGTCACGTTACAATTAGACCCTATCATTATAAACACGAACGTCATCATCACAGCTTTTCAAATTATTGAGTTCATGTTGTCATTACCTTGCTTAGGTAGTCAGAACAAGTCAGAATATTCTATATAAGAAACTATCTATCTATGTCTGTTCCTCACTCTCACACAAACAACTTCCCAGAATGGGCTGTTGAGGAGAGGAAAGGAAGAAAGCTGAGTTGCATCGTGACAGCTAGCAAGCCAGCCACAGTAAATGTATTTTCTGACATTTGCCTGCTCTTACTTCCTTGCCCAAAGCAAATAAGACAACAGTTGAAAAGAAGCATTGTTTAACTTGTACACATCCACAGGTTAGTGGAGCTGCCTGAGTCGACAGAATGAGGTCTGTGGGGGTAGGAGAGAAAGTGAGAGACTGACTGAAAGAAAGACAGAAAGAAATACAGAGCCAAAGATAATCTATTCTTTGTCTATTCTAAGTCCAAATAGTCTATTCTTTGTCTTAGTTCATTATTTGATTAGAACAGGTGTATACAGTTGTGTGTATACATACTGCATGAAAGATAACAACTATCTTTTCAGGACAGTTATCACCATTAACTGAACTGGCAGTGCGTTAGACTAAATCTAATTTGGGAAGTCTTGCATTGATGGCCATGTGTACTCATACATGCGCACAGGAAACAGCAATGTGCTGTCACCGGTGACAAGCCTAAAGATATGTCATGTGCTCATATCAACATGTCACGCCTGCTCAGGCTCAGTACACAGCATGCAGAGATAACCGGTGTTTTGAGGAAAGGGTAGGGACAGAACAAATGCAATAATACATGGAAGAGAACAGCTGTCGCTTAGCCAAACTGATTACAACTCTACTGCCATTTACTGTAGGTGTTTAGCCTGGAACCAGCAAAGCAAAGCTAGCCATCCCTTGGCAGACAAAATAACATGAGATAGTGTGCTCCCTGACATTTCTCTTCATTTGTCAGGTCTGTGATTATTGCAGCAATGCAAACACAGAAGCTGTAAAAAAAAAATGCAGCTTATGTGCCTAACACCTCAAGGGCTATACATTTACCACATAAAACACAGCTGATACTATAGCTGTTGGCATTAATTTAATCAATCAAATGCAAGTCTTCAAAAAAACAGTGAATTGCCACAAGTTACATTTTAAACAATGATAAAGTCTGTACTAAATGTTACTGTTAAGGTTACTTGACTGTTTCTATAATCAACGTCCTTGGAAAAAGTTATATTTTTGCCATAACTTTTTATAGATTTGTAATTGATTGACAAAGTATAAACTAATTAAGGTTTGCATTGTAGTTTGAGAAAAAGTTGTGGGTTGAGGAAGTTTAAGGGGGGGTTTACCCATTTTTATACAGTCTATGGGTATGCTACTATGACAGATAGGCTAACATGATATATAGGGAACAATGACAATGACACAGCAAGTAATGCAACTAAGACATTAGCTAAGCAAACTGTCACTACAGCTGCTGCTGCGAAGCTAACATGCAGATAGGACGAGACATTCCATAGCCAACACACCAGCTCCAGTCCAGACAGCAACACTCACAACTCTCCTGCTAACTAGAGCTAACATCACAACAACAACATCTCTTGGCAAACTAGAAAGTAAGATGAATGTCCGTGGGCAAGTCATTTAATGTTACCTGACACACAAATGATGGCTGGGTCCTGAGTCACTTTGTTTGTTTATCATTTGCAGACGCCAGATTTTTTTCTGCACACACACAGAACTCACAGCTAACCAACAACGAGGAGATATTTGTTGAATTTGACATGTATTAAATTAGAATCGCGTACCCCACCTTTAAGGCTTTAGGATGTTGAAACACAGTTTCAGTTCTTTAGATACCTCGGGTATCATTTCTCACCATTCAGCCAGCCACTCTTTAAAGTGCTCTACAAACAGACTGTCTAATGGCCTTTAGTCTTCAGATCTTTGTAGAGAGGTTACAACAGCAGGGTGCTCTATTTTTTATATGATTTCTCATAAATTACCATAAGATAAGAATATTCTTTCATGTGGCTTCACATGAAAGAAAACATAAACACCTGTACACAAAATAATAATGCCTCTTTTCTGCTGAGCCCTGAACACGCACACACACACTGCACTTGAACGAGGATTGCGCCAAGTCACTTTGATGGAGAGCGAAAGAAGCCTTGGCTGCTGATATTAAATAAGATTTGTAGAAAGGCGTTATACTTGCAAAAGGAAGGCTTAAATGAATCTCCCGAGCAGCTAAGGCCACACAAATGGAATGAGTGAAATTTGTATGCGCTGAACGATTGACCAGGTCTTTTTTAATGTAAACCTGTGTTTTTGTAACATTTTCAAGGTGTCACCACATTCTAAAATCTTGATGCATGCTCCCACGTTATGACAGATATGTATATAAGTATAAAGTCTACTTTGAAGACCGCGGAGTATCTTTCAACAAGCCATCCCATTTCAGCAGATCCATTTCAACTCTCACATCTCACCAAATTCTCATTAGGCCTCTTTCTCAGCCTGTTATTGCAGTATTGATTTCCATTCCAGTTATGCCTTTTGCAAGATTACATTTTCATATAAGAAAAATGTCAATGGTGGTTTCCAACAGAGAAGGCTGTATGAGTATGCGTTTCCGTAGAGGTGTACTGATACTTTAATTTTCAGATTCAACAGAAAATTCAGTTTCGGGGTCACGTTGTGAGACGATTTTTGATTGTTTATGAATTTAAATCTATTCATTCATACATAACACTACACAGCTTGGTTAGCCAGGCACGAGCACTATTTTTATTTAAAAGTAGTAAACATAGAAAATGAGCCTTGCACATTTTGGCATTGCAATAACCCTAACAAACCACCAAGTTTACCCCTTCAAAATGAATGGGCAAAATTGCATTTTGTTTTGCAAACAGCTGTAGTTATATAGCAGTTCACTTAGCACATTTGTAAATAATGCCGAAAGCCAAATTGTCCATTGTGTTGGGGGGCATTACTGTGTGCTGTCTGGCATATTAGTAGTGTTACACTTGGACAAGACTAATGTGTGTATGGTTAAGATGCCACTCTGCTGTTGTTTTGTCAACAATATGCACATTTTTAGCATCATATAATAGAGGAACTGCTTTCCTGTGTCGCTGTTCCTACTGCTGCCATTCTGCATTCGTTAATGTCTCTCAGTGTGCCTCCTCTACTTTGTCCATCTTTGTCTAAAATTCAGAAGAGCAACATGATATGCAATACAAAAAGCATGGTATAAACTAGTTTTACCAACTAAATTGCTTCTCAATATTATTTTGTATCAAATGTTACAATTGTGCATTAAAACCACAACACTCGGATCATACTGTGGGGGTTGAAGTGTGTCTCCCAACAACACTGCTGAGATAGCCCGCGACACTTTAGTTTGCTGATAGTTAAACAGTTTGTGATGTGTACTAACTCACTGTCTGTCTCTCTGTCCAGCTTTAAGGGACAACAGGATTGAGCTGGTGCGTGCATCATGGTCTGAGTTGACCATCAGTATCAGTGATGTCACGCTGTCTGATGAAGGCATGTACACCTGTTCCCTCTTCACCATGCCTGTCAGAACAGCCAAAGCCTACCTAACTGTTCTAGGTAAGTAGATCTAAACATGCATGAATGAAGGAAATGTTAATTTGTGTATACTTTTGCATAACATTAGTCTGTAATAACCTAGTTTGTCGGTGAACACACATTTTGTCTACCTGTCTGGTTTATCATAATAAACAGCGTTTGAACAACAGGTATGACTTTGTTGCTTTCAGCTGTGGAGCACACACAGCAATCTCATGTGGGTGGTTATTGAGAAGAAGAGAGCAATCCCTCTAGTGGTTGCAATGCCTTATGGTTTATGTAGGCTAGTGTTTGTAGAGAAAATGGTATCTCTGCATTTTTTATACCAAATTCTCCCCCTATCATTGTTGAACATACAAATGCAGAAGAGAGAGGCTCTTGTTATTTGACTCTTATCAGCTGACCAATATTAAAAAAGTTTTGTGTGGAAGTATTAGGTCTTAAAGCAATACATCAACAAACATAAGATGGCCCCAAAAATGCAAGGTATGGTGCATTGCCAATAGATGTAGTTAGCAAAAATGTGTTAAACGGTTTTAATTAAAGTAGCTGGACAGTAAGGCCATGGGCCAAGGAAAAAGTGAGTGTTTTTGTGCACATCCTAGAATATTTCAAAGGTTTGTTAACATTCTCAGACAGGACAATTTTTTTGCCAAATCTGGTACTGTAGTGAAATTATTTGACACCTGTATGCAGTGATTCTGTCATAATGTTTATTCCATTTTGTGTGTGTTCATTTCAAAACATTAATACTAAAATAACACCTGTGCAACCGGGGTTTAAGCTTTGAGTGCTCTGCAGTTACAAGATATGTTTTTGGTAGATTTTTCAGTTTAAGCAATTTATGGTTTTGTTGTGGGGTTGTTTTATTCGCAATCAATTGACTAGGGTTACAAATAGCCTGCATCTGCAGACAAATAAAAACATACTGTTAGGCCCTCTAGTAATGTTTGTGTTGCGATCATCGCCCCACACAAATATTGTCTCATTTCCTGCCACTGGGCTTATTATCTTGCCAATTAGTTTTCGCTAATGTTAATAGATGTGCTAGTGCACTCCAGGACCATTAGCTGGCTCTCTGTGTTAACAAGCATTCCGAGAATTAGAGACATTAAAGGCTATTGCTCAATAAGGATATGGAGAAAATTATTTTTTGCAATACTGAACAATAGTTAATGGTGCAAGCCAGGAAACAGAGAAGGAGATTTAATGAACATAGAAAATCGTCTGGGAATGGCCTGGTTTATCTGGGAATAAGCAGAAGAAAATGAAAACTGGAATATATGTGCAATGAAATGAGCTTCACATTCAAATCTTCTCAAAATATTTTGGTGAATAACTATAAACGTGCTTAAATATTGCCATTAACACAATTGAAAATTGGGAATCATGAATGCTTATTAAATGCATATTTAGAAAATGTGTAAATAACCATAAAGCAGTGTGATCACAAAAACCACAAGAATTATAAGTGAAATCCAGTTTTTCATCACGCATCAGAAATCGAGCTCTTTTTCATGTCGTGAAAACGCCGTTGGTCGTGCTTTAACAGTCATGCACACACACACACACGAATACACCACAGCACAGGCAAATGGTGCACAAATGAGCAGAGAAACACACGATGCTCTACACTCACACACACGATCGAGAAGGATTAAAGCTTTGCAGCCTCTAGCCACCCAAGGGGAACGTGACTGTATATGAACATTGAATTTGATCTGTTCTCGTTCAGTCTGGGAGAAAAACCATGAAACACTTTTCTGAGTCAAGACACACTTACTCATTCACTTACTAACACACGCACCACAGTGCTTAGTTAGATTTAGTGACACTTGTACTCTACGCACTTGAAAACTATGCATTGAACCAATTTACATTGAAAATTACATGTTAGATGAGGAGGGATAGGGCTCACAGCATATGGTATCAACCAAGTAGCAGCAGTTAGGATTGTGTTTTTTGTTCCTTCAAGATGTAAAACACAAAACAGGAGGACCTTTAAGTCTGGTAATAAACCTTACAGGAGACAGTGAGACAGACAAGGCCAGAGTCAGTCAATGGCATTGACTGACAGACCTTTCAATCACTCAGCCTGAGGCAGACTTATTGCCCATTGACACTAGAAGGGCAGGCACTACACACTTAAAACACTCATTATTGGAAAGGCCAGTAATTAACATTTTGTGAACAACCTCGTGGCCTGTTCTGTGGTCACAAGCATTTGTTTACCCACATGTACACACTCAACCACAGCATCTTGCTATCTGCATTCTTGGTAATGGGCATCTCGGGCAAAGCACTCCTGTGGTTCAAATCCTACCTCTCTGGGCATTCCCACGATGCATCTTGGCGAGGACAAATGTCCACCGATCATTCGTTTGCATGGTTTCTCTTACCTCTGCTAGGCAGACAATACACAACTCTACCTGTCCTTACCACCTGACCCCACCGATTCGGCACAGATCACGATTTTCTCTCAGACGTATCCGCATGGAAGATTTAAGTCTTGGTCATCCTAGCCGAGCAATCTATCTGGTGAGAAACTTGGGTGTCATGATTGATGACCAACTGTCCTTCTCAGACCATGTTGCTGCTGTCTTTTGGTCGTGCCACTTTACTCTATACAACATAAGAAAAATCAGGCCCTACCTATCTCCCACCCATCTTCGGGTACAGGCCATGGTTATCCCTCGCATTGACTACTGCACCGCCCTCCTTGTGTGGCTTCGAGCTTGTGCAATGAAACCCCTACAAATGGTCCACAATGCGGCGGCACATCTGGTTTTCAATCAACACACCACACATTAACACACACAAAAATAAACACATTTTTCAAAATATACCTTGTGCTATTTATCCATGAAGATATTTTTGGTCTTCTTTTGTAGGTGCTTTTTCTTTAGTAGAGAATAGTTCACACCAAGGTCTGTAGAGTACCCAGAGAAACCTGGACATTGGTTCTGGAAAGACACATTGCTGTTGAATTTTTTTGAATGCAATATTTAAATTCTGTGAGCATCACAAACAAAACTTTATTCACCTCTGTTGTATTTGAGTTGAGGCAGAGTCAGATATCAGAAAAACTATGTGCATGGCTAGATACCACTAGATGCATGTGAGAAAATATGTTTCTTTGTAATTTGGCTGAACCGACCCAGAAGGGGATGGCCCAGTGGTAAAAGAGACCATTCCCCTATGTGTCAGCAAGAATCCTCCCTGATGTGTTATGGGAATTTTCTGCTGCTGTTTCAGGAAAGTGAGTGAATAAACACAAAAAACTATTGAAAATGATTTGGATAAAATACCAAACTTTTAAATAAATGTGCAATGAAATGAGCTTCACATTAAAATTATCTCAAAATATATTCGTGTATAAATACAAACATGCTTATCTATTACTATTAACAGAGTTTTTAAAACAACAATTTAAATAAATCAATAAAATTATTAAATGTAAATGTTTCTCTGTAATTTGGGTGAACGGACCCAGAAGGGGAAGGCCAGCGGGTAGAGAGACCATCCACCGATGTTTCAGCAAGAATCCTCCCTGATGTGTTCTCGAGCAAGACTCCTCAGGGATTCTGCTCTTTAATATCCCTGCAGGAGGGCGGGCTGGAGGAGAATTTTCAATAAGGAAAATAATAATATTATTTTTGCATAATGACTTACTGCTGTGTGTGAATTAGTTTCATCGCTGTGATTTCTGTTTCATCCTTCAGGTGTGCCAGAGAAGCCGGAGATCGACGGCCTGACAAAGCCTGCCATGGAGGGAGACCACATCACTTTGACCTGCATCACTCAGGGCAGTAAGCCTGCCGCCGACCTCCGCTGGTTCAGAAATCAAAAGGAGGTCAAAGGTATGTAACATCTGTTTATTGGATTTCGTAATTCATCACTAGCTGTGTTTACATGGATATATAATATTCCACTAATAACTGGAATAATAGCCCAATCAGAATAAAAATGCCTCATGTAAACACCTTAGTCAGAAGAGACTGGCCCAATCCATCCCAATCAGAAGGAATTTTTAATCGGGTGGAGAGGGGTGGAGTTTCCGAGAGCGACATAAACATGGCCTGTAGCAAAACAACATTAGTCTGTGGCTAGTACAACTTTAAAGAGACCTTAAAAGATATAAGGGTTGTTCCCAGGACACGATGTGGGTCCATCTTGAAAACTGTATCAGCAGGCGGAACCACATCTTCCTGCCCGTGTGCAAAAGTTATATTCTGACTAAATGCTTTGCACCTTATTGCATCACTTTATTTAAACAGTTAAGTTGCATTCTCTAATCAGAAGGATTTCAGTCAGATTGAAGAAATAATATCTGTAACCGCAGTAACTGATATGGCTACACAGACTGTGAAACATAGGATATGTCAAGTTTCAGAAGAAGAGTTATGGTGAACAGCAACAGATTTTTTGGAAATTCCATAAGAGTTGATAAAATTATCCCTTATTCCATTACCCCATTCTATTCACTGAAAACAGGGTGTTTGTCAGTTTGTTATTGACATTATCAGGCACCTTTCGTCATTTAGGGATTGCTATAAATCAAAGATGTCCCCAATTAATTAGACTAAATATTGGTTATTGTTAGCATTTTATTTTTTAGTTAGTAACTTACTTTAGTTTTAAAAGGATGAAGATAATCATTCTGAGCTATTAGTCATGTTGTTATGGTAATAATTATTTACTGATTTACTGAAATTTTTTATTTCCCTTTGGAATAAACTGCTCAATTAGACAACTAAATTGAGCAACTAAATGTTCTCTTTGGAGAGTCATCCCCATCTCCACTGTGTTGCCTGATACTCAGACATATTGATTATCACATTTCAGCATGGCTCAGACAATGCTTTGAAATAATCAAACATAGCACAAATGCTAGAAAATACAACTTTGTGTTATTAAATACACAAGGTCTTTTTCATAAAACTGTCACCATGAAACTGCTGCTGTGGATGTCTCAACTGTGTATTTTTTTTCCGAACAAGTTGTTTCTAATAGAGCAGATTCAGCATGTGTCCTCTGGCCTGAGACAGATACATTAACCTCCCTTGTTATCAGAGAGCTGTTCTAAATCACACTGACTGGACTACACACCTCATTTCCACCCTGCTCCTGCTCTGTTCTACTTGATGAACCATCCGCTTTGTAATTGTTTGAGAGAGAGAGAGAGAGAGAGAGAGAGAATGAGCTAGAGACATGATGAAATTAGTTTTTTGAGGAAGAGAGAAACAAATGTGCTTCTGTATCAAATGAAATGCAGAACCCAGTGGGACAGATGCAGTCAGTTGCAGAACTGACTGAACAGGTTTATATCTTGTTTCACAAAGCAGATTAAAGGCTGATAACAAAGTGCAAATCACTTTAATTCTAATTCAAATGACTGTAAACAAAGAGATAGTATTGAGAATCACAGGTTTTTTTTAAGACCTACCAATAAAACAAAAACCAAGCAGCTTTGGAAAGAAACCTGCAAAATATCTGTATAACCCAACAGATCACTGGAACTCAGTAGTGAAAATAACAAGCAGTCTGGTTTTGCACATCCTAAATGCCCAATTAAATGTAGTCAAGTAAAATCACGTTTGGGATGTGAAACATACCACAGAGACTTCACAGAGTTAATTTCCCTATTTATATAAAGAATTAATAAACCAAAAGAATCATTTATTGCCAACGCAGGTATCATCGACAACATTCACTGGGTATGTCTACTATTTGGTGCACATTTTATTTACATTCTTAAATTAATGCACAATGTGTTTTACTATATATATATATATATATATATATATACATATATATATTTTTTTTTATTATTTTATTTTTTTAATCTATTTATATATAGATGCACCTTAACCCTAATCTGGTAAATGAGAGGCGTCTTCTTCCCCAAACAGCACTGAACCAGCATGCTAACTGCTAATAGTTTTCTTATCCTTGTGCTCATTATCACTGACAAAACCTCACATGTTGGATAATGTTTTCTGGTTGTCTGTCCCACTGCCCTATTGTCCTGAAAGCAATATCTCATGAATGCCTTGAAGGAACGTCTTCAAATGTCCACTTGGACTCATGAATTAACGGCCATCGCTACCTCCGCCTTTGTGCAAGGAGGAGCAGGAGGAGCACTGCCAGAGCCCTGCAAAATGACCTCCAGCAGGCCACAAATGTGCATGTGTCTGCTCAAACAGTCAGAAACTGAGGGTGGTATGAGGGCCCGACGTCCACAGGTGCAGCACGTGACAGACGTGACAGAGTCTGGAGACGCCATGGAGAACGTTCTGCTGCCTGCAACATCCTCCAGCATGACCGGTTTGGCGGTGGGTCAGTAATGGTGTGGGGTGGCATTTCTTTGGGGGGCCGCACAGCTCTCCATGTGCTCGCCAGAGGTAGCCTGACTGCCATTAGGTACCGAGATGTGATCCTCAGACCCCTTGTGAGACGTTGTAAGGAGGTCATACAGGCACTTGGAGGCCACACACACTACTGAGCCTCATTTTGACCTGTTTTAAGGACATTACATCAAAGTTGGATCGGCCTGTAGTGTGGTTTTCCACTTTGATTTTGAGTGTGACTCCAAATCCAGACCTCCATGGGTTGATAAATTTGATTTCCAATGATAATTTTTGTGTGAGTTGTCAGCACAAGGAGTATTTAATGAGATTTTTTCATTCATTCAGATCTAGGATGTGTTATTTTAGTGTTCCCTTTATTTTTTTGAGCAGTGTATTATATGAGTCTGGAAAGACATGGATGTCTGAACAGCAGGGCGGTAATTCTAGTGTGCTCGCACATCATTCATTAAAATGAAACAAAATGCCTGTCACTCTCTATAACCAGTATCACACGTATCCTGTAAACAATAAACTTAGCAATGTTTCACTTATTAAATTTTTTGTAATGTATTATGGTAGTCGGCCACTTTATATTTCCTCTTGTTACCCTTCTGAGGAACGTGAAGCTTAAAATAAAGAACATACACTAATTAGCAGAGAGAGTATTTTTCCTTACAGGCTTATTGTGTCTCTACAGGTGATTATTGCTTCTCCCAGTGGCCCACTACTGAGAGAAGAGCTCCCTGTAAGGCAAATGGAAACATAGCCAGGACATAATGTTCTTTTAATTTTTGAGAAAGTTAACAGGTAGTTAGAGATATCCAAGGTGGTTTGAAGTGAAGGTAGTTTCAAGAGGATAGGCTTTCTCATTAAGGTCAGATGCTATAATTCTCCCATCAACTTGGCACACAACTCTCTTTAATTTGGACTTTGTACATTTTATATCAGTATATTATTCAATGTGACAAGGTTGTAGTGCTTTACCCGGGGAAGACACAAATATAATATTAAGGTTTGCCTTTCTAAGTAAATGTATTCTGTAATTCGTCTGCCTTAAAACATTGTTGAAACTAAAAATAAAGGAGGTGGTTTTTATATATATAATGCTTTATTTAAAGAAATGAAAAAGAACATCTGCATTACATAGTCATTTTATTCTTTGTAAAAGGAATCTTGGTAACATTGTCCCAGAACAGAAAGCAGAACCTTGAGACTTTATACAAATGTCAGATTAGAAGATTCTTGTCAGATCTGCTATTGGACTCGTCAAGAATTTCGATCTGAGGTGATGTTTCGGCCCTCACTGAATTCACTGAAAAGCTCTCTCAGTGTCTGCCATTACACCTTTTCTACCCCAGCTTAAGCCCAGACAGCTCAGCCTGCTATCTCGCATTAGGGTTTCCCAGGGTCCAGATAAGCAAGCAGATAAGCCCAAATCAATGCCGGTTTTCCGCAAAGTTTTAAGCAGATGTCATGGTATCTCACCATTGAATTAACTGTAGTTGGGAGATGGTATTGACTCTACGTCATCAAGTTTATTCGGACTTCCTCAGAACATCCTCTATGCAACAAAAGCACCATTAATCTCACACACTGACTCTGAACAGATTGAAGACAAATTCCCAATCTGCCTTTTAACACCACAAAAGTCAATCAAACCAAATCCATGTATCCATCCATCCATCCATCCATTGTCAACGGCTTATCCTGCGTACAGGGTCGCGGGGGGCTGGAGTCAATCCCAGCTGACATTGGGCAAAAGGCGGGGTACACCCTGGACAGGTCGCCAGTCCATCGCAGGGCTCAAACCAAATCCACAAACTTTTATATATTTTTTTCTCTTAGTGGGTAAACTTAATTATCTCTATTATTATACCCATATAAATAATATATAAACTTAGAAGCAAAGGTGAAGGAAACATTTATCCATCGATCAATATCCTGTCTCTACTGACAAGTAGCTCTGTTTTTAATTAGCAGTACATTGCTCAGTGTCACGCATTTGTCATGTATTCAAGACATGTTTAGTACAGGGAAAAAGCATATTATCGAGATATGATTGACATATACACTTACCCATTTAGTTCTTCTTTGTGACACCGTAAATGCATTTCTGCCACTAATTGGTCCACTTTCTTGTAGTAATAAGATGCTGTGAATTATCATCTGGACACAGCCAGTCTGACTTCTTATATATGACATCAACAGAGAGTTTATTTGTGGGTAAATGTACGTGCAACTGCGTGTTGCATGCAAAACAAAACGAACCCAGCAAGCCACTCTCTGGCGGTCTGACTTTATTTTCACATTTAAAACGGACAAAATAAATAAACATGAAAGTAAGCAAACACAGAGGGCAGCACATGTTTATAGACAATGTATGTACGCATGTGTAGGTGTGTGAGGGTGTACTTGAAGTGTTCATCATGCTGACAGGATCAGGGTGTGTTCAATGTGAAAAGCCATCTGATTGTGGGCGACCATGCTGGGAATAAATGACAATTGTGACATATTGGTGTGGGATCTGGGGGAATAGAGAAGATTATATTACCAGCAGAGCCACTGGAGCAGTCCATCACCCAATCGCATGCAGTTAACAGACACCCTATGCTAAGTGTGTGCGTGTGTGCATCTGCGTAAATGTGTTTCTGCGTGAGCAAAACAGACAGATGGAGCCGACAGCCTGCATGTAAGGACATAAGCTTGTGTGTGTGGAACGGAATCCAATATTCTTATTTCTCAGTCTCTTTGTCCCTCAGATCCCTTCAGTCCCCACCCAGTAATGATATATTTCTATCTCAGTTACACACCGTAACCCAGAGAGACCTCTACCAATATCACCACATGTAGCGCTTGTTTACACACCACTGAACCAGAGGGAGTTGTGTGGAGACCAAGCAAGGCAGAGATGAAATGAATATTTATTTCAAATAAGGGCGGGGAGGCTGCTATCGGACTAGTGTTATCATACTCTCTGACCTAAACTGTAGAGGTTATTGCTTCATCATGTTACGCGATAAGTCTATTCCAAGGGGGCTTAAGGAGGAAAAAAGATTTCATTCATATTCTTGCAGTCACGTCCCTATTCTGTTGTCAAACTTGTTAGTCAAGGACAGTAAACTATTACTGCAGACATACCTCGTACTATTTTAGGTCATTGTCTGCTGACTTTTCCATACGCTATCACTCAAGTCTTCCCGTTCACTCAAGAGCTGAACAGTGCGTGAACAACCTTTTGAAATAGTGCTAGCTATTTCTTCATTTATGGGTAATTGTCCTTGACTACTGTGAGTGAGAACAGATTAAAGTGGCCATCATTATTCTAAGGTTTGCTCTGGAAAGAGCTATTGAGGAAAGTGAATAGGCAATAGCTCTGGAACTTATTCCAAAGAGGATGGTGTTGAAGTGGATGAGACTTCTGGTGACATTGTGAACACTACAAAAAGAATAAAGGCCAGGAATTTAAAGAAGTTTTCTAGTTACAAGAAAATACATTTTCACTTTTTTTGGCAGTGTTAGACAACCTTGCACACTACTTAAAAAGTCTGTGTTGGGACTACATTTATACTATCCAGCTCCCTGGGGTGGAGTGGATCAATGACCATTAAAGATGTAATCTCATGATGGCTCCTGCAAGTCATAGTGACATGAATAAAAGATGCCCAAGTCACACACACAAAAACACATATTCACCTTCCCTATCCTGTATATGTGCAGCACAAACACAGAAGTTCTTCCATGCATGCAGACACATACTAAACAAGCACATGCTTGAAATTAGATCTGTGGAAATCTGTTAGATTGGTATATTAATTATCATCAAGTCATTCAGATGAGGTAAGGTTTTATGTTGCCTTGTGTCTTTTTGTCGCATCACAACTTTAAAGGTTCAGCGTGTTTGCTTTAGTGGCATCTATTGGTGAGGGTTGTGAATTGCAACCAACGTCTCATTCACCACTCACCCCTTCGTTTGCAAGCTTGTAGGAGAAACTACGGTAGCCAACACGCTCTGTCGGCTGTTTTGCTAAATAATATGTGTGGTCCTCCATTTGTCCAAATTTCACTTTCCTTCTTACTTCTAACAAACCAGACTACTGCTACTACAGCTACTTCTTCTTCATCGTCATATGAATTCAGAAAGTTAAGTTTGTCCTTTGGGCTACTGCAGAAACATGGCAGCGCAATATGGCGACTTCCATGAAAGGGGACCCACAGTGTATTTATATAGAAATGGCTCATTCTAGGGTAATAAAAACATAATGGTTCATTATGTAAGGTCTTTATACACCACTGAAAACATAGTTATTATGCTATTATGCTATTATATTGCATTTATATCAATAGATCCTCCTAAATATTACACACTGAACCATTAAGTTAAAGATACATAGAATGAAACAGGAATATCTTGAGCACAAATGTCTCTTCGATTTACTTTCTTTCTTTAAACTTGATTAAATATGCCCATGTGGAGGTGTATCTCACTTTTCTTCTGTCTCTGGCATCATAAGAGTGTGTGATCAGGTTAACAGACTTAGACATTAGCACTGTGGCGAAAGAAGAGGAGGTCAGGTTGCTACACCCACTGTCTATGCCCATTAAGAGCAACATCCTGGAGGTGGAGCACCTGTCCAGCTTTAAATGCCAAGGCACCGAGACCGACCCGACCTCTCCTTTTGAGGCCCAGTGAAAAACCGTATTCGTCGATTCACAGTAGACACTTCTTCCTTGTGAATGCTCAGGGAGTTTCATGTCAGAAAGGACATTATGATACAGGTCTGCCAGGCACTGATAGAAACTCTCCTAACATTTAACAGTGGTCCCTGGCCGTAGTCACCCGTCAGTTAAGCGCAGAGATGAGCAAGTAAGACAGGTCAGACAGGGGAAGATGCTTACAGGCCCAGCTCCCCGAACACTGCACAGGAGCCAGAATAAGTGAAAAGATGTAGGTGGTGGAGGGCACAATATATCATCTTCACACCTCACTAGAGCTGGAGCCTGCTATGCATTAATGCTCTTATTTTAAAATTTACTCACCTATTGCTGTGCTGCCCATCTGTCAAATGAAAGCACACAGATTAGGTACTTATCAGGCAACATATATTTTTCTGTTTGCATTGTGAATTTTATTTAAATTTGTGTTTTGTACTATTATATATTATTGGTTATCCTCACCCTCATCCACAGACGATTTAGCATTGTTCTTATTTGAGGAAATTGTTTTAAATCTCGGATGGGATGCAGTTCAGGGTATGTTGAGTCAGCCTTCAGACCCCTGCTGCCAGGATTAGTCAGCCCTGTCGTTGTTATTGATGATTCCACCCCCACCTGAGCCGTCCTCCTCTGTCTTTCTTGTCTGTCTCTTCGTCTGCTTTTCTTTTGTCATCCCTCTCTCCTGTGAAATGACATGAAAGGGTCAGATTCTCCCATTTTTATGCCTGTCATTTCCATTTCTAATCCTCCAAGGCTCTGGCTTGGCTCACACCAATGATGCAGAGCTCTGAGCACCCACCCACAGAACAGTGTGTCACAGTCACAGCCAAATACTGCCAGGCTTTTTGTTAAGGAGAGGTACCACAGGTAAATATGATAGGATGGTGTCCATTATGACTATTTTGAAGGACAAAAAACAGTCACAGGGACCTTATTTGTACATGTTGAATTTCCCAACATTTAAAGTGTATCTGTAAGTGTCCGTTTATAGCTGCTTGGCCATTTTAAATGAGCGATTTGACTGACTGTGAGCTAGTAACTAAAAAACTAACAAAACTAAAAAAGTAGTTCCTAGTAGTCCCTCCATGCCAGTGCTAACATCTAATGTTGGAATAAGGACTCATATACAACATATGCAGCACAAAATCTGTGGCAAGCTTATATTTTCCTGCTCTTTCATTTAGTAACTAAGTTCCACCCAAATCAAAATCAACCCAAAAGCGGGCATGTCTAAAAATATTAATCCTGACGAGGAAAAACGCAATTTAGCTGACGAGAACGATGTAATAACAGTATAATATGAGAGACTAGTTTTAGACAATACACATGGGGTTACTACTGTCTTCACTTAAACTATCTTTACATATTTATGATGAAAGGCCCAAAAGCTCAAAGTAGATGCATTTTTTGTTTGCTTGAAGAAAATTCAAGCTGTGTTTTGCTACATTTATATAGAAACTCTAATCAAAATCTTATGATTATGTGCTGTACAGTTGTGTGGCCTCTGCCATGAAGAAGTTGATTAACTCACTATAATATTTATGATACTGATTTGAGTATTTGATTCTGAAACACAAAGATGGGCTGCAACAGAAAAGAACACTTTTAAGATCCCATGCTTTTGCCCAAATAAAATTTGACATTGGTATAGATTGAGTACTGAAAACTACGGCATGTAATTCTTTCACAGAGAAAGGTAGAGTCACTAATGATGGCTGAAAGACATTTGCGCTTAATCAATTAAATAAATTACATGATTTCTGGATAGAAATACTTCACACCTAAAGCTCCTAAAATAACTGTGTGTGACTTTTGCCAAACATTATGCACCATAATAGCAACCATCATGTGAAGTTGCCAGTGGCAGCTTAAAGTAATGCAGTGGCTGCTATATGAAGTGTACTTTCCCCAACATTTTTGATTAGCTCCAACAATAACTGTCTTGACATGACAGACAATTTTTTTTTTACAGATCAGGTACGACCAGTAAACGTGTGGTATGAGACTGGCCAGATGAGCTTTTTGATTGACAAGTCTGAGCTTTAATGGCAGCTCAGTGTCAGCTGCTCCTTTCAGCTGCATTTAAAATGTGATAAGATATTTATAGACAAATTATACCTACTCTCACCCACGCACATGCACACATGCTCTTGTGTGCGCACACACACACACTGACACTCATACACACACAGCACAACAGTGCAGAAGCCAACAGAGTGGATGCAGATTGATGCACTTTAACAACGAGGTATTACGTGCTGTTAGACAACTATTATTATGTTCTCAAAGTAGATCTTTGAAGCCTTTGGACCAAGTAATGATATAAATGAACTTGAACTCTGTGTGAGCGCATCAGTTTTTGTAGCACTCTTATACTGAATCGTGCAGAGGCAATCAGAGTCCATTCAAATCGCCACGAGAATCTAATGTGTCTAGACTTAAATCACACAGCAGAATTATATATAATGCAAGTTTCTCAATCTCTCTAATAGTGCTGTTTCAGTTCAGAGCATATTTCAGGAACCTAGGAAATATTATGAAATAACTTTAAGAAGTAAGAAGTTTTTTTCTGAAAGTCAACCTACAATAATAAATAGAGGATTTAAGTACAGACAGAACATTAAGTAAGTTGCTACAGAGACATCACTGAGTGCTTATATCAATGGACTGCTAAAACAGAAATCTAGAAACATTTGAAACAGCTGTTAGGTAAAATAAACAAAAAAGTAACATTACCTTTTTGATATTGAGTGATTTTACTTTACAAATATGTCAGTGTGTAATTAAAATTAGACAGAAAATTTAAATTCAGCCACCTCAATGACTAAATGTACTATTTGTTGCTCACCAAAGTAAATACGTTTTATGAAACCTGATAGGACTCATCTCGTCTCATCGTGTCAGTTCAATTAAATCATTAAACCGACCTCTCATAACCCAAATACTAACCTCAACAATAACGATAACTATTAACAGGAGAATAGAGGGAATATACGAAAAGAAGGAAACAGACAAAAAAAAGCAAAGCGTGATATTGAAAACAGTATGTCTGTGGAAGGAACTTTCTACAGTACAGCTGCAGACAGACAGAGAAAGACAAGTTTAACTGATGGAGAGACAAAGAGTCAGGGAGAAGCAGTCTATGGGGACATAGAGTACAAAAATATTAGGAGAATGTTTGCCACTGCTAGAGCATGCCAGGATAGTAGATATTCTATGTCTTCTCTCTCCAGCCCTGCACTCCTTTTCACTCTCCTTTGTCTCCTGCAATTTCTTCTTTGTGAAGAAATCCAGCCATTTTCCATGTCTCCTGTTGTCTGGGTGGATGTTGCTAACTCTGCAGACCTGTCAGTCATTCATCTCTGGGGGAGGCGGGCTCATTGCCTCAGTTGGGGGAAGTGACTGAGCAGAATATTTGATTGGCAGGATCGAGAGGGAGAGGAGACAGTGGGGTGGAATGCTTAGAAAGTGGAGCAGATGAGCGCAACAGAGAGAAGGATATGGAGCGTAAACAGTCTCTTTAGGAGATACAAACAAAGGCAGCAAGCATGAGAGAGAGGGACTGCACATTCACTGATGCTTTCTTGAATTTGTTATGATGAAAAAAGAAAAAAGGGACGTAATTTTATCAAGCAGGGCAACACCTGAATGCAGAGATAAGCCTGGACAGCTGAATACAGTATAATAGTGATCTTTTTTCCCCTTCTTTTGAAAAAAACCTTGTAGGAGTATGAATGAACAGACTTGATAGGGTTTAAAATATTGGCTGCTGGCATGATGTGAGCAGACCAACCACCCCCAGAGGTCTTGTCGAACAGATGTGATTGAAAAGAAGAATGTATTAAAAATACCTGCTTGTAGGTGGATACATATAAGCAATTAAGTTGTGAAACAGCTAGTGGGTAAAAGCAACTCTGGCGGTGGTGAGTTGTGACTGCTGTGGTCTGGAAGAGGATGGCCGACTGTATTACATCACGCATACTGAACAGTTTCTGTATGTGTAGGCTGAGGCGTCGTCAAAAATTGGCAAATATCATAAAATGCCGTCTGCTACCCAAACACAGCCACAGTTCCTAAATGATTTAAGGAAGAATTTGTGTAGGATCACTGTGGAAGACATTGACGTTTCCCAAATCCAGAGGGGAATTCTTTCTTCGTGTTGAACAGTAAGAATCAGGTCAAGTTGTTCTTTGGTATCGAGAGAGAATCTCAGCCTAGTACTGGTTCTGTCTTTTTGTGTGGCATTGAAACTCTGGTCATCTGAATAGTGCACAGGGCACGCTGACCAGTGTCGAGCTAAAGGACTTTTTGATGGGGACAGAGGTAGTCAGTGGTGTGTGACCTTCTAGTTAGAAAGGCCTGTCCATATATGATTTTGAGGACACTAATTTGGTGGTCAAAGATTGGTGTCATGGGGGCTGGTCATGAAACTTTAATCAAACACATTTGGCTTATCTGAGGCCTATATCACTGGGGAGGCGTTAATGCCTTGGCAATGATTGCAACGTTGATGGGCATAGAGAAGTGGCTCAGCTGTTTGGTTGGGATTACAAGGCAGGTGTTACAGGGATAGCTCTGAGAGCCGGTTGTACAGATAGAGAGGACTGCGCATAATGACACTTTGCAACAAGGCTGATGGAAGTTATTGCCAAATGTCTGATTGGTCCTAGTAATGTTTTTGTCCCACTGAGGCTGGAAATGGTTGCCACAGGCAGAGATGGTAAGTGGGTAAAAAGGCCTACCATGTAAACACACACATTACATTCAGTCCTGACCTAGAGGTGAGGCAGGTGAGTTTTGTTTAGAGCTATGACCAAAACTTTTTTGTTCATCTGATTTGTCAGTTTGATAAGTTCTTTTGTGTAAAGCCCTTTTTTCCAGTGTGTAATATTTATAGGAATATTAGTATGCATAATTCCCCCAGAATGCAAAATGATGAATATATAACCAGAATGAGCGTAAAGATACTGTGAAATTTCCATTTAGGTGCTTGCAGCATTGCATGATAGGCCCTGGTGGAGTCTGGCTGTGGTTGTAAAGCAGGGCTTAACTGAACGGTTGAACACAGGGGCATCACTTTGGTGTGTGGCCATCACACCTTGCAAGATAAATGTGCTGCATCTGTGACGGTATGCAACTCTCTCCAAAGGTGCCAAAGAGGTGAATGCAAGTGGGAAGACATTTACAGTACGGAGCTCTCTGCAGCTGCACGTGGACAGAAATGATGATGGAGTGGCCTACACCTGCAAAGTGGACCATGTGGCACTCACACAGACACCACAGGAGGCCACTGAAGTACTGGAGGTCCACTGTGAGTGTACACACAAAGACATGCACTCTCTCATACACATGGAGTGTACATGTGGACAAAAATATATGAAAGAGGAAGTATCTAAATGTCCTTTGAAAAGAGTTTATGGCATTCAGGCTAGTAAGACCCACATTTGGGGCAGTCTTTATAATTCTGTAATTTTGGAGTTGAAGATTTTTTATTTTTTATTTTTTGTTTACATTATTTAAGGTTTTACATTACATTTATAATAAATGTGTTTTCATTCAAAATCAAGCTAGTTCTGCTAGTTTTCTATGAAAATCTTTATATCTTTATAATTTATTAATATATTATAATTTATATATATATAAACTGTCGTTCATATTTTTAAAATTATAGTGTTTTGTTGAAGGAAACTCAATAGGAGGAATTTTTGTCTCATGCCTTTTTACCATTTGATTTTAAATACTTTAGTAAATCGTTTAGTAACATAAATATCAAGATAATCATGGGATAGTTATGTTAATATAAATTTATTCCATATAGTCTACCCC
Source organism: Micropterus salmoides (assembly GCF_014851395.1). Taxonomy (NCBI): domain Eukaryota; kingdom Metazoa; phylum Chordata; class Actinopteri; order Centrarchiformes; family Centrarchidae; genus Micropterus; species Micropterus salmoides. Next base: position 23,689,387 of record NW_024044681.1, read on the forward strand.
TTACTTCAAGCCTTCTCTGTCTGTCCTAGATGCTCCTCGTGTGGAGATCATCCACTCCCTTGCAGTCCCTCAGGAGGGTCAGTACTTAAAGCTGGAATGCGTGTCCAAAGGAAACCCTTCGTAAGTCACTCAAATTCTGTATTAGTTGATGTCACCCGTTTATATAATGCTTGAGACAGGTATTTGTAGCAAGCCTTGTTTCACCGTCACATTCTCTAAACTCACAGGCCAGATCCTGTGATGTGGACAAAGGACGGGGGTGAACTTCCTGACCTGGACAGGATGATTGTAGAGGGGAGGGAGCTCACCTTTACTTCACTCAACAAGACAGACAATGGCACCTACCGCTGCGAAGCCAGCAACCACCTAGGGACCAGCAATGCTGAATATGTACTCTACGTCTACGGTGAGTTCAGAGGAAAAGCTGATATATGTGTCATCATGTCCAAAGGTAAAGGAACAGAGAGAAATCTTCAGTCACACATCATCAGTTACACATTTGACACCACTGACACATGACGGACCTGAAAAAGGAAAGAAGCTGCAAGACGACGTGTTGAACTCCAGTGATGCTGCATATAAACACAACTATGAACCTCACAAGGCACAAGCACCAAACTCCATTGCAAAAAAAACAAGATTATAATACCTCCTGATCTGCATACTGTATCAGTGATTAGTGGTACCATCTCTCACAGGGAGAATAAGGGCCTCAGGTGACACAAATGCCACCAACGCCTTTCCTTAAATAAACCTGCGTCCCAGATCCTACACACACACACACAGACCCAACGGGAGGGAAATGTGTGAGGGAGGCAGAATTTAGTACTGCATTGTCAGGAATATCACCAGGAAGGATAAGTAATTCATAGTAACGCCAGAGGAGGTGGAGGATAAAGGGACCCACTGTGAGGGAAAACAGATAGTTCTTCCTTTTCTCCACTGCCATTTGTCTCTTGGCATTAAGTAATAATGCTTAAAAAAACAGCAGAGCAGTGACACATGTATTTTCCCTCTGTTTAGGACAGTGTGTGATGAGAGACAAAGTAGTTTTTGGCCAGATAGACCACAGGACTGGAGGCAAAAGAGAATTTCCGAAAGTGGATCAATAATATATTGCTTATTATTATTACATGCACTCAGGGGGGTGTTTCATTTGCTTTCCTATTTAAGAGGCAGACCAAATCTGATGAAAAACATGAGAGAATAAACCTTTCAGGTGCCGATGGCTATGCTTTGCCTGAGCTAGAGGGATTTCTAGTATGTTCTTGACTGTGCTCGGTACAGTAATAGCCAGATGTGGAGCCGATGAAAGATACAACCAAGGTTATTATCAATAGTTCATGAAGTGCTTTCTGCTGTTTATAGCCACGGTCACAGCAACACAAGAAAAGTCAGGGATGTTCAAAACTGTAAATGCTACAATTGCTAAACAACACAAACCGTTAGGTACCACAATGCTGTAATTTATTACATTTAATGTAGACGCCTCACCACATGGCTGCAAGGGTCGGTGCGACATAAATGCTGTTACTTGCCTATATACATGTAGGCCAAAACCGTACGAGTTGACCACCATATGTAACCATGTCCGTGTGTGCAGACATCCAAGGTAGTAAGGGGCAGATACAGTCCATAGAAACGGTTTTGTTCATACCATTGGCCGTCTGCATAAACGTACATGTTCACACATCTGTCAGCACAGTCATAAATATTGCAGCCATGTGGATGCCGAAAGTATGACACAAGGTAGAACAGAACCATGTCCACTGTCCATAACCCATAAGGTGGAAAGTTTGTATGCTAGCCAGAGTGGCCTGTTGATTACAAATGCAGGAATGATGCATTTAGATAATTTTTTCTCCAACATGAGACTCTCAGACTGATCTTGACTGTAGCCTTTTCATTACACAAATGAGGACATGGACAATGAATTGCTTTAGTAGATCCTATATCAAAATAAGTAAATGTCATATAAATATAATGTAATCACCTTAATGAAAGGTATTTCATTGGCAACTCTTCAGATGGCAGTGCTTAGTAGTGTGTGCTGAGTAAAATTAAAAGGGGTAAAATCAAGATTTAATTAAAAATCCCAATGTTATACAACTCTAAATGGACTTGTCATTACACTATAGGTAAGTGTGAAGATGTGCTGCATACCCATGACTGAGACTGAGAAACCAAATCAGTTAAATAGTTAAAAAAAAAAAAAAGAATATATTGCAGCATAGATACATATTGTAATATCTCCTTTAATAATTTTTTTGTCTACACAATTAGGTTTATCAGAGCCATTTATTACGTACGTAACTTCCTTACCTAATTGCCCCACATGCCAAGGTGCCTGTGTGCAACTAACAATTTCTTCAAATGCCAGCTGAATGTAACAACAAGAACAACCAATGCATTTAATGGCAGTGATGTTATTAAACTGACAAATTCTATGCCACAAGAAAGGCAATTGGGGATGGGAGGGTCAAAGAGTCTTTTACAGATTCATTACTTGTTCTTTTGAAATGGCACCCTGTCTGTTCCTACCCTTCATTAGTGATTAGCACACCTTTTAGCCTTTCACAATTGCAGCCATAATTCTTGGAAAATACCTTTTTAATGGTTCCCCTACAACGAGGAGACGTTTTCTCTCTTCCCTCTTTCCTGAAGACATGCACTTAGCTGCTTAGTAATTCACGCTAAAGCTGAAATGTCACCGAGACATGCAGGACAGTTGGCCCTGAGAGAGAGTACCACCGCCAATTAAAAGCCTCTAGCTCACCATAAAAACCAGAGTGACATAAAGATAAAAGCCAAGGTGGTAGTGTAGCCTCATTAACTTTGTCACACAATGTTTTGGTCCCATTTTTCCTGTGTCTTTAATATGTGACAGTGAGAAACGCTGCCTTGGTTGAATCACTTACCATTACCCTGTAGTGTGAAGTCAAAAACAGAGATTCGCTACCTCTTCCTGAAATCATCCTTTCAAACATGGACAGTTGGCACAGAGCATTTGTCAAATTACTTTCTTCATTTGGTGTAATCCAACTGTCTTCTCTTTCATATGTTAAGAGGTTCCCAGTGCATGATCTGTCTTCATAGACATCAGTCAACATAAGTAGATTCAAGATTAATCTTGTTCTCTTGCTGCTGAAATGACCCTTACATTCAAAGACACAACATTTTAAATCATAATGACAAGGGAAATATAGAGGACTGGGACTCTAACGTAAGATGAAAATGTAAACCTGCAATATTTTTCTTCCATTACACTTAAGTACATATTGCATCACTCTTTTTCAGATTTAGCATTTTGCCTAACATATAGCCACAGGCCACTCCCAACCTACGTGGAAAAAGTCTGAATATAGCCCAAAACTAATCCTGTCTTACCTTGAAGTACGTATGAGACTTTCAGCTATTCAACATTGTTTGTCTCTTTAAATATGACTCATGTGAACATTGACCCAAAAAGAATCATTAAAAGCAATGCTGATCTATTTTTGCTGGCCCACAAAAATAGATCAGCATTGCTTAAATTAATGCATGTTGTGTAGTGCATCACTTTGCATCAACAGTAGTGTACTACTGTGTTTTAGAAAGTGCATGTTTTCATAATTTATTTTTTTTGTTCTTTAAATTTTGTCATAATTCTTCCCCTTTTTGTTTCTCCATATAATGTTTTGCCTTAGACCAGTTTGTGTTGCTCTTTTAAAGTATTTAACTACACCCATGTGAATTCATTTTTTGCTGTTCTTGTATTGTTTTTGTGTATATGTGTCTGTCTGTCCCCTCCACCAGACGTCCCCACAACCCTGCCTCCATCCACCACTCCCCCCCTACATCCCATCCCTCCAGATCCTACTGCTCTATTAGGCACCCACGTCTCAGACCCCACAGTCACTGGCAACAGAGGTATAGTACCACCCCACACATCTCCACAGCCCCCTCAGCATGCCACTTTATATTCCCACTTCCCTGATACTTCCCTCTGTCCTATTACTTATCTCTCAGCTGCTAACGACAAGCGTACTTCCTTCCTTTTTTTTTTTTTACCCCTTTAGGACTGTAAACATAAACTGCAAGTCTTTTCGATGGACAATAACATCCATATCAATTAAAGTTAACTTGTTTTATGTTTTTAATTTAAGAACATTATTCAGATTGTCTGAGTTTCTAAGACCCACCAGGTCCATTGTATTCAAAAAGAGTCTAGCTGTTCAAATACTCCATCCAATGTCCCCTTGGCATTTCAAAGACTTCAGTACTTCTGTGCCCGGAAACCTCAAAGAAGCAAATGTCATGTTCAACGGAAAATGTCTGGCCACTGGAGATGTCTCATCATGACTCCTAATGCTGTGTTAAATCTTAGAGAATTCTGACTTGAAAAGCTATTTTTCAGAGAGTTGCCATTGTAGCCACCTCATGGACCTCTCACTGCTAGTTGGTGTTCTTAGAAAATCTTTTTCTTAGCGATGCTGTTTATATAATCCTTTATAGAATTGTAGTATACAATATGAATAATGGGATGTCAAGGGGGCATAAAATACTGAGGTTTTCTCAAATTTCACGCATCTCTCTCTATCTTTCCTACACAGGCTGACAACACGCAGAGTTATGGTTATGGCTTTAAAACTTAAAAATCACTGACATGCAGCATAAATGAAATTACCATCTCTGTCCTGCAGCATTAAAACCATCCACACAAAGCATGTTTTCTGGACGTCAAAACCCAAATAATAGTGTTAATGTTCTCTAGACATGTCAAAAAGATTTATTAGCTCACAAATCCCACAATATGGGCCCATCATGTGCTGCCAGTAAGATGGCTGGCAAAGATGAAGGTCTTGGTATGTTGACCGGTGCTACAAAAACTGGTTCCTTGTCACTTGTGTAGTGAGGAAGAAGTTGGAGGACATGGAAGAATATTTGCTGCATCTTGGGCAAGGTTGTGGACATGGTATTTGAATGGGCAATTGTGTGGACAACTGCTCCAAGTTGTAGCAAGACTGTCAGGGCAGCAACCCAAGAACCCGCTGGTGGACATCAGAAAGTTGTTCTCAACAGGGGAGAAGTACTACTGACCTTCACTGAGGATATTGCCCGGGTGTTAAAAGAAACAATCTAAAGAACTTGTGAACCCTGCCAAAACTATGGGGGCAGAGATGGAAAAATTTACGCTTTACGATTATTACGATTATTAGGTCAACGATTCCTTTCGATTCGATTCCTCGATGCATCATGATGCATCACCTCAAGGGTGGGAATTTCCAGGCACCTCATTACGATTATGAGTGCTATGATGCGATTGTTAAACAAATAGGATAAAGATGTATTTTTCTCACTGTGTGACTACTTGGTACTTTTAATGCAAAGTATTTAACAACAATCCAAACAAGTAGGTAGTAATGAAATGCAGATATTTAATGTTACTTTATATAAATGTAGCTATTATACAGCGTTATTACTGACCTCTGCTGCTGCTATTTTTATTTCTGATGCTGCTAGTATTAGTATTGAGTGAGATGGGGGTTAAACTACGCACTTTACAATGCTCAAGTCAAACCACTTCACTCCACCTTAATATATCTGTTCCTTTTTTTGTCTCGTCTAGTGTGGTTACTTGTCTTGTAAGTTGATTATTGTAATTTTGTATTGAGCACCATGGGCCTTGAGAAACGGCATTGGGTTCATTGTGTACTCGATATGTGGATGAATGCCACAACAAATTAAATTGAACTAACAGCCAAAAAGCGTCCTGCTCAGCTTCCAGACCGCAGTCTGAAGAGGAGATGTTAGCTAACGTTAGCGCTAACTGCCTTATCCAGCAGTTGGAAAACCACAGACAGACTTTAATTGATAGACACGCTTTGACCTACACTGTACATTTACTGCCAGACTGAAGCATTGCACTCATCTTCTCCTCTTCTCCGCTGCTTTCACCGTCACCTACTGCTGCCTCTCAGGTAGCTGTCCTTTGAAGAAGGAGCAGAGGACGCTGGCTAAGCGTTACCGTCCTGCACCGTGTGCTGGTTAAAATCATTAACGTTAGTCGCGCATTGATTTTATTGATCATGTGCAAAGTTTAGTTGCGGCAGTCACTCAATAAACAGCTGTCTGTCTGTGCCGAACAGGGAGAACCACACGTCTCCATTGTGTGCACCGCACAGACGGTCCAGAGCTGCACTTCCGCATTTATGAGTTTCACCTTTTTCGTACTGTCAACATTACGCTATCCATTAACCTCTAGATAATTGATTATTGAAATTTATGAATCGATACATAATTGTCCAAGTCCGCGTCAGGATGCATCTAAAAATCAATAATTTTCCACACCCCTACTGGAAAGAAAGCAGTTCAAACTTCAGATTTAGGAGGAGCAATGCCATGTTGGTTGTTGTTGTTGACCACTGGACCATCTCTTTATTCCTGCAAGAATATTGAAGGGTTCATGGCAATGTGTACATGTGGACATGCTTGGGCGTGAAAAAGATTTATGACAGCATCTTCCTTGGTGTCTTGGAAATCCAGTTTTGTATGGTTGGAGTGAAAGTTGTCTGCATTGTCAACAATAATCCAAGCACACTGTCAATGTAAAATAGTCTTGTCATCAATTCTGATTGATTGAGTGACGGGTCTTCTTTCTGATAGCTCTTAAAGCCATTCATGTAGTTCTATTCTTTAGTGTATGCTGATTTTCTAGTCTATCTTTGTCCCAACCATCCTCCAGTCACTAGTTTTGGGTAGTGAAATGACCAGAGTTTCTGCTTTTAAAGGTGTCACAGTTCAATAATCTGATCAAGATGGCCCCCTCTGAAAGGTGTTTCAACATATCCAACTGAACTGGCTCTGTATTTAAAGTAACCGGTTAAGTTGGTTTGGGCATCTGACCAAAATACCTCAAAATACTTCTGACCAGAAGCCTCTCTATGAAGGCTTGCTGGCACATCCAGCCGGGATGAGACCATGGGACAGGGCCCAAGCATGGGGATTGCATATCCCACCTGGCTTATGAGATCCTCAGGCTCCTTCAGGAGGAGCAGGGGGACATGGCTGGGGAAAATTACGTTTTGGCATCTCTGTGACCTACAAACGGCACTAAATATATAATGATATGGAATGGATATCAAAAACCTTTGTAAGGGTATAGTTGCCCTAACCTATTAGTCTACAGCTGAACAGTAAGTGGTGAATTAACCCAGTAACTTACACATTTAATCACACAAATGCTTCTACAGTTGGACAAATTCCTACTTTGGATAAAGTTTAAATGACCATTGTTTGGTTGAATTGCAGTTTATGTAGTGATTCTGGTCTTTGCACACCACGCCGCTACAACAATAATGCTGACATGGCGGCATGTCTGCTACAGTAAAGTGATATGTCAATCAAAATTTTTGAGTGACATGTCAATTTAAAACTAATGTGCTGTGATAGGCTGTATGCAAATGAGCTTGCTCACTCATATATCATCTTTATCATGGTTTCTATAAGTCGTTACAAGTATGTGACATGTTTTTTTAAGATGACATTTTGTAATGAATTTAGCACATTTTTCATATTAACACACAATATTTAACACTGTATGTTTTCTCACAAGACAAAGTGCCAAACATAAGCATTTAATTAAACTTGAAATATAATTTAAATAAAATAACATTAATGTGAAAGACTCGAGACACTGATCTTTCACAAATAAATTCTCTGCAGTTTGATTCATTTTTCCCTCACTATATAGACGAATTGCACAGTGCCGTCTGTCTTGTCTCTGCTTTTTTACTCGCTCTCTCCAGCCCTCTCAACTACATGGTGCTCCACAGTCCCATTCACTCAGAATAATTTGCTCTCATCACTGCTGCTTTCTCTAAATTACCATCTTTAAAGTCCTTCTGGAGTATTGACTCCTCTTTTACCTTTTCCTCTGCTGCTTTGCTTTCTATCAAAGCTTTTGTTTCAATTTTCCCTCACCCGCTCCTTCTCTTTTACCCTCTCTGAAGACCCTGTTAGATAACAGGCTTCCACACGTTGTTGGATATTCCTCATCAGTGTGTCTCAATTCTTCTCTGATGTCTGTTTGTGTAGTGCAGAGGAGCTGAGCCTCTCAGTGTATCTTCAGGGAATCTAAATATCAGACTCCTTCCCTGCGTCCCTAGTCACAGGATACTACACTATCTGCTTTCATGTGTCTACTTGATTTATTACCAGGTCTTGTCACAAGCTCTGGATGAAAGCAAACAACTGTGGAGCTGTACCAGACTGCAACGTTTTGTCTTTTTAATAAAGTTGTCTTCCTGTGCAAAGGAATGCACATTGTAGGTTCAGCACTGTAGCTAGTATATGTAGAATATTATAGCTGTAATATATAGCTGATGAGCTGTTTCAGACGCACCTTTTTTATACAGGTCTTGCATCTTTCCTCTCTTGCCCTTCATCAGCACACTGGATTTTTCCAAACAGCTCCAGACTACCACATCTAAGAAACTGTTTGGGCAGAGAAGAGTTACGCAGTTGGCGGTAAAAAAGTAAATGGATAACTGTCATAGGACGCACTCTAGATGAACAGTTTATGGGTTGAGCCCCACCCACTTCAAACCAGAGGAAAATACAGAAATCTCTCATGTGAGAAAACCAAACCTGTTTAAACTTTGGCAGAAAATGGTGTTTTTATGTAGGTTCCCATTACTCATTATAGGACCTAGTTTTGCAGACATGGTAACAGTAAATATTAGTGGCCAATACAATATTGTACATCTTAATGGAAGCATTGTCTCACCTTTGCAGGAATATTAGTGATACATACTTTACAAACACATTTTATGCTGTACACTCAGCAGTTCTAATTGGAAATGCAAATTTGACAGTAACCCATGCCTTTAATCTTAACTGTTGTTGACCTTTAGAGTGTAGCTAGTGCACAGGTATGCGTGAGATTCTGTTTTATCCACACTGTATAATGCCAGGACTAATGCATAACTGCGGCCTCTGATTCACTTTATTAATGAAGTGCTGGCAGGTATGCCCAACACACACTCTGTTTTAATAGCCTAGTCAGCCCTAATGGCTATAATAACTCTTCCACAAAGTATCAGAGGTCTGTGCAATGTCATCAGACCCCCCTTCCATGAAGACACACACACACACACACACACTTCCCTCACAACCACTGAGTTCTCGAAAATTTGCCAAATGCTTTTCATGGGTTGCAAATTAGCTTTGACCTTGTGAAGCTGAAAGGTGGACTCATGCACAATGGTTTCTTTAGTGTTTAAAATATTTACTATTCACTTCTCATAATCTGCATTCGTTTGGCCAACCCCAGCCCCTGTAGCCTAATATTGCCGCAGAGAAGGGGCCCACTGTCGAGAAGGCAGCAATTATTCATGTCTTGTGTCTCTGCCTGTGGAGACGACAGAAAAGCTAAAATAATACCCATCTACCTCCTTGCAGAGTAAAAGTTCTCTAAACTTTGGTCCATTAGTTGTTCCCCAAGAGGAACAGAATATAAAAGTGAAGAAATACATCAAAAACCTTAAGATTCTTAATAAAAGTGTATACCATAACTTGGAAAATACTGCAAAATTGTCTTAAATTGATACCAGAAGGCTGGTTGCTACCTCAAGTTTTAACTGTAAGTGGGAGACCAGTAGAGGTTACCATGGTAATACATAATGGTCATGGCTTTTATGGTTAGTACTGTAAAGCAAAACACAAAAGATCTTTCCTCCCCTCTTGAAGTTAATAGCACTGACGACACACTCAAGGAGAATTCAAGAGCAGAGGCAAGGGATTGATCAGGGTTCAAAAGTCGGGATTAGACTAAGCTTTCTCCCTTTTCAACTGAGTGCTGGCCACAGCAGCATATGAATAGTAAGACATTAAAATAGGACCACTCTTACCCCGTTTGGCTTCCTGAGACCTGAGCCAGCTGATCTATGCAGAGACTGCTAACCAGCCTCACAAACATCAACCCTCTAATCTTAAGTTAGAAGGAGAATCAGAATTAGAAGGAGCTTTATTGCCAAGTAGTGTTTTACACATACGAGGAATTTGCTTTGGTGATAAGGTGCTACACGTAGACAAACAGTTGACATAAATAAATGTAGAAATATATAAATATGCAATAAACAAATGCAGGTTATATAAGAATAGTAGAAGAATAGAGAAAAATAATACAACTGTTTGCAGAGAAAGAACAATGTGGCAGATATTTACATGTGCATTACTGTGGTTTGTGTTGTGCAGTCATATTACAACGGAAGAGGATATTGTTTACATAAATATATAAATTGACAATATCAAAATATAGAACAAAAACGATTAACAACTGACAACAAATATGTGCAATGTGCCAAGTTTGTGCATGATATGAAATGAAATGAAATAATATTTACACGTGCAGAGAAATTTGTATTATTTGCAAGGAGGGGAGTGTCAGCGAGGGACCCGGGCCTTGTTAATGAGGCTAGCTGTAGAAGGGTAGAAGCTGTTTTTGTGGCAAGAGGTTTTGGTCCTGATGGACCGCAGCCTCTTGCCAGAGGGGAGAGTCTGAAACAGTTTGTGTGGAGGGTTCAGCTACAATCTTTCCTGCTCGCTCCAGAGTCCTGGAGGCGTACAGGTCCTGAAGTGATGGAAGACTGCAGCCAATCACCTTCTCTGCAGAGCAAATGATACACTGCAGCCTGCCCTTGTCCCTGGCAGTGGCAGCAGCCTACCAGCTGGTGATGGAGGAGGTGAGGATGGACTCAATGATGGCGGTGTAGAAATGCACCATCAGTGACTTTAGCAGGCTGAACTTCTTCAACTGCCGCAGGAAGTACATCCTCTGTTCAGCTCCCACTTGAGGTCCTGGGAGATGATAGTGCCCAGGAAACCTATCTATCTATTACCTATCTATTTTAACAGTCATAAATGAGGAGAAGCGTCTGAAAATCAAATGTCTGCCATAATCAACAACATGCAGAATCACTTTTTGTTTTACCCCTGGAGATATTTTGAGAAATATGAGAGTTGAAAGCAGTTATTACACATATCCTCTGTGTAATGAGATGTTGTTACTGTTAAACAGATAGACAGCAGCATATCCATCAAAGTTAAATATAGCTTAAAGCTGTTCACTTGTCTCAATCAGCGATGCTGTCTAAATGAGTATAAGTTTCATCCAAGAAGACAAAGCTGTTGGCAATTATTTAATCTAGTGTTCAGTGTTTCTGATCCAAAATGCTTGATTGTTTTATAGCTGTGATAAGTCCTCGTATTTTTCAGAATAAACATTGGAGATAAACAATCTACGTAATCAGTTTTTACAAATACTATGAAGTTTGCATTTGTTTAGCTTTTTCTTTGGTCAGAATGTCTTTCAGCTCTCATTCAGGTCCGTCAGAAAGGAACAGAAGAAGCTAAAGTGAGATGACAACACAGTGTCAATCTATACTCTAGCTATCAATGATGAAATCTACCTTTACCAAATTGCACATCCTTCACATCAAAAAGGGTGAAAATGTTAAACTCTGGAGTTAATAAGAAAACTTGCAGCAGAGAATCAATGAGTTCAAGGTGAATATAAAACTAAACTCAAACTCCTGCTTTTTAAATTTACAGAGACAGTTGAAAGTTCAGCGACTCCTGTTTTATCGCTATGACACATAATTTAGGAATTCAAAGGGAAGGTTGTACTCCATATGTAATGTCTTGTGTCTTTAACCCCACATCTATTCAAGCTGCTTTAGACTGAGGACAAACCTTTTGTGAAAACTCAATAAGGGTCGGGACAATTTTCATCCCTTGGAGGGATTCGTAACTGCTTGATTCCATTGCTATTGATCTTGTTTTAAATGAAGGGCACAAGTTAGGCCATATGGTGAGCAAAAGACATATTTCCTTGAGGGCAAGTTTCCGATGTAGTTGGTTGGCTGCTGTGTTTGAACCAGAAAGGCTCGGTTCCCGTTGCAGCATCCCAGGGGGGACATCTTCTTTCCATCTTCTCTTCTGCTCTCCACCATAAAGCTGAGGAGCACAGGAGAAATTATAACATAATGCAAAGGTCTTTCCACTTATTGCTGGGCAATTATTATTGATGACCTGTCACATTAACTCGCTTTGGGGAAGAATTATAGCAACAATTTGGAATAAAGTGTAGAACAGAAAAAGGGGAATCATTAGATGCTGGGGCTAGTGTTATGAATTACATGTAATAGCCCTTCTATTCATTAAATCTCAATGGCAGGGGACACTTTCAGCAATCTTGAAGAAGAACTCACAGCACACACATACATGCCCGCACACAGTTGAGGCAGTCTAATTTTCATTTGTTGACATGAAGTTTTATTCGGTCCTTTGTTAATTATTATCTGCTTGTCACCCTCTGGGGGATTGTTGGGCTTGTGATGGCACCTTGCTTCGTCCAAGATCATTCATTTCTGCATCACCCCTCCACATGGAGGTGCCTACTGTTTCTGCTGCGCTTGTTCTGCTGTTGCTGTCAGGATAATGCAGTGTATGGCAGAAAAACGGCAGCAATATAGTCATGATTAAGTTGCCACAGGTGTAACATTGATGCTATCTCTCTGCCTCTTCCTTTGTTGTATTTTATTGCTGTTTTGAAGCGGTTATGGATTTTTCAGAACGTAGAGCTGCTTTTGATAGATTGATTCTTGCGTGCAACTTAATGAATTCATATGATTAATTATGTTGCTTTGCTTATAACTTCATGCTGTTACCCTGCTGACCACAATTTCTTTTCATTCCGAGAAGAGAGAAGGAGGTTATTGAATATTCAAGATAGTCCACGTGTGGGCTTTATTGAATGATTAGCAGAAGTAATTTGTTTTCAGAATCTAATTAATCCACTCTGACCCAGCAAGCAGTAATGTGCAACGATACACACAAACACACACTCGTGTCTCTGCAACGACACCTTTTTCCTGTCTTTCTAACTCTCCCACATGCATGGGTGCTTGCATTGAGAAAGTGTACGCACATGTGTCTTTCGGCCCCCTGCCACAGCCTCTAGGGACTCTTTCATCTTGGCAGCAGAGCCAGCATTAGATGCAGATTGGTGAGTTTCCAGTCTCAGCCAAAAAGTTGGGCATAATTGACTCATCGAAGAAGTGAAGTCTGCAGGCACTTTTCACCACTTTCTCTCCTTTACTCTCGCTCTGCAGGCACTCTTTCTTTTGTGTCTCCAACTTTAACTTACCATCACTGCAGCAGGATTAATGCGGGGTAATAGGTGTATTTTTATGTTTTACATTTAATGATGTAATGTGCAGTGTTTCCAAACACTGTGGAAGCCATTAGAGGCGAGGCAAAATGTTTTTTTTTTATTTTGTTTCTTTTTTGGTCACAGTTTATTTCTGGTAATCAGGCTACATCTGCTGTAAGAATCCTTATCCCGTAAATACACCAGAAACACCCTGTCAACTGCAAAAAACTACAAAACAAAATAGCCACACCTTCCCTCCCACAGCTTCCAAAGGTTTCTCATTAATCTGAGTTATTGTTAATGCAAACTAATTTTTCGGAGCAATAATGTGCTCAAACATACACTCCTTGACTCACAACACAGACACAAGGACACTGCAGCTCTATAAGCCCATGCTTGAGCTAGCTGCTGCTTTATTGGTCTGAACAGCTGAAACCATTGCTTCACAGAGCTGTATAAGATAGAAAGAGGAAAAAGTGTAATCCAAAGGAAGAAAAAGTTGCCTGTGGGGAATGAATTTTAATATTAACAAATTTAATACCAAGGGGAAAAGAGAGAGAGAGATTTATGTCAAGCTACAGTATGTAAAGACCATTGGAGCTGCATGCTGATATGATGGATTCAAGGACGCTGCGTCAGATCAGTTGAGATTGTTCATTTAAAAGATGGCTTTAGATGAAAGGCAGAGGATGGTATAGTGCCAGGCCCAAGAGACGCTTTAACAATGCTTTACAGAATAGCAAACATCTCCTGTGAAGTTCATCAGACACAGCCAATATGGTGTTTGAAGAATGAGATAAGGACACATATTACATATAGACATGCAGTTAAGTTGCTCATTTAACAAGCATTCTTTGACAAAGTGCTCTTTCCTGTTTGTTACAGTAGGAGCCCTATCTAAGCAAGTGTTAACTGGCTTAGTGCTAGATACATACTCGCAAGTTATACTGAGTGTAAAGTGATAGCCATGTATTCTTTGCTGATCCTGAAATCTTTTTTTCAGGATTTGCTACTGTAATACAGCAGAGTTTACAGTAGAAATATGTTGTCAGTTCTGACCAGATAAAGCTGTTTATGTCTTTACTTTATTAACTTTACTGATTTCTTCTTATTACAGCTTCAGATAATCTGGCACTACTAATACTTGGTGTTTAGATCGAACAGACACATGGTGAGGCTAATTTCAGAGTTGTAGGGTTGCATGTTAGTAACACTTTGTTATCTACTCTGGATTTACGACACAGGAACCTCCTCTACCATCTCCAGTATCATCTTCAACTAACAAAATCAAACTTTTGGTACTTAAAACTGCTAAGTCGCTCCAGTCCGCTTCCTGTCTTAGATATTTAATAGATTTCCCATTCACATTTTATGAAGAGATGAAGAAATTCCAGTTCACCGCTTAGTGTATGATTTTGGAAGCGATGACACTGATTGAAGGAAAGGGGCGGGCTTTTCTTAAAGGCTCATCGTTTCTTCTGGAAGTTTGACAATGTGCAGCAGCAAACACACATGCTTTTATGATTTACAGTATTCTTCACATTCCTTCCGAAAAAGGTAATTATATGATTAATGCCATTATACATCTTCTTGGGAACCCACACAGTATCACTATCACATATCCTTTCACAGTAACCCCATATGGAGCCAGCATCAATGAAACAGATCAGATGAGGAGCCAGTGGGGCAGTTTAAGGGTACACTTTTAGTTCAATCCGGCCAAGCAGTGGCTCACAGAAGCCCTGGCTGAACCCCTTTAATTTATTAAACAAGCCCAACTCGTGAGGCCAGGCGACAAGGAGAGTGTTATAAATATTAAAAGCGGAGTTTGCTCTGCCACGCTCTCATATTAAATCACACAGAGAGGAATGTATGTGCCCTTATTAAAAGATAATGTGTTTTGGAGCCATAAAAATGTATAACCCTCCTCTCTAGATCCCACTCCTCCATGTCATCTTTCCTTTGCCATCTTCCTCCAACTGAAATTTCAGACTTTTCCTGTCCATCAGTCTCCTTTCTCTGTGTGTCTTCATTCACCCTTGCTGTATTTTTCTCCTTCCGTGAGCAGTGGACTAGAACAGAGTACGTAAGAACACAATAGATGAACCATGATTTGAAGGCACTCGCTTGAAAAGTGTTTACACATTGTAAGTTATGAATTTATGTCACAAGCTTGTGTTGAGTATGAGGTTAATGGAATACTCCACTGCAAATCTAATCTTGAGTATCAAATGCTCAAGAAGATGCCTTAGAAGAGTGCTCAACTGATTTAGCATTGCACTCTTATAACTATCACTAATGGTCTGACTCACGATGGGTAGTTTTAAAAATGACAGTTCAGTCTGATGTTCAGTTGTGTCACACTAATGTAGCCTCAAACGGCTAGCCTCCAGCCAAAATGAGAAGTGGTCTACAGAGGTTTGTTACGACCCCCTGTTGGTCTAGGGGAGTGGGGGCCATAAACATATAGGCACAACTGGTATAGATCTTAACAAGGTAACTTTTATTGGTAACAGAGAGATGTAGACAGGTAACAATAAACAAAAGGAGGGTGGACGAGGGTGCTGCGAAAATAACAAACCAAGTTAAAATAAAAAGGTCCTCAAAAGGAGGCCTGTACCTACCTATCGATTTAAGCTGAGTTGATTCTTGCTACAAAAGAGCACAGCACCCACTCCACCTGGTGAAAACTAACACAATAGTAAACAAAACACTAGTGAATTTCTCCACTGCACCAAATGTGGAGCTAACAAACAAAGGTATGAAAATGGTTTCCCTAAACACAATGTACAGCTAATAAGCAAGGAAGGAGGATAGTTCCACTAAACACAAAGTACAACTAACAGGCAGGGTATGCAGTCAATACCAGCGGCACACAAGTCAATAGGCGGTGACAAGCTGCCTGGAGCAACAGGTGGACTCTCCTTATGAGCAGGAGGTAATTAATGTGGTGACGAGCCATTGGTTGAGTGGAAACAGAGGGAACCAATGGGCGGGACTGATGTCAGCACCCCAGAAACCAGGAAGTAGGCGGGTCTTCATTCCCCAGGGACACAGCCTACTGGGTATAGGTGAGACAGAAAAAGGGGAAACACAAAGGTGACAGCGACAGCCGTGACAGGTTGCATAAGCTCACTTCTTTCTAATTCCACAACCCTAGATTTTTTTTGTTTTCACAAAGTCAAATGATATCACTTGAGACAATTTACCACTCCCACACACCTGTAAACAGAGACTTAGAACTATTTGGAGTTCCCCTTTAAATTGCATAGCTAGCTCCTTTGCAAGCAATTGCTTTAGTCAGCCTGGATTTAGAGTAGCTTTAAAATGGCAATGTAGATTCATGGCAAAAAAAAGCATACAAATATCCATAGAAACTTATCAAACCACTTCTCCAGCATAATCATTTTCCCCATCATTGATCTGTATGCTCAGTATGTGGAAAACAATTGCCACTTTGTCAGTAAATTACTAAATATGATACTTTTGGTGGAGCTTTGGAAATATGAGGAGGCAATAGCATGTAATGTTGTGGAGAGTGTTTGGAACGTTCTCAATGTACAATTTCTTTTCCCTACAGGATGTATTGATACCTTTGATACAAATTTTGCCTTGAGTTGAGGCAGCCGGGTCTCCAAAGTTGCAAAAATGTTGATACTGAATGTATCAGTCAATGTATTTCATTTGTTTTCTGCCAGAATAGGCGATCTTGCAATATACTCACAATTAAGGCATTATTCAGCTTTTTATCGTAATATATAGGCACTGGCACTAATACAGAAACAGTCAGCAGTGACTAGAGATGTAAAACATTTTTATTAACATTTAACCAAAATCACAATCTTTCCCTAACCTTAACCAAAGTGCTTCTGTTGCCTCACTCTGAACCACAGTCAGGAGTCTAGATGTGAACCCTGGAGTCTAGTGTCATAGTCCAGCACTTTGTCCTGCGACTCCAGCAGTGCACATAAATGTAGTGTTTCATTCACTCAAAGAAAAGTTGTCTCTGAACATAATCTAGGCATCAATTAAGTTTGTCACCACAACATAATTATGAAAACAACTGAGAATTATACAAGTTACATTTCTAGGAGACGTAAGGTCGCTATTGCAATCTATACAAACCTCCATGAAGGAAACAGCTACACACTTTTCAGAGCAACCTTTCAATTCTGCTCAGAAGACAGCTACTCGGTGGAGTATTCCTTTAAGGAAGTGATGCAGCAGCAGCCGGACCAGACACCATGTTTGTGGAAGTGTCAAGGGCTTTGACTTACAGCCCAACCTCTTGGACACGACACCAACATACTGCACGGCCAAAGTCTGTAGTACTCTATAGGCTGACATATGACTGGATTGTCATGGGTTGTTTGTGCCTGCACTGGGTTGTAACAGCCGGACTCAAGAGCAGCAGTTGGACAGGGAGTGTGGATGATGGTAAAAACCACTCACCGCCCTGACAGATAGAGCTGAAGAGACACAGCCATGTGTGTAACTAAACGCCCGAGTCCTTGCCCTGCTGGGCTGTGCCAGGGGAACATTCCTCTACTCTCTGCTCCACTGACCAAGCAGAACTGCAGCACAGTGGAACCACACTACTCACGTCTGTGTGTATGAGCGTGTGTGTGTTGATATAAGTGTGTGTTTGTCTTCTAGAAGGCAGTGAAGTGTGACGGCCTGGCCACTCAGACCATGGAGAGTTATGGAGCGAGAGCAAGCCAGCTGTTCAATTTGGCCACATGGGCGGACACAGAAAGAAAAAGAGAATACTGAAGAGAAACAGTATCAATATACGACGTGCGCTGTGTGTCTAAACCAGCCTTCCATCACTTCTTAGCCTGCTCTGACATTGCCATATTTTATCTATCATGAGCCCACATACACACGTAAAGTGACAGGGTTGTATAAGGCATGCCCTGGCAGTTGGGGGAGGATAATGAGATGAGCACTAATTTCTCAGGATGGGATATCAGTCATGGACTGATATGAATAATACAGGCTATTCCGTTACCCATCTCCCCCCACTGCTGTCACTGTCAACTTTTTTTTGATTCACCTACAGTGGACGCCATCGGTGTCACGTCCTTACCTTAAATAGCCTGCAAGCCAGACTTTGTGGAAAAAAAGGAAGTTCAGGTGAATAAAAGAAATAAGCTATTGTTGAAGTCGAGGGAAACCTTTGATGGTGAGACGCAAACAGCCTCATCGTGCAGACTCTTGACTCTTTCATGACTCCACGATCATTTTGACTGCATCTCCAACAGCTGGGGACCTGTAGCAACTCCCTAACACCCAATTCATTTTCCTAACAACAATCCTTCCCCGCCAAGAAACAGAAAAAGATTGATCTCTCCTTTTTATTTTCCATGTGATGTGATGATTTATTTACTGTGTACTACTCTTCCACTGCTGCCCTGGTTTGCATGTTGCAGACTCCTGCAGCACCACAGGGGTGATCCTGAATTATTCACTTATTTTCTCAGAGTTCCTCTTTCATTCTCTTTTTCCTTCATTTTGCAGGGCGAATGTGTGTCTGCTATGTCAATGTCGTGTCCATCTCTCTCTCTCGCTCTCTCTCCATTTTATTAGTCTCAGAGAGCTAGGTAGCTCTGCTTTGACTGCATGATGTGAAAGGAGAGAGGAATGACAGCAGCTCATTACAGCAGGAAATAATTTCTTTTTCCTCCTTGCTCTGTTTTGTGTTGTCTGTCTTTTGCTGTTCCTCTGCCCTCACTCCCTCACCTCACCAAACCTGCGCCTTCATCTGCTCTCCTTGTTTCTTTCTCTGTCTGTCCTCAGATCCCAATGCTGTGGGGCAGCACGGCACTGACCATGCCTTGATCGGAGGAGTGGTGGCTGTAGTGGTTTTTGTCACCTTGTGTTTAATCATCGTTCTGGGAAGATACCTGGCCAGGCATAAAGGTAAAACCACAGTGGACCAGACCTGAGTCTCTCAAGGCTTATGGATCTAGTGGAGCATGTCCTACTTGTCCCGTTAGACATCAGAGTCCTTCCCCAATTCCCAATTGTACGACATACCTGCAGTGGAGAAAAAAGAATGAAGACTTAAGTTCAGCAAACGTAGTGTGACGCCACTAGACTAACTCAGTTATTATTTTTTCTGTTTTTCAAAAACAATAAAGAAATGTAACTAATATTGAATATTTATATTATGTTGAGGGGTGGCTATGACATAATTTGTCTTTAACCCCTTGCCACACACATGCTTTTGCATAAAAAATTTAACTCCTTGTTCTGAGTCATAACTCTGAACACACACAGGTGATACACATAGTTTTAGATTCAGTGGGACTTGCAAAGGATATCATTGCCGATCATAGAAAAAATGCTCCTCCTAACACCAGAATTTGCCGGGGAATCATCAGGTCTTTTCATTTTCTTCCAGCTTACTTCACTGAATCATTGGCAAAATTATACTTCCTGTTTGTTTACATCCCTCAAAGTATTACAGGAACTGTTTCCAAAATGTAGAGCAATAGAAGTAAGGCAAACAATAACACTACTAAGGCTGAGTGTCCCATCAGCGTGGTTATTATATTCCTGGAACACTGACAGTCTCCTCTATCTATTCAAATACAAATATTTGCACTGTGTTCATAAAGCTGTGGACATTTACACAAAAAAGTTAAACGACTGCATAAAAGTTTGTTTCATAAAAACTGTCCAAAAATATGTACGGTTATTTTGAAAATAATCATATATGGCATGGCTGGATGATACTATACATATAGTGACTCTTAGTGAGCTAAAAAGCAGAGGGTTCAAAGTTAATGGTCAGTTTCCAACACTGATGCTACAAGATTGAGCTATTAGTTAAAACTAAGAGCTGCATCACATGATTTGGATGTCTAACTTTAAGCCTTGACTGCCACCATTGAGAACAGTAAAGGTAAAAGTAAAGGTTTGTTGACGCAGGGTTTTACAAAATTACTCGCTTCTGTATTTATATATCCTGTACTATCCTAGCTGCTTATCATTCACTCATCATTATATGAATTATGTAGTATTACTGATGTTGCCTTCAGATGTGTTTTTTGCCTGAGGCAGCAAACGCCATGCAGGGCTGCTCGGTGTTTGTTTTCCTTGATATAGGTTTCTTGTTTTTTGTATCCTCAGGAACATACTTGACAAACGAGGCCAAAGGAGCAGACGATGCGCCTGACGCGGACACAGCCATCATCAACGCTGAAGGCAACCATGCACACGCAGAAGAAAAGAAAGAATACTTCATTTAGACTGCAGAGGGAGCTGTGCAGCTCTCCATCCTCTTTCAATCTCCGTATCTCTTTTTCGCTCTCTGTCTCCCCCGTCTCTTCTCCACCTCTGTCCACTGCCCCCGTCAACAAGGAACCCGCTGGCAGTCCACAGACAGAGACGTTCCCGAAGTGTTTTCCTTTTATTGCCTTTTGTTGAGCCCATTTGTATCATTTCCATCTTGTCCTTTATTTCTTCCCAGTTTCTTTATTTCTTGCCGGTTTTCACAGGCAGCTTGCCGTTGCTGCTGAGGTTGTCCCCTTTCTCATATTTTCCCTCATCTCTGATATGAATGCCTGGAAGTCTGCATATCTACCATGACTGCATCTTACATGGCCCTCAGTTCGTCCTCTCTCCCTCCAAACAGACACCCAAACACAAACTATACCCCCTTAGTTCACACACGTCCACAAACACATTACATATCTCACATCAACACGGTGCCTAAAAATACAGACGCCATTGAACTTCTGTCAATGCCTTCATGTATCGTCTGTCAGTAGCAATGTAAATGCTTCGTAGATGGTTACCTGGACCATCATTTCATTGCTTAGCTCACAGCTTTTGATTAAGCATTGCGTCTTTTTTATTTGAATGAGGATTTTTGCTGTTTACGCCTTATACATGTCAGTCACACTGAATATGGTACTTTTAGATGATCCACCTCCCCTCAACCATATCCCGTCTAAATAGACTTGTAATTAAACAGTTGACCCTTTGTAAGATAAGAAGAAGGTTTTGTGTAACACTGTTGCAAGCTTTGTCAGATAAGTGTATAATATGATTTTCATTATTAGGATAGGGGTAAGAAAAGGGTAGTGTGGTATTGTTTAGCGCAGAGAATACAGAGTTGCTAGATGAAGCATTCCATCCAGTACACTCAGTCAAGTGTATAAAACCATTTGCTAAATCTGCTGTCCCTATGTACTTTTGTCTGTATATTCCTGCACTGTCCAGGCTGCAGTTTAGCGAAACTCCAACACCTTCAGTGTCCTCCTGACAGCTTACAATAGTTTGTGATTCACTTAAAGGGTTCAGGTGTACAGAATAAGTCAATCTCCTCTCTCTAAAAGGTGTATAAATTGTATTGAAATGAGTTTAGCTTTTCACTTTGAATTATTTTGTTTATGTTTATGTCACATTGGAATCATTTTAAAGGCTTAAGGACCCTGTGAAATGTAAAATTAAACATTAGGAGATAATATGGGACTAAAACAAATATACAGTTACAGAATGTAAAGGAAATTTTGTGTTATATAAATTTTCCTCACTCTTTTAGTCATTTTGATTAATACCTCTTGTAAGCTTGAGGTCCAGGCAGCTTTCCACAGTGGTTTGAACGCACATTTCTGGTCATTAACCGGCTCTTAGATAAGCATCTAATCATATAATTACTTTATAAAAGTACTGTAAAAAAAAAAGGTACCGATATCTGTTTGAGTAAAATCACATTTTCTGTTTGTATTTCCACCTCCAAATTAAACCCGTAACTCTAACAATTTAGTTAAGCTGTTGATATCACCAACATGCCATACACTCAAACTGCAAAACTGCTCTTATTTCCATTTTATCTGAGTTGTCCTCCTTGAACTGAACTCGGATTTCCATTTCATGGGGTCTTCAAACAACAAAAAAAAAAAAAAAGAATAGTTTGTGAGTGCTGGGTCATGGATCTGCAGGGGCTCCTTTCCAAAAGTAAAATCTGAAGACAAATAGAAAAGCACAAAACTGTCTGAATGAGTAAATGTGTTCCCTTGCCAACAAAAAGATTGCCTTGAGAATGGTTCTTCTATTCAAATGAATACTGGAAAGATAGACAAGGCTGTCTTTGATTAAATTCTGGGGAAAATACAGTGCATCTTTTTGAAATGTAAGCTAAATCATGTTTTTTATAAAACAATGTTTCTAATATTTTTGGTTTCAATGGTTCTAAGCTCCCTGCTGTATATTGTGTCTGCTAAAATGTGGTTGATTGTGAAAATTGCTGTTAAATTCTGGATTCCCTCATTCCTTCAAATTTGTATATTAGCCACCTTATCTATTTACTTTTTTTTTTTAATTTTTCATTGCATAACCCTTATTAGAAAACGTTTAAACAAATGTATTTTTGTTTTGGCACAAGGCATGTATATAATGTGTGAAAACTAAACTTTGGTAATACACATTAGCATGTTTTGTTTGGTTCTTTTTCATGTTTAATTTATTTGAATTGAAGTTATTTAAGAGAGAACCACAATGAAAGTATGTTTGTAACTTAATTTTGGAGAACAGTGGCTTCGTGTGTTTGTGGCGTGCTCTTATGTGCTACAGATTGGAAGGATTTGGTATTGTATATGATTAACAAAAAGAGACAAATGCAAAATTCAGTGAAACAAATTATAGTGTCCTGTACATTGCCAATTTGTCCACAGAAATAGAACAAAATGCACATCTGTCTTTGCCAAATCCTTAAAATACAAATTGGAATTGCATTTAAAGAAACATTACATTTCACACGCACTAACACAAACATAACATCCCAGTAAACAACTTCGGTTTCTTTTCATTTATCCCTGCCATTCTTCTTTCATCAGTTTTGACTGTTTTACTTTCCTGTGAAAGGGTGATAAACACTGTGGCCTCTGGAACTATAAGACTTAAAGGCAAGGCACTAATCTACTAAGAGCTAGCAAATTATTACCAAGGGCAATAAAATAGTGGGCCCAGCTGTCTCCAATTTGATGGCCAATTTACAACATTATGCAAATAAGGTCAGCAAGTAAGGTCTTTTCTGTGTGTTATAATGCAGGCACTGCTGGAATGAATCACAAGTTGCGAATCACAGATCGATCACCTCAGTTTTTGCCTGAATTTACGATGCATATTTTAAATATGTTAATTATTTGTTTTTAAAAATGCAGAAGCTTTGCCACAGTTTCCATATTTTCCCATTTTAGTGCACTTCAATCAATATACCACCACCATTTACAGGTTTGACTTCAGCCTCACCACAAACTTTCAGTAGATCCAGACTAAAGCATTCTAGGCTGGCTCTGGTCTTTAGAAACCTTCTGTATCACGTGTGTGTATAGATACATTTATCACAATGATGTAATGTCTTGTTTTCTTTTTTGTTTCTTAAATCAATGACAGTGTCAATCAAATTTTCCATTGCTTTACACCCATGTATCCATGTTAGAAATAAGGGATTGGTCAAATCAGTTGGTTGATTCTGAAGTCAGAGAAACAGGCTGTTTTATATTCAATGAACACTCACAAAAAAACAGGTCTGCAGTGATGAGTTGGGGTTTGTATTGGAAATGAAACAGGTGCCATTTACTGAATTATGCACTCTGACTAATTGGATGAATATTTGTTAGTAAATGGTGAAATGTGTTTTGTTTTTCTTTCTGAAGACCACATGTAAATATTTGTTTTGACATCACAGTAATGAGCTAATTTGTTGCAAATGGCTTTTTATGATAGTTAGACCAAACCTGAATCTTTTTTAATTTGTTAGTATAACAGCCTGACAAAAACCATCATGCACTATTTTACTATGATAGAATCAAGTGTATCTCTGTTACAGCTTGGGGTCAGATATTAGTCATATTTGTTTTGTGTTGTTGGTTGAAACTAAGCTTTAAACTTGTTGCCTCCTTGCTTTGCAACTTACAGTATATCGGTTCCTTTAATGTCCACTACATCATGGGCCTCTAATTTCATTCTGGTGGCAAGACAGTAACAGTGCTGACATAGTCACGGTGCCATTTTGATTGGGCTGAAGTCCATTTTTTAGACTCGTCTCTGTTTTGTAATTTCATGGCTCAAACCAAAACCCATTTTCTTTGACTAAAGGTGGGAGTGGTGCAGCTGAGGTAATGTGTTTATGCAGATCAGGCAGTGCAGTACTGGCAGTAATTTAGCACAATTTTCACGTTGGTGGTGGCACATGCAGACCTATACAAAATACAAAAACGTTCACGTATGCATGAGTTTTGCCTCTTTCACTGTAAATCAACTGCAGCAGTTTGTAATGGGTTCAATCAGTGGGTGATTTCTAGCAGTATTGTCATTGACAACTGCTTGTAGATTGCGGGATCGTTCTGTTTTAGTTGATTAAACCTGCAGCCATCAGCAGTGTTCTATTTGTATTAGGCAACAGACAGCAATAATGGAAACACATTTTACACATTCAGTTACTGTCAATGTTGACTAAGTGCAGTGAAATGATTACTTTATAAAATAACATCATATCACATGATTCTACAAACTCAACTCAAAAATCAGACATAAGAACATCCGTTGACGCATATTTTGGGAGCTGTTGATGTGTGCCTTTGCGACTCTGCACCTCAAGTTTGCTTCTTTAACCTCCTTCTACTTGTCTACTTCTTTCAAAGAGGGATGAGAGGAGCTGATGTGATTGGTGATTATTGCGGCTGGTCCAAACTCCACCTGCTGATAACTGCATTATGCATTCATCCTGCTACAGTCTTTTCACCACACTGCACTGCCCTAGGAGCACCCAAAATATTCGGGCATATACACGTGCATTTGTCTCCCAGCTTTGTGCTAGCTATTGTCCCCAGTTTCAGGAAATTAGAGGCCCATATCAACTAAAAATATCAACTCAGATTCCCTGATTAAAAAAGGATGAATAAGAAGGTAATGGCCACTTTGAGTCATAATCTGTCTAAAATTCTTCTTTATTTAACTGTGTTGGTTTACATTTTGTTTTAACTGATGGTTTTAATGGTAATGTTTTCCACAGCAGTGATGATTGCATGACCTGGTCAAGGCCTATCTCTCCTCCTCTGATCCTTCATATCCCTTCAAATGTCTTTGCTGTACAGTTTGGCTTCAGTGCACTTCTTTGTTCTCTCTGCAGTATTGACACTAGAATCAATCCGCCCAATATCGATATTGTCACAATGATGACAGCAACATGTGGCACAATCGCATTTAGTTAATTTTTTTATTTTATATCTGTTTCTTTTGTTTTGCATCTCAGGAATATATTTCATTTAGATTGTTTGTTTGTTTGTTTTCCGTCTTAAAACAGGGACTTGTGAGCACTTCTCACTCTGATAGTCCCCAAATTCTGACACCATGTATTTTGTTGAGTTTAAAATGATCACAATGTTAATAAAAATTATTCAGTGATTCTTCAGTAATTCTGTCATTTTGCTGTCATTGGGATGTTAGATTTAAGAAACCGTTTTTTTGATATGATCACTGACTTGAAGTACTGACATTTAGAAATATGCTGCAAATAATCACGAGTTTCAAGATGATAGAAGTTGTGTTTATATACAATGGTATCTCATTTTAGCTTTTGGTATGTAAGCAGGTCAATGCCTTTGTCCTTTATCACATTATTTTTCTTGTAGCAACACACATCTTTATATATATATATATATATATATATATATATATATATATATATATATCAGTCTTTAGATGGAAGGAGTTGTAACACACTCACTCACAAAATACAAAATATCCACAGTAAAGATCAGGATTAGAGCTTGACACATGTTAGATCTGATGTACCTAGGTGAAATAAGGGGTTTTATATCAAGCTGTACTGAGAGGGCTTCATTCGATATATAGCACCATAATGGAGGTGTTTTTCCCATTGTCTGTGGGATTTATTATATTTAATTTAGAGGTTCGTTCTCATGTATGAAATAAGAATTGTTGAATAAATAGTTGCCAAAACATCTGTAAAAGCCTGATTCTATTTTTTTCTATCATCGTTTTCCTTCTGGAAGCCTCTTATCTTAGTATTTCTGAACTAAGAGACAAGCACTAATGATACACTATAAATACTGCTGCTTTAAAAACATCTGAATTTATTCTCACAAAGAGCCATGCACACGCACACAGGCACGCGCGCACACACACATAGTCGCTCACAAAAACACACGTACAGACACATGTTCATGAATTTTTATTAACAAGAATAATTCATGTTGCGTTTTTGCTCCCCTATCTGCACGCTGTGGTGGCAGTTTTAGGATACCATTCAATTTGTCATGTGGAGTCTTTCAGCTGTCTGAGCGGCATTTGCCCATATTAGTCGACAGTCTTTACTTGCAAAAACAGCTCTACCTGGGATATACAGAATAAGAACTTTAATATTAGTCCCAATAAATCCGGACAGAGTCATGTAGGGAAAAATAATTGAAATAATGAGCAAAACCGGTCCATGTTAGTTGGGGAAAAACTCATTTGCAAACTGATAATAAGAGATAAGACACTGAGGGGGACAAAACTTGGAGAAGATGACTTCTTAAAGTTTCTGTCCAGGGTCTTTTCATGAATGAACCCTCATTTATGCTGTAATAAATAGTTCTGCAAGTTCTACACTTTTCGTAACATTTTTAGATTTCAAAATTAACAAAATCCCCAAAATTGAAACACTTGAGTATGCATAGTGCAGTAATAAGATCTATATGTCTTCATTTGTAAAAGTCTTTAGTACTTGTGGTCAGATTTATAGGTATTGGCTCAGGATCTGGCTATGTCTGGTTCTGTTACGGACAGCATCAAGAGTGTGAAGAATGTGCATAAATATAAGGTAAGATTGAGCACATAAAGAGGTATATAAGAATATGAAAAGGGAGAGACTGAAAAAAGGTACGGATGCAACTGAGCCTGACAGACGGGGAAGAGGTATCCACCTTTTTCAGTGAGCCAGATGATGATGACTGAGGGGGGAATTAAGTAATGGCAATAAGACGTCATGTTAGACTGAAGAAAGCAGCTGCAATCAGCCCACCTGTCAGGAATAAATGCTGCCTGGAGAGGGTTGCATTTCTGCAGCTGAGGTGTGATTCTTCTGATGAAAAGTGAGGGGTCAGTGAGAAACTCAATTACCACTCAATCAATCAGAGCAGTTTTGTGAACAGGGACAGGGAGGTCAAGGAAGACCAGACAGAAATTGCTTTTCACACAAAATGTTGTTTTGTTTTACTGTTTTTTTCAGCCTCCCATTTTTCAGCCAGCAATTTCCAAAGTGTTTGCATTCTCTGGGGGAAAATTAAGTTTCCCAAATTTAGCTGAAAGTTTTTACTTTAGAGTAATCCAGTTTCATCAGACGGTGTGGAAGAATAACAGGACAGATGGAAGAGACAGGTGGGATGACAGGCAACAATGGATTTGAAGCCATGCAATGAATGAATAGCATGCAACATAGTCCACTGAGCTGTCACAAACCCAAACCCACCGCTGTATTTTTGTATGCCTATATTCAGCACCTTGTCAACACCATGCTTCACGGCCAATCACATCCTAAATGTATTGTTAAAGTGAATGTTGCAGTAAATATCCCATAACTATATTAACCAAAAAAAATAGAGCTGCTTCTTAAAAAAATAAAATACAGTCTTCTCTTCAGAATGGCAACAACTCATTATTGAGAAACCCAAACGCCTTACAGCTAGAGGTTTAAACATTCTCCAAATACAAGCCTTCTGAATTTTTTTTTTTTTCTTGCTCTTGGTTATTTTACTTTCCATGAAAAAATACTGGATTTGTCAATACGTTTCTTAGCGAAAAGAGGACAAGCCTAAGTTTCTTAGCCAGTTTTCTGTATTCTTTTCACAAAAGAAAACAACTGGTGATTTCTACTTGACATTCAAATGAATGACCTCAAATTTGTCAAGTTACAAAGGGATTCGCTGATGAGGCAAATTTGTCCGTCATTCAAAAAGCCCCAGAGCAAAACCAGATTCAGAACGGTTATATTAAATAGAAGAAAGATGACAAAATATATTGCCCCTAACTTGCCAATTTGTGCTGCCTGTTGTCGCCACCAGTGAAATGACAAGGGAGGATGGGAAGCAAGGGGGTACATTGGTTCATTCATTCATTTAGGCTTGTCAGTGCAACACTGTTTCAGAATGAAGGATAGCCCACCTCTTGGCCAAGCAACAAAGCGACAAGTTAAACATGTCTTGTATGACATTTTGATACAAAGCCGAGACCCAAAGAGAATGAAATAAGTCCTAAAAACAGTCATCAGCAAGGAAACATACCTTAAGTTTTCATATAATGTAATTGGATGAAAGTTCACTATTCAGTCGAGAAAACACTTTTCTGCCCCTTGGTTTAACTTTGGGAGAGAAAGAACAGAAAATTGTGGGGAACGGCAATTAGAAAGAATGACACAGATGGATGTGCTGGGGAAAAGAGAGAGAACTGATACAGCGTGTCTCTATTTTTGAAGGCTGCTGCACAAAGGGCTGTTTAAGATGAATGAATGGTGCCCCCTCCATATACGTGGGCACACACACACACATACACACAAGTCTCGTTAAGTGTCACTTTTTGAATGTGCCACGGTGCCGAGCCTCACACCTGCCCAGTGCTGTCAGTCTGCCAGCTGTGAGAGCTGGAGCTGTCTCGAAGGTATCAGACGCTCCATATGCAAATACATTCCTCTTCTTTATGATGCGGATTCACTCGCCCACAGCTCTGGTCTCCTCCTTTCACTCCTTCAGTCAGAGCCACTTCTTTCCATCCCTCTATCAATCCCAATCTTTTACTTTCCTCCATTATATCACCTGCCCTCAACACATGCCTTTTAATCCATCTTCATTTCCTTCTTCATCCCTCCTCTGCAGTGTCCTGTGTAGCCAGATCTCCGTTTGCTTTGCAGGATGATTGACTTTGGAGGGGTCAACCAGGGATGACAGCAGAGATGTTAGCAGCCTTTGATGTTCAGTAATTGTGCTGACCATGTGTAGCCACAGCAACTCTCACACATAGTCCAGACACACACACACACACACACACACACACACACTCTATGACCTGTTTGCTGTGCTTCAAGATGCCATCAGAGAGAATTTGTGCAGAAAAAGGCTTTGATGTCTACAAGCTTTACTTTGACGGAATTTTCCCCACATGAGTCCATGAACACACTGAGATCCTCAAGCAAACACCTCTTTGACTTTTCTGAAGTTCAGGCCAAAGACCAGAGGTGACCAGGCAGGTGACCTCCGGTTAAGACGTTTTACAGGCACAGTCCACCCCTTGTCAGGGAGACATACAGTGAATACAGCCATCTTTCATATGTTGTGAAAACAAATAAAAATCCAGAGATACAATAGTTTAAAGGTTAAGAGTGTCATCTGTGCAAGCAGGCGTGATGTCTTTGTGTCAAACAGCCTGAGCGCACTAACATTTGATGCCAGAGGCAAGAACACAATGGACAGAAGGTGTACTACAGGTGTACTTTTTCACCAACTTGGCCTTCACCTTCAGCTTATACAAAGTTGTGCAAAACCTAACATATAAACAATACAATAAAACACCTAATGTGAGCCCACTTTGGTGAGGTAAAGTTTGCAGTGTGACACCACAGCCATCACAAAAATAAATAAATACATAAAGAACAAAACGACTGAAGAATTTTTGGTGACGTAAAATCGAGGCGATGAACAATGTGTTTAATGTGTAGGTAAATTGCAAACAGCTGTTTGTTTTGGTTAGTTTAATTTTATGTTTTCTTTCTTTCCTAAACATGTCAAATATCTGACGGCCGGTCTGACTCCAGCCGAGAATTTTTTGTTGCATGTCATCACCTTTTTGTCTCCTTGTGTTTCCTGTCTCCCACTGTATGGTGAAGGAATCAAATAAAGATACAAAAGCCTTAAAAAATATTAAGATTTAAGCATAGGAATTAATTTAGCTCTTACCAAATCTGTGTCACGGTTATTTTATTTTATTTTATTTTATTATCTGATCATTTTATCATGACAATCTGCGTGGCTTTTTGGTGCACTAGCACTGGGTAAAGTTATCAAAATGTGACAGAAGTTTTCCAACTGCTCATTTCATGCGGAAGAACATATCCATTAAAGCTGACAGTCTGGAAATGAAACTAATAGCAGCTGTGCTGTTTCACATCTAAAGTAATAACAGCACAAAGCCAAAACATCACTGTATGTCTGTTCAGATGCCTATGAAGCTCTTTTTACATGAGACACCCATGTAGCAGAAGTATATCAGGGTGGAATGTGAGCTTTATGGAGGATTGCCAAGCATTAGTCGGCCTTTGGCTGGATGCTGCCGTGGCTGCAGTGAGTCTGCTAATTTACAGCTTCTGCACAACTAATGGCGGATATAAAAGGCCTCAGGTTTGTCCATTCCAGACTGTGCATTTTAGGGTACAGCTCCAAAAGATGAGAAAGCACAGTGTTAAATGAGACTTTTGCGGCAGTTAGTGTGTGTGTGCTCGGGTGGTCCGAATGGTGCCTCATTAAATAGCTGAAGAGTTTTGATAGTTTATTAGAAGAGATAACACTCTTTTTGCGGGTTTGTCTCCATTTCATGCCCACAAATACTGCACAGCTAAACGCACACAGACACACGCACACCACTTACTATCAGTGCTGACAGCTTGTGTTATCTAATTGCTGCATGCAAGTACAAACGAAAAAGCATTGCTTCTTTTGGTTCGGCAGGAGCAATCACTCCCTGTCTCTCCCCTTTGTTCTGCTCAATATGAGACAGAGACAAGCGTACGCTGTTGTCACTACACCTTGGATTCTGAATTTTGTTTCAGAATAGATTCTGCTCAGCAATGTCACAAATAACGTGTTATTAGTGATCATTCCAATGGAGGCAAAGCCATGTCTTTGTGGTCTGATCTAAACCATGTTTCATACGGATGCACACATTAAAGCTTCATTGTACAACCAGAGTTAAGCGTTGTACTTTACCTTTGTACTGGTTAAATGCTTTGCCTTTAATCAACAACTTCTTGGATTACAAACATGGAAAAAACAAGTGTGCTGATTTAAATGTTGGACATTTTGTGAAATTGGTCAAGAAGTTTTCTTAATCTGCTTGTGTTTTGTCTATTTGCTTGTATTTTCTTAAGCTGCAGTGAGTTGAGCTCTCAGGACCACCATAGTAAACAGAGGAAGACGAAGAAAAGCATATGTGGACACAGATTTGAATTGTACAACAGGAGGTATAGACAGACCATTTTGGTTGTCACCTCATATGGTTCTTACATTCTGACCTACTTAAAAAACTCCCCAGAAGTGCGAGGAAGTTAAGACAGCATTAGAGCATTTTAAAACCAATGTACAGAGACCTAGCAGGCAGACTCCAGCCAGCTGTAAGAATGAAAAACGGTTGAAAAAGTTGCAGCTCTATCAGGGGTCGGGGGCAAAAGTGTCATGATGAACCAGATGTTTTTCACTGAGCTCTGACTCCACACGCTTTTCAATTCACACGCGCCACCCCGAGTGGTTTGGCCGGAGGTAATGATGTATGTCGAGAGAAAGGTACGACTTTACACCGTGGTAATACACAGGGGTCAGGGTCACCTTTAAACAGATGTTATGGCAGGGGCTGCCATCGGGACATGGGTCAGTATTAAGCAGATGCTGCACACCAGGAGGGATTAACATGTCACATTCTCTTTGAGCTGACTAAATGCTGCCGTCTCTGTCAATAGACCTCCTGCTTGTGAGTGAGATAGCAGGAGTCCAGCTTTTATGCTGTTGCCATGGCGATGGTAAGAAATCATTGCTAATGTTATTGTGAGAAAGCACTGTTGAACACTGAAAGAAACCTTCTGCTGTCATGTCATTCAGCCACTGTCAACCAATCTGTTGTTAGTTAATATTCCTCAGGGAAAACCTTTGATACCCTTTTTAGAGAAGAGACATTATTGTAACTCAAAAGAAAATTATACTTTATGAAGTTTATAAAATAGGTTTGCTGTAATAACAAACTGTTAGAGATGAATCCCTTCACACAGGAATCACACACGTAAAATTGTTCATTTAGCAGGGAAAGAAATATAGGTCATTAAAATGTAGAGTCACTGTAATATAGGAGAAATTGTGGCAATGGCAGCTAATTCAGTTGCTGACTGTTTCCAGTTAAACAGCACAGCAGTATCCCTCTTAAATGACATTGCACTCATTTAACACTGAACAACATTTTCCCCACAAAATTGAATTAATTAATTTAGATTAGCAGTTGAAGTCTTGAATTTAGATGATGACAACTTACCTCACTAAGCTCCTGCTCGCAACCTAGAAAAGATCCAAAAGAGGATTATCTGTCAGTCAGAAAGTTATTGAGTAAAGCTTGCCAAAAGCGGGTCAGCACAATGATGACCTATTTGACTGCCTGTGGCAAAATAAATGTGTCTTCTGAAGTAGAGTGTTTCCACTTTTTTCTGCCCTCCAGAACATAAAGTTTGGTGTGTGTGGAAACAGTAGAAATATTGAGACTTATTTATTAAAGAAAACTACAAGCATCTCACAACATTTTTACTTTTCATCCATACCTAAACACCTTACAGTACGTGCCTGACCTCAGAACATCTGTCACTTTAATATGTTTGCCTTCCAGCTACGGGACTATGTGCCTTGCATTCCAGGAGATATTTACAAGCAAATTAGTAATTTCCTCACAGTGCTGTGGTTCAGATGTGCAGGTGTCCTTATGTCCTTGATTACACTGAACCCTTGAATAAACAATAGCCTAGGCTTCGGTCTCCTTGGATTGAGGTCTTGAATGAACTGATCATTTTGTAATGCAGACGTCATTGATTGGTGAAAAACTACAGGAAACGTTTGACCTCTGTAATTGCAAACAAAGACTACTGTACCAAATATTAACATTGATTTTCAAGTCACCAATGACCTTTTAATGTCTGCTGATGAAGGTATGTGCTCAGTCCTTGTACTCCTGGACCTTAGCGCTGCTTTTGACACCATTGATCACAACATCATGTTAGACAGACTGAGGCACTGGGTGGGGATCTCTGGTACTGCTCTAGAATGGTTTTCATCCTACCTGTCAAATAGGAAGTTTTGCGTGTCTGTAAACAACTATGTCTCTTCATTCTGTCCAGTTAAATATGGTGTGCCTCAGGGGTCGGTCTTAGGACCCATTTTGTTTTCCTTGTATCTGCTTCCCCTTGGACATATTATCCATAAACATGGCATTTCTTTTCATATTTATGCTAATGACACACAAATATACTTGCCCGTCAGATCCACAGACCCTGGAATGCTGAGTTCACTTAACAACTGCCTTTGTGAAGTAAAAAATGGATGTCAAATAATTTCCTCCAGCTGAACTCAGACAAAACAGAAATCCTGGTCATCGGGTCCCAGCAGATGGCAAATCAAATACTGCCATCTGCTGGATCCCTAGTAAATCACATTAAGCCTGTGGCAAAGAACCTTGGTGTTTGGTTTGATAGTAATTTAAATTTCGAGCAGCACACCACAAAGCTTGTTCAATCATGTTTTTATCAACTTAGAAATATAGCTAAAATTCGATCTAAACTTTAAGGACACCGAGACCATTTTACACGCCTTCATCTCATCACGCCTGGATTATTGCAACAGCCTTTTACCTGTTTAACCCAAAAATCTATTGATCGACTCCAGACTGTCCAGAACTCAACTGCCAGGCTTTTAACCAGAACAAAGAAATATGACCACATTACTCCTATTTTAGCTTCATTACACTGGCTCCCAGTATGTTTTAGAATTGACTTTAAAATTCTATTGATCACTTTTAAAGCTCTTCATGGCCTCTCGCCTTGTTATATTTCTGACCTTTTAGTCCCATACGCACCAGCACGTACCTTGAGATCCTCGGGCAGAGGTCTGTTGTCTGTTCCAGAGTCTCGACTGAAAACTAAAGGGGACAGAGCGTTTGCTGTCAGGGCCCCGAGGCTCTGGAACAGCCTGCCCGAGGAAATCAGGTCGGCTGAGTCAGTGAACTCTTTTAAGTCCCTTCTTAAAACATATTTTTATAGGAGAGCTTTTCCCGATCTTATTTGACTTTATTTTATCCCTTTTAATTTATTGTATTTTACTAATTTTATATTAAATTTTCATGCTCTTATCTTTTTTTTGTATTATTCTTTACACTTGTTAAAGCACTTTGTAACTTGTTTTTGAAAAGTGCTCTACAAATAAGGATTATTATTATTATATTATTATTATTTTCTCGGTGTTCAAATACTTATTTGCAGCTGTATCATACAAATAAATAGTTAAAAAATCATACATTGTGATTTCTGGATTTTTTTTTAGATTATGTCTCTCACAGTGGACATGCACCTACGATGACAATTTCAGACCCCTCCATGATTTCTAAGTGGGGGAACTTGCAAAATAGCAGGGTGTTCAAATACTTATTTTCCTCACTGTATATGGTATTATTAGTAGAATATAGGTATTTTTTGTAGTTTCTGTTCCCACAATACACTATTTACTTTAATGTTCATTAGTAGAAGTACTGTATAATTTATTACAAATCAGACTTTTTTTTTTTTTTTTCTGTAGTTTGAAGAAATATATTGCGATGTTGTGTTGTGTTGGCTCAAGTTAGATAACGTTAACTCACCGACTAACGTTGACCAGTTGCTAATGTTATCCGGTCCAAAATACTACAGTTGTATGGCTTTCCAAATTACTTAACCAGCTAACGTAATCCATGTTACTATCCTATGTACCACCTATATTATATCAAAGTGTTGATTTTAGCATGCAAGAAATTATGGAAAGGTACGGCGCAAATGTGGAGTGGGAAATACTAGCCTATGGTGTTGCAAGGCAGGGGCAGCCAGCTAACATTGGCACAGATCTGCTACTGTTTGCTTCGTAACTCTAAATTCAGATTTATTGTTGTTTTACCAATTCTCAGCTACAGCTACACCACCGTCTCAGTCGCTGTAACTGAGATCCACATAATATACAATGATGCAACATAACAGTGCAGGACAACAAAACAGTGGATACACATTCACTGCAGTAATGTTAATTACTGCGGTCTAATTGTTATAAAGTGTGGCAACAATCTCATTTATAATATTCAGTCTAGCTCACTAACCATTTTGTTATTATCTAGTAAATTTTACTGTGCTGATATTGCTGAGCTCTGGTGAAACTGAAAGATATACAAATAACTATAGTTACTTAAAAGCAGAGAGGCCTGCTGTGTGTCAGATAATGCTCACTCATGATTTTGAGCATCACACGGTTGCAATCTAAAAAACACTAGTGGCCTCTGAAAATAAAATATTACCCCTTTAATTGGTCACTGATTAAATTATGGATGATGGCAGAGATGACTGTCACATGCTCACAAATTCCATCTCACTGACTTTTTATTAGTCAATCATGATAGTTCTCCAAATGTTGACTGTTCTTTAAAAGTACGCTTCAGAATCTCTTCCCCCTCACTTAGCAGTGTGCAGCTCAATGCTTCTGTCTGTGGGAACAATAGCAAAGGTAGTGTTTCATCATTTTGTTCTTCATGTTCCTTCCCAGTAGAAACTCAGCACTCAAATTTCACATTGTTCAACATTTAAAATTAAAGATGTGTTCATATTTTTAATCCACAGAGATAGGAAATGAATCTAATTATACAATGTAATTGTTTCACTTTAAAGAGAAAAAGCATTAATTATTTTGTTCTCACTTTGCCTAGTTTTCCTGTGTGTAGTGTGTATCCTTAATGCGAATACATGCACTGATAGACACACACACACTCAGTCACTATGATATGATTTAGCTCAGCAGTGGGCTGTTTATTAAAAAATGGGTAGACTGCTGAGCTCAACACCTCCCCACTGTTTCTGAATAATAAGTATTAACACTGTGCTATCTCCTCAATGAAAAATGCTGCAATAGAGCAGTTGTTGCTGCGTTTTGTGTGCGCGTGTGTGTGTAGCATGTAGTACATGTGTGACTTCTTGCAAACAAACGCAACTGAGTTATGACCTTATTTGGATTAACCGGAAGGCTTTGTTGTATAGCAAGAGCTTTATTAATTCATGAAACTATCATGCTGTCACTCTCCCTCCCGGAGGTGATTAATATGTCTGTGACATAGAAGAGAAGTGTATTCCCTCTGGAAAAATATGTACTATGAATCCTTTTTATCATTTATCTATGCTGTATATTTCTACAGCAGGATAAATAAATTTTCATTATACTTCGAGTCACACCAAACTCTACTACTACTTTGTGTACTAAATGGACACATGGCTTTCCACATGAAAGAATATTAAGCACACCAACATTATTATTATTATTATTATAAAAACATTTGTACGTGTGACACAAAAGCTGTCATAAAGTTGCCTTGGCAAATGTTGGTTAACAGAGAGGACTACATATTTGATATGAGCTATGTAATCTCCTCTGTTAACCATCATTTGCCAAGGCAATTCCATGAAAGCAAGATATTAAAATATGCGTTGTGAGTTTCTTTAGAGAACTGGCATTTAACGTATGGCTCATTGAGAAATTGATAGATAGAAAGCATATATGTAATCACAATTTGTTTAATTTCTTCAAAATTTTAAGGCAGGATTAAATAAAATGACACAATTGGAGTCTTTCTATAGTGTGTTGCACATCTGAAAAAGTTGAGGCAGAATTTATTGTACAAAACTGATGTAGGCTTTTGAAATATATATGTACAGTATTTGTTTAAAAGACATTTAAAGAAGGTAAATTGGCAATAAAATATTCTTCAATTTCAGTTTGTTTTAAGTTGATAGAAATAAC
Organism: Micropterus salmoides; assembly: GCF_014851395.1. Classification (NCBI taxonomy): domain Eukaryota; kingdom Metazoa; phylum Chordata; class Actinopteri; order Centrarchiformes; family Centrarchidae; genus Micropterus; species Micropterus salmoides. The sequence goes on from NW_024044681.1 coordinate 23,726,413, forward strand.
TCCACATGACCTTTATTCACCCAAAACGAATGTGACACATTTTTCCTCCTTTCAGTCTATAAAAGAAGGTGTTCATGTCCTTTATGTTCTTCCCAGCGCTAATTTTACTTCACAGTGCTAAGATATGCCAGACAGCACTTTAAAATAACCATGTTGGAGAACTAAATAGATGCTCGTGCAAAACATAGAGAGCAAAGGCAAGACTGAATTGAGGCAAAGTGAAGGAGAGATGTAGCGATAGAGATGAATGAACGAGGTGAAGGACTAAGAAATTTCTTTCCCTGATGGGTTGTCAAAATCACTTTTTACTAATGTCCCTCTTAACCCTGAATGTGTCATTGCGCGTGCACACACATACACACACACATCTACATTCACACATACATGCACAGCCATTTATTTTCTTGGGCCATCTGGTTGGAGCTTTTAAAGCCAGTTTAGTGGGACAGTGAGCACAGAGAGAGGGGAGCAAGGTGAAAATGGGGACAAGTGCACTGACTCATAAGAGACAAAGAGGAACCTTAGTGACTTTCTGGTCACCTTGTCATTAGCATCAGCACAGGAAAAGGAACTCTGTTATTATTATAGACACATAGGTCCGAAATACACATACATGCACAACCAGGACCTATACACATACTTTAATGTACAGAAAGATGTTGGAGCAAGGGAGCTGCCACATGGTCAGGCACCCCGAGCAGTTAGGGTTCAGGGCTTTGCTCAAGGGCACCCGAGGCAGTGTCACCTTTCCAGCTACCAGTCCACACTCTGTTTGACTGGCCCATGCTGGATTTGAACTGTTAATTAGATGAGAGAAGCCAGCCTATATTACGCTTATGTCAGTGAATGTATCTAGAGCTGGCAGTTGTTTAGCTCAGCACAAAGACTGGAAACAGCTAACGTGGCTCTGTCCATAAGTAACAAAATCTGCCTACCAGTTCATATAAAGCTCAGAAATGAACAGGTTGTATCTCATTTGTTTAATGCAATAAATTCCTGGAGATTTCGCTCACGGTGACATGACATAAAAATATGCTACCGTGGCCGGCCAAGAAATAGTCTGGCTCATAATCCACCATTAAACCACAAGGTGTCATTTTCACTCTTGTTGTTTGTGTGTGTGTGTGCGCGCGGATGATCTAATCTAACCAGCTGCTAGCAGTAGCTTAATATTTACTGTACAGACAGAGGGTGGTTTCAGTCTTGTCATCTGATGAACTTTAACTTTAACTTCGCCTCTCCTTCCCTTTGAGGACTGTCAAGGTTTGGTAAGTACAGTTGGACTAAATATCCTGTGCTCAATCCCAAGACAAGAGTATTATACCCTGAGGCTCCATGTGCCTGTAGGGGGCTTCTGTTCATTGTTTAAAGTGCAGCTATAATAGTCAGACTAATATCTATGTCCGTCTAACTACAGATTAGACAAAGAATGAAATGTGTGTTTTGAATTGATGTCAAAGAATTATCGATTACCGCGCCGTGTGCCGTTTAAGAAACACACACAAATGAGCAGCTTTATCATGAGGCCATTCAGGAGTTGTCCAAATTCCCCTCACCAGTCATTGATAAGCGTTCTCTTTGCCCGTCACTCAGGACTTAGACTGATTCCCTCTCAGCCCACGAGCCCAATTTAGTCTCCACAAGAATCTATCACACAGCGATGTTATCTGCAAGTAACCCAATCTCACTCCTACCCCTCCATCTGTCTTTCCTTCTATGTCTCTCTCTCCTCCACCTTTCTCTTTCACTGTTTCTGCCCCACTCCTCACCCACCCACATTCCACTTGTGCCTTTCACTGTTTCTCCACCCCCTGTCTTTCATCCCCTGCTCTCTTTCTGCAGGACCTCACAAACTAATCAAGTGTGGGGAGAACCTGACTTTGCATATAGATCATATCCCCTGTTGACAAGGGATAGAGAAGAAAAATGTCTACAACGCTTACATATGAAGCATTTCAGTGATGTGATGGATGAGTTGCATTTAGCTTCAGCAAACTTTTGAGACATTTCACTGATATGACTTGATTAATGGCCAAGCTGAGAGGTCCACTACAAGAGGGAACGTACTGGGAAGGGAAATATTCCTCAAAAGATCTCAGATATAACACTAAATGTCTGACTCGTGTCGATCAGCCCCCTCATACCCACATCAAAGCACATTTATGTGATGACACTACACATAGTATATTTCCTAGTGGAAATTACATACTATTAAAATATTTAAAATCAAGATGCCATGAGCAGAACGAGGGACAAAATGGGAAGTATCATGGTGATTGGCTGGTGGCCCACAGACTAGGTCTACTTGGGTAATGGGCTCCAGAGATAAGGGAAATAATAGAGGAGATAAAAGACAACTCTGGGGGGTGAGCCTAGGAGAGCCTAGAGATTCAGCAAGCATGCATCACCTGTCACCACTAAACTGTAGACAGAATATTAACATCCTAAATTAAAAAAAAAAAAAGAAAAATGGTTTTATTTAAGCCTGAATGTTGTAGAGCAAAGGTCTTAATTAATGAATCCATCACTAATGTCTAATGTCTTCTTAGCATCAAGAGAGAGGATATCCCTAGGGGTTTGTGACCTGGGAGCACAATTTTTTAATATGAAGCAGGTGTTAAACATAATTAGAGTTGCATCTTTATTTTAATGAATCCTGCAGTGCCGTTAAATACCACACAACACCACAAAGTCTCAAAAACCATGCCAGTAGCTTATGCAACAATATGTAGTGTATGAAACAAATGGACACCATGAGTGGGATGTTTTAATGGCTGTTACTGCAGGAGTGCAGAAACTTCGTCAACGTCTTCGTACTGGCCACATTCTGCCCAGAAATCCATGCTGTTTAAAGGTCCTGAGTTTATGCCATTCCCTGTCCGCATATGTATCATGATAATAACCAGAGGATTAAATGGGCTCTTTCCTGAATACATAAATATCCACAAATATACAAGAATACATCAAATGTACATTATGTGTTTAAATCTACATTGTGTCCGTTTATGTTTTTTATTAAGAAATGAATACACACAGCTGAATGCCAGTCTATTTTTAGCAAGTGCAGAGATGAAACGTGTGCAAAGAGAACAAAATAAACAGTGCACGAAAGAAAAAAATTTCCCCCTAAAAAGAGCATAATGTCCTAAGTCAAGGCTGCTGATGGAAGGCAGGCAGGGAGGAAGGAAAACTCTGAATCATGCACATCATTAAAGTTACACTCTGCCCAGCTCTGCACATTTAGTGTCTCGTTAAAGGTGTGGTTTGACATCAGGTTTGGTGTGCTACTGCAGTTATGATCGTGTGCATGGAAAAGCTGCTGCATCAACAACATTGTGTTTGTTTGTAGAAGTCTGACACTGAAGTCCATACCACCATCAGCTCAACACACACAGTGTGTCCCATAGCTACTTTCAAATTAAAAGCCTAAATTGTTCCTGACAACTGAACATTTTGAAGAGTGTACAGTTCCCTGTTTTTGTGAAAGTAAAGACCTTTACCTCAACTCTCTCTGTCTGGTAGTTTAGTCACATACACACCTTTACAGAAAGAGAGAGCTTTTTTGTCATTTACAGTGGGAGGAGATTACATTGATTTACATACATTTGCTGGAGACTTATCCAAGCATCAAAAATAACGTGTAACTATTACCCTAAACCAGAGGTCACTAATAGGCAGACCGCGGAGTTTACTTCGTGGGGATCAAATGTGAGGTGAATCCCTATAATGTGTCTGTGTGAACTGATTCTGGTCCTCACAACACTCCCAAAAAAGGACACACAGGAACAAAAAAAGGCCTCTAGATGTACATTGTAAAATGTGTTAATGCTGTAACTATCCTGTAACTATATTTCACTTTGTGATTAAAAGAATAAAGGAAACTAAAGAGCACAACTTTATAGATGAAGTTATAGAATTCAAGGCATCTTCCTGAGCTGTAACAGTGGGCTAATTAAGCAAAATCCAGCACTTTGACCCTATCAACCTGATAGGGTTAATGCTTATGATATTATTAGGGTTAATGCTGATGATATTAATCATTTTACATTGTATTCATTTGTTGTTTATCTATATTTATATTTGCCCTCTCCAGAAAGTATGTAACTTTATGTGAATTTTTCAAAAGGGTATCATGTTCTGCTGTTACAATACCATTGCAACCTTGATGTTAAACTAATGTAATATCTTATCAACCAAAAACATGATCGAGATGTAATTAAAAGTACTGAGTGTTGATAATTTGTTTCTTTTTTAATTTGACTTTCCAATTTTGTCCAGGGAATAACAAGAACAAGTATGACAAGATTAAAGTTAGTTTTTAACTTAAAATTGAATCCATAATGTTGGGTGATTTAATATAATTTTGCTGTCTGGGTTATTGAAATACATTAAAAATGTAGTACGCTATTTTTTGTTCTCACTTTGTATTTAAAAACAGGAAATATTGATCTTATGTGTTTTGTCATAAGAGATGTTGTTACATACATTAAGGATGGTTATTGACCTCAAACCTCCATCCCTGTATGCAAATGTCATCTTTCTCTTTGAGATACATTTCACTAGAGGTGGACTGCCCCCTAATGCTTGCCATATTAACAGGTTCTAATTGTACTTTCAGGTGTGAATTTCTCAAATGTATTGGTATGCCATTATTCTCTGCACCAATTATATTGTCACATTGTTGAAACATGCAACAATATTTGTATGCGTAACTCAAGATTCTAGTAATGTATTTAATCACCTTTGTACAGTGCAGTCAGAAAATATAAAGACAGTAACACATTCAGCACCAGCACAGTGGATTTGTAATGGAACAGTGATGATGGGTGCTATAAGTGCAGTGTCAGGCTTAACTTGGGGGTATTAACATCACCATGCCGATAGAAAGTTAAGTGGTGGAAGAAGAATTCAAATCATTTATTTAACTGAAAGTAGAAATACCACAGAATAAAAACCCCATGACAAATAAGTAAGCCCTGCACTCAAAATTTCACTTAAGTAAAAGTACAGAAGTATCAACAAAAACATTTACTGAAAATATCAAAAGTAAAACTACTCATAATGTAGAGGGGCTACTGTCAGTACTATACTATTATATTACTGAATTATTATTATTGATGAATTAATATGTAAACGGTGGAGCTATTTTAACTACATATACTTTTGGTAGTTTAATCTGTAACATTTGATTGTATTTTATAAACTGATCATATGATTTGTATGTAAAATATTCATTTAAAAATGAACTAGTACATATAGCTCTTAAATAAATAAGTACAATATGTAGTGATCGACCAGTGAGCACAGTATTTCAATATTAATATTATCCTGGAAGTATTTAGTTAAGCTGTTCTGTTCATCTGCTGTGATCACTATAAAATGTTGTTTTAACTGTAAAAATTCTAATCGTTACAGACGATTAACAATAGCTTTTCCTTTCCTTTTATCAAATGCTCAGAAATTAAGAACTGTGTACCTGTTTATGGTATTTAAGTGTTGATATTGTGGAAAGATATGTGATTAAAACATGCGAAAATTAGACTTTCTAAGATATCACTTTGAGTTAAAGGACACTGATTATACTGCATTTCCAGTCCTATATTGTAGTTCTGTAGTTCTCCTCTATGGCAGCTTTACATGATTCAAAGTTCAAAAAATAATTTTCTATCTTATAATGGCACTTCATGCAGGTCCTCATTTCCGCCTCTATCTGAAACCAGCAGTAGATGCTCCTGTCTCTTTGAGACACCCCCCTCCAAAGTCTTCTGATTGACCATTGTCATGTGTTTAGCAGGCTGCCGCAGGGATAGGGCTGCATGTTCCTTTGTGGGCGTGGCCAGCATTCTCTGACTCGAGCAAATGACCATATATGGAAATCTTTATTCATTCCATTATTTGAAGCTTTGGCCATGTTTAACATGAACATCTGACATTGTGACATTATAGAAATGCCAGAAAATATGAAAAAGCATAATAGGTCCCCTTTAAACACCAAGACCCACAGTTTGAGGGGAGTGAAACAAAACCGCAAACTGACGTTGTATGTCCGAAACAGAGGTCAGATAAAAGACCTTGCCCTCCTTTGTTCTCTCTCTTCTCTTCCGCCGCTTTCTCCAGACGCCTCTCCTCGCACTCACCTCACTGGAACGAAAACCTCCCCAGACTATTTGTTTAATCTCAGCAACGTTAACTAGCCTATAATATGAGGTCACATGAACCTGCAGTGAAAGTATGTTTTTTTATTCGATTTTGTTTGTTTAATTTACGCAACTTTTGATTCAGAAAACCATCAGGTTTCTTTCAAACCCTTATCTCGGTTTGAATTAGTCCACTACTCCCAACGACAGAGTTTGGAAGTTAGTGAACTGAGTCGGTAGCGATACCAGTACCTAACTCAGAGTGCCAAGCCAGGGCTAGTAGCCTGTTTACTGCAAGAGTTTCCTGCAACCACCTACCAGACGAAGGACTCCGGGGACCCTCGTTGGCAAAAGACCAGCCTGAGAGGCCAGGTGGCATGCCAAGCCACTGAGGGGCTGTGAACGCAATGAACCGAGCCACTGATTGTGAGCCTTCGACACAGGACGGTGGGGGAAACAACAAAGCAGTAAGGCAGAAATAACCTCTACATTCTGTGGTCTAGTTGATGTCCTTTTAGTCCTTTTAGTTGTGAAACCAATAGCCTCAATTTAAACTCAGTTATCACCATAAAGCTTGCATCCATTCACTCCCTTATTCCTTTAGAGTCATGTTCTCTCCACAATAACAAACTGAATTCACATTGAACCTATTAGCCTAGGCCTACCTCTGTTCTATATCCCGTTGATTGCATTTTGGTTGTTTTCTTTATTGTCGTTTATTTTCCTTGACATCCCTTAATTTACTCTCACTTTGTATTCACTTTAGTTGTAATAAATCTTCACTTTAATCACAGGAGCTTGTGTGTGTACTGTTTAGCATCCAGGTCACTGTACAGAGGATTCACCCTCAGATTTGAGACTGACTGATTCATTAAACTAACTGATTTAAAATAATTGAACAATTAATAACTTACTGATCACTAGTAACAATTGTGTAATTATTAGCTATACCCAAGGTGTCCTGAGAGCCTTGGGCGGACAGCTATTCTCAGGTGGTGCCTCCTAAACAAGTGCTTATGATATAATATTTCCAAATATTATTATTCATAAATTCATTAACAAAGTGTAGGTTCACTACAAATGTTTCTCCCTGAAATGTAGTGACATAGAAGTAGAAAGTAGCACAAAATGGAAAAAGATCAAGAAAAGTGCCTCAAAATTGTACTTAAGGAGAATCCTTTTTTTTCACCACTGAAGTTAACGTAAACTTAATGAAACTAATAAATAAAGTTATTATTACACATATTTTGTTGCAAATTCTTTGCAATCAATGACTGAATTGTCTGTTATTTCTAAATCTCGCAAAAACTCATTTTTTTTCAAAACATAAACATCCAACCAAGAATCAGTGATTAACCATGCCACTGTAAATTATAATAGTCACTTATTTAGCAGCATTTTTTTTACAGCTAAAGTGAATAATGTGATTACGGTACATACACATAAAAAGTCTTTATTACAAGTAAACATTATAGAATCTTTTCTTCAGATATGTCCTGCATAGGAAACAGCCCTTGGATTGCCCTTTAGGTTGTTGCATTCATTGTTTACATAGACTGTGTAACAGACGTCTATCAAACATGTCCTTGTCAAAGTCATCTGTTGGCCTGCCATCACCAAACAAATGACTGCCCTGCCTTCATTCTCTTACCTCTCTTCCTTTTCTAACTTAACATAGATCTCTATCTCCATGGGAATAAAGCCATCTTAGCATGTCATGTTTTTTAATATCCCCCAGTGCCCTCTATAAATATTTATCAAAGATGTGCCATTACGATGGCCAAAAAGGACCCAGTGCTAGACCGCAAGCAAACACCTTTTATTTGAATTCTGTAATACACTTCTAGTTTAGAAGCCAAACTGCAAACCCTGAGAGCAGACATGCTCCAGCATCATAAGGCGTAAGAACATTTGTGCCCTTTTAAATCCTTAAGTTTAGTCATTTAGCAATTTAAAACTCAAAGACATGTAAAGAAAAACAAAGTGTACAGATATCCAAATAGTTGGGGAATACAAGAGCAAACTTGCTTGAAAACTAAATACTCATTTTGGAAATGTGAACAGGATACATACAGACATTCGACCTTGTTCTTAATTTAGAGAATATATTTTAGTAGCCCTGTAGGCTATAGAATTATTCTTGGCAGTTGTCAGGCAGGCGCTGTTCACAATGAATCTTGATCCGTAGGCTGGTATCGTATAGAAGCTCTGCTAAACTTCTTTTCCGCGCTTATTAGGATAACATTGTGTATAATTTGGGGTGGTGATGGTACAGAGGATAAGACACATGCCTTTGGTGTGACAGTTGGAGTTCAATTCCCTGAGTAAGACACTTAACTCCTAGTTTCACCAGAGGCGTGCGACCTCTGACATGTATAGCAATTGTAAGTCGCTTGGGATAAAAACGTCAGCTAATAATTTCGTTGGTGGATCGACACTAGTTATTATCAAAGTGAAACTGACTGAAATACAAAAAGGCTTAAAAAACAAAACTAGATTTGCTTTCACTAAAGTTAAAATACACACAGGCAAGAAAACTTTGAAAATAAAGAAATCTCCTGAGAAAAGATCAAATCAGGAGGTGCAGCAGTTAGAAGCTCCTTAGAGCGAAAAATGAAGAGAGTTGACATTAAGAAGACTGATGGTTTTATCTACCGTTAAGTGTAGGCGTGGATCGTAGGCAGAGAAGCGGACTTTGCCGCCAATTTGCTGTGCGTCTCTCTGTGTTCTGAGAATGTGGTTTCCGGTTAATTTTATATTTTACTTCCTCACCAGTCTGCTCAATCAGCCGTGACTCTAGCATTAAATAATATGCTATAAATACTACAAAGATGGTGTGCTTTAAACAGAGGTCATTCATCACAGTATTTACTCAGTCCAGTACATAACATACCTAACTACTATGGAAACATGACTTCTACTACTGCTAACAGTAGAGCAGAAGGCCAAACAACAATTTATTCAAACACACAGACTATTATGAGACACATAATTAATCATATATACATTCTTAATACAGACACCGCATTTCCCATGGTCACTAGAGGGCAGTAGGCCATGGTCACATGGTAAAAAGGACATAAATCCATGAATGGACAATTAATTTATTCTACATCATACAGATCGTAGCTGGACTATTCTTCAAGAAAACGTGTTGAATAATGTTAGCTAAACTGCTGACTAGTTAACATTTGATTCTACATTAATGTGGTTAACACAAAGGGCTATGATATTTATTCAGTATTAGAGTTAAACTCCAGTTTCATTGTTACCTTGGGGAAAATGATGTTTGTTTGGTGTGATTTGAATTCTTTCTCATTATAGCCAGTTGAATTAAAGAAATAGTCTTGACTGTCTCCAACGCTGTTAATCTTGTTATCTTGACAAACACATAACTCTAGGAGAGCCAGGCAGTCTCTGTACCAGGTCTGGAAGGTACCTGAGTGACACCTTTACTGCTGAGGAGTGTTAATGCAACTTAAATCCAGCAAATATGACAGAAGAAGGTTTATTCAATTCCCAAAGGAATTTAGCAAGACCCTTAACAGTACCTGCCTTTGGTCTTCTCAAAACACTTTTTGATGATTTGCAATCATCAAGTTTGCTCCCTACATGGGAAAGAAATGTTTAAAGTCAATGTGTTTTAAGGCAAAGGGGCTACATAAACTCTTTCTCTCCCCTCTCACGTCTCTTTCCCAGATAAACTCTTCCGTTCCTATTTCTTCCCTTTTCTCCGTCACACCGGCCCTCTGGCCCCTCCACCTCTCCATTTGGCTGCTGTGCATTCTGTCCTGCATCATTCTCCCTCCAAGGCCCTGCCTGGCCCAGTTTAGATCAGCTGCCAAAGTGAAAGTATGTGCGTTTTTTTTAGTGTGCTTTTACACTTTTGTCTGTGCATTTGTGTACAGTATGTGCTTATCAGATGTGATGTTCAGCTTTGCTCTGATTAGCTTACATAGACTATTGTAAAGATTGTATTTTGTTAATGCATACTTTCATGTCCACACTGAGAACGTGAATTGGAGATCAACCAGATACATTTATAGCAGTGACACAGCAGTGACACTGACATCAAGGTTTCCCCTTTTTAGGAGTAAAGTTCAAAAGTACAAATAAAAAAAGTCAAACTACCAGGCACATGATTTTCGTATAATCCTCACATCAATACACATGATTATGCACAGTGCACTGGAGGTTTCAAAATGCAAATGTGTCAGTGCAGCAGATTCAAAGCTAAATGTAAATCAAAAGGGATAGCAACGCTTAACACTACTTGTCAATAGAGATCACAAGTGCAAAGCATCAGGCACATTTCAGTTCAAATAAGCAAGGGCTCAGTGCAAAGCTGCAAATAAAATAAATGCCAAATATAATGGAAAGGCCTGCATCAGGGCCTGTCTTCTGTACAACTTGATCTTGTTTAACTGTGTGATTGTGATGCATGAGTTTTGAACTGTCATATGGTTAAATTGGCATGGAGATTATTGGCACCATGTTCTTCTTCTGGAAAGCTGCCATTGTTTCGTTAAATGGGTAAACTGTATCAAAGTGAGCTGGGTTTATTGTGCAATACAGTAATTACCTAAACAACACATGGGCCGTCATATTTGGGGATAGATTTCCTCATATTATATTTGATAAGCAACAACCTTCTTTATGGAGTCAATATCTTCTATGGTAGAACAAGTGAAAGACTGAAAACTATTAAGGAACACCACTACTATTAAAACATTCCCAAGTATCTTGGGCATTGTCATTAAGTATAGTTGTTAATGATCAAATTAGTTTTTTTATGATGCATTTGTGCAAAGCAATATTAGTATGATATTTTGCCATCTTAGATTTCTACACTCTTCAAAAGGGATTGTTTCTGTAAAAGTTTAGTTGTGTGGTATTCAATTATTGATGTTAAGGTGCGCTGCCTTTTTTTCCACAAAAACTGTTTTACTTGAAAACATGTGGAAGTGCTGATCTTGGAAGAGCTCACCTTCTCATGGCTACCCAGCAGATCATGCTCCCGAGCAGGTGTCGCTAAGCCTAGCCTTTAGGTACTATGGAAAAAAAAACATCTGAGAGACAATTTTATTGTCCATCCTAAACATCTTTCAATCTTTCAGCTAGATGCATACTAATGACAAGACTGCATGCAAGTCTTAGATGTGTTTTTAGCCTTTCTGACGCCTGAAAATTAAGCTGAAGAGAAAAAATTATTACCTCATCTGTTAATTAGAGAGGGTCACAGGAGGGAGTCAAAATATAGTACAATAATGAAGTTAAGGAAAGTGTCCCCTCAGCATGTCCATAAAAACATATAAAGCTAATTGTTTAAGTTAAGCTTGAAGTCTGGACCAGGATCACAGTCAACACAGAGATTATTTCATCTTTAAGTCTGTACCAAAAAGACAAACTGTTCTCTACAATGTATGTTAACCATTGTGAGTAATATATATGGGAAATGTCACTGTGGACATGATGTTGCACCAATCATGGCAGTGGTCAGTTACTTTTAAATTTGTTATCAGTTTGTTAACAGAGAGAGAGAAGGTGGGTTGACTGTTTCAACTTGGGGAGAGACACAGAAAAAGACTGGACTGTTTGACTACTAGGGGCTGAATACTCAAATGTCTACATTTCTAGGCAAAATGCATGTTAGCAGATTTAGAAGTAAGCATGGAGATTTTTGCACACAAATATCAAAGCAGTGTGATAGTGTAAACACAAATTTTGTTAATAAATATTGTCACTCCTCAACATCTCCTGTCTGCTTTGTTCAACATTCGTCCTGAGATTGGTATTTTCCATCACTGATATCTATAACATTAACAAGCTGCTAGTCACTTTTTTTACTCATATATTTATATTATATATATTTATATATATATATATATATATAATATTTACTAAAGGTTAGTCCTAATGGTGCAAAGACATGCACATTAAACCATCAAGGGTACTTAACAAAGAGCATATAAATGGGTCCACTTCCTAACGGTGGGTACACACACTTGAAAGTAAAAAAGCAAGCTCTTGATTTCTGATTTTAACTTCAAGGTAATAAAAAAAGACGGTCAGCGGAGTGCCTCTCTGTTGTAAGTTGACATAACTGAAGAGAAATAAACCAGTCAAAAGATAATAAAAGGAAAAGTGTTTTCTGTTTCAGGACTAAATATGAGAGGACAGGCAAAATGAGAATGATATCTTTATGTTCTCAATAGGAAACTGAAAATATTAACACCTATTTGACCTAAACCTTACCTTTCTGGACACTGACCTTTAAAATCCACCAGTGACCAAAAGTGACCTTTGAGGAATAGCACAGACAAAGAAAATCCTACTGCATTTGTTAAAAATAAACCACTTCTCCATTCTTCCCAGTGGTTAGTCACCTCTCAGTCTTAGTACAACAACACTAATAACTGTGACAAGTGCTTATTAATTTTAAGTTTAGTAGAGCCATTCTATACCATTAGCAAAGTTGGGGAATACATTATACAATGGCACAATCGACATGTCTGTGTATCTGTGATCTTTCATACTGTTTTTACAACATCAGCAACACAAAACACGCTTCTTTTGAAGTGGTACCCTGTTATTGATAAATGGGATGTCTGAAAGCAGAATGGTGCTAAAGAAGATTTGATCCAGTCCAGTTGTGCACTGATACAGCTGTGGTCAGATGGTAACTAATTAAGTTCAAAATCTGTACTGTATCATGCATGTCTATTGTGAAGACTATCTATGAATACAATACTGAATGTGCAGCAAGATTCATGTCCTATCTTTTATCTTTTTATCTTTTGGAGCTGTTAGAGTCATAAAAGTGCATTCATTATGGCCTATTATTTAGATATTTTGCAGAAGGCTCTGTATCAAAAACGTTCAAAGTCAATCCTTCTGACTTAATATGATATTCGTACATATGTAGGCAAGGCATGTGCAGGGCACACTGCTCCAGGGTTCTTGTCAGAAAGGCTGTCAGTCATTCTTTGGGACTTAATGTGATTGACATTACGGCACACACAAGGTCACAGTGGCACTCGGCTCAAATGACATTGCAAATAAAAAGTAGCATATGTGTTGCATAAAGGACAATGTGTACAATATCACCAAATATGTGTTAAAGGTTTAATGCATAATCCACAATATAATTGTATCATAGACAAAACTCATAAACAATGCTGTATTGGGGCCCTTATTTAACTTTTCCAAAACAGATGCACTTTTCCTCCATAAAAATGTCTCTCGCAATAAATAAGATGGGGAGGAAGGAGACACTAACAACGAACTTGCTTTTTATTGCCTTACTAAGTGCATGCTGACTGGACAAGATAAACTGTCTAAAAAGGAGAACGTTTGCGACTGTTTGCATTAAAGCACTTTATTAACTGATTTAACTCAACCAAAAGAAAAAGATTTATACAGTCATAGTTAAAATACTCCTCCTATGATCTCCCTCTGAATAGACTCTTACTTAGAGCAGTAAAATTCACATCAACATTATCACAGACCCCGGGCTCTTATTCAGGTCTTAGAAATAATTTGAAAGTGGTAACAGAATGATGGTGGAAGTCCCAATACTGTACAGTGTGCATTTGTGTTTGCATGTGTGCATGTGTGAGTGAAAGAGAGAGACAAAAAAAAGAGAAAGGAGAATCTGCTTGCGGTTCTGCCAGTGTTCATGCATTCATGCATGTGTGCAGAGTGTGTCTATGCGTGCTCACATCTGAATTTGATTATGTACATCTTTGTGTCTTCTGCAAGGAAATCAACAATAACATTATAACCCAGGGGAGCCTATTAAATAGTTGGTCTCTCCAGTGTGTGTGTGTGTGTGTGTGTTTAAAAATAAGAGCAATGTGTTAGAGTGATGGGTGAACTTCCCCAGCTTACTCAGGGGGACTCAATTAAAATGAGCATGTTTTGCACTTCCCTCACCTGCAGTACAAGGAGTCAGGTACAGGCCCCAAGCATGGTTGTGTGTGCGCATGCGTGTGTGTGCGTGTGTGTGCGTGTGTGTAATATCCAGAGCGAAGCCTGAACATGGTTCTCTAAGTGTAAATAACTTACATTCTTTACATGTGTTATTGATTGTAAGATAACCATTGATGCATCACAACGGTCCCTTACATTGAAACAACCCTTTAAATCAATTTAACTGTGTTTGTTGTCACTGTAGATATCCCTGTACATTTTCTGCACAAGGCAAATGAAGTGTTCCTGAGTCCTGTATATAAAAGGAAAAGAAAAAGGTAGCAGGAAAGAAGGTCTCTCTCAAACAAACCCTGAAATTTGAATAAAATTACTAGGAAGGAAAAATAGTGTGAATCCAAATACCTTCATCCTACTACAATACACACCGTCCTACATGTACTTTCTGTGGCTTTACCATGATCCTTTAACAGAGTGTTATGTGCAACACAGTGGGACAGCTGTGCAGCCATGTCGCTGAAGCATACTGTCACACCATGCTAATTCGACTGTCAGCATGTTCATTTTAATACAAGGGAAAGCAATGGAAGGACAGGGACACATTCTGCTCTGGTAAAGTCCAACCAAAATGTCTAGTGTAGTAGCAAGTGTAGTGTGTGTGTGTGTGTGTGTGTGTGTGTGTGTGTGTGTTGCACATCTCAAGTTAAATACTTTATGTGCTTAAAAGGTAGATATCCACTCTGGAAAATATGCAAACAAAAGGACTTTTTGTAAAGTGTGCAATTTTCTGTTCTCTTGAGCAAGTGAAGCAAAACATAGAGTTACTAAGGACACGACTTAATGATGGATAACCATTATGTACAATGTGGTCATCTTTGTCTTTAGCCAGTTAGTTGAAGTAAAGGCAAAAGATTAACTCTATGTATGATGAAGCCTCAACTAAGCCTTTGTGTCTTGATGTATTTGTTGACAATCTACATTCCCAAATTTCACACTTGCCATGGCAATGTAAACATCTGTTTCCCATACCAATAAAGAACTGATATTGAATATATATGCAAAATCCACAATCTGATGAAGATAGCCTGTTTATAACCTATAGCCCCCGTAGATATTTACTCTGTACACCACTCTCTTTGTTCTTCTCTACCAAGGCATGATAAAGGTCAGTGTCTGGACCAATTGTTACTTGTAAATGTTACTTCAGCAAAGAGTTTCAGTTCAGATATATATAGATATAGAGTTCAGAAAGTATGCTGGCTGGGAGGCTGCCATTTTAGCCATTTTTCATGTTTCCAAAACAGTAACATTTTGTGTGTGTGTGTGTGCGCGTGCGTCACTATGCGTAATAACGTTAAATGTTAGCCTGTGCATATAATATCAATATTTATCTGGATTGCAGTCCAAAGTCAATGTTTCTGAATTATTGCAGCTAAATGTTAGCAACCCAAATCAGCTGTGTATTTGCTTTAAATACACCCCATTCCTCATGTGAACAAATTACTTGAATCACTCACTCAGTGTGTGAGTGCAAGTGCAACGCAGTGTGAGGAAGTGATTCAGTCCAGTTTGCTCACCCAAAAGATTTGTTCTTTCAAATGAAATGCTCGCAAACGACACAACACAATGGCTCAGAGCCAAACACCTGTGGATGACGGATGGTGTCTTCATCAATTGTCAAGAATGATACGCAAAACCAAAAAAGGGATGCAGAGAAAATTGTACATGTGGATGCCGCCAAATGTGCAACAATCCCAGATATGTTTGCTGCAGGGGTTGTAGCAGTAGCTTCAACATCTACGGTGACAGCAGTACTCGCCATTATGCAGCAGCAGGTGAAAGGAGGAGAGGTGGCTAGCCATGGCCACCATAAATATAGAAATGTATAAACCACGATTTGACGTGCATCTGTGCAGTCGCCATCTTCATTAAAGTAAATTAATGAAGATGAACATTTGAGATGTAAAATATGTGTGGCAACTGTCCAGCCTGCACAAGTGGAGTTATCACATTCTTCTCTTACCTGGGACCAAAAATAGTCATGTTATTTTATTAATGAATTCATTACATTGTTAATACAATAACAAGCAACCAGGCCGCATTTTAATAATATAACAAATCTAGGCATCTACATTTTTTGGAGAAACTCACAAAAGCTGAAATTCTAAATAATTTACATTGGATGTTGCCTATTCATAGATCTGAACCTGCATGTCCCAGTGGAAGTTGTGGCTATTCAGAAGGTTAATGTTTTGGCATAGAGCTTAATACATCCGCCCCCAGTAACTAAATTTAATTCCAACAAGTAACCAGTATCATTTGTATAGTGAAGTCTGCATCTCTTAATACACATTATATTTGTTAATTTGCAGATCTTGACCACTCCAATATGGCAAACGCAGAGATATATACAGTAGCAGTAACATACTGCAGTGGAGTCTGAATATGGTGCGTGAGGTACCTTCGATGAACAGAGTAAGCAGGAAGAGATTGCAGTAAAAGCAGTAAGAAGGGAGTAGCATGCAGGGAAACAGAGGCTCTCAGGGAGGGTGCAGGGAGGAAGTGTAGTGCCATGCCATGAAGACTATGATGAATGCTGAATATCAATTAATGACATTGACATTAAGATAACATACTTGTAACATATATCAAGTGAGAATGTCAGCTACTGCTCACTTAGTCAGTCAAGCAAAGGCTATTCAGCATTGTTTTTATAGCGTAGCATAGTTTCCTAATGATGTGGCAACTTCAGTTGACTATTTTCACATTAACTAGCTAACGTTAGCCCTGGATAATTAAAGTGTGACTGACCTAGGTATATTGTATCATAATATGATTTAAATGATTAGACTAAGGTTTCCATTGATTTTATTAAATAATTTGAAATGATACTTTGGCCAAATTTTTTTTTGCCCCAGTTAAGCCCTGGTTTGTAATGTCTTGAAATGGCAGTGAGGTGAATTGATAAAGAGATGAGGGAGTTGGGGATTGTTTACTTGGGTTTCAGTAATCATGGAACACCAATTAGGTTCTGATTTGCATATTCAGCAATATCATTGAGATGAATGCTTACTGAGCTGGCTAGTGTCAACATGGTTTAACACAGCACAAACACAGCAGACAATAACAAGAACAAACTATAAAAATACATGTTAAATGTTGAACAATACGCTTTTCCATAAGACTTTGTATTTTGTGTAGTAAAAGCCCATGTACAAACTGCTAAAACTATGTTGTGCCACAAACGTTATGATATGTGGCATCAGACTGTTCAGTTCAATGAGTGGTGTCCATGGATCCATCCTCTACATCTAAAAACATAAAATATAAATATCTGATAATACCGAAAACCAATTAAAGTTGAAGTTAGGCAGTTTGGAAGTTTGGCAGACATTGGGTAACCAAGACAATTTCATAGGCTCAAACTGCAGAAACTTGTAATTGGATGCTGTGTCTGATGTGAAACTGGGCCCTAAGTGGTGTATGGAACTTGTTTTTCTTCCATTGTCATTATTGCATTGCAGTGTTTTGAGAACTATAGATTTTTCACTATCTGATAATAGATATAGATTTTCTTACCCCTGAGTGTCAGTATGCTGGTGATATAGTGTACATAAGTGACTTTCCATGTTATCACAGTGTGACCATTTCCTTTTAAATCTGGCTAACAGTTCATACAGAAAAACTCACAAAGGGAATGGTATCTGAAATAAATGACATTTCGTTTTGGATCAGTAGGATTTGGAAGGCCTGTGTTGTTTCCATCAGCTGTTATATTATAAGTATATAATGCAATTGTTAGATGCTGAAGCAATTTTGCTTTACTTCCACCTTAGCGGACAAAAGCACATTCCACTGCAGTGATATCTTTATTCTTATGAAGATTATATCAAAAGATATTTACCTCTATTCTACATTGGCTTAAAGAAAGCGTCTCAATCCACTGGAACTTTATCGCTACAAACAACTTCCATATTTATGCTAGTGATGAAGTCAGATGCATTATACTGTTAATTTGGAGACAGAAGCTTAGAGCAACCAGTGGGACTCCACTTTACAGCTCTAACACTTGAGCCTCAAATGGCATTACTAACTCTGTAATCTAATCACTGGCCAGTGTAGTAATGCGGTCCACAGCACAAGCCCCAGGAAACTCCTGGGCATACAAGCAATTAATTAACTTAATTGCATGGTTAACTTAATTGATTACCTTGTTATTTTGCTAGCCTTGATATGGCTCCATTGAGCAGTGAGATAATGTAGACATAATGTGAGCATTAGCCCACGGGGCAGCATTGGCTTCAGGTATCTCTCTCACCCCTCTCCCTGCTCTTGAAATACCAAAGTGTCCTAGTTTTGCAGTGAGTGAGTAATTGATGTTGAATTATCATCCCATTATCATAAGCTTAATTCATTTTATTTATAAGCCATTAGCTGCATACATCCAATCCAACACAAAAATGATAAGCAGAGTATATGAGTATACATGAGTGCTGCTGACTGGTGCCAGCATGGCTGAGTCGTGCTAATGTCACAAAGTCCATGTAAGAGCACAGCACGAGGTGTTTCTGATCAGCCAATACTGGGCTCCCTTTGTAGGGAATTTATAATGATAGCTGAGATATAACTTATCTAAAGCATGTTACAAAAGAGTTGTTCTTTCACGTAGAGAATAAGAGGGAGAAAGTAGTGTGCATGCATCCCTCTGTGTGAAGGTTGCTAAAGCCAGAGGCATTTATCTGTGGAATTAGTTGGCCTCAGATTTGGCCTCAGACAACTGTCATATCAACATTGCTTTAGGGAAGGGCAGCCAGCTTCTTCTTTACTCCTCTCTACTCTTCATGACCGACTCCCTGCTCTAGTTCTCCATTATCTCGTTGCCTCTTCTCTCTGTCTTCCCTGTCTGACTTCTTCCTGATCTCCCCTTCTGCTAACTCACCTCAATTCTTTTCTCTGTCTCACACTGTTCCTCCCTCCTCCTCTCTCTCCTCCAGTCCTCCATCTGCTGTGTTTATGAGGGATGACTCTTCTTCCTGGCCTGAGTGTATTAGCTACCCAGCCTCACTCTTTCCTGACAGCTCCGACCTTGTTAGAACTGGAGAGTGAGACGTCCACTTTTACAGCTGTAAAAACGCTGCAAGGGCAGCTGTATGACTTTTTTTTACCTTTTAGTTTTACTCTTGAAGATGGATGTACATAAACACACCATTATCAGGGGATGAGCATTAAGAAGAAGGCTGCCAGCGCCAAAACATCTCACTTCAAAACTCCATGAGTGTCTATTTTTATCCAAAGGACTAAAGTTGGGGTTTCGAGATTCTTTCCATAACTTCCAGACTTTTGTACTTGTAACTTTTCCTTAATGCCCTGTAATGGCAAAAAAGTGGCACCACCCACCTCACAAGCACACCTTGATTTTTACACTTCTTATAAAACCCAATTACCATACTCTATCATGCTCCATGGCACCATTAAATGAGCTCATTAAATACTTTTAGGATTACAAATCAAAGTAATTGCCAATTAGGATTTACCTAATTGTGAAAAACTTCAAGATCTGGTGCTTTCTCACTTACTTTGTGGCACTGCACCGGGCCATCACGCTTTGTACTTGTTTATCAGCAGAACCATTCTGATGATTGATGGGAACAAGCAGAACTAGCCTGGATCAGATTTTGATATACTCGCCACAGTAAATACTACAACTGAAGCAGAGAGAGACAGGTAGTGCACTAACTGAAAAAGGTAAGCTTCTCTCTGAATGATGTCAGCAAAGATGTCAGGGCAACCTTGACGTCAAAGTGAGAAAATTACTAGTTTTGTAAGAATCTACAGCTTGCTAGCTGCTCTGAGACTGCAGTGCTATGAGCTCACTGCAAATGTCAGCATGCTAACATGCTCACAGTGACAATGTTAAAAAGCTTAATGCTTTGTAGCAGTGCTTAATTTGTAAATTATTAGGTGCCAGAGCGAGTGAAATGTGCCACTTGTTGGAAATAATAAATTAATAATTTATGATCAAATAATTATTTAAAACACATGGTGTACCTGCAAATAGTTTTAAAGGGCGAACAGAAAACCATTATTAGCAACCAAATCAAATAGTAAATAAGGAAATCCATTAGACTTACCGTATTAGGCCTAATGAAATATTGGATTTTGTGTGTAGAAGGGCAGTGCAGTGATGGAGCGCACTTTGGAGGTGCCAGAGCACAAAAGGCTTTTAACTCAGAGGTACCGGAGTGGCGCTCCGGCTAGCTCCAGCACAAATTAAACACTGCTTGGTAGATAATGTTACCATTTCCACTATCTTCGTCTAGTGTGTTTGGATTGTAACCTTTCTAATTAGAAAATGGTACCTATACGTTAACGTAACATAGTTTATAAAATATTGTAGACTGTGGCGGTGGACTGACCTCCTGACCTACATTTCCATCCCTAGAGCCACACTAGCTTGCCTACAAATACAGCTGTGAAAAGTTTGTAGTTGGCTTATGGTCAGCAACAACTTCTTAAATGTGTGTTTGTTAAATTGGACTGTGACGTTTTTTGTGTGAAGTTTTCAGAACGGAAAAAAAACATAAAATGCTGTATTTAAATGCAGAGTATGATTTTGGTAAGGTAAGTGCTAAGTGTTTTCCTCTGCTTCCTATATTCTGTATGCTAAATGTCTGGTTACAGCATGGAGCATATAAACACCCTAAGGCTTAGCTATGGAAACACCACCTCTCTGAAACAAAGTTTCAGATAGTTTTAAATAGAACAGTAAATCAAATTTTGCCATAGGGTAATTACATCCAATTTCTTAGCTTCTATCACAGTACAGGCCTATAGAGCATTTGTACAATATATGGACATGCCTGTGGGTTTCTCTAAATTTAGGGAATGGAGCATGCTAGAGGTCTGTCTTATGTGAACTCCTAATTGCTACCTCTGTACAGTGAGGCATAAAGAGTGCATGGTAGATCCAGTCCTGGTACTTTATATAACAATAACACTGCAGAATGAACTAAGAGTGGGCTATTGCCAGAAATGTGAAGCCTTGCTGTCCCTATTTCCTGCCTCTATTTAGCTCATGTGCAGGAGTTAACACACATGCACACACAAACCCTAAAATATTCAGGAAGTACAACTCATGTGTTTGTCCTAGTTGCATTTAAAAGGATTTGGTCATGCTCAGATTGCTTTTTACGCTTCTCATGTGCTGTTATTTCCATGTAGACTAGGGCCCCACTTTGGGCTTGGCTGACTGATGCTACGCAGAAGGTTCCCTGGTAGGACAAAAAGTACGCCGCCTGTGTTATTTGTAGGCAGACTTGTGCTGCTGGTGCTTGACTGTGAACTTAAGCAGTGCTTCGGAATACTTAAATAGCCCTTTGCCATGCATTGCCCCTTGAGCTGATGAGTTTCATCATGGGAAAGAGTTCGGTCAATTAGGCTTAAATGCACTTTTAAAAAGTGTTTGGCGATGATTCTAAGGGAGGGTTCACACCAAAAGATTTGGTTCCTGAATTTAATCAATATGAAGATGATATATACAGGTAATTTTCCAAGTGGTCCAGTTTGCGTTCACAAAGGCAAAATTCAAAAGCCATGCAGTAGAAATGGCATTCGATTATTGGTTATACAGTTAGTGGGCTCTCCAGGGTTCGGTTCAACCAGGCTAAACAAGGCTTGTGTGAAAAGGGCCTTAGATATCAAGTGGGGTTTAGCCTCTTAGTTATTCTAATAAAATGTTTTATCATAAAATAATAGAATGCATATTTTGAATAGCCATAGAGATAGAATATGCACACGACTACTGATACCATTTATAGATTAAACTAGACAAGACCTTTAGACATTTACTCTTTTTACTGTTACCAGTCTGTGACAAAATGATATTGCGTGCACGTTCTATACTTTATAGCCTTGCTCTTTTTCATTTCCATAGTCTTAAAATAAAGAATCTTCTCTTTAAATCTACTCACTGTGGTTCTGAATCACAGCCAGAGTCTTTTGAAAACAGCACACTCAGCCAGCTGGTCTTTGGTTTCCTCCATTGCTGCTATAACATGGCAGCGGTAATAGAAAACCATAAAAGGCCTGTATGTGATGACAGAGTAATAACAGTAGATTTAAACTGTGGCGGACCAGGCAGCCTTTGCCAGCCATAACGGCTAATACAAATGCATGTCTAGGAGCCAATAGATTGAGGTCAACAATCATTGTTTATTATGTTCATTATATGAACACAGCAAATGTTAATAAAATTGATTGAATAAAATCATTATGCTTTTGAGTGCAGTTGAGAAAACAGTGTTGTAGTTCCCTGCTTTGGTTTAGGATAAATGAATGATGCCGATGAATTCCCAAGATTACATTCAACAAATTCAGATATTGATTGTATGCTGTGTGTAATTTCATACAGCGTGCTATATGATGGAGAACATACGAGGGAGGTACAGAAAGAGAGATGGAGGAGATGAGGGAGAGTGGCTACTCAGAGGCAAATAAAATGTGTGGGATTCATTTCAATAGAACTAATATCAGCAGAGTCATACGCACATGTTCACGCGCAAAACACACACACACACACACACACACACACACACACACGCAGACTAATTCAAAGCCATTTCTAGTGCTGAGCAGTTGCCTGCAGCGTTGAGGAGTGGCGTGACTGGGCTGGGACCAGCCTAAGAATGGTTTGGAATACTAATAGGCTCACAAATGGGTCAGGCAGAGCTAAATGGGAGTAATCTAGGCCTGGCTAATTATGAAGTAACCAAGCCTCCACCAAACAGGTTCGAAGGCCAGAAAGGCCGGTGAACTGACTGGTTGTAGACCAGGTTGGCTGCTAATTAGCCAGTACTAGTACAACAGTTTCATGCAAGTGGGTCGGCGTAGGATGGCTAATGGATGGATGTCATTGCAAACACATTCAGAATTGAGCAAGGAGACAAGTGTAGAATCTGAACATTGAGTTTTTCACCAAAAGAAGTTAAATCTGTAAAGCACATCGATTACTATTTGATTTCTAATTCTTTGGTTATATTCAATTATTTAATTTATCGGGTCTGTTAAAGGTCACTCAAAATAGTATAAATTGACATTACATTTTCATTATCTGTTTTTAGTCATTTTCAGAATGGTCGAAGTCACTGATTTCCATGTTGACTGGCACCCATCCCTAGAAAACTCCCTCATCATGGAGTACGTTAGCAACATTTAACCCGGATCTCCAATTGCCATATCAAATAGGTTCCAGCATTGTGAGTGAATTTATTCATCAAATTCATTTCAGTAATTAAAGATGGCACATTAATAATCCCTGTGGGATCCCTTATTAATTCCTGTTTTTAAATTCCCCATTAATTATTTGGATGAACTAAAAAAAAAAAAGTATTTGTCTGGAAAGCTAAATGAGCCAGAAAATGTAACAATAAAAAGTTGATCTTTGTAGGTAATTTAATCTCCCTAGGTAGTCCAGATAAGTAATCCCTTTTCTTTCAGGTTAATGTATACATCTCCTCAAATAGTAGTTTTATTCCTCACAGCCGTGTCTTGTGCTTATGCTGCCATCTTCTGGTAAGGATCGACCCATATTATAAAATGAATACGCTGCACACAAGAGTGTACTGTAGTTCATAACATTTGCACCACTGCTTAATCAAGCAGATAATGAGCAACAGGATTTGAGGCTGTCCGCGTGAGAGTTTGTGTGTGTGTCAAAACTTGTGAGAGAAGGGGATTTCTGTATAAATATTTATGCCTGGCAAACAGATCAATGGCTATTAAAAAGGTCAAGGGCAGATGATGATGGATGCCAGCTGTATGTATTGATAAATTTTGACCGCAGTAATGAATTACAAGTGCACACACACTTTGACACACACACATAGACGGTAGACCAAATGATAGGGATTAATTCATTGATCATGCTTAATCTGTCATAATTAATTCCATAGGAACAACTGTGATGAGAGCAAGCCTCCATTAAACAGATAAATTATTCAACACGAGGAGGAGGTGGACCCAAGATAAATGAGTGTGGGAGGCCGGTGCCAGCAGTCACAGGCTGAGGCTAATTACAGTCTTTTCTTAGAAACTAGCACAGGTTAACTTACAGTAATAGTTGTATGGCAGTACTGTAGAACTGTAATTGGAGGCTCAGGTTAACCTAACAGTTCATGCAAGCACTTGGGCTTCGTTACAGTTGACTTTGAATAAAAGTTATCTAAGATAAAGTGATGGGATATCATTAATGCCATATTTGTTGACCTATATAGCTTTATATAGCCATTTGTTCGTTTTTTTGCAGAGAAATCTCTAACCATATGTTACGTCCCGATAGGTTTATACTTTAAGCTGTGCAGACATTTTTTTCAGTTTGTTTCTTTTGTGATCATTAAGTCTTTATAGTTAGAGTTAAGCCCTGGAAATATCCCAGCTGATGACTGTCATTAACGCATAAAAGAGGATAGCTTTGGCAAAGGGATTTAATGGATCATGAGCATAACAATACACCTGGGGCCAGATGTTTAAAACTTTGTTAGAGAGTAAATGTCTGTGTATGCACAAAATAAAAATATGCATGAGCAGTCTTAGTGCCAGATTTATATATCCCTGCATATGCGTTGTTCTATATTACACAACTCAAGTCAGGTAAAATGAACGCACTGTACTTTTTCTGTACTTGGTCTGCTAACTGTAACATCTTGTACGGCGTCCAGATCAGCCTTTAGTGTTGTTATACAAAGTCATTACAAACTAGTACATGTAATGAGTCAGAATAGACACACACACACGCACGCACGCTCGCTGTTGTCTACCACATTCAGATCAGCACTCAAAAATATTTGTACGCTGTGCAAAGCATGCATTAAGGTTCAAGTAAACATTAAACTGACAAATGTTTTTTTATACAAATATCTGTTTCTGTGTGGAACATAGCTTACACTTTTTGTAAATGCTTTGTTTGACCCCTGAATCAATGAAAAATTACATCCATTAATAATATTCATCCAGTTGTATTTTATTTACTTTCCAGCATCATTTACAGCTGTATGCAGGCCAAGGGGAAAACGCACATCACTAGGTTTTGATATTTGCGAGCATTGGTATTTTGAAATGAAAATCCTAAAGAAGTTCCCTTTTCTGCTTTCCATAGTTGATCTCACCATGTCATAATGGTGTAAGGTATTATCTCTTTACACTCCTAAATGTTAGGAAATATTTGTGAAGCCTGTCCTGGGCACTGCAATACTTTCTTTTCTCCACTTCGTTTTCCTTTAGTTTGTAAAATTAATCATTTCGAAACGTGCAGGTCTATATGACAAAAGCATCTGGCCAGCTTTGATTTCTCCCAACTTTGTGATTCAGCCTTATCTCACATTTCAAAAGATAAAAAAATTAAGTCAGCAAAAAAGATAAAAACTCAACAGAAAAACATCAGCAGGGAGTTACTGATGCTGCACATTTACAGCTGGGTAAAGCACTGGTATTAAACTGTTGGCAGCTTATCAACCCATACTACTGAATATGGACAAAAGCTGCCAAAATATAATTTTCACTGGATTTTACTAGACTCTCAACTGAGCACATGACACGATTTTCTGAATCAAACAAGGAGAAAGAATTTCCACAAATATTGTGATCTAATAAATTAGATCTGAATATAGATTAGTTTCTTATTAACCCTCTTCATTCACATCCAATCCATCACCCGGTTCACTGAAGAACTGCCAACCTTTTAGCCATGATCAACAGACTGTATTGTTAGAAGAAGGTTTCTCTGCACAGCGGACAGGTGGACTTGTTGCTGGATGTGAACCATTTGTACTGTAGAAAGATGAGAAAAAAAAAATGATAATAAATCAATCAATCAATCTTCAAACAATATGTTGTCATGCATTAAATTGTACATGGTATTTGTGAGATGTACTTCAGAAAGTGTATGGAACACAACCAGTAGTGAGTTATGGATTTATGAACTAAGCCTCTGAATAGGTTCCAGAAAAAAGGAAAAATCCTAATTAAACATCATAGTAACAAATTACTTATATAGACAAACTACAGTTTGTTGCCAGTTCTATTGTTGTCTCTCACTACGATGATTAATCAAAGATTTTAAATGCTATGCTCGAAATTTACTATCACCATTTTATGTAAATTGTTCTTTTTAACATCTGCAAAGAAGGCACTGAAGATCCTGACAGCCCACTGCTGGATGTTTATGTGTCTTAACTCATAAATCTCACCAAACACGCCGAGTGGAATTTCTTTTTGCAGGTGCGGCAAGCCTTCTTTGGCAAGGAGTAGTTGGAGCCGTGGATAACGGAGAAGCAGATCATACAATCCTCTATTCCCTCAAAGCGCTTATCCACATTGTTCTTCCACAGAGCCAAGCCCTCCATTATACTGCCATTCTGAACACACAAACATACATTTTCTGAATTGTTCCATCAATTAAGTATCTTCACAGCCCTCTTGGCCTGTATTGTTCAAGAAAACTTCACTATAGAGACAGATATAATCTAGCTACAGGCCTTTAGGTTGAGTAACAGACACTATTTAAAACACCATCTTCTTGCGTTTATATCCATTGTGTGTTTGGGTTTTGTACCTGATGTGTTAGGTAGGTGCTCAGTTGCAGCATCCAGTTCCTCCACTGCTGTACAGCAACGCCCACGCGCCTCCCACTCTCTACAGTGATAGAGCCTAGAGGGTAGTTCGGTGGTAGTTGAATCACCAACTCAATGAAGATATCATCCACAGAATAGGTAGCGATCACCTCCCGCGCTGCTGAGCGGGCCTTCACCTGGAGCAATAAGATAAATAAATAAATAAATACACACACACACACTGTTTGCCTTTCTTTTTTGCCTTGGGTCTTTCTGCTTTACAATCTATTGTCTGCTTATTGTTACTGCACCATTGTATTACAAATATGATGCAGGTGTTGCACCACCAGATTTGTTCAATTTAAATAGTTATTACTACTATCCTTTGTGTAATTTCCTGCAGATGATCTACCAGATTATACAGGGGGAAAGCAAAGATTTCCCCCCCCCCCCGAACATATTTCATTACAATAAGCAGCCTAAAACTAATAAAAGTAGTAGTTACACACACAAAGAGCAATGTATGTGCTAACTTACAGTCATGCTGTCAAACAGTTGCGTGCTGGCGTGGACAGATGAGATCTCCTGGGCTGAGAGAACAGGACTGACATATTTAATAGTGAACTTCTCCACGGCTGCGCTCACTCTCTTCTCCTGGCTGTTCCACCACAGCCGCACCATGGCAGGCAGGTCCTGCACCGTGCTGTAATACACACTGCAGGCCAGATGAGGGAGCTCCCACTCGACACTCTTGCTGTCTGCAGGCATAAAACACAGGAGGGGAAATCTAAGATTGTTTACATTTCACAGCCGTGTGCCAAAAGTCATGCAGGTGTGTGTGCTACTTACTGTCAACACACAGAGACAAGCTCTCTGTAAAGAAGGTTTTAGTCTCCTTTGTCTCTGCCCCCTGGCCTGGGTAGATGGGGTTTTCAGGCATCAGTTTGAAGAGGTGAAGGAGGAGCTTGTTTAGGGAGCAGCTTCTCTTAAGATACTGGGCATAATGGGCACGCAGCTAGAGATAAATCAAGAGAGCAGTCAATACTGTGATATCAACAGTAGTCTTCTCGATCATCAAGTACACTCTCTTAACGGTGGAACATATACAGTGAGGAAAATAAGCATTTGAACACCCTGCTATTTTGCAAGTTCTCCCACTTAGAAATGTTACTTATTTAGAGCTGTATCATACAAATAAATAGTTAAAAAATCATACATTGTGATTTCTGGATTTTTTTTTTTTGATTATGTCTCTCACAGTGGACATGCACCTACGATGACAATTTCAGACCCCTCCATGATTTCTAAGTGGGAGAACTTGCAAAATAGCAGGGTGTTCAAATACTTATTTTCCTCACTGTAGATGTATTTGCTTGTATACACTCTCATACACCCAAACTACAAGGACATCAACATAAAAAAGCAAACATATTGTACCAAGTATCTGTGGCCTGGATGTATCATGACTCACATGGGAGGGTGAGGACTTGAAAAAAGTGAGGAGCAGCTTCCAGGCCAGCAAGTACCCCAGGATGCAGGAGTACTCCACACTGAGAGGCTGGACCACCGCAAACTCTCCCACTTGAATCCCTGCCAGGATGCTATCGCACAGTTCCTCACAGGTTGTCAGGATGGCCATCAGAGAAGCTGGAGGAGAACTGAACACAAAATAATTAAACAGAATTGTAATCTGAATCTCAAAAATCAAAGTCTAGTACTGTAAGAACTCACGTGACAATACCAAGAAGCTATCAAACTATCACATATATGTAAAACCCACAGTAATATGATCTCCCCCACACCGACTTACAGACATGGCTCATCTCTGTCATCATCCGACTTGTTGTTGTCACCTTCTCCATCACACTCGGGCAGCTGAGGCATGACCCTGTATTGACAATAAGCAAGTATATTTATTGTTCTTAGTTTAGTATCTTGTGGTGAGCATGAGGCAATCATTCCCAACCTCCTGCAGGGCCCTAAAGATCTCAGAATAGGTGTGACACTTCAAGCAAAACACAGTGCAACGGGAGGTCTTCAGAAAAACATTTTTCCCTTTTAGTTTAAGGAAAGGATACACACTTTCAAACATAATCCTTACTTTTCTAACAAGTGGTAGACAGTGATCTGCAGAGGCCTGGCCTTAAACAGCAGCAGAGGACAGAAAGTGTTGAGGAGCGTCTGGAGGGGTTCTGGTAGGTTTGTATTCTGGTCCGCTATGAACCTTGGAGGCAGGGAGTTCTGTTTTAGTTGCTGCACAGGCACATATGTGAGAGCAACGCCGGCTGACTGCAGTACCGCCAAAGGGAACACAGGGTCATCTGGTTCAGTGAAAGCTTCTGCATTTAGACAACAAACAGAGAGATAACTTTCCCTTAACAGCATGTATACTGCAACGACTGGGGTGAGGCAAAGTGAAATTAAATCCACACACACACACACCTGTGATCTTGATAGGCAGAGGCAACAACAGGTTGTAGATTCCCTCGACAAAGAAGTCTGTCCATTCACCAGCCAGTTCTGCCGGAAGCTTCTCCTTTTCATCAGGCAAAGATGATGTGAAGAACTGGTTCAGCTTCACTATCAATGCAGCGTTCTCGCACATAAACAGCTGCACCCATGGGTTCCATAGACTGCTCACATTCTCGCTGGCAGTCTGAGATCAGAAGAAAACAAATAAAGTTAAAGGGACAGAAGATCCAAGCTATAAATAAAGAACTACAGTTGATCAAAATGTATAACCGATAAAACCAAAAATATTACTTTTTTGTTACAGAGGAAGCAAAGTAGAGTTCAACACTGTGACAGGAAGCATTCATCCTGCTCTGGTGTCATGGAAACTGAATCCTGAACCAGCTATTTGAGGCCCTACTCTGTAGCTGACCGTGGCCACTGATCTTAAAGTCACAAAACAACACAATATGTATGTCCTTTGCCTCACCTCCAACCAGGCTAACATAGAGCAGAGCAAGAAGTCCCACTGGCTGCCCCCGAGAACTGTCGGACAGTGAGTTACCAGCCAGGACAGGAAACGCATCATCTCCACAGTAAGGTTCAACTGTTCTGCAGTAGCTGTAGACAGGTCACTGAAGTACAAAGATGTGACAAATGTACATATATACGCAGAAAACAGTCTATCAAGGATGGAAATGGAAATGTTTGCATGGTTTGCAGAAATGCATTACCTGCCAAAAAGGAACCAGTCGTCCTTGCTGTTCCTCCACTCCATCACGGTGGCCAGGATAGCCTGCACAACCTCCTCCTCTACTTGTGTGTTGGCTTTTAGACAGCACAGCAGCACCGCCAAACACCCATACACATCTGTGACACATAGAAATACAAAATTATCATTTGTTTTGTTCATTTATAAAAATGGATTTATAATTATGTATGTGTGTGTTTGTGTGTGTACTCTCACTGTCATTCTCCTGCCAGTTGATTATTCCAGCAGTAGCCAGAGTGATGAGAGCGTCTCTGTCTTGTTTGGTCATGGTGGGGCAGAGCACCTGCAGCGTGCTCAGTTTACTTGGAGACACTGGAAACAAACTGATCAAACACAGACAATATTCATTATATGACACAGCGGTAAGAGAGGTCATATAACAGCTTTGAATGAGACATTAAAAAGTTCAGATTAACAAACCTGTCTGCACTGCCGTAAAGCTTCCTCACAGTTGCACTGCCAGTGGCTGCCAATTTGTTGGTGTGGATGTAGTTTTCTAGAGTTAGAGACCATAGACCTCCATCCTCCACTGACCTACAGGGTAACAATGCAATACACACAGTATAATGGATATTGTTTTAAATAATTGCCATAACATAAACATGTGCATAAAAATCAGTGCTGATGACTTGTCGTCTTCTTTCTTCAGAAGCCGATACATTTATTACATTTCTTAAAAGCTACTTTTATTGACAGCCGATAATGTTTAGACTGAAAGCTCTGTTGTTGTAGAAAATCATTACATGTGTTGATCTTATGTGGGTTTGTTTCCGTTTACTCTGCTGAGTGCTAAATTAACTGTAAAATTAGAGTGTAGCTCACCTTGAGTAGAGTGTCTTCAACAGATCTTTCATTGGAACCTGGCTGTGGAGTCCATCTGACAGCCCCCAGTCAGTCAGCAGGCTGTGATAGGCAGACACTATTGTAGGGCTGTACTCTACCTCCTTACACCACTGCAGTGCGTACAACAGTTCTGAAACTGTCAAAGAAGAAACAGATTGACATATACATGTATGACATGTCACGGAGAAATATAGTTGATGTTCTTTGTGTATGTGCGTGTACCTGTGTACTTAAGGTTTGGCAGGTGTGAAGGATATTCTGCCTCCTTTTGGTCACGAACTATGACTGCAACCGTCCGAGTCACCCTTCCTAACAGGGCACAGGCACATAGGTGGGCTGGCAGCCAGGTTGACACCCTAAACTTCCAGATGTCCATGGAGGGTTTTTCGCAAATCCCTCTGTGACGGCTGGCCAGTAAGGGAGTTTTGACCCACTGCAGAGGGCAGAACAAAGGGCAACTCATGAATGTCAAGTGTTTTGTGTGGAGGATTTAATAAAAGCAGAAATCTTCCATAGCAAGTTCTCAATAACCAATGTGTGCTAGTGCCTGAATTTGTTATTATTATGAAAAGGATGATAGATTGGCCAGCTCACCTGAGGAGGTAAGGCTTGTCTGATTCTTGTCCATTCTGTCTGGCTTGGTGTCAATAGGGAAAAGAACTGGACGAGGAAGGGGGAGTCCTGATCGCAGTCAGAGATGATTGTCTCCACTAGGCTCTCTACAGCCAGAACTAGAACCTGCAAACTAAAGTATAACACCAAGAAGAGTTAGCTCCAAGTATAACGAAGCCTTCAGACAGATTCTTAGGTTATGGTTGCACTGTTTCATACACATTGAACAGGCCTAAATTAGGGGAAGGACTACTGACAAACCCACCCAGGTTTCTAAAAATTACAAGTGATTTGTTACCTTTTAATGTCCATAGAGACGGTGAGTAGTTGGTTTGTCACCCAAAGGGCAGCACTGTGCAGGAAACCACCTTCCTTGACCTCATCTTCAGAGTGTTGGACCAATGACTGGACCCCAGCTATACACACTTTCCTCAGCTTATCTAAAAGTGAGTCTTTCAAAGCGATAAACAAAAATTGGTCATTTAGCTTACCTAACAAGAATATATGTTTGTGCAATGTGTGAGTACCTACCAGACAGGTGAGTGTGGGTTTGATCCTGGGCGGTGAGCTGGAAGACCGTGAGCAAGAGTTCCTCAGCAGAGAGTAGCAGAAGACAGTCTTGTACAGAAGAAAAGAATGTGGAGGCCACATCACAGATGAAGGAGATGAGTGGCTCCATGTTGCCTGCATCAGACAGACTCTTGGTCTCAGACAGAGTGGCGTGGAGCTTCTCTAAGATCTTCTCCATGTACACCTCCCCTATCAGAGGCTCTGTGCAGGTAAACACACAAACGGATGATTATATAGATTAGATACTGATCCACAGAAGATATTTTCTATTTACTGACAAAAATGGTATGGTAATTAAAAGGTATGTGTGTTTGTGTTTACCATTGTTGTGGTGCTGAGAGAGGACGATACTGATAAGTATCCAACTGGTACTGGAAGAGCTGTGTCCCACCTTGCACAGTTCCTCAGTCAATCCCAGGAGTTGCTCGCCCAGAACTGAACCTTTCAGCCAATCTCTACAGCTCTTAAGAGTCTCAGGATCTACACATGCCTGACAGGACGGACAGCAGAGTGGCACAGACATTTATCACGGTGTAAAATTGATGGATAGGTAGATAGCACACATTGATAAAGGTCTGAATAATACTTACCCTCTGTATAATTTGCAGGACAATTCCCCAGTGTAAGTCCATCTAGAAAGCAAAGAGCAGAGCATGAACGTCAGTAAAGAAACAACAGCAAAATTAAGAGTTGAACGCTACGAGAAGAGAGGGATCATCACACTGCACATAAGAAACGTGAGTCAACATCAGGTCATATGTTCTGACATCTGTTACCGTGGTGATGTGGTTGAGGATGCGGGTGGTCTCCTGCCAGCTGCAGCAGTAGAGGGAGCTGAAGACCATCTCCACCAGGTGCTCAGTGTCTCTGCGGCCCTTCTCGGACAGCCACACAACCACCCGCTCCAGCAGGAACTGCATTGCTGGATTTTTTATATTCAACTCGTCCCTCTGCTCACCGTCCTTACTTATTTTTTCATCCAATTCGACCAATGTCTAAGACAGGCAAAGTTTAAGGAAAAAGTCAACTGCATTAAGGAATTGAAAGTAAAAGTTAATCCTTTCCATTATTTAATCCAAATGGCCTTACCACTGTTATCACGCCAATGAAGCTAATTCATTGAAAACTGCAAATACAATTACTGGCAGCAATTTTTCAAAGTGTTGTATATCACAAGATTTTATACTCATCCCTTTTAATTGTACATATTTTTCACAGATTTGGCCATTACAAAGACAAATTAAATTCATGGTTCGTAAAAATCCTGTAGATTCGCTGACCAGAAATGCTTAAACTCACAGAACGCCTTACAAACATAGACACGACTGACCTTGAAATTCACTATCATCTGTATTCTGACATAAATAAATAGGACTTACACTGAAGACCCTCTGTGTGTGGAAAGACCGCAGGAGAAGGGAGAGGAAAACAAGATGTCTCTCAGAGTTATTCTCATTCACATGCACCAGGCACAGTTGCGCCAGCTGGCACACTACATCCTCAAAATGCTGGGTCTGAGGGGACCCAAATGCCTTCTCGTTCACAAGCTCCGACATTGTCTGCACAGGCTTATCAACACCATCTCCCTCAACTTCAGTTTTCTCATTGTCCTCCGGTTTAGAGAAACAGATATTGACAGATTTCTTCTTCTGGATGTGCTTCCTTTTTATTCTCTCGGGGTAACGCATTACCTACAGACATAGAAGAAAGGTAGAATAGATTATTTTAGGCATAAGGTTTTCTGTTTCACTTTGGCCACTTTTTAAGACATAAATGGCTCCGACAGCCATATTGATCTGCTGTGTCATTCCCTCAAACTAAACTCACTTGCAGCAAGGTGGCTATCCCTTCCAACGCCTGTGGATCTGCTTCCTCATTGCCGACACAACGCACGAACAAAAGACCAAGCCCCTCCCAGAAGTCTGCCAGGAGCCCTTGAAAGACATCCTTGCTGTCATTTGCTTCTCCATTACTACGTAAACTTGCCCTCTTCTCCCAGGAAACAAGCATTTCAGTGACCAAAAGGAAAAGAGGACCATTCTGAAGGGAGGGATTTCCGAGAGCCTTTTCTAGTAGTGGTAGAAGCTACAAAAACACAAACAACAAAACAATGTAAGGTAGGGAATGAAGTACATCCGACATAATGGGACAAGAATGTGCAACTGTGTGATCCCACCTGCTGTGAAATAAGCATGGTCCGTATTTTTTTGTGACCCTGCTCTTCTTCTGTATTGTGCAGTATGCAGTACCTCAAGCACTCAACAGCAGAAGTCACTATAACCGCACTTTCCGATGGGCTTGTCACTGCACGCTCACTAGACAGACTGAGACAAACACAAAGTAACTTAAAAATAGTGTGACACAGGAATTCCGATTTATAACTTATAAAATTAGCAATAAATGTATAATTTTGTATCAATATATCTAAACATGTGGTACATTTATGCAAAATCAAATCAAATTACTGCTCAGTGCAATCAACTGTTATGCATTACATCAGGAAATATTCCTCAAACAAATACTTGAAATTACTGGTTTTCTGAGATTTAAAAAATAAAAAACAATGATAGCAGTATATTCTAAAATGATAATATAAGCATATTGTCAAAATATGGTTCCCTTAAAATCCAATGATAACATTACCACCCAGCCCACGCATACATAAACTCACACACAGAAACAAATTACCCTTGAATGACTGAAGTGAAGAAGGTGGTGTAGAAGTCCACTGTCGGATCGGTCACCTCCTGGGGCAGCTTGCTGAGGAGTGGCATTAGATTAGGGTGGAGTGCTTTAGCCATGCCTTTGCCACCCTCTTTTAGCAGAACCCAAAGTTTAGGTAAGAAGCCCTTCTTGGCATTCACATGTGTCCAGCAATCCTGAAATAGCAAATGGAAAATCTAAGATTAGATGCTAACTTAACTATAAGTTGGTACAACATGAAACACATCTACATTGGTATCTAAACATTTGTGAGTGCTGGGTAATATAGCCTCTCCTAGCACTAGCTATTAAATCTACTGTAATAACATAGTGGGTAGGCAACATTACAGAACACCTAACAATATAATGGTATTAACATTATTGTATATGTGAGATCATCCTTTATAACACAAGCTTACAGGGATTGTGGACACAACATGGAGAACAGCCTCCCACACAGGAGGCAGCACCAACGGATCTGTGTCTTCAATGCTGAGGAGGACGGCTGGGCAGAGCCGTGCTGCTTCAGACCGGACCAGTTCTGGAGTGAACTCACACAGAGCACACATCATCTCGAAAAAGGCCCCTCGTACCTAAGAGGGGGAGGCGAATACTAATTAGACAAATATCTTCTTCACAACAGGTTATTGCGTGTATATTAGGTGGCATTTGCCAGCACAAACAGATATAATTTAACATCTCACGTAGTTTTATCATTTTATGTATAGTCAACTCAAGTGTAGGTATGGGACAGATTGGTTAACAAAATTTAAACTAAAATGAAGAATTAGTTCACTTAATGGGAAAACAGTTTTCTCTAACATTTTGCCATTACATCTGACATAGAAATGTAGCAACAGTAACAGGAGATAAATTCCATGAATCCAAAGAAAAATTCAAATACTTTATCAAACTTTACTCAAAAACCCACTCAAGACTTTATGATTTATAATATATGAAATTCAAGGGGAAGAATAAACCTTCAGTAGCTTATTTTAGTTGAGTGAAAGTTGAGTGCATTATGTTCCAGTATCAGGTGAATTAGTTCATGAATTACATGCATACGCATTCCAACATCTGTTGTTAGCAGAGCAGTCCTACTCCTATTCAATGCCATTACCTGTGGTGTCTTGTGTTTGCTGTACTTCCAGAACTTCCCGGAGTTCACAAGATGTGCTAGTCTTTGCTCCAGGGCCCTCCTGTCATCCTGGAGCAGCAGGAAGAGCAGTCTCTTCACCCCCAGCAGAGAACTGGTCAGCATGCGCACATATTTGGCTTCTCGCTCCTCCTCTGTCACACTTCTAGAGAACAGGGGGAACCCGTGACTCTGAGAGAATATACTATCGTTGTGCTGCCGTGCACAGTGAGAGGAATTCACACAGAGGCTATATTGATTTAAACTGTTAACTTACTTATCGCTCAGTGTGTCTGCCGTTTCCTTCAACAAAATATCTTGAAGTACCTGCAATATTAAAAAAATAACTATTTGTTACATTTAGCTCAGTACATTACAGCGCAAATCCCCTTGTCCGCTCCAAAAGCCACTATAACTCACGTTAAGGATCTCATCCTTGCAGAAGCTCAGAGCCTCAGGCTGCTTGGTGGGTGAGAAAGCGGCCTGGAAGGCCTGACACGCAGCAGAGGCTGCCGGTGTGTAAGTGTCACACTGGGACAGAATCCAGTGGCCCATCAAGCTCTTCAGAAAGGGGGCCAAGCTGCGACGCACTTTCAGCACCAGCTGCTCAAAGGCCTGCTGGGTGGCCTCCCTGATCCGGCGATCATGGTCCTGATATACATTAACGACAAAGACAAAATTCCTCACACAATTGCACTCACACACATTAAAGTCCAGTGTCTTCCTTAATATGACCCCATCCCCATCATTAACTGAATTCTTTCATTTGCTAGGGTAGGATGGGACTGATCAAATATCTATAATGATAGACTGTGTATTTATGCACTATTTCCAGAATGTTAAAAGTAATGTGACACAGGTAAACAAAGGGCATTTCATGATTGTGTGGTGAATGACCAGCTCACCACTGATATCTTGCAGTAAATCCTGGGCCAGTATGGCAGCACCCCTTTAACCTCTTCAGCATCCCGTTCCTGACACATGGACCCAAAGTCCTGCACAGCCTGACAAGAGTACACAGCATCAAGACACACACCTGGACCTGGAAAACACTCTGGGGTGACTTCAACACACCAGATGAGATAGCTTTTCATGTTTCATGAACACTGTGTTTTATGTTATTTAAAGGTTGTAACATAGATGTTTTATATATTTGCATGGTACCTGTGTGTGGCTGCACAGAAGACCATGCAGTTAGCTGACGTTTAAACTCACTTTCAGTCTGGTGACAACATCCCTCTTCGAGAGTTTCCTGAGCACCAGTCTGAAATCAGCATCAACCAGGTTGTCTATGTCCTCCGCGCCGTGGACAGCTGGGACGTAACTCAGCTCCGTGACCGTTGAGTCGAAGCCCACAAACCCCGGGATGACACCTCCCTCCCGGGTCAGTACCTCAGCAGCTCGACCGCTACTGGACGGCTGGTAGCGGGAGAGAAACGCGCGGTTATAGAAAATCTCATAAAAGCAGTGACGTTAGCCCAGACAGACACGTCGTGGTTATGAAAGAGTTGGGACAACACAGCCACACGTAAGTTAGCGTTAACTGTAACATGAAGTTTACATTAGCTTGTGGTCGGCTTGTTGCTAGCAGTCTTACTTTAACCTTGTAGGTTACGTTACAGAAAGTGATACTTACCCGAACATTTCCTTTAGTTCGCTGTTTATTCTTACCCCCCATGAATACGCATTAATCGTAAAAGTATCCGTTTCCTAGAGTAACTTTGTAGTTTCTAGCGTTGGTAGTGTGAAATGAGACAGAGCAAAAGCCACTTGTGTTGGGGAACTGAAGACTTCCTGTCTAAAATTTCAAAATAAAGCCTCACGAATTTGAATATACTGTGTCAGTATTTAGTAAAAGGGGTAAAAGGGTTTTTAAAAAGTCCACCATACCGTACAGTGGTGACATTTTGTAACAACTGCAGTGGTGGACGAAGTATTCAGATCCTTTATTGAAAGTACTAATAAACTGTTAAATTACTCTGTTAAAAGTTCTGCATTGAAAATGTTACTTAAGTAAAAGTATGTAAGTATATTCAGGAAAATGTATTTAAAGTATTAAAAGTAGGCTATTCTTACTGTTACGCTTTTTTCTGCTGCAGTTGTTGAGCTGGAGCACATTTTGAACTATTTTGTATTGGACTGCAACTAACAATTATTTTGCTTATTATTATAATATTAATTATTATTTTCTCCATTAATCGATTCATTGTTCTGATAGTAGTGAGAAATGCCATCACTGTTACCCAGAGACCAAAGTTTTTTTTTTCTCCCCACCAATAGTCCAAAGCTCAACATTATTAACAAAACATTCAAATAATTAAAAGGAAAAGTAGCAAATCTGACTCTCAACTGACTTATCATTTCACCTGTACTTGTATAGACTGTTGGGTAGTTTTATAACAAAACATCATATTTTTTAAACTCTTAATATGTCTTTTGTGTAAAAATCTTAATTGTAAAGTAACTATTAAAGCTCCTACAGGTACCTCAAATTTGTACAGTACTTGAGTAAATGTACTTACCGGTAGTCACTGTCCCCAACTCTTTAAAGTTTTCACTATATTTACCTTGGGTAGAAAACAGTTCACAATGAAAACTGTAAACTTAAGGTCTGTGGATTATCCAGAATAAACAGGACCAAAAGGAGTTCCTGATTCGTCTGAGTCATGGTTTTTGTGGTGCACTGTAAAATTGCACAGAAGCATAAAATATATGTTCTTTATTATTTCAGTACACACGCATACAATTCCCCGTGGATTCTGATATATTTTCTTTGTGGTCGTGAAACGCTTTTACATTGAGTGGGATATCATGAAACAGAAGTGCTTACGCGTGCCTACTTGACACAGACATACTTACTTCCGCTGTGGACTTCTTCGTGTGCATTTGAAGTAAACTGAAAGCATCGTGCACTCATCGCTGCCCTCCATAAACATATCGCAGACACCGTAGCCTTGTAAATAATAGAAAAAAGATTTCATGCTCATGTGTTGTCCCGAGGGTGATGGAAGACGAAAGCTCCTCTGGAGAGAATAGATTTAGTCAGTTAGTTAATAAATTTCATAGCTGTGTTGCTGCCCATTAGATTTCTTGTGTACAAGTGGGAATATTGGCCTCACGGTGGCACTAGAGAGACCAGGGGTCTTTTATTAAAAAAAACAGCATTTTTAGCCCTGCTGACATTACCAGAGACATTTTAGAGGACTTTGACATTACACAGCAAAATTCATGGAAATCTGTACACTAATTCTGCATACCTTGTGTACAAAGTAGACATTTGACCCCTACAAAAAAAATATCGTTCATGGGCTGTGCAAAAGAAAAATGAGTCCTCCTTATTGGTAGTATTAGCTTACTAAGAGCAGTTAATTTCATTGCATTCTGTTCATTTAGGAGTCATCCTCCAAGTGCCATGTGTATCCACAGCAAAGCTCATTGGCTCATTGTTATAATAGTGTGGTTAAGTGAAAGGTTTCCAAAATCATGGAGGATTTTTTTATGGTCATGATCATGTGGGTCCTGAGGACTTTGACATTTCACAAGCAAAGAGAAACCCAGAGAACAGATGAGTTTTCCCCCCTCCCCAACTTAACGATTAATCATTAACTACCCCTAGGCTGAAAACCTCTACCTGGACAAAGATCAAAAGCCCAAGGTTTGCTCTTTGGTAACGTTTCTTTGGTTTAAATTTAAAATGAATTTAAAATATGACAAACAGCATTGAAATCAATCAATCATCATTAACAAATATTGTAATATACAACATTTTTATAATTCTACATTATAGTTAGGGGAAAAAGTGATATTAACTAACATGTCATTAAGTCTAAACATGAATTTTGTGCTCTCATTCATTTCATTATATATATATATATATACAGTCATTGCTTCTGGTGTGGAGGTCAGGCAGTTCAAATAACTGCAAAAATGTGTAAAAAAAACAAACAAAAAAAACAGTTGCAGTCTAGTTAGCTATAATCATTTCACACCTGGAATGACATGTCAAGAAAACTCCACTTAAAAAACTTAAGATGCAATAGTGTTTTGAGTTGAGCACCAAAATTCTACATGAACCGCAGAGGTTCCCACTGCCCCCATTATTCCATTCACTGCAGAACCAAAGTCACTTAGTTAAAGATTTCAGAGAACATAAAATATTTAAAACTCAAAAGATCTTTTAGGCAGACATCCAGCAACAATTAAAAAAAAAAACAAAAGCAGATTTAGCTGTGTGCATTTTATTCACAGAAACAGATTCCTTCAGGCAAATACTTCAATGTGGCACGACATTCGTCAGTCAACATTTTAATCAATGTGGTGTAAGCGATAGGCTTCACCTTGGAACTGACAGTAAGTAATAATTAAAAAACAAACAGCCAAAACTTTTTGCTCATGTGTCACATATTTAATTTGAACTGTATTTGGCCTGTATTAGTGAATATTTAATATATCTTTTCTAACCCAAACACCTCCAGAGCATGAAATGGAAAGAACAGGTTGACTGTAGCAACAACTTTTAAAAATTTGCGCAGAAAATATATTTTTGGGTTTCAGAACTTATAAGGTGTGTAAAGACCATTTGCAAATTCTGACTTCAACTGATTGTATGTATATATTTGCAAATATAATCTCCCTTGCATTTTCATTCAAGCTATTCATCCAGTGCATTGCATTCCAAAGACTTGGCTCTGTAATACATTTGTACATTAAAGGCTAGTTCTAAACTGAGGCTGTTCTCTGATCAAACCCTTTGAGACCTCTGAACAGTCTGTGCATTAAATAGAGGGTACATGTGTGTTCTGATCTGTTCTGTGTGTTCCAAGTATCTGATTGAAATCATGTGCCAAATCTTGAGGCAGCGCAGGAGTAATGATCATTACTTGTCGCTGCACATTCGTGTTAGTTTGTAGTTACAAGCAGGCCATTAGTAAAATTCAGACATATGCACACAGTATGGGAAACTGTTCCTTCCCGAGCTCTCACTCCACCTTCAACCTCTGACCGAATCATCTCTTCAAGTAGCATAATATATGACTGTTTCTTACACATTCACTTTTGTGTACGCAAGTAAACATGCAAATCTCACCCCGGTTTACTAGTAAAACAATGGATTTACATTTCCTTAGCTGTATTAACTGTCAATTTGTGTGTCTTCAATGTGAAATTGTTTGAATTCCCCACTTAAGTCTTTTCAGCTGATTTATTACCAAACTATTTTGTTTAACCTTCTCCATCTTCCCCACAAAATGAACCTCCAAATTTGGGATGGTCCCTGATAATGTGGTGAAAAAAGCATCTATATATAAAAAAAAATTTAAATGACTCATTCTGTTGCAATCATTAATGTCTAGTGTAGTTTAATCAAAACACCAGAAAGGTAGAGACTTGGGTGGGGTGGGGGAGATACTTATATGCATTTAAACATCAATTAAGTTATGAAATACAAATCGCCTTACATAACTGGTTAACAGTGGTGACTTTCCACCCGCGTTTTACATATTTTTACATCATAGAACATAATCTAAATACATCTCCCATTGTCTACTACAGAACAAAATATTTGATAAGGCTACACAATTAGATACATGTATCTCATAAGTTGCATTTATCATCTTGAAAGAACTTTCAGAAATGATCAGAGTAATCATTTCAGATTCGCTCACCTCTTAAATCGCTCAATATCAGGTATCACTCTACCGGTTCCAAAAAGATTAGTTAGTGAGTTTCCTCTGACATGAAAGCAACCATCCAAACCGAGTTTAGGTTTGTGCAAACCTACAGGTAATTTGCTAAATGAATTATGATTAAAAGGATAAAAATAACGTTCCATCCAAATTAAATATTTTTTTTTTCCTTCCAGTAAACCAATTTGAGTTTATTTGTGATTTTGGTGAACTGACTGATTTTGGTGATCCATCCCTTGCGGAACAGGTCAGTGTCAAAGAAATCAGATTTTACATCAAAAGAAAGCCGTTATTTTACTTGCACTATTAAGGGTTTCTTTGAGACTTAAATTATAAATATACTTCCAAATTTTTCACAAAGTCATATGGGGATGAAACGATTCATCAATTAATTTGATTACTAAAAAGCATCGACGCAAATTATTTGCATTTTGCACGGACATTTCTTACTGTCGCAATTCGCACTTACGCTGTATGAACACGACGTGATTATGATGCCGCTGTTTGCAAAGTGGAGGAGGTGGAGCCAAGCAAAAGTACTTCTTACCTCCAAAATCCACTGACTCCAGCGCGTTAAGGCCGACATGTTTAGATTTTGTAATCAGTGTTTGCATTGTGTGTTTCTACTATGATTATGTAGGCTATGTAGTTAAATGATTTCTTTTTGTGTCCGTTTTAACAGTGTTTATTCTCCACAGGGTGTTTTATTTTGAAAATTGCCCGGATTCTCTATGCCGTTGTTTGTCTGACTTACTGCCTGGTTCGATCTTCTGTGTGCTGCTTGACGCGGCTTGCATCAAAAATAGATGTGGTTTCTCTGTGGAGTGGAGATCCGCTTCTGGGACGCGCTGCGCCCGCGTCTGGTGGACTCAAAAGCATTGACTATAATGGCCGCCAACCGCGGCGCAGCCGTAACACACCGTAGCCAGAGTCAGTGGATTTTAGGGGTTAAAACGATACATCGAGGAATCTCTGAAATAATCTGTAGAAGCTTCAAGTACTAAAAATCATAGTTAGCTGCAGCCCTAAAATTATGCATTTCATTTATTTTACCAGTATCCATACAATTCCAATCAGTGAATGTGCTTGTGCAACACCACACTTGACACTCATGAGACCCTGCTTTGGGCATATCTTGGGCTTTACATCCTCCGACGCATTTTCCATCTCATAACCTGACATCACCACTTCTAATGTATACCTGTCAAAAATCCTTAAAATTTTCAGAAAGAACTGCCAGACTGTCCACGTCCTGTCCTAACCCTAAAGCCCCTCCCCGAGCCTGATCCCAGGTCAGCCGAGTTGGATGTCGGGTCCTGGTGGAAGCACCGTGGTGAAACGAGGGTCCAGTTTAGGCACAAAGCCTTTAAAGTCCCTGGAGGCGTGAGTCCCAAACACATCAAGCAACTGTCGGTTCATCAGAGCAAACCTAGGAGAGGGGGAAAAAAACTTAAAAAAAATCTCTGTACCACCCTGAAAAAAATCCAACTCTAACAGATTACCTTGATAGGAACATATACAGTCCCACTATAGTTAATATAAAGAGAAAGAATTTGATTAAATTTATATGGAATAGCTACTACCTTACATACGGTCTACTTTAATTTACTTCTTGCACACTATGAGTTGCAGCCTAATTAATAACTAATGACATTTCTCCACAGTACGTCACAATGTCATCTCTGCAGTTCAGTCATCATCAGGAATATGTTCACTCCAACTTTAAACCTTGTCTAATAATCAGAAAATCTGTATCGTGTTCATAATGGAATTTTAAAGTCAAAAGAGAGGTAACAACAACAAAGCATTGTGGTAAATGAAGTCGCCACTTATCTCTGAAAAGGATACGCAATTTAAAAATAAAACACTTTAGTAAGGTGCAGTTGGTGTTCTGACCGATTCTCAAAAAAACCAAAAAAAAAAAAAAAAAACATTGTTTGACAGCTGACAGATTCCACAGCAGGTTCCATTCATACCTGCCCTTAGTTAACCGCAGCAGGAACTTCCAGTATGAAGGCCTGAGGTTCTGCACTTCCATCACAGTCTGTAACAGTAACAAGTCATACATTATATCCTTACTCAGCAAAACAAAAGACAAAAATGTGTATGAAGCATATTTATGCGAGTAGGCATGCATGCGTTACTTACAGCTTGGAAACAGATAGCAGTGGAGATGGCATATAGGACCGTGTCTGCATGAGGAAAGTAAGGGAACCGTCCGGCCTCAATGCCCTTGAAGTACATGGTCTAAAGAGAGATTATTACTACATGTGCTGTTAATGATAAACTATCCAACACAAATATTCACATTAG
This sequence comes from Micropterus salmoides, assembly GCF_014851395.1. Classification (NCBI taxonomy): domain Eukaryota; kingdom Metazoa; phylum Chordata; class Actinopteri; order Centrarchiformes; family Centrarchidae; genus Micropterus; species Micropterus salmoides. The sequence goes on from NW_024044681.1 coordinate 23,770,167, forward strand.
CAGACATGTACAATAAAATATTACCATGCAATTTTCTGTTATCTATTTGGTATTTATTGATGCATTAATACTTTACATATTAATACATGCCTTTATTATTTGAGTGGTGAAATTTTACTTTGTGCGATACAGAATAATGTGTGGCTATGCTCGAGCTGAGGGATTTATTTTGGTGTGTATATCTTCTCGAACACTTGCTTTTTGTGACACAATGTATGAATCTGCTTCATGCGCACAGAGATTTTATCTTACCTCCACCAGCTTAGTGAAGAGATACATAGATATTGTTGTGCTTTTGTAGAAGAACATTGAGGTACCAGCCAGGAAGCCTTGAAAGATCGGGGTGGGGGGGGGTTGTGAAAACAGAGTAATCAGCTGAAAAATGGCAAAATCTAGAGAAAGACTGCTCTACAATAATCTTTTTTGACAGTTTACATAATCCTATCTTACCGGCTATCAGTGCATGGAGTTCATCGTCAATGTTACGCAGCCAGCGCAGCAAGCAGCTTGTTCCCTGAATGAAAGAAGAAGAAAAAAGTAAAAAAGAAAAATATTATACTGTGTGTGTGTGTGTGTGTGTGTGTGTGTGTGTGTGTGTGTCTCAAATCAAAGTGTGTATATTGTATATGCTTTTTTTCTGTCAACCAAAAAAAAAAAATATCAAAATATAATACATACCACCACAAGAGACACTAACCAATATAAACACTGAAATATGTGAGTAGATGACATTGAGAATACAAATCAGAGACAGGAGACAGAAATACACTGCTCATAAAAATAAAGGGAACAATAAAATAACACATCCTAGATCTGAATGAATTAAATCATCTCATTAAATACGCCTTTCTTTACATAGTTGAATGTGCGGACAACAAAATCACACAAACTTTATCAATGGAAATCAAATTTATCAACCCATGGAGGTCTGGATTTGGAGTCACACTCAAAATCAAAGTGGAAAACCACACTACAGGCTGATCCAACTTTGATGTAATGTCCTTAAAACAGGTCAAAATGAGGCTCAGTAGTGTGTGTGGCCTCCACGTGCCTGTATGACCTCCCTACAATGCCTGGACTTGTTCCTGATGAGGTGGCGGATGGTCTCCTAAGGGATCTCCTCCCAGACCTGGACTAAAGCATCCGCCAACTCCTGGACAGTTTGTGGTGCAACGTGGTGTTGGTGGATGGAGCGAGACATGATGTCCCAGATGTGCTCAATTGGATTCAGGTCTGGGGAACGGGCGGGCCAGTCCATAGCATCAATGCCTTCCTCTTGCAGGAACTGCTGACACACTCCAGCCACATGAGGTCTAGCATTGTGTTGCATTAGGAGGAACCCAGGGCCAACCGCACCAGCATATGGTCTCACAAGGGGTCTGAGGATCTCATCTCAGTACCTAATGGCAGTCAGGCTACCTCTGGCGAGCACATGAAGAGCTGTGCGGCCCCCCAAAGAAATGCCACCCCACACCATTACTGACCCACCGCCAAACCGGTCATGCTGGAGGATGTTGCAGGCAGCAGAACGTTCTCCACGGCGTCTCCAGACTCTGTCACGTCTGTCACATGTGCTCAGTGTGAACCTGCTTTCATCTGTGAAGAGCACAGGGCGCCAGTGGTGAATTTGCCAATCTTGGTGTTCTCTGGCAAATGCCAAACGTCCTGCACGGTGTTGGGCTGTAAGCACAACCCCCACCTGTGGACGTCGGGCCCTCATACCACCCTCATGGAGTCTGTTTCTGACCGTTTGAGCAGACACATGCACATTTGTGGCCTACTGGAGGTCATTTTGCAGGGCTCTGGCAGTGCTCCTCCTGCTCCTCCTTGCACAAAGGCGGAGCAGGAGGTCCTGCTGTTGGGTTTTGCCCTCCTACGGTCTCCTGGTCTCCTGGTAGCGCCTCCATGCTCTGGACACTACGCTGACAGACACAGCAAACCTTCTTGTCACAGCTCGCATTGATGTGCCATCCTGGATGAGCTGCACTACCTGAGCCACTTGTGTGGGTTGTAGACTCCGTCTCATGCTACCACTAGAGTGAAAGCACCGCCAGCATTCAAAAGTGACCAAAACATCAGCCAGGAAGCATAGGAACTGAGAAGTGGTCTGTGGTCACCACCTGCAGAACCACTCCTTTATTGGGGGTGTCTTGCTAATTGCCTATAATTTCCACCTGTTGTCTATTCCATTTGCACAACAGCATGTGAAATTGATTGCCAATCAGTGTTGCTTCCTAAGTGGACAGTTTGATTGACTTTGAGTTACATTGTGTTGTTTAAGTGTTCCCTTTAACACACACACACACACACACACACACACACACTACAGTTTCTATATTTAAAATTAACATGTGACAATTGTTTGTAAATATTTTTCCCAACCTAAAAGCAAAAATTGGAAGCAAGGAAAGGCAAGGACAGAATATACAGCGAGGACAAAATGTAAACAGCTAAGATGTCATACAAAAATAAAAATAGAACAAAATGTGACACGTACCTTGTAAATACTGACGAAAGATCCTAGAAAGGCCCCTAGCTGGAAGTTCTCTTTGTTGTAGAAGAGGGAGGGGAGCCGTGAGGGTTTAGAGAACATCTGCCTGAATGCTGAGGGCACTTTAAGACAACACTGAATCAGGTAGCCCACACTGAACATCCTGACAAAACCCTGGACAATGAAAGAAGGGGGGGCGGGGTATTTAATATTGTATTAAAGAATTTCACAAATATACATCCACCATCATAACAAAAGTGTCTTACTTTAACACAGTAGGAAATGCAGCTGTCCTGGTAATGTTTACAACATCTGTGTCTTGGACCTTTTTTGCATCTGGATTGTAAGAGAAAAACACGAGTTAATGCTGAGCACTCCGTACAAACCCATGTGTCAATGAGTCAGTCCGTCCGTTCTCTCACATTGATTCTAGCAGTGCACTGGTGTAGGCTACCAGTGTTTTCCTCCTGGAGCTGGGCCTGTCTGCTGATGCTGGGGAATCCTCCGCTTCTGTCCTCTCAATGGGCCTTGTGCAGCTGTGTTCAGCCGTGACAGAGTGAGTTGGAATCTCTTCTTTCCCAATGATGAACCTGTGATAGAACGTGCACACTGCCTCTTTACCAAAACACTTGTCCCTAATCTAAATCAAGGCATCAGTGGGAACAAGTACTTACTTTAATGCAGAGAATGCAAAGCCTTTGAGACCATCTTTGCTCCTGCAGTGTAAAACACAACGTTTAGCTCAAATTCTAAACATTTGCTCTTGTTTAAAATATTTGAAGGCTATTAATATCATCATGACCACTGAATCACATTTCACTGTGAGAATCTGTGTACTGTGCTGCTCTGACCTGAAGAAGAACATGTAGAGCGATGCAGTTATGCAAAACAAGAGCACCTAGAGGGGGGGGGGGGGACAAAAAAGAGGCCTCAGGACAACAGCTGACATGTAAGCATCTGGCCACGAGACTTTTTTTTACTACCATGCTGCAGTCTGGCAAAGCCTGCCTTTGCCATTTAAAGAAACAATCCAATCTCTACTGGAGCCAAGGCATGGGTGTCATCAGTTTTTTCATAACTTTCTGCCATCTCACAGCTTTCAATGTCTGTCGTCATATTTTATGATGCCATCCTGCTTAAGAAAATAAAATATCCACTAACACCATCCTCAAAAGTGATACATCGCATAAAATGAGTTAGTGTTTTTTTTATTACATCAACTTTCTTTAATGAATATAACTGGTCAGTTATGGTGCCGTAAGATTTCTGCTAGACAGCCCCGTTGTTACAGGTGCATGCCTACCTTTGTGTGCGGCAAGCAGGAGAGAACACGGCAGTGAAAATGGACTGAAGCTGACTATTTCGTTAGATGAACACATGTTGTGCATTTTGGAAATGAATACATCCATCAGTTTAATAAATTTTGACTTTTGGACACTCTGGAGTTATTGAAATGTTTGGATCACACGAGTCGGAAACATTCCCCCGCAGCCACTAGGGTTGGAAAATTGGAAGAATATATTCAGCAATCGGTTGTCATTTTTGGGTGATTTTTATTTTCATTTTGCTAATTTAATGAACAAGTGAGAGCCGCTGCTCAGTGACAGACTCATGTTCAGACAGTGGGGGAAACAGTGTGGAGAGCCAGAATGTTTTCACATCCAACTCTGAATTATTTCGACCAAACCAGATGTGGTGTTTGTCAGTGGAAATACCAAGATGCTTTTACAATGACTTAACAAGGCGCGGTACACACATCTGAGCAGATATATGGGCACTCACCGGTTGGTGGGCTGACAGTAGCTGGTTTGAAAATTTTAACATATTGCTCAACCCAACCCTCAATACAGATGCTAACGAGACGAGATGTGTCTGATTCAGCTCAGTAAGTGGCACTGATGGATCACACTGTACGTTAGCTTTGCGGTAATTATGAAATGCAGCAAATCACAACGTCAGGAAAAAGACAAGCTTGGCCTCATCCACGGATGAAATCCTCCTGTGATTCCCATCACATACTCAACACTCAAGCAAACCTAAAAGACAAGGGGTCCTCCTGTATTATATTACTTAGCCAGTAAGTCACATTTCTTAACTCCCTACACTTTCAGCTCTCCCAAAGCTCCCTTTCAGCTTACCTCGCCATGTCTGATGGGTTGGATGACGCCTCGTGTCACTGCCATGCGGAACAAAGTCTCAATTGCCTGACAACAAGATTACACAGTCACATATACATTGTGTGGCAAAAATCTGATATATCTCTGTATAATAAATAATGTTTAATTGAACAGAGTAGCTCTTACAAGATTTGTCATGTATATTGTCAGCAGCCCTCTCCTGGCAGGTGGTAGAAAAGGGAAAGACATGTATATTCTCAGTAAACAAAGAATCAATATTTACAAGACCACGTCTGATAACTGAGATGTACCCAATAACCATCTGCCATTCTTGTGCAGTATTGTACTTGGCAGTCAGATGTGCTTTAGTTCAAAACATGAAACAAAAAAAGACTCAGAAAAGGACAACCAAGACAAATCTAGTGGAAATAAAGACGGGAATCTCACCTGCTCTTGCGCTCAAGGAGGATGGCAATGTAGGAGGCAGGCAGTGCTGCGCCAAACCCGGCAGACCAGGAGTAGAACCCTCCCAACAGTTTCCTAAAGTTAGAAACATACAGCGTCATTTCACTCTTGTTCATTTCTTTTTAACTAGAAAGTAATTGATTCAAACACACTGGCAACACCAATCTTTAAAATAGTTATTTGCAGTAATGTGTAGCCCTTTGAGCTTGAAAAGGTACACTGTGTAACAATGTGCAGAGAACATGCATGCACATGCGTATCCTCAAGATAAACAAAACAGGGACCCACGCAAAACAGCTCTGAAAATGCAACACACTTGTTGTTAGGCACACAGACAGACTGCTTAGGTTATGGCCTTGTCTGAATCTGCTTATTTCATGTTGCGGTGTAAACCTTTAAATCTTCAGCTTCAATGACAAACATTTGCACTGATCCACAGATGCATCAATTTAGCTTCTGAAGTCCCAGCATGTCACCTGAGAACGCAGAAGAAAACAATGTAGAGACTTCCATTGGCAGTGAGGAAAGAGGTAGACCATAGGATCTCTGGGAGAAGCCTTTTTAAATAGTAATCCTTCTTCCTTCTCCTTAGAACTGCTGCTATCTGCAATACAGAGTTGAGTGGCAGTCACTGTTTGCCAAATCATTGCATGAGAGTTGAGGGGGGGGGGGGGGGGGGAATTCAATGTTGTTCAACTGCAAAGGGATCTTATCAAACAAGTCAAACGAGTTAATTTTGAAATTCGTCGGTTGGTACAACTTATCAGATTGTGTTTCCAGTTGTCTGCTGATAAACCCGTTAACAATCCCATTATAACTCGTGTGCAGTGTTTTTGCCTCTTTCACTACGTTCGTGCATGTGCATGAACCTAGCCCCCCAATGTAATCTAGCGACATGTCAGCTAATCTTTACAGACGTTTTCTCTGAACTTGTAAGTTTAGCCTTAGCATACTTTGTTAGCTAACATTAGCTTCAGAGTCTAACGTTACAAGGCCAAACATTGCAGTTCGAAAGGCAGAACTTACCAGGTAAAGGGGGACGTAAATTTTAAAGGACACCTCCAGAGCGCCCCTGGTTATATCCAAAGCAGATTGCACACACGACGGGTCCCAGGTATGCCCGATCTCGTAACAGTTGTGCGGTATTTTGCTGAGAGCAGCCATGTCTGTGCCCTGCTGACAACGAAACGGCAGGGAGACGGCGCCGTGCTGTCGTGCGCGTTCACTGTGAAGGAGCGCGGCCAGGCAATGGGGCCCAGCGCGTGCACGGCGCTGTTGGAACTGGACTGGACCATCCTTCTTCTTCTTCAAGGTTTTATGGAGGTTGGCATCCAAAATGCAAACAATTTACGTTGACCACCATACATTGTCAATTTTATGACTGAGACTCAATTGTCTGAGTTGATGTCAAAGAGTCCACATAGAAAACAGTTTAAATGAACAAAAGGATTTATTAAAGATAGCTCAACTTACAATTAACTCAAAACACAATTAAACTCAACATAGTTCTACTCAAAAAAAACAAAACAAAAACAAACAAAAAGGAGCTCCTGAAAGGCACCCGCCTTCCAGAAGGAAGATCAGGAGGAAGAGCGAGCCAGCTTGCATTCATCATGGCTTTTAAAGACTTGAACAGGTGGCCGCAATCAGGAGGTGGGTGTGTCCGACCGAACAGGAGGAAAGACGGGGAAAAACAAAAGAGAGAGAGAGAGAGAGCAGGGCTGCGGTTGAAAAGTCAAAAAATTCTCCTTTCCTAACCACTTTTCCTTAACCTCGATAGAAAACTCCACGAGGTCAAGGAAAGATGTGAAGGAGAATTCATAAGGACTTAGGAAAAGAGGACCGCGGGGCTCAGAGAATCGGACTGCTCTTAGGCGACGCCGTGATGAAACTACAATATCCAGAAGATGGACTACAAAAAGCGCATCTTTGACACTGCGCCCCTTGTTTAAATGCAGGCCATCTAAAGGTGGACAACAAGGTGGAATATTAGCCTACTTCATAATCAAGATAGCAAAATATGAAAATAATGGAAAGGTTGTCACGTTGAGAATGTTTGCTCACATGCACCCTCCTGCCCCTCCTGCACCCACCTATTTTTTAATCACCATGAATCCCAATTATTGTCTGTAAACACAGTGTTTCCCACAGAATGGCAGCATAACTGTGGCGAGAGAGAGAGAGGAGGTGTTGAGGGAATATACAAATCAATGTGTGGGAAACAATGAAATAATAGCCTACATTACATTTACTGTAGAGGTCATCCAGCTTGATCATTGCCATTAATTAAGGCCTTAATGATATTTCTGAAGGCTGGCAATAGGCTACATACGGGAGCCTACAGGCTGCAACATTATCCATGTTTAGATCATTTTACAACCAGACCAGTTACATAGCTCGCATTGGCCTCAGTTATTGTTGACAGTTTAAGACATAGGGCCATAGGCATATTAGCAAGTTATGGCAAGAGAGAAAAGGCTTAAAAGTCAATGGTAACTTACATGGTGATCAAAATCCTTTAGGTTATGCGTCATGGTCGGTGATTTTTTTTATTATTGAAGAAAACACTTTATAGCATATTTCAACAATCCGGAACATAAAGCGGTGTTGAAACAGCATTCAATTACAGCAAGGCCAAAATAAAACAAACCAAAAGAAAGACAATTGTAATTCTTATTCCAGTATCATAATGTGTGTCTGTCATAAAGTGCTTCTTGTCCATGCAGACTATATTCTGATATTCTCCATTCCTTTTGGGCTCCTGTTTTTTTTTCCACTCGTTCCTCCTTTCTATCAATTCTCACGGAAGCTTAGGTAATACGACAGACCATCTTCCACTCTAATTTTACTAACTTTAATTTCTTTTATTCATCTCGGACATTGTGTTGACCTCGCACGATGATTTCCCGCACAGTGTAGTCACTTTAATTGCTCCTGCTCTTCTTCACACTCCCCTCTTTTACAGCTGTTCATCCCACATCTCCCACATCTTTTGACTTCTCTACATACTGCAGCAACATGTCCATATTCTTGACAGCAGAAGCACCTCAGTGGAGCTCTTTCACACAGCCTCACCCTGTAACATAGGCCTAATCTAAATATATTCTTTCTGGCAATTCCCCCTCATAACCCCGAATAACTTTCCTCTCTCTCCCCTTGTCGAAATCTTCTCACTTCACAAACATTTTCAATACTCCGAAATGCCATGTCCTTCACTGACAGCGGTACGCCACTTATCACTCCTTTTCTCTTGATCTCTGACCTGACTGGGAAGCAGTTCAAACTGCTATGATCTGAATACTCATCAATCCTCAGTGCTTTATCTTTCTGTCGCCTTGACACACAATCAGTAATAACCATCAGACTTCTTGTTATCCTTATTGACCTCTTCAAGTTTTCCTCTGACAAACTTTCCAACCTCATGCGAATCTTTGAAGATCCAGTCCGTGTCACAGCTATCATCGATACACGATAGGCTACGTCTGATCTGTTACTTTCGTCTGGCTGGCATCACTTGACACTCTACCTTTCTTCTACCTTTTTGTGCTTTGCTCTCCTCAAGCTCCTCTGACTCCATTTTCCAGCTCCAGGAACGATACTCACTGGACCGTCATATTGCTGAAATCAATTTATTGAATTTTTTTTAATTGAAATCTTTGTTTCGAACATGCAAGAGAAAGTATTAAAAAATAAGACAAGGTTTAAAAACAATAGGAGAAAAAACAACAGATGAGCAGCAAAAGTACCCTTCTTTCCTGTGTTAACATACTTTACATGTGCGAAAAGGAGTACGAAGAAGTAAAACTTATGTACTAAGATCGGTTTTATATAGTATAAAGTGCTTTACTATGAAGCCCTACTCCAGATTTGTTTTAGTGATTTTAATCAACACCAATTTAAAATAATTTGACCAAATTTATTGGATAAATAAATGTAGAATGACCATACCACTAAATGTATGCATTCATTAAATTATCACTAGGCTAATCATTAGCCTATACTTAAAGTATGTTTTTGATGTCAGTGTAACCTTAGTAGACCTGTAGGCCCTACACGTAATATTTTTGGGTTACTTTTCTGGGTAAGTTTATCATACTCATTTATGTGCTTATAAAACTGTACAGTATACTGTGGTTAGATATAGGCTATGTTTCAGTAGAAGTAAAAAAATATTAATTGGACGTGAGAATTAAGTTAATTATAACATACATTAATTGTCTCGTAATCATTTGTAACTGTATAATTTTTTTGATGCCCATACCTTTGTACATTTAGTAACATTTTGAATTCAGGACATTTGCCTGTAACCGAGTATTCCTACACTGGGTATTGCTACTTATACTGAGGTAAAAAATCTGAGTACTTCTTTCACCAGTGGCAACATTAAAGAGCCACAAACAAATTTGAGAATGACATGGGAATATGACTGTTTGGATTTATAGTTGAGCTGCAGATCATTACTCTAATGTTTAATCAGCCAGCAAGCATCAAGTTTAATTTCCAGAGGTTTCCAAAAAGCACTAGTCTCGGGTCTGAGTTTAAATAAATGGGTGATCTTGTGAAACAATGTGTTCTTTCTATGACATCAGGGGGTCTGATGGAGCTACAAGGCAAAAGAGAATACAATCAACTCACACAAAAGATCCTGCTGACTCCTGCACATCACAGAACAACAACAATACATGACTATGGGGAACTTATTTCAGCCTTAAGTACTTTATTGTCCTATAGAACACTACCCTGTGCATTATTGTATAACATATCGTGCTTGGGGTGCAGATTGTGCTGAGAGCTTTGTGGGGATTACATTCACTTAACCAAATGAAGGGAACCAGAATGATTAGGACCTGGTATGCTGTTTGTGTATTATCAAGCTGTCCTGAATTTACTTTGTAAATGCAGAGACATCAGATCACCTGCCTTGGCCTCTCACAGCTGTACTGCACAGAGTTGGTCAGCAGATGTCACCCTCTACTACTCACCCCTTTGATGAAAGATTCAGGTATGTACTGTAGGTGCTGAGTTTAGAGGAATGTGCATTAGTCATCTTTAAAAATGCCCACTTGTTATAGTGCAGTGGCTTCACAGTATTACTGCAACTAAGCAAATCCCTGAACAACACCACAACCTAATTTAATGTGCTGATATAATGCCAGTTGTTGCCAAAATGTGGCTCAAGTATCATCTTTTTTGTTTACACTAGAATTTTTCACCATGAATCATTTATTAACCGCCAATAAAACCATTTTTCAACTTAGGGTAACATATCAGAAGGCGGTGCCGAAATGTTGAAAACATGATTTAGAGCTAGCCTAATGAATTTGATTTTCAGGGGGCAATTTGGGGTTCAGTATCTTGCCCAAGGACAGTTTGACATGCACGACGCACAACCAAACCGGATTTTTCTCACACTTTATACCACACTGTTAATTAACAGCTGTGACTGTTTCTGACAGACAGTTTGGCTCTGAATATCGTAGTCCAATCAGCGTGAAGCCGTGTTCCGCGAAGTCCGCAATTTCAGGTTGAAAATCGCTAGGATCGCTCTCATAGACTTTCATGTTAAGGCGGTTTTTTTCGAACTGCGGGCGCTGCAATGCAATCTCTATGGAGGGCTCGCACTTACGTGTTTACGTCATGGGTAATTTTTTTTATAGGGTGCCATTTGGACTTAATAACTTAGGATAAATAAATACTAGATTTACCTATATTTTTTTATATAGGTATTAAAGTTCTATTATATAAAGTATATATCTAACTTTATGAAAAACATATTGGTTGAGCTCAGGCACCTTTATTGTATTAAATATAGGTATTAACAACCTGTTAAGGACTTAAACATAACAAGTGTTTTCAGGGTATGATTGCAACTAAAAATTACATTTTTATAGAAATCATATGTCCCTCACTTTTATTAGATATTTGTTTTACAATAAAATATTTTTTGAACAGTATAGGCTAGGCCTATAATGATTAAAACAAACGCATTAAAACGCACATAATGAAAAGGGGATGTATCTTTCCACTTTTTCTCCCCCTCAGGAAAAGTGAATTATGATAATTACTCAATGTCTCTTGCCTGTGTAGTCAATCCCTTCCATATCTTTATGTAAATACAAATATACACTTAATATTTGGTAATTTCAATAAACTACGAAGGAAAAATACCAACATAACAGCGTGGACAGAGGTCTATTAGCCTAACAGGGTGGACAAAACACCACCCTATATATATATATATATATATATATATATATATATATATAAATACATGTAATTTGTTAAGCTATGAGAACAGGGAAAGTCCACTAGCTGCTAGACTAATTTATGCAGTGTAAAAATCATAGGTTTAAGCTAATAGTTATTAGCTATGTTTGATCCACTTTTATATACAGTATGTGACATTATTACGTTACTGTATTACTTTTCTACTCCAGCCTGCCTTTTAGCTGCAGTTCAAGAGTAAGTAGTTTTATTCATTTCACATTATCAGCATCAGTACCACTGCGCTTTCTTTTGGATTTGTTGTACCTAAATAAAAGCTTTGTCACAGCTCAATCAGATGATTGTGAGAGTCAATTTTATCAATAATGCTAAATTGGTTGCCTTTACATCCAAAGGTCTTTGAGGGTGAACTGAAAATGGCAACCCATCTCTTGATGATCACAGTGTTCTGTCAGGTTTGAGGACCCAAACGCAAGACACTGGAGAGTTGACTGAAGGAGCACAATTTTAATCCAAAAAACACAAAAACTCAGGCTTACATCCAGTAAAACTTCCAAACACAGGATCAGGCAACACAGAGACAGGCCGGACACGCCAAACACGACAACCCCAATAACAGAAATCCATGTAAACAGACAAACACCGACCAACTATAAAACAAGGATCATAACAGAGAAAACTTAAACTCGAACACAGAACTCGAACACAGAGGCTGGTAGTAGAAAACAACATAATGGGGCAAGGCAGGACTGAAATTTAGACACAACGCCAGACAATTACAGAATGAGACAGGAACTAAGGCAAGCACAGATCAAAACCAAAAGACAGGCAACAGTAAATAAACTGACGCTGGGCAGACTGAACACCAGACAGGACTGAAACTCAGGACAAGATCGTGACATGTTCATTCATTGTAGACATTGACAATGAACTTCAGGATGTAGCTTTCCACAAATACTGTACAGCCTAAGGATCAATCCTTGTCTTATAGCTGACTTAGACCACTGAACTGGTCACCTTAGCAATCATCGCAACAAGAGATTTTTACTTCCCACATACCACATACTGATGCCGTCTCTTGATGGTTATCTGGAGGGTCCTCTCACATGCAACATGGTACTTGAACTCCGGTGCAATAGCATCAACACCAGCCAGTTTTGCCAGAAGTTTTCCATCATTCAGACTGTGGGCACATTCATTTAATCGTTCATTAAGATACATTGTCATTACCTGGTTCAATTCAGATGTTGGAGCTTCCTTTTCACAGAGGATGCATTCTGAAGCTTTGCCTTCATGGCTGGTTCATGGTTCTTCTCTGGTTTGTACGCGTTTCTGCTGGCTGATTACTGACCAGCAGCTCTTCTTTTCTGTGCCCGTTCCAGTTTAGAGTTGTTAAAGAGAAGATGACAGGTCTGGAATTTCCTCAATACCGTTACCCTCATCCAGTCTTTTTGGGTCAAGAATAATCGGGAGTTCATTGATGCTTTAAATGAGAGGAATATTGGTGGCAATCATGCTTTAGCCATTATGCTTACTTGGATTATGTTTTGGTGGCAGGGGCGGACTTGCCGCTGGACAAGTTTACAATCAACAGCAGGCCAAAACAGCCTGAAGGCCACCGGGAAATATCCCGACTCTCTGTGATGGCCAGTCCAATAGTGATTGGTGGTGATTATAGATAGAGCTTCATGTGTCTCCTTTCGACAGAGGCAAAATTTGCTCTAGTCAGTTTGCCATGTAGATGGCACTGGAAGTGCATTGACATAGGCCATCTTGTTGAACAGTAGAATATAGCAGACAATTGACCCTTCGCTAAGCCATGCCCCAAATATGCAGCTGGCCAATCACAGCACAGTATAGGACTCATTCTAACTGTGGTCCGACACTTTCATGGCTGCGCTCCATTAATTCGTATGCAAAAGGCATAGTTTTCTAGTTTGTTTTTGCTGTATATTTCCAATATATGGTCAAATGCTGTTCATGGGGCACTTAATAGTTGCAATCACTACCAGGAGATGTTGAAACAAGAAGTATGATTTATTCCCTTTCCAAAACCTAAAACAAACCCAGAAATGTAGGCTGTGGATCGTTCCTAATGTAATGTTAGTTAGCCAACGCTACCTAACTTTTCAAAAAGTGGCGGGGACATGACTCCAGCATCCACAGTGTAAATGACACCTATGGCCTGAATACAACCTTCAAATGTATAATGCAAACCCTTCTGTCTTTCTGAGATCACTTATTTCATTATTCCAAAAAATTGATAATATTTCTCCAGGGAGTGCAGTAATAGACAGACATAAACAGTTTGTCAGACTTAGCAACAGTAACTAAGTTGGGCGTGGCTTAGCAAAGGGTCAATTAATATATTTTATAGGCATAGGAATCTTTTTCAAATGGATTGCATGAATTGAAGTGAAGCCTTAAAGCTTCTACCACCTACACCATGCGTTTTAGCAGCCCAGAGCTCAGTAAGCAAATTTGTTTTCTTTCAATGGCTGAAATATGGTAGAAGGAAGTTTTTAAGACTCTCCAAAGCTAGAAATCTAGCTTTTCTGTGGTCAAAATGTATGGTTTGATTGCAAGATCATTGCTATTGGACAATTCACTCAACTCAACTCAAGTTAAAATCACATTTTGTGCTCGGGGTCTTCGGGACTAATCGTATTTGGAAGTTCAACTTGTGGAGTTTGCATGTTCTCCCCGTGTCTGCGTGGGTTCTCTCCAGCTTCCTCCCACCGTCCAAAGACATGCGGCCTAGGTTGATTGGTGACCCTAAATTATCCTTAGGTGTGAGTGTGAGTGTGACTGGTTGTTTGTCTATGTGTGGCCCTGCGATGGATTGGCGGGCGACCTGTCCAGGGTGTACCCCGCCTTTCGCCCCATGTCAGCTGGGATTGGCCAGCCCCCCGCAACCCAGAGCAGGCAGACATAAACTTTGCCTTAAAACATAGTGTAGGACGTACTAGAGCAGTGCATACTGTGTGTGCATTCCACGATTTGCCTACCATAATAAGGTATCATGCTTTTGTCAACTGATAACCATTATGGTTTAGGCATCATTTTGTAAGACTAATTCAGTGCACTGAAGATGGGCCGTACTTTGTAGAAAGGATCGTTTGTCACATCTGACTTTTCCACCATATAGACTGAGGCCATTATCTCATCAAAGCAATTCCTTCTCATTGCATTTGAGATTGCTTCATTGTAGACATCAGGGTCATATGACCAAGACATGTGATTTGAGAAGATGTGAGAAGAACCCCATAGAAAGTCAGCAACTCATCCATGTTCAGATTGGTTTGCACTATATGGGTATTTGACATAACTAATAATAATTATTCAATTAGCTGACACTTTTATCCCAAACTACTTTCAATTGCTATATATGTGAGAGGTTACACAGCTCTGGAGCAAGTAGGGGTTAAGTGTCTTGCTCAGGACACATTAGCGGATGTGTCACAGTGGAAATCTCTCACACCAAAGGCATGTGTGTTAGCCCCTTCTCTGTCACCACCTCTCAATTGACATCTCAAACCAATTGGTTCTCATGAACATCTGCCTCATCCTGATATTTTGCCTCTAGATTGCCATTCAATAGTCTACCTACCTGAGCCATCACTATCACAGTGAAATGCCATTTTCTCAAATGTAGGAATGACCATGACGCTGCACACAGCACTTGAGGGGTCATGCATGTCTAGGAGGTCCAACACATCTAATAGTTTGTGTGAAAATAAACAGAGGATAACTAGGATAACAGCCAAAACCTGTGTTTTCAATAGAAGCAATTGTGACCAAATTTTGAACAAATTTACACCTCTTACGAACAAAATATATATGCAGGAGTATAATTCTGAATTCTGAATATATCAGTAGTAGACCCTTAAAAGAATATATGTACAAAATATGATAATTCTCTGTTGATTATGGTGTTTTACTTACTTCTTTTTGTAGCAGTCTGAGGAAGACATCTTCTCCCAGATGTGCAAGCAGGAAATAAACTAATCTGGTCATGTGACCTTTCACACTAGTCACATGACACTGATCAATTTTAATCAAGACAATCGATTTATTTTATTTTAAAAGTTGAATTTCTTGCCCAAGGCCAACAATACAACTTTTAGACTTTCAGAAATAAAATAAAAAGATGCGGTCACAGTTGTGACTGGTGGGATTAAGGTAGGCTACTTCTTTTTTTTTTCACTATTTATTTGCATCTTCAATGAAAAAACAGGCATCACTGTAATGTTACAACACAAGTACAACTAAGCAGCATACAACCGAAAATAAATAAGCAAAACTAAATAAATCCGCAAAATAAATAAATACAAACTCAATAAAAATAAAATAAAATACATTAAGGGGATTCAATCAAAATACAATGAAAGTAACTCAGAGAATCTTAAGGCATTATTCTTTTCCAGCATTTCAATCTTCAAATCATTAATAAATTCATTAAAAACTTGGGGTAGCTTTAAAAAATCCACACTTATGAATATAAGATTTTGCTATGATGAATATATTATTATACACAAACTCAATATCTTTGTTTTCCATAAAACAACCAAACTTCACCGTATGGTAATCAAAAACAGGTATTACATTCTTTGTACCTAAGCAATCAAATATTCTGTCCCACAACAATTTAACAACATTACAGCTGTAGAAAAGATGTTCCTGAGATTCAATATCAGTCTGACAAAATGTATAAACATTACAATCTAAATTAAATCTTACTCTTAAGAATTCATTACATGGATAAATATCATTAATTGTTTTCAATTGAACCCCTTTAATTTATAGGAAACAACGGAAATTATAAAAATCTAGTTTGAACCTTAACAGTGTCAACTCTTGAAAGTCTTTCAGACAAAACCTTTCTTTTCACAGGGGAAAACATCCTTTTTGTCATTAATGACCTTGTTATCACATTTACTATCTAAGAAGTTGACTTATCAACAAAGAGATTAGCAGATGTAGGTATCACAGCAGAGTATTGTAACATTCCTTTTATCTGGTTTATCAGAACCTTAGGAATAGCATTGACTACTAAAGAATATTGTCTAATTGAGCAATCCAAATTAAATTTTGTTTTAAAATCATCATGACTTAACATATTCCCATATTCATCCATTAAATGTACTATAGCCCACACTACTTTTTCCATCCACTCTATATAAAATACTTCTTGTTCCATATTGTAGCCTTATGAGGGGAGAAATTATGCTTACAGCATTTTCCAATACAGTAATACCTGCATATGATAACTGGCAATTTTGATGGGTCAAAACCAAAACAGAAAACCAATTTCTCCTACCCTTTGAAAAAGATAAGCTGAAACCTGTTTTATTTGCAGCCATTTTAATTTAATAACTCCATTCATTACTTCAAAATCAATCACAGCCATGCTGCCTTCTTCTACTGGTTTAACCATGTCACCTTTTCTAATCAAATGCTGCTTATTATTCCAAATAAAATTATAATGCATTTGGTTTATTTTCTTAATACATCTGTCTGGAACTGCTAAAGAGTATGCAGGTAAACTAGGGTAAACTAGTATAGAAATCGCTTCCATCGTTGTTAACAAAATTCTTCTGAAAATTTAAATATTTCTTTGTAACAAGCTATTTACGATTCTTAGATTATTTTGCAAAACATCCTGAATGTTACTGTTTCCCCTGTCAATATGACCTTTACTAATAGTTACTCCCAAGTACTTAACCTCCTTTTTGACTGGGATATTATGAATAAAAGGTTGTGCACAGTCGTGGATAGCCAAAATCTTACACTTTTTTAAATTTAAATACAGCCCTGAAGCTTCAGAAAAAATAGATACAGCTTTTAAGGCATTAGGTATTTGATCAGTCTTTCAAAAAAGTACTGTGTCATCTGTTAGTTGTGTTATTATCAAAGGGGTTACCCATAATATCCAATGGTTTTATAGTTTTATCATTTTCAATATACTGCTTACAGTTCAGCTGCTAAAGTAAAAAGAAGAGGACTAACCCGGTGTCAACATCGAATCTCGTTATAGTTCCTGACTGACGTAAGACTACGTAGGCTACTTCTTTCTATCTGTGAATCCTGCCGGGCAGACTAAACCAATTTGCGTCTTTTGTAAGGGGTGAGAGGGGCCTCAGATGGGGGGCTCTCCACCGATATATTCAGCCAATTTTAACTTACTTATGAAACTACTTGCTTAGAAATAAAACATTGCAAACAAGAATAAACTTTTCATTACAGGATTTTCAAAGGCCCTCCCCCCATTGGGGCCCTATCAGTCCAACCCCTCCACCCCCACCCCCCTGCGACACGTACGTAGATCAATTACCTTTAATTTCCAGGAAGGCAATTATCGATATGATAATAACCGCGACAACATTGAGCTGTTGTCACGCCTATACCCAACCCCTGATCCAACAGGAGGTGGTTACTCAGTCCTGCTCTCTGGCTGAATGGACCAACTGTTTCGCTTTGCAGAGTTTCATAAGTGCTGCAGCTCCAACGCACAGTGTTGATACGTGCTTGCGTGAGCGTCAAAGGAGGTTTTCCACTTGCTGCTCTTAAACCAAAACCCCGCTAAACGCTCGGCCCTGCATCTGAGGGAGCTAACGTTTGAGAATGGCACGGACTTTGGGACTGTTGGCGAGTTGTTTGTTGTTTCTTTTCTCCACCGGTGCGGAGGGTGAGCGCAGCAGGGAGAGAGTTTACTACGTGGGGATCATTGAGGACTCGTGGGATTATGCACCCAGTGGAAAAAACCTTCTTAACGGCAAAGACGTCCAAAATGATGAGTGAGTAATATCAAAGGTGTTGAGATTAGGATACTAATAGATCTAGATGTAAATGAGATTTACAGAAACGTTTTCTGAAGTTCTACAGTAGCCTGTGTCATCCTGTGTTTGACAGTGTCTAGACTTATGGATGCACTGTTGTGTGCTTGAGCGTCAGTCTGGCAGTGACTAACAGTGAATGAGATTAGAGGCTTCCTCTGCTGTTGCGTTACACTGGCCATAATAAATTAGAAAAGTTAAATTAGAGAAAGAGAAGTTACAAGAGTTTAAATCACAACACACAACAATACTGTGATTTTACATGGAAGGAATGTTGCTGCACTTATAAGAATAAACCGAAAATTGTAAAAAGGTGCAATGAATGAAGAATTATCCCTCCTGGAATTTCTAAGGATGTAATGTATTTTCAGTTAAGTTTAAGACAGAGTCTTAGACACACAATACTGTCAATCTCACTGGTATGAATGAATTATTAGACTGTCATTGTGTTTCTAGTGAAGGTTCAGCAGTTAACTGAGATGGACTTGTTATTAAAAAAAGGCAGACTTGAAATGAAAGTCTATTATCATATCAAGGCACATGATGGATATAATTATGATAGCTTTTCCAAAGGCCACATCTCTTCAGGTGAGAGAGCTAATTAACTTAACATATAACACACACATAACACAACCGTTGCATCTATGTGTAAAGCCGGAGTTTCCAAACACACAGGGGCAGCCATGTTCACTCTGGGTGTACTCATACCAAGCTATTTCAGCATACATTGAACAATAATTATCTTCTCCAAATATATTGTCTATTTGTTCTTCCTATTTTATTCATTATTGAATCCATAGACAGATCATTTCTACTGATGGTACTTCCTCCAGTTGGTGGCTCTCATATATGGCCCCCTCATGTAAGAAAATTAATTGTAATTAGCCAATGAAAAACCAAGATGTGGTGTGTTTTACTAGAACTGTGTTTTTCTTTCAATAACATAGGTACATAGATTGCAACAGATAGATGATTGTCTCACACTCATCCGTACTGAAATAAGAAAACTTACATAATCGCAAACAACTTCATACATGAAGTTCTGTTTGAAGGGGATAAATTGGTGAGAGGTGGAAATGCTCTGAACAGGTGCTCAGTGAAATCCCCTTTATCAGACTTTCAGCAAGGTTGTCAGTGTAACCCATTTGTGAATCTACTAAATGTAATGCTTTTTGTCCTCCCTGTTGCTTTGGTTAT
Organism: Micropterus salmoides; assembly: GCF_014851395.1. Classification (NCBI taxonomy): domain Eukaryota; kingdom Metazoa; phylum Chordata; class Actinopteri; order Centrarchiformes; family Centrarchidae; genus Micropterus; species Micropterus salmoides. The sequence goes on from NW_024044681.1 coordinate 23,789,498, forward strand.
GAGCTGGGTATGCAGTAGCAAAACTGTTTGCCACAGCTGCAGTAACAGGTTATTAGCACACAGAAACGTGTAATCACAATAATGACAAGTCTAATTGTTAGAGAGCTAACCAGATACAATTTGTTCTGCGGAATTACATCTACGGTTAAGGGATGTCCTAGTTCATGTTTAGTTTAAAATAAAACTGTCTGCCATTGACAATAAAGTTAAATGATCTCTGTTCCTGAAGAAGGAGTGCACTGCAATGGCACATTTGCAGTTTGCTACCTTTTTATACTGGTAATACTTCTATTTTCTTGTATTAATTACATAAAGTCTGTATGTTGACAATGATTAGGTAGTTCCACTGTTGTAATGGTGTTTGCATATAGTGGCTGCCTTGTTTCTCCTAATATTTATAGACTAGTATTTTGGGTCAAATACTGTGATTTGTTTTTTATATCACTTATATTTTACTATTTATGCCTTACACTGCAAAACATATACTGTATATGTAGCATGATAGGGAGAAATAACTGCATGTCACTGTGCAATTCTGTGTTGTATAATATGACAATAACCTTACCTTGAACTTAAGAAATGTCTCTTTCTCTCCTCCTGTGTAACCACTGCTCTGTCTGTATCTCTCGTGTTTGTTTTCTTTGTATTCCTTCCACTTCTATCTCAGGCATGCAAGAGTATTCCTGGAAAGAGGGCCGCACCGTATTGGCAGTGTTTATAAAAAGGCCATGTTCAGACAGTATACAGATGCTACGTACAGCAGCCTGGCCCCTCGGCCTGCCTGGCTGGGCTTCCTGGGGCCCATACTGCGAGCTGAGGTTGATGAAGTTATTGTGGTCCACCTGAAGAACTTTGCGACCAGGAACTTCTCTATACATCCCCATGGAGTTTTCTATGAGAAGAATGCAGAGGGTACAGCGTTACAGAATGTATCTGCACATAGAAACGCACTTAACACATTCACACAGAAAGACATTTGCAAGATCAATTAGATATCTTCAGACAGAGGGGACACCTGTTTATAGAAAGTTATACCTAGCAGTTTTTATAATGATAACAGTAAACATGATAACCAAGTACCATCATTACTCAGACTGGAAAAGTGCCACGTGAAAAAAAACAACATTGTAGGTTTCAGGACCGATAGCAATCGGGATATCACTACAGATGTCTGACAAAGTATGTCTGACTGTTCACAAATGAGTAGATTCATTCAACAATTGATGCAAAGTTCCTTAAAGTGAGTATCTCAGTCAGGCCATGGCTCATTTTTCCTGGGAAAGATATATTATTGGGGTTTTCATAACTTAATATGTTACATGAGCCATTATCAAATGATCTTACATTGTCTGCCTATTCAAATACGTTATTCAGTCAAACGAATATGATCTCTTCAGTCTGATTTTTTTTTTTTTTACTTAAAGCTGTGGGTTTGGGTAATGCTAGTCTGAAAAGTGGCATCATGGTATGCTTGCTCCTCTGGTTCAGTGACCGGTTGTCTCTGATAACAAGATACTGACAGGCTGAAAAGAAAAAGAACTAGCAATTGTGATACAGACTAAATAAGTCCAGTTTGGCCTGTCTGAGTGTACAAAAAGTGACCCAGCACAATTTTGAACTTTGCAGCTCTTTGTTATGAGACAAGCCCCCATCCTATTTAAGGGAGGTGTATCTTACAGCTTTGTTCCTATCTGAGAACCAGCTTTTTTGGCTCCCAAACGGCTCTTCATTTAGTACCACTTTTGCTGGTCAGATAACCGGCTGCTCCCGTTGTTCACCTAAAGGAGATGGCTCATAGAGTCAACTCATTTAAGACTAACACATAACCCATCCCCCACTCATCCGGGGAGAGGCATCCTGCCTCAGGAATTCCCAGAACCCTAAGGAAACTGAAACAAAAATGTTGCTTCCCTCTTAACACAGATTAGGGCTGATGTCTGACTTTATTTAGGGATTTTAATCTGTCTACAACTCACTTCTTAAGTGACCAACTAGTTTAAATAAACTAGAGAGATGTGGGGATAGAGGAGGAGGAGGGAGAGGAAGGGGACAGTGGTGTCGCCTCATCAAGACATAACAGTGATTAAAATCAGCTTATTCTGTGATAAACCATGCCATGTGACGAGTACAAATTAGTACAGAGGTCAGTGTATCTGTGATATCACTGAGAATGAGGCCATTTACATCATGTCACACACGCTTACACACGTGGAGGCTGAAAGCGTAACAGAGATAAGAACCATAGAGGAAATGGATATGACAAAACCTCCATTGAAGAAATTGATTATCAAACCTATTTGCAGTTGATGAATCATGTATTTCATGCATAATGTTTCGTACATCATTCTACAGCACTCAGTTTCCACTTTTAAACAGTTAAGGCAAAATTGTCCTTGTTAACCATAACGTTAATGCTGTGTCATTGTTTTCTACTGACGAAGTGAAAACACACCTCTCAGGAAACAGAGTGATCTCCGCATTGACATCTTGTATTTGTCTACCAGGAGCGCTCTATCCAGATGGGACATCAAAAAGTTTGAAGAAGGATGACTCTATTCCTCCGGGAGGCAGCTACACCTACCGCTGGGAGGTCAAACCAGAATTTGGCCCCACAGATGACGATGCCAACTGCCTGACCTGGGTCTACCACTCCCACGTAGATTCCCCCATGGACATCTCCTCAGGACTTATCGGGCCTCTGCTCACCTGCAAGAAAGGTATGAACATATGTGGCCTAGATGCTATTTACCATTTATGGAAGAGGAAATATTTCTTATAATATGCCTGTATATTGCCTGTTGGGTTACCTCTCTGTAGGCATTATTTGTATGCAGAATCAAGTCAAATATGTTTCTATATCCCTTAATCATAGTTACAGTCACAATCGGCTTCTCCACAACCATTAAAAAAGTAAATTACACCAACAGTCCCTAGCCTTAAGTATTTAGTTATAACAATGTCACTAAAATGCCAAAGAAAGCTTCATGAGAAAAACAAATATGGTGGGAAACCACAGGGAGAATTACACAGATTTACTACACTTTCTGGCCTATCATACGTGCTGAGGTGTTGGGGAAAACAAAGACTACATGTTCCTTTATCTGTGCTTGACTACATAAATATGTAACATTTTAATCCTGCACGTTTCTCTGTCTCATCTCCGTCTCTGAGCGCAGGAATGTTAAAGGACGATCCAGTCCAGGGTCAGACAAAGCCGGTGTCTGTTGTAGAGTCGGCCCGAAATGATGTGGACCAGGATATCTTCCTGATGTTCAACGTGGTGGATGAAAATCTGAGTTGGTACCTGGAGGACAACATTCAGAAGTGCTTTGATCCGGATGGAGTCAACCGAGAAGACCCAGACTTTGTGGAGTCAAACCTGATGCACAGTGAGATTTTCACAAAATCTAAATATACTCATCTCACTTTTCTTCCTTTCCCACCTCCCCTGCATCCTGCTGCCCCAACATTCTTTAATTCCCTATGTTATGTGAGTGAGTTATCACTTAAACAAAGTGCATTAAAAAAAGGTTTAAAGGCTACATTTGTTCTCTTTGTGCTGTCCTCTAACCCCTGTCTGTGTTTTTCTCTGTGTGACAGCTATTAGTGGGTACATGTTTGGTAATCTGCCCGGAATCCAGCTATGCCAGCACCGTGCAGTAGCCTGGCATTTGTTTGGCATGGGAAACGAGGTGGACATTCATACTGCCTTTTTCCACGGGAATACACTGCTGGACCGTGGCCACCGCACTGACGTCCTCAGCCTGTTCCCAGCCATTTTTGCTACAGCTGAGATGGCTCCGAAAGCAAGAGGAAAGTGGCTATTGACGTGCCAGGTTAACGATCACTTGCAGGGTAAGGCACCTGACCTTTTAACCTCTGTCACTTTTGACCTCATTGTGCAGGGTTGCTGAGCATGTAGAATGCATATTTGTGAAGTACACCTCACATTTTGACAAAGCAAATTGCTTTCAGGGCTCCTAGTTCTGCTCTTAACACACCAGGGCTTGGATTTTAAGGCCGTCCAAAGTCCAGTGAACATAGAAGTGAATGAGCCATACTTGCTCAACATATCATAAAATGCTGACACTTGTGAAATACCTTTCCTTTGTATTATGCCAGATTTTCCATAATCAGCTATTCATCCCTCTGTGGCTATACAAATCACATCTTTCACAGGTTCTGTGTCCTCTTAGGTTCTAGAAATGAAATATCACACTAAAGTTAAAGAGAAGGAAGTTGAAAGTGTTAACTGAACCCTGGAATATTTCATATTTTATTAAACATGATTCTATTAAACCTGACTCTTTAGACTAGTCAGGTGGATTTTCAGCTATTAAGATTGAGCGGTCTAAAGTTTAAGTGTGTGTGTGTGTGTGTGTGTGTGTGTGTGTGTGTGTGAATTATGGTCTGTGTAATGTTTGTGTCTGTGTCTGTTTATCTATTCCAGCTGGGATGCAGGCCTTTTATGAAGTGAAGTCATGTGGCAGTGGGGCCAGCTCCACAGTGATGCGCGGTATAGTGAGGAATTACTACCTGGCAGCAGAGAAAGTCCAGTGGAGCTATGCTCCCTCAGGAAAAGATCTGATTAATAATGTATCCCTTACTGAGGCCAACAGGTGGGCAAACACCTTATCAAATATGAGTGATATACTGCTGCATCCAACCTAATCAATGGTAACAGTGAGGGTCACTGCATGATTGAAGAAAGTTAAATTATTACTTAGCCCAATGTAATTCAAAACTCTACTGAAGTTTGTACCAAACACACAGTGAGCTGGGCTCTCCTGGTTTCATGGCAACTGTCTTCCAACTGTGTAGGTTATCAGGGGTCATGTCCATTTATTTTGTTTTATAGCCTAATCTGGTCTGTTTGTTGTTTAAAAATCTATCCATTTTTATCCAAAATTAGCCAAAGAAGACATTATTTTTACTGCATGTAGTGGTTGCCAAACATGTACAGTGTTGTAGAACAATGTTTACAATATTATATTTTAAATAACACCTAGGGTTCTTTAAAAGTGCGTCGTTTTAACAAATTGAAACAATTTTTTTGTTAGGATGGGGTCAGGGTCAATCCAAAACCAGTTATGTGATGCAACTGGAATAAATTTCTTTACAACTGTACTAAAACCATCAGATACCCATCAAATGTCACCAACCACCTAATACACAATAAGGCTGGTGTTTCATAGCAAGGCAACTGAATGGTCCAGAAATTTAATATTTATCAGATGGATATGTTCTGCTTTTATAAAGCACAACCTCAATAGATTTGATGAAGGAAGAACAGGTTCTAACTAACTCCTTATTTCATTAAGGGGTGAACTAGCCCTTTGAAGCGTGTAAAACCCCTGAACAAAGTTGCCTGCCTGTGTGTGTGTGGTCATTCCTGTGGTGGGGCAGTTTTGTTGTGTCTAGAATAAACAATGTGGATAGTGATGCAGTGACACAGTTGTTAGTGTGTCTTTGTTATCATTCCCTGAAAAGCCACACCACCGTTTCACCCAAGTCACATATTAATTGCAACCCACGTCACTCCTTCTGTGATACACTCACAGTATCATGTGCTACATATCTTTCCTCCCACTCCCTCCATCCCTTTCTCTCATAGTGCATCAGAGGTGTTTTTTGGCAGAGATGGTGGACGAATCGGAGGTCGTTACCTGAAAGTGATATACAAAGAGTACACGGACAATACCTTCACCACAACAAAAACACCAACACCTGATTCTCGACACTTAGGACTCTTAGGTAAGGTTTCCCTTCTTTTCCCTGATTTATTAGAAATCGCACACTTGTGTGTATTGTGTATTTATTGGTATACTGGTGTCTTGTCTTCCACCATAATCCTCTCAGTTCCTCCCGTCTGGTCACAGTGTTCTTCTGCATTTGTCCAGGTCCAGTACTGAGGGCAGAGGAAGGAGACACTCTCAGAGTGACATTCATGAATAGAGCTGATAGAAACTTCAGCATTGAGCCTCATGGCCTACACTATGACAAACACTTCCAGGGAAGCAGCTATGAGGACGGTGAGGAGTCAGTTGGTTTGGCACAGAAACTCGTTGCACAGCTAAGAAAACCTGCAGTAGCTATGAAATCTTTTAATTCATCAGCTCAATCATAAGGGGAGAGGATTAATTAAACTATACTCTATAAACAGAAGCTGTAGCCAATGCTTAACAATTCAGATTAACAAAGGCATGCATTTTTTTGAAAATCATTTCAAGACTTTTACTTTGAATTCATGCTTAAATGTTTAGAATGAAGGGTAAAAAATTCATGTTATGCATGAACAGCGTTGCAATAAAATGTGTTTGAATTTCAGAATACCTTAAAATAAAACAAAAATAACAAAAGTTTGATACAGCTGGTATTGTAATTAGGTAATTACAATACATGCCTCATGACAGTAGCTCTTAAAGAGTCAAGCATCATTATTTAAACTTTTAAAGTAGCATTACCACACATAGGTTCCAGATACAAGTTTCATTATGTCTTGATTTGTCATGAGACCATCACCTTAAACAATCTGAAGCAGTGGTAAGTGCTCACACATTATGCCCACTAAAAGAGACAACCCTGGAACAAAGCAATGAAAGAAAATTTCATAATCCCTCTCACTGTTGACTGAAGTGACAGCAGATCTGATCATTATTGTTCTTTGTGCCCGATACTGTAGGTGTCAATAAGCCAGGCTCCCACGTTGGTCCAGGTGAGAACTTCACCTACATCTGGCAGGTGCTGGAAGGGCCATCTTCATCAGATTCTCCCTGTGTCCCCTACCTGTACTACTCTGCCACGGATCCTGTCATGGACACCAACTCTGGATTAGTGGGACCTCTGCTCGTTTGCAAGAAAGGAACACTGGGGGAGAAAGGAACCCAGGTGCTGATTTATTAACCATTCACACACACTCTGTCACACAGGGAAATGCTGGAACGCATTTTACAAGCTTTAACCAGTAAATGTTAATCTTTTCCCTTGTTCAATGATTTTATTAAATTATTGTCATTGGTACATTTTCTGACTGATCGACTAATTGTCTCTGCACTATTATAATTGGATAAGATTAAATTAAACTTTAATGATACTTTTTGGGAAATTGGGCCATCGTGGTCGAGTTAGTTAAGATGATAACAAAATACACTGAGCTCAAGATAATATTGCGTATAGTAGTTTACATCTTGACATTTGCATATTCAAAGAGTTTAAAGCATCATAATACATTTTCCGTTGTTTCTGTTATGCTGTTAACTGCAGCGGCACTCAGCAAACCCCAACACGTCCTTACTGTTAAAATGTGTGTGCATTGTTTATCAAAAGGATGTGGACAAGGATCTGTTCCTTCTGTTTTCTGTCATGGATGAAAACCTGAGCTGGTATTTGGAGGAAAATATCAAGATGTTCAGCACCAATGAGTCAAATCCAGAACACGAGGACTTCAAGGAGAGCAATAAGATGCATGGTAATCAGTGTGTTTGTCGAGGGGTGTGGATTTTTACCACAGTCTGTATTTTGATTTGAAATCTTTATTTCGAACGTGCAAGAGAAAGTTTATATAAAAATAAAATAATACAATGTTTAAAAACATAGGAGAAAAAAAAACCAGATGAGTAGCCAACAAAGTACCCTTCTTTCCTGTGTTAACATACTTCTATCACATGTGCGAAAAGGAGTAGGAAGAAGTAAAACTATTATTAAAGTAAAACTACTATTAAAGTTAAGTAATATTTGATTGATACTAATCGTAGCTCACGTGCCATTTGAACATATTTTGAATGCAGTTTCTAGTATTTCTTTAGTATGTTTAAATCTTCCCTTTCATTTCAGCTGTAAACGGACGCATGTATGGGAACCTTCCCGGGCTGGATATGTGTGCTGGTGACAAAGTTAGGTGGTACACCTTCGGGCTAGGTACAGAGGTGGACATCCATGGGGTTTATTTCGAAGGGAACACCTTCAAGAATCAAGGCACAACTCGTGACACTCTCAGTCTATTTCCTCACACCACTGCTACTGCCGTGATGCAGCCAAACAATTCTGGTTAGTCATATTACACACACACACACACACACAAACATGCACAATGCTGACACTCAAAAACCACATCCCTTTCTCACAGACAGATTGTCTCATCCATACTTAAGATTTTGTTTGACAGGCAGATTTGATCTTTACAAACATCCTGTTGTTTTCCTGTGTGTACACTCTTCCCAACACTTGAAAACAGGAAATATTAATAACTACAATGCAAACAGAAAATGTCAAACTATATGTAATATTTGTATCATTTGCAATATCCTGAGATGTGTTGAGGGCGTCTTCCCAGCCTAGTTAAAGGAAAAGTTGTTAATTTGCAAATCTAGACTACTTTGTAAGGATATCCCGTTTTTTCTTGAATTTGATGTTTGTTTAGGTCCATGAAAAATACTATTTCACAAAATCACTGATTTTAAAGGCAGTCATGTCAGAGAAAATATTGTAAATAGAGTTTAATATAACAGTAGATGTGGTATAGCAAACATCTGAGGTCAGTTGTTTGGGTCAGTTGAATTTCCGTTTTACATTTGAATGACTTGGGCTGTCACAACCTAAAATATGAGTACAGATACACATATGTCCTTAATATATGTATGGTTATTTATTTTGGAAGTCAAAAGATCATCAAAGGAAAAGTGATAAGCCATATTGAATATTAAATCACAATGCAATCTTATTGCACAATGCAACGCAGAAGAAAAAAAGGACACTGTTATTTCTGTGCCAAGCTATGCTTTGCAAGAAACCACATACCTCAAATTGGAGTCAGTGAAGTTGACACTTTTATTACCAAAAAACTTTCAGACACTAAAAGCAATTACACACATGTCCCTTTTACTAGCATGGTGTGGCTGCACACATTGACAAATAGTTCATGCAACTAATTAGCACCAAAGTATTATTCATTCAGATTAACCGGAATGGTTTCTGTCTATCTGTCTGTCTGTGCATAAGGTTGGCCTAGATCAAATAAATGATTCGAAATTGCCTTAAAACTAAAAAACTTATATTCATACTTGTTGAAATAAACAATTTCCTAATAGCCTATTTCCCATCTTTGCTGAGCAAGAGTTTTGTGCAAAGGAATTAAAGACCTGTCCCATATAAACACCTGTCCCAAATGTAGGCAGGGTGAGTTCATTGGTTGAAGCAAATAAAAGCCTGGGCTATTGCTTGACGTTTTGCGGTACATTACATTAATTTGGCAGATGCTTTTATCCAAAGTGACTTACAATATGTGCATTCAGACTCAACAGGAACAAAGCTAGATGTCATCAGAAACTCAAAGTGCTACCCCCTTCAAATAAAACACTATAGTGTGTTCAGAGAGCAACGGTACAAATGCATCTATGTTTCACCTGCAAATGTCTGCACCCAGGCTGAAGCCACAAACATATCCCATGAGGCAAAATCTTTAACCTCTTTCCATTCTACTGGCAGGTGTGTATGAGGTGAGCTGCAGAGTAACAGACCACTACTCTGCTGGCATGAGGCAGCAGTACAGAGTGAACCTCTGCCCGAAAAACAAAGTGAAGCGCACACATTCAGAGCCAACCAACATTGTGCAGTATTTTATTAGTGCTGAGGAAATAGAGTGGGACTACTCACCCGAGAGAGACTGGGAGCTGGAGAAACACGGCACAACATCAAAGGACAGGTGTGTGAGTAAGATAATTGCAGGATGATGTATTTCAGTGTTGTAGCCGGAGCCTATGATTACTATTGGCGTCACTTATAACTGTTTGTTAATGGAAGCACATTGGGACATGTCTCCCAGTCCAGGCGCAAAATACGTGGAGAAAGGGAAAAACAGAATTGGCTCGCGCTACAAGAAGGTGGTGTATAGAGAATACACTAATGACACCTTCAGAGTTCAGAAGAAACGCCAGCCCAACCAGGAACACTTGGGAATTATTGGTAAGTGTTGCTGCTCTTTATGCCCGTTTTTTTACCAAGAAAAAAATAAAGAACACAGGTTTTTTCATTCCACTGTAGGTCCAATAATCAAAGCAGAGGTAGGAGAGCAGATCGTGATCACATTCAAGAACAAAGCCAGCCGGCCATATTCGATTACTGCACATGGAGTTAAAGCCAGTGGTGCACACATTCCTGTCAAACCTGGTGAGAATCAAATTTGAAAAAATAAATAATATCCATGGTGGTGTATTTTTTTTTCAGAAGCAGTGGGATTGATATGCGTTTGTTTTATGTTCTCTTGCCTTCAGGCCACATAATCGAGTTGACGTGGGATGTTCCTCAAAGCTCTAGTCCAGGGGTATCAGATCCTAACTGCATCTCTTATGCCTACTACTCCAATGTTGATTTCATCAAGGTACATATTTCCTGTATACAGTAACAATCGCACAGAAGCACATAATTCACAGTGTTGCTGTAAAAGAATACATTAGCCTGCATATATTTGATGTTTGTGATAAGTTCGTTTATTTATGTTTAGGATCTGTACAGTGGTCTTCTGGGGCCTCTGGTGATATGCAGGCCTGGTACTCTGCAGCAGGGCGAGGGCCCCGACAGACCGAGGGCTGACGTGGAGAAGGAGTTTGCTCTGCTCTTCATGGTGCATGATGAAAACCAGTCCTGGTACTTGGATGACAACATCAGAACATACCTAGGCATTCACCCTGATACCGTAAAGGGAGATGAAGACTTTATAGAGAGTAACATGATGCACGGTAGGAGATTAAACAATGGTGTTCCCGTTACACTTGTGTCTGACTCAATGTGTGATGGCGTGAGTGTTTGGTAATCTCTATGTGTGAATGTGTCTATTGAAGGGATCAATGGTATGTTGTACGGTAACCTCCATGGACTGGTGATGATGCAGGGCCAGACAGTTGACTGGTATCTACTGGGTATGGGCAACGAAGTGGACATGCACACCGTTCACTTCCATGCAGAGACATTCACCTACAAGGTAATCCTAATCACCACAACTATTAAGCTTATTATTCAGAATTAAAACAGTTAGTTAAACTTTATAGTCCCCTGTTCTAGTAGTGCTACTATTTGACATAAAGAACGGTTATAAATAATTTTGGTTTGATGTGTAGGCCGCCAGTATTACCTCTGGGTGCCTTGGCAGGGTGTAGAGTGACCTCTGCTGGTTAAGCTTCTACATAGCTGAGTATGTAGAAATGTTATAACACTAAAATATACACTTATTAGTAATAATAAGCACTGTCATGGTTAGCACTGTCATCTCACAGCAGGAAGGTTGTGGGTTCAAACCCCGCTTGCCCTGGCCTTTCTGTGTGGAGTGCATGTTCTCCCCGTGTCTCCGTGGGTTCTCTCCGGGACCCTAAATTTTCCTTGGGTATTAGTGGTTGTTTGTCTAAGTGTGGCCCTGTGATGGATTGGCGACCTGTCCAGGGTGTTTCAAAACTGAATCTGTTTTAAAACCAAAATGGAAAAACAGATAAACAGAAAATAAAAAAAACAGACATTGGTTTTTGCTTTGAAAATATTGATTTTGATATTTAATGTGTCCAATTTGTGTAGCTTTGTGTGTTACACTTGATAAAGCTGCAGCAGATACACTTGGGCGAAGCGGTGCCTGAGTAAATGTAATTAAGATGAGCGTGAACATCAACATACAGTATCTCACAAAAGTGAGTACACTCCCCACATTTGTGTAAATATTTGATTATATCTTTTCATGTGACAACACTAAAGAAACGACACTTTGCTACAATGTAAAGTAGTGAGTGTACATGTAGCTTGTACCTTCAAAATAACACATCACACAGCCATTAATGTCTAAACCACTGGCAACAAAAGTGAGTACACCCCTAATGAAAATGTCCAAATTGGGCCCAAAGTGTTAATATTTTGTGTGGCCACCATTATTTTCCAGCACTGCCTTAACCCTCTTGGGCATGGAGTTCACCAGAGCTTCACAGGTTGCCACTGGAGTCCTCTTCCACTCCTGCATGACAACATCACGGAGTTGGTGGAGGTTAGAGACCTTGCACTCCTCCACCATCTGTTTGAGGATTTCCCACAGATGCTTGATAGGGTCTAGGTCTGGAGACATGCTTCTTTAGCGAGGCAGTGGTCGTCTTGGAGGTGTGTTTGGGGTCGTTACCATGCTGGAATACTGCCCTGCGGCCAGTCTCCGAAGATCATGCTATGCTTCAGTATGTCACAGTACATGTTGGCATTCATGGTTCCCTCAATGAACTGTAGATCCCCAGTGCCAGCAGCACTAATGCAGCCCCAGGCCATGCCACTCCCACCACCATGCTTGACTGTAGGCAAGACAAACTTGTCTTTGTACTCCTCACCCGGTTGCCACCACACACGCTTGACACCATCTGAACCAAATAAGTTTATCTTGGGCTCCTCAGACCACAGGATATGGTTCCAGTAATCCATGTCCTTAGCCTGCTTATCTTCAGCAAACTGTTTGCTGACTTTCTTGTGCATCATCTTTAGAAGGAGCTTCCTTCTGGGACGACAGCCATGCAGACTATTTGATGCAGAGTGTGGCGTATGGTCTGAGCACTGACGGGCTGATCCCCCACCCGTTCAGCCTCTGTGGCAATGCTGGCAGCACTCATAAGTCTATTCCCCAAAGACAGCCTCTGGATATGATGCTGAGCATGTGTACTCCACTTCTTTGGTCAACCATGGTGAGGCCTGTTCTGAGTAGAACCTGTCCTGTTGAACCGCTGTATGGTTTTGGCCAACGTGCTGGACATTTTCACTTACACAGCAAACATGAACTGTTTTTCAGTGAGATGTATATTAACGAATCATACATGGATTGTCCCAGTTGCTAGTGAGTTACAAACTGAACATTGAGCCTTCTCTAACTAAAAACCCACTATGTTGATGTCTAAGCTCATCTTAATTGCATTTAATCAGGCACCGGCATTGCCCAAGTGTATCTGCTGCAGGTTTATCAAGTGTAACACACAAAGCTACACAAATCAGACACATTAAATATCAAAATCCGTTTAAAAATTTATATACAAATAAACCAGGGGTGCCCAACTTTCCCATTCCATATTCACACAGTGTAGAACTGATCCGTTTTGAATTATGTTAAATAATCAAATTCTGATTTTAGGTGTGGTCGTCCTTGACATTAAACCACTTTCCATGTCTACACAGGAAGTTTCTCAGCTCTTTACTCGGTGCTTATTTCCTCTTCTTTTTTCCCCGCGTGTGTGTGTGTGTGTGTGTGTGTGTGTCAGACAGATCATGTGCACCGTGCAGATGTCTTTGACCTCTTCCCGGGGACTTTCCAGACTGTGGAGATGGTGGCCGGAAACCCGGGGACTTGGTTGCTTCACTGTCACTTGACTGACCACATCCGTGCAGGCATGGAGACCACTTTCACTATCAAAGGTATGTATGCAGTCATGTTTGTAAATATGTGTGAATGTGACTTTACATATTCAGTATTCACATACATGGGTATGAACTTCTATTGAAGAGGCTTTGTCTAACATCTCACTTTTTATCAGTTTCAGGTCCAGATGACGACTCACATGGTAAGATCTGTTTTTTTTGATCAAACACTACATAAATTATTGGAACACGTTACAATGCACGCGTGGTTCAATAAGACTGTTAATAATTCCATTTGGTCTGGTCACAGCCATCATTTCTCATCTAGTTCAGCACAGGTCAAAAGTGGGCCAGGTATTGGACTTGCTCCATCTGTGCTGTTATGTAATGGATTTGAAATGTTTTGTTTAATATTATCTATCTTTGCTTAGTTATTATAGGGTACAGTATAGAAACATCATTTGGGTTACACTTGAAAGATGCAGTGCAGCAGATAAATTTGTGACTGTATTAACGTTGATGAGCATGAATCAAAATTCCATTTTTTTCACAAAAATGTGTGAAACATTTTTAAATGGTTGACTCCAAGGCCAGTATAGGTGAGGACCGGAGATTTACGGTAATCATGTAACACTGCGCCAGTAAATAAGTGAATTCCAAGATATAGTAAAAAAACAGTTTGTGCATTTAAGGACTTACAAACAAAACAAAATCCTGAATGCTACAAGATGTCATGGTTGTAAAATATATATCATGCACTTATCATGTCCCTACCACCCTCCGTCTCTGACTTCCTTTTTCTGCTATAGCACCAAGAACTGAAGGCTCCTTAAAGACGCTGCTGCTCTCGCTTGGTGTTGTGGCTGTGAGTAGACTCGACTGATGAATGGACTGTGACACTGGGCTGTCTGTGCGTTACTACAATACTGGTCACTACTGCACCTAAAAATCCAGAGCCAAAATCACTGTTGGAGGTTATCTATGTAAATATCAAGCTTTTCAAAATATATCAATGACTGTATAGCGTAAAGTTTAGACAAAAGAAGCATTTTATAATGGTGAGTTGTTTCAATGTTGCTGTTTTCTGGCATGTTGTGCTGTGTTGGATGTGCAATAAAGACATTTATTCAACTTTGCTGTGATATCAGTGGCCATGTTCACTATTTGGTTTCATGTGCTTGCATCACCTTGCACCACAAGGTGGCGATAACAGTAAGTTCCCAAGAAAACAAAGGGTCAAAGTTTCCTTTTTTATTGTGTATAGCCCTAAACAAAGTATTTTTGTAGCTTTGTTAAACCTTCATATCAAATGTGACATGTTCATATCACCACAGGGACTATCAAAATTTAAATGTTGAATATTATCAAATGATATACTGTCGTTATTCCATTACATCTCAAACAACTGAATCCTGTCTTGTAAGTTCCTGATGTCCTTTATGATATAAGGTAGCAGATCAACAAATGTTTTTCATAAGGTGTAGGGAAAAGCCACTACTGACGATTAAGTTTGATTTGTGTCATGTAATGAGGCATCACCCACAGTGTGAGATCAATTTTTAGGTGTGTTCGAGATGACTGCGGCTGACATTCGCCGACTTCATAGTCTAAAGTGAGCTGCAGGGTCGGGGTATAAAAACGGCGCCGTCGAGTCGGACACATTCTACCTGTGTGGCTAATTTATACTGTGAGCTGAGATCAATGACTGATCTCAGGTGTGGTTCCAACTTTGTGCAGTCGGAGAACAGCAACTGCGGCCGCCGGACTCGGTACCTGCAGCCGCCTTGCTCCCGCGAGGTTTTAATGTCATATGACATGGTGCCGTTTTGCAGCGCCGGGGACGCTGCATGAAGTTAAACGCACCTACTCAGTTAATGGCTGATACTCAAACAGTCTGATTGGTTCATCTGGGATAGATCAAATACCCCTTCAACATGAATGAATTTATTGGCCGCCAGATTAAAAGCAAATTAGAATTTTAACTTGGGTGTGTTTTCTTTAACCTTTAATCTGGAATATTGATCATGGTAACAGCACAAATTACCATATCAGTGTTTATTTAAATAGGTTCACTGTGGGTCACTTAGTGATTGATTTGCATATTGATTACTGTTTTAAGTAATAGTGCACTGCAAGTGGCCAACTGAAAAACAATGTTTGACCTTCAGTTTGTTGATGATTTAACACCTGACTTTTAAACTTACTTAAAGACCTATAGATGATCACAATAATCATGGTCAAAGATGCGGGCTGTTACATTAAGTAATAATGCACATTTGGCATCACGTCAATGCAGCATTGAGGATTAGCCTAAATCGGTGCGAGATGTTGAGAAACGACTATAGCACATTTAGATAATAGCCTAATGTGTCACATCAGTAACCAAATGACCTTATTCGAGCATTTATTGGTGCTACTTGCTCTATGGTCGCTGCCAGACTGTGCTGGATTAACTCAGCAAACTGCTTCCCTCAGTGCGAGAGTGTGTGTGTGTGTGTGTGTGTGTGTGTGTGTGTGTGCGTCCAGACTTCAACCTCGTCACAGGTAGGCCAAACGTTGAACATAACACAGTAAACAGTAAACAACAGTTACGCAACAACCGAAACAGTCATCCCTCCGGTCTGCCTCCTGATCTATATCAATACCTGTTATTGATCCAGACAACTCTTGATAGCCGCGACTCATCCTTATCTTCAGAGGTCCATTATGTTTTCAACCACACTTTGTTTGGCTTGATTAATCCTTTCCACTCACCCAGTTAAAGCACTGTCGGACTTCCCTTGCACAATGACTCTGATAAAATCATAGTAGCCCTATGTCAATACGGAGTTTTTACAATTAAAGTGTAAACATTTTAGAAAAACATAGTCTCTACAAACTGACTTTTTGGAAATATCGAAGCGCTAGGGGTAACAACGCTTTTGAGCGCTGCTTGGCCGAGGTGCTGACATCAAAAAGCCAATGGTCAATAGGGGGCGCCATGTGAGGGCCGCCTGCGTATATAACCTGGCATTTCACAGAAAACTGGTCACTTAACTGGCCCAGAGTGCAACGTAGTGTGAAGCTGGATGGTGCAGCTTATAGCCTGTGGAGGTAAGGAAGTTTGTAATTTGCCTGGATAAATTATATACCAGTAATTTACTCAGAATTGTGGGGAAATGGATGAACAATGGGAATATTTGTTTTCAGTTACAGAAACAAGTTTTCCCTGATTTTAAACGTGTTTACTTGCTTATTTCTTCTCCATGAGATCTACAAATGACTCTGCAACTATTTTTGTCTTACTGGTTGAACAGAGTGTGTGTGTGTATGTGTGTGTGTGTGTGTGTGAGAGAGAGAGAGAGAGAGAGAGAGAGAGTTTGGCTATGTGCAGCTGATTTGTTTATTGTTTGTCTGGCAGCTCCTTTGTGTTTTGGATGCTCCACAGTAATTGCAGAGGAAAGTTGCGGTTGGATGGGCCCAAGAGGACATTTAGGGGTTGTTTAGGAGAGAAGGGGAGAGAGACAGAGGGGCCATGGGCTGAGGGAGCAGTGAGAGAGCTGCATTTTTTTTATCCAGTTTGGACGAGTTTGCTTTTTTCACCAAACAGCAGAAACTCTGTGATGCCACCACGGATGCTTCTTTAGTTATTAATGCCTATAGTGAGATGTAAGAACTGAATCCCAGCAGCAGAGTGATGTAAGGATCTTTGCACTAGCAGGATAGTTAATAATTCGCCATCTGCTGTTACTATTATTAAGTTTAGTTCTTTAGAGCAACTGCCATTACCTCTCCCCTGTGTCTAATTAGAAAGGAGACTTAATTAATCAGAAGTAATGACAAAAACAGAGCATGTGTGAGATTTAAAGGTTAATTTTCACTCTATTTCACACAGTACACAGTTTTTTTCAGTTAGGATCAAAGTTAAGTGTATAGTTAAGTTCATATCTTGTGATCTTATAAAAGCTGAACCTTTCTGTGACTTCAGTGATAGGCTAACCTTAAAACCTCCCCCTTCCTCTTGTGCCTTTCTCTTCCCAGATAAGTGATCAGTGATCCTTCATTCTGAGCGTCAAGGCGGCTCTCTCTGCGCTCGCAGCTTGCTCCTTTCTGTCCTCTCTGGTGGTCGCTCACTCTACTTTCTACATTTATTTTCTGTGGTTCTTCGCCCTCTCTGCCCGTAATATCTTTCCTTCAACCATGCCTCCGACCCTGGCCACAGCGTTTGCCAGGCGCTGGTGGATGGCAGTGACTGCAATCATTGAGAATCTGCTCTTCTCCGCTGTGCTGCTGGGATGGGGTTCGCTCCTCATCATGCTCAAGTCAGAAGGCTTCTACTCTTACCTTTGCAACGAGGAGGGTGAGTCACAGCTGTTGTATTTCTGTATTGACAAAAGGATTATTTCAGTTCCTACACTATTGACACATTACCTATCTGTCACTTTTAATACCTTAAATTGCCTTGAAGGTGAAGAAATTGATCATAAGTAAAGGCAAATAGTCTTTAGCATCTGCCCTTCATGTGGTTATAGAACAGAACTCTTTTGGGGGATTTGGGGACGTGTCCTGCATTTCTTCCTGAACTGTAAAGCTATGGGAGAGATACACACGCACACACACACACATTCCACTATCCCCCGTGGGGGACGTTGAATGAGCTGTTAAAATGAGGATTCGTGCTGAGGGATGCCTTGTCAGTTGTCAGTCAGTGTTATCATATGAGTTAGGGCAAAGGAGGGAGCAAGGTTTTATTCAAGAGATGCAACTTGAAACTGCTGCCTTTTTTGCCTCCTCCATTCAAAATAAGTGTTTTCTTTGGAGGGGTCATGCACTGTTTTTTAGGAACTCAGGAGATTAAGCCTGATCAGTTAACTTAAAGAGAGAGCAGGGTCGTCAACGTGGTCCAAAGTTATGGAGTAAAAGGCTCCAGTGGTGCCAACTAAACTGAAGACATGGCAGCAGACTGATTTAGAGGGAACTGATAAATCAAAGGGGAACGGGATCAGCTGTCCTTTTGCCCTCATGCCAAGTCCCTCATCTCTAAAGCTTCTTCTGTTTTTCTCCTTGTCCCCCACTCTGACCACAGTCAGTCAGGTGCTTTGTGTTTTTAAGTACAAAGGTGGAATTGATGCACACAATGGCCCCAGTCAGGTCTAAACTATTGGTCGGATTAGTTTTTTCTCTCTCACTGGTAGCCGCCCTATCTCCTAGGGAGTTTACACTTGACTTGTAGAAGGATGTATTTCTAACTCCTGGTAATGCCACTGTCTTCCTGTTAATCTTCATTTGCAAGTGATGCAACTTTGTCAGACAGTCTGTGCCATCTCTAGGCTTATTCACTAGTAGTTATTAGAAGCATATCCTAAAATTTTAAGTTTAGAATTGGGCATCCACGGCTGTGAGTGACTTCCTGGAGCAGTGCCACAACTGTCAGTCTTATCTTGTCCTGATGATGTAAGAGGGACAGAACAGCAGCAACAGCTCTTTTCAGGCATGTGACATGTGATAGAGGGATGGGGAGATCCACGGCTGGATTTTATTACTGATAATATGAAGGTTTAAAGTCCACTGATAAAGGACAGGGCTGGAGAGAAGACTGATAGCAAAGTGATGAACAGTAGAAATTCAACCACGTGTGGGGTGGACAGTAAAAACAAAATGGTGGATAAAAAAAGATAATGATGATGCAGTGCAGATCCGGCTTTTGTGCACATGCAGCAGAAATATTGGCGAAATGGTTAAAGCTGTTCATGCTCTTTGTCAACCAGCTACTCCCTGTGGCTTTGCTCCAGAGCGTATGATCTGGTATTTCCTGCAGAAGACCTTTGCACTTTGTTATGAAGCTCATCATGGTGTTTCACACATACATGCCTCACATGACTACAAAGATGTTGGGTGGCTGATAGGTATACAGGAAAGTAAACCAAAAAACATCAGCTCGTACATGACCAATAAGTTCCCAGACTGCTGCTGCCCTTCCTCCCTCACTTGGACTTTTGTACCTTTTCACATTATCTCCTTGCAGGTTCTGATGATAATCTGAAGTTTATTGCCAGATTATCATGTTTTTTCCTTGGCATTCCAGCGCACACACACACCGATCCTGTGAATAAGGAGAACTACCACCTATACATTTCATCTGTGTGATGACTCCCTATACACTAAACCATCTGCAGGAGCACACAGCTGAACTCAGCCTTACGCAGTCATATGTTTATTCACACCATCCAACCTTTATGGATGATGCTAAATGAGAC
Source organism: Micropterus salmoides (assembly GCF_014851395.1). Taxonomy (NCBI): domain Eukaryota; kingdom Metazoa; phylum Chordata; class Actinopteri; order Centrarchiformes; family Centrarchidae; genus Micropterus; species Micropterus salmoides. Next base: position 23,809,090 of record NW_024044681.1, read on the forward strand.
ATTGTGGCATCATGAACCATCTCAACTGACAGTGTATTTTCTACATGCATGCCTGTCCTGACTTCCTTTTAATCAGGGTATCTTTAAGCTCATATCCTCCTTTCATCATGTTCTTCAGGCAACAGCTCCAGCTACAATCTGTCCCAACCCCTGGTAACGCAGACACCCGATGAGTATGAGTACTATGAAAGCGAGGGTGCCGTGGTTGGTCTGGGAGACGGAGTGGAGATGAAGCCCCTGGTCCCTATGGATGGCATCCTGAGGATGAACGGCTGGCTTATTTGTAAAGAACAGGATGAGATGCTGAACTTGGCGTTCACAGTGGGTTCCTTCCTGCTCTCAGCCATCACCCTGCCGCTCGGGATCGTCATGGATAAATATGGGCCTCGCAAGCTACGACTGCTGGGCAGGTAGGGCAAGAAGAGAAGAAATAATCCAAGTTAAACATGATGTTGTTTCTGGAAAGACAGTTCTTTTTTCTGTGAAAAAACTTCTACTCACATTGTATTGGGAACATGTAAAACCCTTCAAGAAGCAAAAAAAAGGCAGAGAGAAGTTGCTTAACTTAAATTCATCTTCAAGTGTTTGACTTGATCATCTATTTTCAGCACTTGCTTTGGATTGTCCTGTCTACTAATTGCTTATGGAGCCTACAATCCAAATGGTAAGTCCACCTCAACAGTACTTGTGTGTACCTTTTTGCACTGTATTTGAAACAAAGTGCAGTAGTTTGGTTGTTGACAGACTCGTGAGCTAACATCTGTGTCATTTGCAGAACTTTCTGTCCTTATCTTCATTGCCCTGACTTTCAATGGCTTTGGGGGCATGTGCATGACCTTCACCTCTCTCACAGTAAGTGTGCGCTTTGTAAGCCTACTGCTGCAGAGCCTTTGCACCTGCCGCATAACATTTGATTTTAAGATGTATATTTTCTATCTTCATAGGTCTTTGTCTCACTGTTCCTGCTCTCTTTTAATAGTTTGTTGGCTCGCTGCCTGTTCCCCCTCTCCCTCCCCTCTGGTCTGGCATTCTGTCATTTTTATTTGCTTCTTTGCAGCACTCTGTGTTCCTGCAGACAATTGGGCTCAGCATTGTATGGGATAGGGGAGGTGGGTGGTTGATTGGACAGAAAGTGGAGTAACGCAATAATTCATTATCACTTTTTCACTGAATTTTTTTTGTGCTTCAGCAAGAACATCATAGCAACAGTTGGGCTTTCAAGCTGCTCATCTGGCCGTCTTTCTCTTTTTATGCAAACACATGCAATTGATGTACATGCACAAACATAACTAGTAATGCAGCATCCAGCTCCAAAGGGAATAATGAGGCTGCATAGCAGAGCTACGACTCTAATTTGCAGTTTTATGTTGTATAGCAAGTAAAAAGTAAAAGAAAGGATAACTATCAGAAACCTCAGAATCGGTCTACGATTCATACTTTTAGAAAAGCAACACACTTTGCTCTTTAGGATTAACTTTGTTTTCATGGAAATTATATTGAGTACCCATCTAACATTGTCTGATGCATGATCAATAGTTTAAAAGTAGCAAAGTATCAAAATCGATTTCTCGCATTCTTCCTCCCTGTCTAAACCTGATTCTGCATTACTCACAATGCAGCTCAGATATTCGGCTGTGTTTTGCTAATAGCAACTTATTTGGCCTCGAGCTGTTAGCCTCAAGCACAAATGAGGAGGAGGCTACTGGGGTCTGGTGAGCTCACTTCTTTTTAACTCCACACCATCCAACATTTTATTTTCACACTTGTAGTCTTAGACCCCAAGCACCACTAACTTTAGCTTATTTCACGCAGCTAAATCTGGAACCACAAAAGGTGTATACAACCTTTCTTACATGCAGTATTCCTCAGTAGTAGTTCTCCACGTAAGCAGACTTATGTGGAGACTAACATTAATGCTAATATTGAGCAGAACCATAGTTACTAAGGGACAGAAAAACAACTGATGCCATTTAAGATTCACATAGTACACGGGATCAACCCCTCACCATTCCTTTGCATTCTTTCCCTGCTGTTCTTCAACTGCCATCAGTTCAGCAACACAGGAGTCCTGGGCTGTACCATGGTGATGCCGTTCACTGGAGAGGGGCTCTGCTCCAGTAAATCTCCCAATAAAATGCCCCACCACAGGCTGTTACTATGATGTACACTGTTAATCTCCAATGTGGTATTTGCTGCATCGACCTAAATCTCCCATTAGTTGCTCCCACTGGCCTGAATGTCTGTGATGTAGTACAACCATAATTTAGGGCTTTGTTTGGCCTTATACCACCTTTCATTCCATCTCTCCTACACAATCTCAGTGTTGGGTTAATCATTAGACTCTATACTGCTCCTTGACTCATTGACTCCTTGATCATAATTCCACCTCAAACCTGCAGGCATCCATTCTCAGCTGAGGGGTGTTGGGTAATACTCAGCTGCCCTCAGCGGACGCCACTGGCTCCCTGCCAGTGTCAGTTGTCAGGTCACCTTTCCCCCTTCAGGTTTGTCCTGCAGCTGCTGATGAATGTGTAATGTTTCAATAATCTATTGGAACAGTTTTCTAAGTAGATTATATTGCTGGGAGATACTGTAACTTGGATGCTTCTATATGCAAACTTTCTCAGCACACACACACACACACACACACACACACACACACACACATACCTCTTCCTCAGTTTCCCCAGCTTATGTAATTGAATGTGCTTGTTGTTGTGCAGTCTCTTGAAAACAGAACGGCTTGTGAATGCCTTTGTATTTGGATGTTTTGCCACCTGCTGTCTCCTGTCGTCTCTGTTTTTTGTCTGCCTGCTCTCTGTTCTCGTGCCTCAAACGAGAGTAAAGCAGAGAATCGTAACCTCACCTCAGTCACCCCCTTTCATTGTTTCAGCTGGATAGAATTCGTCAGCACTGCGTTTGTGTCGTGTGTTTTATATTCTCTGATCTTCTTCATGTAGAGCCATGTCTGTTCGCTAATTGGTTCCCACTGTCCACACTGACCCTGGTGTCAGTAGGCACCATCCTCACAGTGTCCCCAATCTGTCCAGGCCCTCAAGCTTAGAGGAGCTACACTGCAGCTGAGCTCACCATGATCTTGGCATTAGATAGTCTAAACTTGATGCTTACTAGTGCTGGACAACTAAAATTTTTAATCACGATTAATTGCATAATAATGCGCAAAATTGAACAATGACTTTGAAAGTAGTGTATTGCACACTTTTAATTTAAACATACTGCTATATACAAGTGCAATAACATGTGGTTTGCAAACACTTTAAACAAATAAGGTGAATTTTACCAGCAGTATTCCCTTTACACTAGCAATAAAATATGTCTTGTAAATCTCAAATTAAACATTAATGTAATCAAATCAAATATTAAACCAAAGCTATTTGTCACTGCCAGGGCATTACCTTTTATCTAGCTTGTTAAAACAAGTCCAGAGCCACGATCATAACATCATAACAGGCACCTTCTGGGCAACAGGTTAACATATAGGCCTATGAATCTGTTTTCTTCTTGTTGTTTTTTCTGAACAGGTATCAGCAGAAACATTTTTCTTTTTATCAGGGAGCAGTATAAACAGTCTATGTTCAGTAGCAAGTGTTAGAGTGAGGTGAAATGGTCGCCTCACACACTTGCTGCCAAGTCAAATTGTCTTGAACTTTTTGTATGCGACGTGGAGCACAAGCATTGGAAGAGAGACCGATCCTCACTGTTTCTGAGACTTTTAAAATAATAATAAAAACTTTGTTGGCGTTAATTAATTAATGCATTAACGCGATAATAACGCGTTAACGTGACCAGAACTAATGTTTGCTAAAACTCAGGGACAGGTTGTGATGATGTGATTATCTGAGTGCTGATCTATCTGTGCCTTTTCATCTCTAGCTCCCTAACATGTTTGGGGACCTCCGTTCCACCTTCATCGCCCTGATGATCGGCTCATATGCCTCCTCCGCTGTCACCTTCCCTGGTGTCAAGGTAGCAAACACTGATTCCCCCCCACACATCCACACTTTATGCGTAAACAGTTTGTTGTCTCCTCTGTTTTTGTATTCATCTGTCATCTTTTGATGTGCACAGGTGATCTATGACCTTGGGATAACTTTCATCACTATTCTAGTGGTGTGGGCTGCCTGTGCTGGACTGGTCTTCTTGAACTGCTTCTTCAACTGGCCTCTGGAACCGTTTCCTGGACCAGAGGACATGGACTACACGTTAGTAGCACAGATACACAGATATCTCAGAGATCACTGAAAATACATTTAAAAATAAGATTAGTAAGTCTTTTAAAAACAAAACTAGCTGGACTAATGAACTAATAGCAGTCTCCTGTGTGTTACAGAAGCCATAACCACTGACACTTATGTAATACTGTATGTTCAAAAATGTGCAGTGTATTGCTGCAAGGTTAAAGTCTATCTGCTGAGGATCACACTTGTCAACTAAACGTATCCCTGTGGTAAACCCTTGTTAATTAAAATCATTCTTTTGTCATGCTTGTGCAGCAGAAAACTTTTCCAGCTGATTGGTTCGCACAGGACTTGTAGAATTTCCTCCACAGGATTTTCTCTAGACATAGGCCTCAGGGATGTCAGAGCCACAGCTATATTGTACCGTTTTAGCAATAATTACCACATTAATGTGGCATGCATGTTTCCCATATGTCCTCCTCTTCTCTTTCAGCATAAAGATCAAGTTCAATTGGCTGGGCTTTGACCATAAAATCACAGGGAAGCAGTTCTACCACCAAGTGACCACTGTGGGCCGTCGTCTGAGTGTGGGCAACATTCCACAGAAGGAGCTGGCCATTAAGGACGGGAACAAGCTCTGCCTCTCCACCACGGACCTGGAAATTGACTGCAAGCCGCAAGAAGAGTGTAAGAGTGCCTAAGCTCCTGATGTGTGTCTGCAGTTAGCAAGGATGTTAGTAAAAGTCAACCCCCCCTCTTTTTGTGCTTCTCACTGTACTGCATGTCATTGTCCTCTGTTTGGTTGCTGTTTCTCCTCTGCAGCCCAGTCATTCTTGAAAACCATCACCAGCACGATGTTCCTGCTCAGTCTGGTGACCATGTCCGTCACTCAACTTCGTCTCTTGTTCTACATGGGGGCCATGAATAGCGTCCTGGAGTCGCTCAGTGATGGAGACCTCAACAAAGGTCTGTCTCTTTGTTTTGAGTATCTTTCTGCCTTTGCATGTAGATGAACATTGATTTTTTGCTTTACCTAGAATCGAGTTGTGCTTTGCTGTGTCTGTGTTCAGAAACTTTTTATCATGATGTAAAAGCAGCTGGACTTACTTGTTTTTTCAATTGAATTTTCAGTGGAGAGAATGGAAGTTGGTAAGACTAAAGTCCAATAGTTGTATTATTAGAGTACTGAAGCATTAGACAACAATTAGAATTTAACCTCTAGTCATGTATAGGTTCACCACCACAATACTTCAGATCCACTACCATTGCTTTCTGGCTTTTGCCATAGCTGGTGTTGTTATTTCATTATTTGACCTCGGCTGTTGTCCATGTTAATAACCAAGTCCTTCAGTTGTCATTCAGCCTTAATCTGAAACCAACAGGTATCACATCATTTGCTGTATTCATTAACTAACTTGCCCCTCAGCATATGAGCTGTTTCACATGACGCACTTTTAAGTGATCATTACTCCACTGGCCATAAATCGCCTCATAATGGCATGAAATTGACTTTTGAACAGCCGATTTCTCCATATCCACTGTTGTTTCACTCAGTGTGGCTCTACAACCCAGGACTAATGATTAACTGTACCGTCACAGTCATTAACCAGGTAGAAAAAGGTCCTGAACCCTTCATCTTATCGTCTTTTTATGCTTTCCTCTGACCCTACCCCTTTCTGTTTTTTTCTCAATTTCTAATATTTATTCCACTTTTTTAAAAAGCTTTTTGTCCTCATTCTGATCCATCTCTCAGTGAGTCTGTACTCCTCCATCTTCGGCATGCTGCAGTTGCTGTGCCTGATGACCACTCCCGTGATTGGTCAGATCATGGACTGGAAGCTGAAAGAGTGTGATGATGGTGAGGAGGAAAAGGAACCCTGTAGCAAGTGAGTCAAGTTTGAGTTGTTCCTAGACTGCCCTTAACCCCCTTTCCAGTTATAGGCCAGACATTACTGCAATGTTTACTTGCCAGTCTGATGAACAAAACCAAGAAATCAACCTTTATTGTGGGAGAGTTGTGATATCAGTACCTGATAACCTAATCTCTCTTTCTTATGTCTGATTTTGACCACTAGGGGGGAGAAAAAGAAAAAGCGCAGAGACAAAAAGACCCAGAAGGTGACCAATGCCTTGCGAGCGTTCATCCTCACAAACGTCCTTCTAGTAGGATTTGGGATCACCAGCCTGGTGCCCAATCTCCCCCTGCAGGTGAGAGGTCCACTTCAGTTGTCAGAGATACACACAGGTCTGCAAAATACTTCAAGGATACAACTGCTATGCAAGCAAAGTTATCAGTGTCTCTTTATGGCCTTTAGAGATTTTCTCTAAAGAAGTTACACATAAGCCTCTTTTTTACAGACTGTTGACACCAGAGACAGACAGTTTTGTGTAAGTCTAGCTAGCCTGGCTCTGTCTGAAGGCAGAAAAGTTAACCTATAAACCAGGAAACACAGTATTGACTGGATGCAGATTAAACAACAGAGGATAGTATATTCCCCCTGCTACTGGCTGTAGCTTCATATTTAACAGACAGACATGAGAGTGGTATTGATCTTCTCATCTAACTCCTGGCAAGTATGAAAAAAGGTATATTTCCCCAAAAATGTAGAACTGTTCTTTTAAGGTTCTCATAAACTGGCTGAATTAACCAAATGATTACGAATATCATCTTTCCACAGATTGTGTCATTTGTCTTACATACTGTGGTGAGAGGATTCATTCACTCTGCTGTCGGCGGCCTCTATGCTGCTGTGTAAGTGTCAGTGTGCCTCTACCCTCACACACACACACATACATAATCATCATCATCATCTCCGTCTTCTCTATGAGGATGTAGCTTCAAACTGAGAAACTACTGCTTCTGTCTCTCCAGGTATCCCTCCTCCCAGTTTGGCAGTCTAACAGGCATGCAGTCTCTGGTCAGCGCTGTGTTTGCTCTACTGCAGCAACCCCTATTTTTGGCCATGATGGGACCCCTGGAGGGCGACCCACTCTGGGTATGAATACACACCCACACACACACACACACTCAAAAACATGCACTCACGGGTATGGCTAATTCTGGCGTCTTTCTTCCAGGTCAATGTTGGACTCCTTGTTCTCAGTATGCTCGGCTTTTTGTTGCCGCTCTACCTGATCTGCTACAGACGGACGCTCTACAGAGAGCAACAGCAGAGGGAGGACAACGCTAAGATCTACATCAAAATCAACGGCTCCGACATCCCAGAGGCCTATGTCTAGAGAAAAGTAAATGCAGAGGAATGGAAAACAGAGGATAAAGAAAGATTTTTTTTACTGAGAAACACTGGCTAAACAGTAATATGTGCACATATACACGTACAAAAAGACATTTGAAATCTTGACTATTTAGAACATCACATTTAACATACTGGATATAGACATACATTTTTATTCGTCTCCATCGAGTACACACACAGACAAACAGGCAGCCACTTACATTTTTCAAAATCCCACCAAGATAAACTGATGCTGCAGTTGTCACCGAAGCAAATCCATATGATGGGCGCTGAGGAGGAAAGTGAAACATGGAGGGGGAAAGAAGAACAAGAGAGAGGAAAGACTGTGAAAGGAAAGAGGCATCAGCCCTCTGCATTCCCCCAAATCCTCTGACTTCTCTTTATATTCCCTCCTCTCTGAGTGGCACATTAGTGCAGCTGCATTCCACATAAGACTGCTTTAGTATTTCCCCATATAAGCAGAAAAGGGAATAAATGTCTCCCTCACAACCCACCTCACCATTATAAAGTGAGTGATTCCATGATTTTGTTTTGTTTTTTGTTTAATATGTTGACTTTGAATCATCCTGTAGTTGTAGATTGCGTAACATGGTGCTACCTATCCATTCATCAGATGGATTTTTTGATAGATGGCGTAAGGTAAGTATGGACTAAATGGCATTAATGAGCGACAGGGAGAAGAGCTTTTCTGCTGATGTTTCTTGAGTGAGTAGAAAGGACAGTCATTGTGATTAATTATAGGACTGGATTTTTTTTTCTTTTTTAATGAGGTTAACATCTTATTACAGTATGAATCTACTGTAGCTTAGAATACACTGTAGTATTGGATGAATGTCAATGTTTTTTGGGGGGCTGTATTCTGTAAGAGGGACATCAAACAAACCGTTATTCTTTGCTAACAGCAAAATGTGCATATATATTTAGACTATTTATTTAATTTCCTGCCTTCTTTAGTTTTCTTTCTATACTATACTGCCTTTTGAATATACCTCCACATAAAAGAAAAGATTTGTTAATTGGGCGGCATGTTCTATTGAACCTTTTTGTCCATGTCAGTGATAATAGTCTCCCTTTTTTTATAAATACCCATTTATACATCAAGGTTTTTTAACATTTCAGTATACTTAATGTTCTCAATTAAGTGTATCCGTAAAATCAACATCATTCAGATGCCTTAGCTTAAAGTCAGTTCAGTTCAGTCTGTCTATCTACTGTCAAGAGAAGGTCAGCACTTTAAACCCTGTCAACCACAAACATTGGCTACTGTCAGCACTTTTCTCCTGATGGCTCTCTAGAGAAATAGTCCCTCTTTAATTCTGAGCTCCTCCTCCCTTCATACATGTATTTATTTTATTTGAAATTCACTTTTCCATAATAAGTTTCATGATGTATTTAAATTGCGCTGTGCTGGCAACTACTCATTTGTCTGACCGTTCACTGTGTTGTTCGCGTAGAGCTCTTTCTTCTATCACTGAAGATAATGTAGAGATGTGTTGTTGTGCAGGCATTCCTGTTTAAATATTGAAGGATTCCTGGGGGTTTAATAAAGATGAGTTGCTCTTTAAATGGTTGCTCTTGTGCATGTTTTTTTCATTTGCTCACCAGGCTACATTATATGTCTCTGTGTAACCATATCTGTGTAATTCTTACCTGGCTGCATAAACTGTGGCTATTCAATGCTCACTTCTTAGTGTGGTGATAGCTGTTGCAGTTTTTCAGATTCTGAAACTACGTCTTTCTGAAACTCATAAATACAAAATGACGTAAGCCCACTGATGAAGTGGCCAGTGTCTTTCATTAGTGTGCAACTGGCTCCTATGACGATCTATTGTTGGCGTGTTGGACAACAATGTCCTTTTGAGATTTGTTTTGTTTTTTTTGTTTTTGAATTTGTGCTTGTATTTGAAGTTTTGAGTTTATATTTATAAGAAAATTAATTATAATTTCACAGAAGGTTAAAAAAGAATTAAAACAAATTTGTAGTTGATGGAGTTTTATGTTGTTGTGCAACAAACCAGCAGAGGTCAGTATTAGCAGCGTGTTATTGGATGAAGAAACTAGGGTACATTTTGGTCCTTTAGGCTTTATTGCAACTGAAGTATAGTTATGTTTACTGAATATTTGATACACAAAGACCTGGATTTGAAACACACTGGCAAATAAAAAATAAAAGAAACCCATTTCCCAAACAATTATACCAAGTTTGGAAAAATAAGGACGTGGCTTCTGATCTTAATTGAGCCTGATTTTTGTTTTTAGCACATCGTTCTGTATAACTGCACGGTTTTCTCACGTACCATGTGTTATATTTATCCAGAAAGTACTCACATATGAACTGCTAATCTACTTTAACGACAGGGTCTCCTGATTCCATGCCCTCAGAGAAGCTTGTTCAGAGGTGAGATTACGAGTAATTTTGAACAGAATTTTTTTCACCAGATGTTCCCGGCACACTCTCACTACAAGTTTGTCAGCACTCTGCTCTGCCACCTGATACTACACTCCAGCAGATTGTTTTCACTTGACACCTCAGCCCCTCTCGTCACCTGAGAATAGATCTGAGAACGACACTCACATCAGGGACCAACCCATCCACAGTGGCTCCTGGAGCTCTGCTGGCCTGGTGCTGCTGCTGCTGCTGCTGCTGCTGCTGCTGAGGAGGAAACTGTTTGTTGGCTGGCCAACCGCTGTGTTTTGTTCAGGTACACAGTTCAAAGAAGCAATATGATGCCACTGGCTTAGAGACTCATTGTAAAGCAAGTAGTGTTGAAACAGTTTGACCACACACTTCTTACAGTTTTTCTCACTCACATTTCTCAAATTATCCATAACATATGCAAAACAGTGAGTGCATTTCTCGAAACATATCGAACAAACAGCACAACATAGTGGATTTCCTGCAAAAGCCTGTAACTTGCTCAAAATCCTTAGTCTATCTCTCAAAAGCAAATCTTTATGTCACTGAACATGTCAGTGCAATCAGAATGAGAAGTCCTTGTATCATTGTTTACAAACAAGATAGTCAAAATGTTTAGTCATGTTATCAATATAACTGTACTCTGTAAGTGTTTTCTGATGTAAACTATGGCTAACTTTTTGATGAGATTGAAAATGCACAGTGTTGCACTTTTTCAATATGGCATATCAAATTCAACAGTATAAAGTTATACATTGCAAGAGATTTGACAGGATCACAGTAAAGTTTTTACTGTTCGTATTATAATTTGTTGCCAGACCATATCATTGTGATACAGAAAAGAAAAACTGACTGCATAGCACAATGGTAGAAATTACAAAATTAGAAATGTAAGCATGTGAAACACTCCTTAGGCTGATGTTTCTGTCTGTCAGGTCTAAGATTCTTATCCACATCAATGGATATCTCTGGAGATATTTACAAAAAAAAGTCTAATAGACATGTGTAGAAAATATGATTGACATATATATATGATCTCTCTCTCTCTCTCTCTCTCTCTCTCTCTCTCTCTCTATATATATATGGGCTAGACTAATTCGACTGTCAATCTCACAGTCGGATAATTTATCAACCACACAAAGAATATTATATAGTTTTTAAATAGCAATAAAAAAAAATTAAAAAGCAATAATATAATTTGAAATAGACCCGTGAGGAACCTTGACATGCATGCAGTTGTCGGTAGCAGGGATTGCATGCAAAATTCTGCACAGGACTGGTGAATGGCAGGCGAGAGAGAGAGAGAGAGAGAGAGAAAGGGGTCAACAATAAGCTTCATACAAGACCAGTGAATGGCAGGCTAGCCAAAGAGAGAGAGAAAAGGGTCTTCAAAAAGCCTTGGTTTAGCTGGAATTTTACAGTGTAAGTTGAATGAATAGAGACTGCAATAATAATACATTGTGATCAGCATGACATAAGCAATTGATAATGTAGGAAACAGCAGAAAGTTGTCCATAATCATTTGCATCAATGTGTCAAAGCACTTGTAATATGTTCAAAACAATTAGAAATTGCTTTTATGATGTGCACAATTGATAAGATGATGTGGAGGTTGAACAAGTAGTTTTGAGAATTTAGATTCTGATCTGAGAAATGCACCAAGGAGACTGAGAAAAACTGAAAGTATGAGCTAAGGGCATTTTATCTGTTGTGCTCAAAATGATCATACAAATCAGTGAGTCAAATAGGGGGAAAAGGTAAAAGGCATTTGGGCAATATACAGTAATAAAGCACACTTTAGCACAAGGTATTTGTAATTATTTTAATTATATCCAGCAACCTTCCTGTTGATATATATAAATTCAAACCTGACTGAACTTGAGTGGATGATAGATAGATAGATAGATAGATAGATAGATAGATAGATAGATAGATAGATAGATAGATAGATAGATAGATAGATGTACCATTTACTTCATGGTACAGTGCAGGAAGTGTAAACGCCCCTACAGATGAGAAGACAGAGGATGAAAAGCTGATGTTGGCAGACGGATACAGTTGCGCTATAAATACAGCAGCAGTGGGCTGTTACATAATTTTAGACTCACACACTCACTCTCATCCCGCGATCTCCGGGATGTGGGTTTGGATTAGGGACTTGTGATGTCTTGACATCGCATCACGCGCCATCCTATAGACCCGTGGGTGGTGGATCAAAGCGTGGCCAGGGGACCTCCGTGGGGACCTTGAGAGAGCCTGTAATTCCTAAGTGGGTTTATCAGGATGGCTGTATCTTCCTTCCACGGTTTCATCTTATGGTCACAATTGAAAACACACAGGCCAGAAATATATTTGATAGTCGTTTTAATGTAAAACAAATAATTTCATGTGACAGTAGTGGACAGGAATGAGTAAGGAATTTCTGGAGGCAGATAATCACATTGGATGCGTGGACTTTGTTTAAAGGGCTTAGAGAGCTGACGCACCGTGCGTCTGTGCCAGCGGTGGTGGTCCCCGTGTCATGCCCATATACACTCTGACGGTGAATAACCACGCTTCTACATCATCGTGACAGCGATGACGCAGAGGGTATTGCACACGCTCAAGAAAATGGTTCAAAATAGATAATTTATTTGTTTTGGTGGTTTGTCTGATGTGTTACCGGTTTTGGATTTGTTTTTTTAATCCATTTTTGTTCTCATATTCTTTGTTAATGCCGGTATTAGCCTATTAGTTCATTATCCTTCTCCTACTTTATGTGATTCATTATAATTGTGTTTTTATATGGCCAAGGATAGCCTACTTTTAGTTTCAGTGAGATCCTTTTCTTAAATAAATTTGGAATATAGACCCTCCCGGACCCTGTACGCAGGATAAGCGGTTGACGATGGATGGATGGAATATAGACCCTATTCCTAAACAATATTTTGAACTTAAACTTTATTTTATTTATGCTCCCAAGTCTGGGGTTTTTCGTAGGCTATCTATTAAAAGAGAGTCAGGATGAGCGGTTCAAAAATCAGCAAAATGTTATTTTGTAGACACTTGCGTTATCAATGTTTATTTTGAAAAGTAGGCTTTTAGATATTTAATATACATTTACAAAACTGGGTATCTCAATTCACTCATCATGTCTAGCTGCATGGACCCACCACAACCACAAACCACCCCCTGGTGGACCATCCTTTTCTGTGTGTGGTCAGCTCTGCACAGGCCTCGGTGCTCTGCGCGCAACAGCAACGCCGCGCCGCGGCCCCGATCAGGAAGTGAATTTGAAGAAAATAGGCGACTGTGGAGGTAGAATGACATAGAGGGGGAGAGGTGGGAGAAAAGCAAGCGGCGAAAGAAGAGACTGTCGGTGGGAGGGATCGACCCTGTTTCTGGACCCGTACTGAGCTGCTTCCCTCTGGGATATACTGCACCGCCGAAAATGCTCATAAAAGAATTGTAAGTAGCTGTGTGTGTATGTATGACAGTGGCAGAGAGAGGGGAAGGCTATTGTGTGCGCGTTTATCCGTCTGGTTTCGCAGCGCTGACATTGTGGCCAGTCGCCCGAGAGTGGAATTACAAGAGTGCTGCCAGGCTGGTGTCGACATCGCGCATTGACCGTCATAATTTTTCAACCATACGACACTCCATCACCCTAAAAGCATTCACCAAATAAACCGAGAGGTAATAAAGCGGCGGCTGTAGTTGCATCAGCACCCGGCGTAGGCATGGCTGTGCCCTTCACATTTTGCATCACAAGCCTTCAAGTGAAATCGAGAGGCTTTCACCGTAGCGGATAATAAAATGTCATTTGCTCTGGTGGTGCTGAAGGGACGGTTGCTCGAGAGGAGCGTTGGTGCTGAGGGTAGAGATGGCTGGTGTACGCCGCGCCGTGCCAGCGTCCATCCCTGTAAGCACTGTGGCCATGTTATTGATGCGCGGTGAAGGTGAAACGACTGATGGGAGCATTCCGGCATTTACCTCTGGAGGAACTGAGATAGCGAGGTGCTGAGAGGAATGCTCGAGGGGAGACGGGGTGGGAGTGGGCAGGTACGGGTGGTGGTTGCAAAGCTTTGGCAAAATATGGTAAATGGCGAGGTTTTGACGCACCAGTCAGACATTTCAGAGGATGTGACAGCTGGGCAGAAGGGACTGGATAGCATGTAAAGTAGGGTCGTGCGTGCAAAGGGAGCGATTTGGGGATTTTTTTAACACGTTACTTTAACACGTTGCTTTCGCAGGCCTCAGCGCGCTGTAAGCATAACTGACTGAGGCCTCAGAATCAGCTGGTGGTTAGAATGAAGGTAGGGCCAGTTGATTGCAAATGTATTGGCTTTAAAAATAATCTGATATTAGTTTGTCCTCTTCAGACATGGATGGTGGTTCCTTCCTTGTCATGCTCTTAACTGGTGTCAGTGTACACCACACTCATTTTGCATTAAGGAGCTTGTGACTCTACCTGTAAAAAAAATTGCCATTCTAAGGCAAGGTCAGAGCAATACTGTAACTGTTAACAACTTTCAGCCACCGGTAGCTTATGCCTAAAATTAACACTACCTGATCAAAAAAATACAACGATATTGACCAGAGTCTGGCTGTCTTGATTTCTCAACACATGTATTTCATCAATTAATAGCCCAGCAGAAAAAGCTCAGGATGAGAGTGATGGCATGGCTAAAGATCTGAAGTGATTAGGGAGAGCCTGAGTCTCAACAGTCTGCCTGGAAATTAATTAAATCGGTCACGATTAAATGCTGAATGCATTTATACACACTGTCAACACATTGGCACAGGAAGAGGCTTGGACATGCACACACACACACACACACACACACACACACACACACACACACACACACACACACTTACACTCACATTCACCAAGACAGCATCATGGGGGGTCAAGAGACAGTGAAGTGATCCATGTCCTGCTGTAGACAGTTTTTCTTTACTATGTCCTGCTCACCTGAACCACTGACCTACATCACTCCTGGTTCACTGTTTCTCCACTTCCATTAGCTTTGGCAGGTGTACAGCAACACAGGAGCCACTGCCACAATATACAGTGTGATGAAGACAATGGAATAGAAGCAGTTAAAGAGTAGAGACAGACTGAAAGGGGGATAAGATGAGAAGACAGAAAAGATGTGCAGTGCAGGAGAGAAGAGGGTGTTTGTTTTCTGAAGCAACAGAGAGACACCTGATCTTCCTGTCAAGACCTGTAGACCAAGGAGATTTGCAGAGAGAGAGAGAGAGCATTAAGGTGACTTTAGTCCTTATTTAACTAAAACCTAAGTCCTCTTTGCTCTTTGAAACATAGGGAAGAAAATAATATACTGAAAAGATAAACTGAAAATTCAGTCCTATTTTAATATTTTCATTTGACATCACATACAGTTTTTTTACTGTCTCTGCCTTCCATGCAGCATCTGGTCTCCCATCCAATGTCTGGCTGGGACTCAGACCCAGATTACATTCAGCGGCGAGTGGGATGCAGGATTATCTGAATTTAGGCATACATCACACAGTTACAAAACAATCAACAGAGCTGCACCCTGTACATGTGCAGTATGTGGTAGGAAATGCAAAAGTGTCAGAGAAAGGGGAGGTGGTGGTGCAGTGTGTTAATCTGTGTAATATGAAAGAGCTCAGAAATAGTGTGCACAAAATGAGTCTTTCTTCACATGTTAATACTGTGTGTGTGTGTGTGTGTGTGTGTGTTGAGTTCAGTCACCTAAAACATGAAACACTGATCATGAGATCACAATGGTAAATGTGTCTAATAGATTTCTCAGTGAAATGCTGTAGGTAATGCACTCAGCTGTGCTACAATGTAAATGTAAGAGAATTAAACAACAGTAGGGTTTGTTTCTTTATGCATCGTAGTGTTCACTACACTGATAATGGATTATTGAGTCACTTTTCACTTGTCTTTCCTATTTGCATGTTTTATGTAGTGCAACATACTATGTTTAACCATTATTTTAGTTTCACCGGGCCTGCTGCCACCCAGTCAAACTGTGCACAAGAACAAATTTGTTCCTGGCTCATTCTGAAAGAGTGCTGGCATGGATGTCATCACTTTATTGGCGGTGTGTCTATTTGTTAGCCAGCTCCATTGCCTGGTGTTGAAACAGAAAAATGTTTGACACAAACAAAATGTGGCAGAGGGCATTAACAGCAGGAACACGTGAACCATCAATGGCTATATGAATAATCCTACTGTCAAGCTTTATTTATGCAAGAGAAACAGACTGTGTAGGCCTACACACACCAGCTTACTTTACACTATTTTAGGTCAAGTACAGGCAATGCTGGCCACATGTGTGTTTATTTTCTGTCCACTAGGAGGTGTCAATGTTCATCTGACCCACAGAAAGTTCAAGCATTGTTTTGCAACTATAAAACAAAAGTATAGAACGTATTGAGGGCTCACTGAACGGTTTGGTGAGTTTGAAAATGGCGCAAATAAAATTCTACAGCCCTTATAGTCACTAGATCTCAACCCTGTTTTCACACCTATGGAAGATTTTGGACCAACATGTAAGACGATGATGTCCACCGCCATCTCCATAACATCAAATTATATAATATAAACTTTAATCTTCAAATATATTTAGTGATTTGTGTGACTGTCTCAGATACTATGTTCTTTTGTTATGTCCGGTTATGTGTGTTTTTTTCTACCTGCTGTACTCAAGATCTTGATCTCAATGAGATTAGCTGATTAAATAAAAGTTGTATATATATAGATGAGGAGATACTTGTGGAGGAATGGTGTTCATCCCTCCAATAGAGACTCCATACCATGATGGGTTATCCTTAAATTTGTCACTCATCTGGAGTTCCTCATTACAAATGCCTGTTGGCTTACTCAAGCTCAGCTGAAGAGTCCTCTGAGACAGCATCATAGAAAAGACGCATGTTTGCCAGATCACTGGTGTCCAGATCTGTATCGAGCTGAACGCTTAAAGATGTCAGTTCATGTTGTCAGTGTGTCACTTACAGGATTTCTCCAGGCTAATCCAGTTCACAGATAAGGGTCATCTTTACAAAATGAAAGCATGATTAACGTTATCGTACAATTCCTGTGATTTATTACAGACTAAAACAACAAGCGCACAACAGGGTTGTTCACAGGGAAAACAGACATTCTGAGTTTAAGCTGTACGTTAAGCCAACCAACGTCAGCAACATTTAGATTTACAAACAAACACACAAACTAATACAACAAGCAGAGTTCAGGAAGAGCAAGGTTTTGATTGTTTGATTGTTACTTGATGATTTTTGAGTAACTTTTCCTTTTCCTTTCTTTTCCAGTCGAGTGATTCTTCCAATCTCTGTCGAAGAGGTAAGTTTAATTTCAGTATATTTCAGTGTGTGTGTTACCTAAATTGGCTCAAGGCTCAGCTTTTGTTATCTGATTCTTTGGTTCACTGTATTTGGAGAAGTGAAGAACAAGTGCCTGCCATAACTAAAGCTGGGTTTTTTTGGATGGCCTTTGGACTTGTTTGTGCTACACATACATACTTTTATAATATAAAAGTGATATATCAATTATGCAACCTGTGCATAGAAAATATGCAGCAGTGATCAACTTGTGAGAAGAATTCTTTGTATCTTGATATTTTACAGCTCTGGTGAGCATCCATCATTTTAAAGAGGGGTCCAATCAGATAGACCCATCAATCAATCAGCACAGTCAGCACAGTCTTTCACTGTCATCGTCCTCTTTTATCTCTGTGTCCCTCTGTCCCCTGCTGTCTCATTCCCATTGCAGTTTGCTCTTCTATCCAGAGCTGCATTGTAAATGAATCACCTGAAACTACATTATTACTCCTTCTGTACCCCACTCACTCACCCACCCAACCAAGCACCTAATCTGCTCTTAAACACAATAAACTGTTGCAAGTATGAGTGTAAAGCACGAGTGAGTCCTCAAAGAGAAAATGTTTGCAGCTGAGATTAGCAGGACATATCTTCTTTATAGTCTTGTGTATTTGTCACATGTAAAAATTTTTAAATCTGTAACATGGAGTCTTTTTTCCACCAACATCTCGGCAATGGCTTGCATTAACAAAGAAAGCCAAAAAGCAATTCATGAAAACAGTTTTGTGAACCTAATACACTGTGCCCCATCATTGCCATGCCAGTCATAGGAAGTCGGGAAGCCAACTCAAAGCCACAAGGCATTGGACGGAGCAATACACCCCGCTGATTTCTTGTCATTGTTTTTCCTCTGGCTTATTGAGGCTTTAGATCTAAAACAAAATAAACATAAAAGTTGTATTTTCACGACTATGGATTAATTTCTGTGAACAAAGGTCTTGTTGGGGGGGGACGAGACTGTCCCTGCTGTTGTTCCTGCTGAAGAATTTACTGAATTGAATTTCCTGTCTGTTAACTTCCTGCCAAGGGCTGATTTTGACCTGAAGTTTATTTAGTGTTTTATTTTTATAAAGAAGGAAGTTCTGGTATAACTTGACATGGCCTCCCGCCACAAGGCAAGGTTGAATTATATTTGTCCAACACCCAGGAGGCTTTGCTGTTCCTGCATCCCATTTATTTAGTCGGCAGTTGCAGTATGAGCTGCTGATTTGAGGGAACAGTCTCCAGTTTACATTTGACGTTCTCTCTGTTGCTCAGGTGTGTAAGTAACTGAATCCACCATGGTCACATTTACTTCTCCTCTCCAAAACATCTTAGTGTTCACATTATGTGAAGGTCATTTTACTTAAAACGCATCACTACTGGTGCACTAGCACGAGAATGTTGCCACAGACACATGTTTTGTATTGTTCTGTTTAAAAACTCTGGTATACTGTGAATAAAGAGATATTTACCTGGCGAGGATAGGCTTAATCAACATTGTGTGAACTCATTTGGCGAGGTCTTGAATGTAATGACAATCATTTATATGTGAAAGTCCTAGTCCCACTGTAAATACATTATATCTAGGATTTGGCCTCAATTCACTATCCTTGTTAATTTCATAGCTATGGCCTTAATGAGTTATCTGGAAGTACTCCCCAAGTTTTAGCAATTCTTGGCTTGCCTAAAGCATGTAATTGGTCAGGGAAAATGTTCCTAGAGCTTTGAAATTTCCTCTGGACAGTCAAATTAATTGATAAAGGAGAAAACCTGATGTTCTTGATAGAGGAAAATCAACGTAACAATGTCATACCATTAAAATATGTGCAACAAAAAGTGTTGCACAATCTTTTGGCTGCAGTAATTGCAGAAAAGTTAAAACTGCTAAAAGCTACATTTACAACCAGCTGACATATACAGTACTACATGTACATGTAGGAGCTGATGTGAGTGTTTCATTGTCTATTTAGGTGATTTCATTGTTAATGACTGCAGTAGGGAATGTTCGTCCCCTAACCCTTCTGATAGTGAGAGTAATTGCACAACACTGTTGACACATGCATATGACATATATGCTCTGCCATACTGAGTTGCTGATCTCACTACAGTTGCTCCCCCCTTCAGCTTTCAACCAATTGTTTCTAGTTGGCATAAAACACGGGTGATAGGCATAATCAGCATTGTGTGAGCTTGTTTGGCGAGGGCTTGAATGTAACGGATTCTGGCTTTAAGAACAGGTGAAAAAAACGTTTTTGAATCTTTTTAAAAATCGTTTTGGCAGGTAAAAATAAAATGTGTCGTTGTTATTGTAATACTCTTTTCAGCCAGAAGCACCACAACCCCATGTTCTAGTAGACTAAAAGCATACATGTTTTCTTCCAGGTGCAATCTAAACACAAGGTGCATAGCATGCTAACATACAGTATATGCTGTATACCTTACCTGAAAAAAATTATCCTAGGCCAAATCTTTTTTCTCACCTGTTTTCTTACATCACCAGAATAATTTTTCTTACTTTTCTCTCAGGGTTTCTGTACCAGAATCAATTAATAGGTAGATTTTTTAGAGCATATGTTCTTTTTTACCTTTCCGTATTTATTGGCTTTTTATGTTGTCTTATGTTCTGTTATGCTGTGCTAATCGTTTATGTTTCCATGTTTCATTTATCCAAAACACTGCTTGAAAGTGAAGCAAGGTTAAATCTTGTCTTGTCTCGTCTCCGACATGTTCGTCACTGTTGCAAGTTTATAACCACAAGCTTGGCTTTCCGTTGGTTTAATCTTCTGGTATCATTTAACAGTTCTCTGTACATTTTTATTTGCTATTCATTTCACTTTTCACTGATCGATTGCTGCGTTCCATCGCATCATTTAAACGCTTTTGTCTCGCAGCAGTGATCAGCTGATTTTACTCAGGAGCCTGCAGCTGCAGCTGCAGCTGCTTCAGGTGTAGTTGGTGTGATTGGCTGGACATGCAGCCTCTCTTTTCCTCCATTTGTGAGTCTTTAGTGTAGTTAAGTGACTTGACTCCTTACTCGTTTTATACTCGTGACTGTCATTTTTGGAGGTTTGCAACTCACCAATAAAGGAAAAAGCACTCATGGAGATATTTCAATTCAGTTTATTGATCGAAAGTTAACAAAATTATTTTCCATTGTTTACTTTCAACACACGTATCAAAATATTACCTTAAATTTATTTCCCACAACTCATTTGCTTGCTAAACTCTTTCACTCCTTCTCTCTCATTCAAATATAAAAAAACTCGCAAGCTGTAGTCTTTCGCCCTATAATACTACCCGTGATGAGTGATCTGATACAATTTCCCAAAACTTTTATTATATAACAGTTATTTGAAACAAGAAAAAAGTAAAATATATCACATTGTTTCTCCATAATAATAATAAAAATAATAATAGGCTACCAATCAACCACTATGGCTTCAGCAGGTGGCATTTTGTACAAGGTATCGAATGAAGTACTCTTGGTATCGCTATCACTTTAAGGGTACTGGTTTTGGTACTGGCATCGTAAATTAAAACGATGCCCAATCCTAGTTCTGTCCAACTTAGTTGTGACAGGCTAAGCACACTACTTGTATTTCTTCAACATGACTAATATATTTTTTGACTAATTCAAACTTTTCTATGTGAAATCCACTCTGGTTTCTACATTGTTTTCTTTGTTACAATGAAGTGTGCAAACTGACCACAGGGGGCATTGTTGCTTTGTTATATGTGTGTAAACATGTAAACTATGACATTCTCATGGTATGATTTTACAGAATGGTGTTTTACATCAACAATGAAATAGAAAGAATAACTGTGATAACTGCTGTGAATAGAATCACTCTGACTACATTGACTTCTTACATCTTTGTGATGTTCTAAGTGCGTCTGCGCTCTTGTCCAGTTTGTGCAGAGGTTACATGGTGGATTAGAGGTGATTAGGAAATGAAAGCGGCCATTGTCCTGTGTTTAAACACTCACATGCACACTCGGGATCAGGAAGATCGGGAATGAGGGAAAGAGAGGGATGAAAGAAGGAGAAAGTGTACAGTTTGTGGAAGAGGAAGACAAGCAAGAGTGTATGGGAGAGATTATGAGGATTCAAGGGCGAGGAAAGGAGAAGGTAGTGATCAGAATAGGGATCAGAAGAAAAAGGAATCCATCAATGGATGAGCTGATGAAATAAACATGAAAAAAAGCAAAGGATATCTGTATGTTACTGTGAAAGCATCATCTACAGGATAATAAATGTTGACTCCTACATGTGTTAATCAAGGGAGCCTTGAGGGGAAACAGCTCCTTATTTCTTTTACACCTTAAACACACTTTCTACCTCAGTCCAACCAGTTTTTGTCTCTCTTTTTCAGTACCAGGTCGGACAGCTGTACTCTGTGGCTGAGGCCAGTAAAAATGAGACTGGTGGAGGAGAAGGAGTGGAGGTGCTAAAAAATGAGCCCTACGAGAAAGATGGAGAGAAGGGACAGTACACACACAAAATCTACCATTTGCAGAGGTAAGCAGTTGTCCAGAAATTTCACTCAGGAGGACTCCTTCATTTATTCCTTCCTCGAGGCCATATCTCTTGGCTCCTATCCATTCATATATTTTTTCTGCTTCGGCTTATTATCCCATCACTTTAAAGTCTTCTTCCTTGTCCACTCCATGCAGTCTAGTAAGCTGAAACAACCACTACTTTTTATGAAATAGTTTGACATTTTGGTATATAGCCTACACTTCTTTGCTCACTTACTAATAGTTAGATGATAAGGTTGATACCACTCTTAGCTTTGAGCTAAATACTAACATAGACACTATGATAATGCTAACATGTTGATGGTAAGCAGGTATAATGTTGACCATGTTCCCCATCAGTTTAGTGTTCTAACCATTTCCCCCTGCTTCCGGTTTTTACGCTAAGCTATACTAAGGTAAGCTAATGACCCGCTGGCTCTAGTGTTGTTGTTAGCATAAATACAAGAGAATGGTATTGATCTTCTTATCTGTGGCATGAAAGCAAATAAGCACATTTCCCAAAGTGTCAACTATTCCCTTATTTAAGGGGTTCTTCTGACACTGATGTCTAAATTGGACGACCACTGTCCACTAAAATGTTGGATCAAACCGCAGTCGTGGCAAGAAGCAATGTTACTGGTCAAACCAGACAGCATATGAGTGGTTATATTTAGGTATTAAGAGAACTTGAGATGGTTACTTTTAGGTAAAAGTCTTAAAATAAATCTTTATCTATTAAAATTATGTTTAGATAAACATTAGAGAGCATTGGGATCAGGTAAAGGTTTGGTGTGGTAAGGTTATGGCAAGAATGTGGGCAGGATACTATAACATAAAATATGTACTGTACTATATGCTTTGTACCCATGTACCTAATCTGTCCAGATTGAAAAAGTACAAATAAAATAATTAAAATACTATTGCAATTACCCTGGTTTGTTCTCTCTTCACTCCTCTGTCCTGCAGTAAAGTGCCGTCATTTGTCAGAATGTTGGCTCCAGCTTCAGCTCTCAACATCCACGAGAAGGCCTGGAACGCATACCCATACTGTCGCACAGGTAGCACACACACACACACACACACACACACACACAGATTATTAGACTTACATCTGCATACATGTATTTTTAAAATTTTTCATAGTATGGGACCTGTTCAAAATAAAACTCTAGACTTTTTTTGTAATACATGACTCAATGAACTTTAGCGGTACACTAAAAGTAGCAATTGTTGTCGACATTATTGGAATTTAAGTTTTTATTGTTTTTGAAAGAAAGGGTTGGTACATGGAAGCAAGATAACCTTCACATCATTTCAAGGATACAGGACAGGGCACTATTATAAGACATGGTGTCAGAAATAAAAGATAAATTGTAAGTAAATTAATAAAAATAAGTAGCACATTCAGAAGTGAGAGATTCGTGAAGTGAGAACATCACAGCCGGGATATTTTTTGGCTATGCTTAAAATCTAAACAGGCCCTCTATCGATCTATATAAAGGTCTAAAAGGTCCCAGGAGGAAGGCCCATCTTCCAAACTACCTTTTAATCTACTGAGCAGTGACTCATAGGATGCCGTCTTTACCAGTTCTTCAAACCTGGAGCGTCAGCTATTTTCCACTGCCTCAAAATAACTCTGGAGGCTGCAAAAATACCCACCAATATAACTTAAATATGATATATTTGGTGTTTCATATCCGTCCCCTAATAGACATAAAACAGCAGTTAGAGATATATCTGAACCAAACCAACTACCCAAGACTT
Source organism: Micropterus salmoides (assembly GCF_014851395.1). NCBI lineage: Eukaryota > Metazoa > Chordata > Actinopteri > Centrarchiformes > Centrarchidae > Micropterus > Micropterus salmoides. The sequence continues at coordinate 23,832,603 of NW_024044681.1, forward strand.
TGACAACTGTCTGCACCTAAAAAAGTGTGAATACTCAAGTCAAAGATATTATCATTCTCTTGGTACCTCTCTCTCGCTCTCTCTCTTTATCTGTTTCTCTCTGTCACCTTGAAGGAGTCTTTGAATAATTAACTGTATGACCAGTGAGAAGAGCCATGCAATCACTCAAGCCTCTCGGGCTGAGATCACACACACACAGTCCACCTGCTGCCTAACAGCCATCTGTCATACAAACATGCAGTCAAGTCAAAGGCACAACCTGAACCCACAAAGACAATACTCAGTGAATAATCTTGTCTAGCAATTCTCCTTGACCTCTGTACATTGTCCAATACTGTAAATGCTATTACATTTCTTCAACTGCCTTATTTTTTCTTTCTCTCTGTTTGCTCCTGCACTTTCTTTCATCTGGCCCTGCAGTTATCACTGTAAGTATGTCCTTTAATGCTTACAAATTTCATGTGTGTAGACACAATGGACACATTGAAGCCCATGGAGGGAACAAATTAACCTGAAAGCTGAGAAAGAAATGTGATCTATTTCAGTGACACAGCAGCAGGGGGAATAGTCAGACACCATTACGCTAAATGTTTGTGTGTGTGAATGTGTGTGTGTGTGTGTGTGTGTGTGTGTGTGTGTGTGTGTGTGAGAGAGAGAGAGAGAGAGAGAGAGATGTTGTATGTATGATGCTTTGGCAATGTTGTTGTTACACAATCATGCCAATAAAGCTAATTTGAATTGAATTGAATTGAGAGAGAGAGAGAGAGAGAGAGAGGGAGGAGAGAGAATAAATTGTATTGTATGGTTTTCCATTTGCTTACATATTACGCTGTAGACCCACTGTTCCCTCTTCACTGAGAGTTATTTGTCTTTTCTCTGCAGAACGAGTATATGAAAGATAACTTCCTGATCAAGATTGAGACATGGCACAAACCTGACACGGGACACCTCGAAAATGTAATTAATACAGACTAATGAGCTGAGCAAGTGTATGTATGTGTTTGAGCAGCATGAGGACTTTTTTATGAGCATCATTGTTGCTTTTGGGCTTTAAACAATGCATGTGGCAAAGAAATAAACTGTGAGCATGCAAAACTGCAAAAAGTGCCAGAGTAATGTATCGCCCATGTTTAATTTTTTAACTTTTCACACATTTTTTACCCTGAGCCTTGTGTTCTGGTCTCTGTTGTATGTGGGCCACCTGCAGAGACTTGTGCCTGAATCTAGCTGTTCTCTGTGGTTCTGTTTTAGGTACACGGTTTGGATGCAGAAACCTGGAAGAAGGTGGATGTAGTCTATATTGATATTGCGGACAGAAGCCAAGTGGAGCCGAAGGTGAAGAGCCATAATGAGTTGATTGATCACAGCAACTAGATCTCTTACTTCTTTTGTCACCTCACCTCGCCATGTTCATTCGGGTTTTTCTTATCTCTCTCCAGGACTACAAGCCAGAGGAGGATCCTTGCAGGTACAAGTCAGTGAAAACAGGACGAGGCCCTCTAGGACCAGACTGGAAGGTACAGCGTCTTGTTGTAAATGTCTCACTTGGATGAAACACATCTGAAGCCACTAAAATACATGATAAACAAAGACCAACCAGACCACGGTTAATCACTGATGTGCAAAATCAAAAACATTACTTGCACTTGATACTTTAGCTACTGTTTAGCAACAGTGTTGAAATACTTAGTACAGGACAAACATTTCATCATATTGTAACCAGAACCTACTTTTGAGGACCCTGAGGTCATGTTTTTCTGGGAATTTGTGGGTTTTAGTGACATCCTAAGTAACAGATCCTCAAAGAAAACTACAACCACTTAACAATTAGTCACTATATTTAAATTTTAGGCCAACAAACAAATAAATAAGTAGATAAATAAATAGAGCGAAATAGAAAAGATTTCAGTATTTCTTTGTAAATGTATTTGCTGGTAGTGTGGAGAAGACCATTAAAGCTGTCATGTGGGGGAAATACACTTAAGGACAACAACAATAATTCAAAAGTTTTAGAAACCTTTTGTTGTTGTTTGGGGGCAGGGGGACTCTAGACCTCAGTATTTTTAAAATCGTGGCTACGGCCCTGAATGTAAATGATAAAAAATGTGTGTGTATATTTGTGCACTTGCAGAAGGAACTTCCTAACAAAAAAGACTGCCCACACATGTGTGCCTACAAACTGGTCACTGTCAAATTCAAGTGGTGGGGCCTGCAAAATAAAGTGGAGAACTTCATTCAAAAGGTGTGTGGTGTATATGCAAGTTTGTCACTTTACGATCACTATGACATTCAGGTAGCCACATTTCAAGGCTAGTTACTGAGGAGGGATTTTTGACAACAAACTGTTTAACATGATGTTGGTTGTGCAGGAGGACTGTCCCCTCCTTCAGTTGTGTGTGTGAATGTTAAGGACTGGTGTCTAGTCTCATGCATATATACAGTGTATACAGTGTCTGACATCTTGTTAGCATGAGATAACGGTGGAAAAGTACTACTCACTATACAGCTGTACATATAGGCTGCACCAGCCTCTAGTAGATTAACAGGGTAACAGGTATAATTCCTCTAGTGGATAAACAGGGTAATGCAGGATAGAATGAAACATCTGTGATCATCAAAAGGCTTTATTTTGGCATTTGCACTCAATAAAATCAGCTTCCTTTCTTCAAACTTCAATATGACTTTCTCTCTTTATCCTGCTTTGTTGTTTCACAGCAAGAGAAGCGTTTGTTCACTAATTTCCACCGTCAGCTGTTCTGCTGGATCGACAAGTGGATTGACTTGAACATGGAAGACATTCGTCGTATGGAGGAGGAGACACGCAGGGAGCTAGATGAGGTAAGCAAAACAACTGTGGAGCCAGACAGATTCCTGAAGATCTGACTTCTTTTGAAGTATTTTATTCCCAAACTAGTAAATAAATTAGTAAAACCAAGTAAGTCAATATCCTGTGGACATGTGCACTCTTATGTTTGGATAAGAATTTGAATGATCATTCAGTATAAGATTTGTCTTTCTTGTTTGTGTCAGATGAGAGTGAAGGACCCAGTGAAAGGGATGGTGGCTCTAGAGGACTGAGGTTGTGTTGGACCGTGAATGCTGCTGCTCATCAGGTTAGAGGACTAAAACTGAAATGTTTTGTGTGACACTTCTTTGTACCTTTGTATTTGTCTGACCCATTCCTTTAAATGAATACTGATTGGATTTTTTTTTTACAAAATTTAAACAAAAGTGAAAAATTGCTCATGGCAGGTGCCCAGAGTCATTAAGTGTTAGTTTATTTCAAGCAGCTGTCTGAAAACATATAAAACACGGAAAAGCAGGAAATCTTCACATTTGAGAAGCTGGAAGAAGAAGAACCAGAGAATGTTGGCATTTTATTTCACTTAGTTTAATTATTAAAATGGCACAAACATGCCTATGCTGATTTAGAAACGATGTAGCCATAACATAGTTTGTCTTTAGCTGCCAAATTCTCCACTATGTTCATTCGCTAATCACTAGCTTTTTCTGTCAGCCATTTTGGCGTGGGGACAGGTTAGGGTTTATCAGAGCTTCTTGTTTGAGCTGTCCGCTACTGCTGCTGGAAACAAAGCCAATGAGAACGGTGAGAGTGAATCACAACATTAAAGTTGCGGGCCTAAAAACCAAAACAACGAACTGAAAGATGCCAAAGCCAAGCTCCGTAGCTTTCCTGAAGGGATCTGCAGTGTGGGGGGGATATGAGTGGGGCAATAATTATCTGTGGGTTTGTCACCACGAGGGACCCCTATTCGCATTACAAGTAGACATTTGATCTATTCTTAATGTGAAAATATTAATCAGAGCAGCTTTAAAAGCTGATAGAACATGAAAGTTAAAATGTGATTTTAAATACTCCTAAAGATCAGCATCCGCCTCAAAAGTTCAGTGTGGGACAGGCTCTAAATCTGATTTGATTTTAGTGAAGCATGCCAAAAATATTGATAGTAAGTAAAAAATAGTGAACCAAATGCCAAAACATCAGATTGCGCCTCTTGTTTATACTCTTACATTTGTCTGTCTCTTTCAGACCAGAATACCCAGACACCAGCGGATTCACATCCTCCTTCTATTCAAACTGACATCTGACCGGCTGGTCCAACCCCTTCCAACCCCCACCCCCCGAGTACAGTCTGGTTTTCAGGGACCTGGACCCAGTAAACTCCCAATTTCCAGCTGATCTCCTCCACCACATCCCACCTCCCTTGAGTCTCATCCATTTCTATTTGTTTTTCCATCTAGTGCCCCTGTCTTATTAACAACTCTGAGGCCTCTAGTAGCAACAGTATAGATCTTGTCAGTCAGTCCTTTCTTTCTCTCTCTCAGTCTCTAAACCTCTCTAAACTACAGAGAATAGTGTCATTTATCTCTGCAAACTAGGATTTATTTCTATTTAAGATCCCAATAGTGTATATATACAGTGTACCGTATATCGGAGCTGAATAATTGTATTGAAATATGTACATATATATATATATATATATATATATATATATATATATATATATATATATATATATATATATATATATATATATAAACAGGGTTTTTAAAATGATTTTGTCTGTAAGTTTCTCTGTGGATCTTTATTTTTTTCCAGACCAAGCTGTATCTGCTCAGTGTTAAGTTTTGATCCTGTGATTTATTTTGATTTATTTTTTGATTTGTCATAGTATCTCCTTCTCTCTATTTGTGTCATGCTTTATGCTTTTGTTCTTCAAATCAATTTGCAGGTCTACAAAGTGCAGCTGCAAGGTCAGGATTGTGCTGAGAGTGTTGAGAGGGTTGTCTCTGCTATGCTCCTGACCTAACAGATAGGATTTGTTTCCAGTACCTCCCTTAGTATGTTGGCACATTCATTGGCTTTTCTGCTGCTCCGTGAGTTTGTATGTGCGCTTCTTTCTGTGTGTGTATCGGTGTGTATGTGTGCGTGCATGTGTGTGTTTCTGTAGCGATGTAAGGTCGTCAAGGTTTCCTGCCATTTTTCTTTCACCAGATAATTTCTAGCTCTTCAGTTTCATCGGGCTGAAAGTGCAGTAATTGAAGATCACTTCAGAATTAAAACATACAGTACGTACATACACACACATACCCACACACTTACAAGTAAAATGTATCACTCTGCAAAGGGAAATACACAGAAGACCAGCCATAAACAAGTCTGTCTCTCTTTTTTCTTTTTGTCTGACAGTCTTTCTGTCTACAGACTTCATTCTCATCCTTTTAACTGCAAAACTCATTATCATGGTGGTGACCATTACCAGCCATCATGGATATACAGCTTCTCCCGCTTGTAGATAGATAAATGTTTCTTTGAAAGTAAAACTTTATGTGATCTGCATCAATTTTTGCCCTGTCACCCATTCTGTCACCTCCAGTGGATAAATGGTCTTATCCAGCGATAGCAATAACTACCATGCCACGTTGGTCTCTCTTCTTATCATCGCTAACCTACCTTACTCCACTGTTTGTTCCTGTTCTGGGAACAGTTTTAGCAAAGCAGAGCCCAAGCTGAAAGTCAAGGATGTTAAGTTGTTGATTAATTATTTATGAAACGCTGGTTTTATTGTGTTTGTCTTTGGATTAGCCGGGTTTTCTCCTGCTGGAATCTGAAGCCTGTTGTTTGTAATTGTGTGGTTTTTCGGTATATGCATGAGTGTACATGAGTGATGTACAGTAGCGTGTCTTTGAAGAGATCTGATGCTGGCTTGGCAAAGAAGGGAGGAAGTAATAGAGTTCGAGGAGTGATAACAGCAATTCTTATTGACGTCTCTTTGGCCTCTTTTGTCCTTAGTTACTTTTATTATCCTCTTTTCCATCATCTGTTCGCTTTACCTCCACATCTTTCAACTGTGTGGAAACTTTAAAGAGCAAGCAACAGATAGATAATGTGAAAGGCAATACTATAACACCACTATATAACTGATTTAGGTCACCCGCCTGTGATTAATACATTTGGATCAACAGAACAAGTGGATAATTATAATTGTTCTTTTTGTCTAAGCACAAGTACAGAGGTTTGATTAGTTTGAGGTCCATATCTAGAGTTCTGCATTGTAGGTGTACATTTTGGACTCTAATGAGTTAATATTAATGAATATAAAATTGGATCAACTATTTTTATTTTTAAAAATACAACAGTTTATGTACACAATGTAAATCATTACAAAGCAATTGTTATAATTAACTGTCTCAAGGCCAGTTTTTAATTTTAGAAAGTATACATTGGCTTAATATTTACATCATTTTATGTAGTTGTTTATTGCTGTATTTATTGGTCTGACCTAAGGACAGCTTATTTTTTGAAAAGTTTGGTCAGTCTGGAGAAGAATCCAGAAGAAGTGTATAATCAGATAAATGCACTCTAATTTTATATGAAAGAGCCAAGCAAATTATTGTAGTCAAACTAAGAAGATTCCTGGCAGTTGTAGGATACTTCATGAATCAGGATAATACTGGAATAGTGTCATTAGTCTATACATTTATGTAATCTATATAAGCCCAAGCACAGTAGTCACTAAATCCAAATTCAAATGTCTTTACCTGCTTTACCTGGCCATAAGATACGGCTTGAAAAAGTCCATTAACAACTCCTCAGGGAATTATTGACAACTGTTCAAGCGTAGTTTAGACTTGCTTTGGAGAAACTCAATTTATAACTTTAAGAATCTTCCATCTTGTGGCAGTAGTTCATGTCCTTATATATCTGTATGTCAGAGGTTTATAAACCCCATCCCTGCGAGCCCTTTTCTGTTGCCTCCTCTTTAAAGACAACACTGGCCCTGGATGTCTAACCCTTCCACCTCTCTCTGTGTCCACCAAGCATCTCACTCACTGTCTGTGATGGGACTACCGACTGAATCATGGAGATTTGTGGATGTACTGTATGTATTGACTTTGTAAATAGTAAATAAATAAATGTAGATGAACACATATATATAGACCAGACTGTCCTGCCAAAACCTACTGCACACCGTCTTGACAATTGATCCCCTTATTCCATCTCTAAATGCTCAGCATCACACAGACCGGGAAATGTTAGGACATATAGAGCTATAGTTGCTGAAATGTATTGCTGATAAGACATTTTTAAAGAATATTGTCAGTTGTAGACATTAAAAAAGGCATTCTAACATATTGTTATAGATTATTTTGCTGCATATTTGAGGATGCTCCAGCAAAGCAGTTAAAAACTGAGTTGCTGTGTGGTTTGTAGTTTGAGGTTAAAAATATTAAAAGCGAAGCAAAAACCCCTTTCACTATATCCTTTCCTCGTCACGTTCTTCCCTCACCTTTCATTGGCAGGACAGTGTATAGATATATATTTTTGTTCTCAGTGTTGTTGTACCTCTGTTGTCAGTCTCTGAACTACACTTGCGTCTCTCACTGAAAAGGAACATATAACGGCAGCTCGGGTCAGTTCGTTGATCCACATAATTAGCTGATGGTGTCAGCCCTAAGTGGAGCCTCCGTGCAAGTTAGATATTGCCCTCCTGTGGTTACTGACGGGGATCAAGGGGAAACTATTCTACATTTAGGAGCAGCTTCAACCGGGTGCTGGAGGGTTGAAGTTTATAGCTTCACAGGATGAAAAAAAACAATTGGTTTGAAAACAGACAGTTGGTGCATTTTAAGAGCCTGAAGATACCATACAAACTTGTGAGAGATCATGGTTTAACAGAGATAATCTCATAGATACCTGTTGTTAGATTCCTCGATAATCAGAATATGAAACCAAATGATTCCACAATCCCAAACTGTTTTTAAAATCGCTAAATCTCTCCCTTTCTCTCTCTTTCTCTTACTCTCCCTCTCACTCCCGTTAACTTGTCCCCTGTTTTTCTTTCTTTTATTGTGAATTTGTGCCTTTTTGTCATCTTATCTTCCAATAACACTACTGTACATTGGAGACGTAAAGAAACGAATAAAAAGAAGCAAAGCAACTGTATTTACCTTTTGATGTGAATGTTTTTTGTTGTCTTTTTACTGTAATGTATGTACGGTAACACAAGGGCAATGATCTCCTCAGTTACCATTGTGGCGTTTATTTGTATAGAAGGCCTAATTCTTTCTATATTTTATATATAAGAAATATATATTTATATTCACTGTATTCACTAATGGTGGAATGTAACTGCAGGCAAGAAGAGAAATGATACAGGTTTTATTACAGGATCATTGATAGTGGCATCTTCAAGGCAGCTGTAGATGCATTAGACTCATAACAAAAGTCATGTGGTAAGTTTCCTACAGTCATGGGAAACAATCATCATCCCATTTCCTGAAAAGCTTTTAGAAGTTTAGAAACATTTGACAATTTGTTCATAATCCACATATCACTATGGTCAATAATAAAGCAATTTAATGGTGGATTTAAGATTGTTGGAAGAAGTAACGTTTCACACTTCTGGCAATATGTTAAACAGCTGGCTTTAGTTTACAGATTTAGCATCTGAGATACTGTCATGTCTGCAGAGATGGGCACAAATACATCAAAAAGTATCACAATTAATCACAAAATACTGGCATGGTATAAGAAAATGTACTACCACCTGGCTCGAGGCTTGAAACAAAAAGGGTGGCCTCACACATTTAAAGCATGATGCAGATGATAAAATAAACAATAGTATTGTTATCTATTATTTACAGGTACTATGCTTAAGTTTGTCAGTAGAGGAGATGCTGAATCAGCATCTCCCATACTTTTAAGTCAGCGGTGAGTTTGATGCGTTACAAAAGCTCTTTTAGCTTTTGTAGTGAAATAAATAAAACGATAAACTCACATTATGTCAAGAAAGCAAACTGCACATGCTATAACGTTACTATTTCCCCTTCCCTGCTTTGGTTTTGTATGAATAAGCTATACTGGAGAGCTTTTCAAATGGCTAAAAATAATTGAATTAATCAAATGGACGTTTAAAGGAGAGTTTTATTGTACCTACAGTACAGAGAGCTGCTGAACATTTTGTGAGATACTGATCAGACTACACAGTGTGTGGATGTCTGAGAGGCCATCCTTTGAACTACAAACCTTTATGAAGGTTATTTAGCTTATGAACAAAAACATTTTTGATTTCTTTCAAAAATATCTGTCGAAATCCTTGTTTTAAGCCTTAATCCTTAATCCTGGTTTAATCCTGTTTTTTTTTATATACAGTCTATGGTTTTAAGACGCACTTTTTCACATACACCTTATTTTTTCTGACTGTCTACTTTATGAAAAGTATTGAAAATTTCAATGAAATACATGGTAAGAGACAGCAAACTAATACTGAGTGGTGACTTTTTAATATGAATTCTTGTCAGTGTTGATCATTAGAGAAAGGAACTTGGTGATGGTGTACTTCTCTTTAAGAAAGATTTATAGGTAGTACAACATTTTTGGACATACCCATTTTTGCTTTCTTGCAAGGTCCTTCTTGAGTTAGATCAGAGGATTGATACCACTCTCATGTCTATGTCTAATTCCTTTTATAAATTAGGTGAACAACAGAACATTGAACAGGAGGAAAGGGTGAAGGCCTGAGATAACTTCATACATCTTGTGATCTTTACAAATGAGCTATGGATTCTCACATGAACTAAATAATTACCAATGTGCTCATAAGTTTTTGAAAAATATTCTAAGCTAACCTTTATTTTAAATCCAGACCGCAAATCACACGCTTACAGGTGGTCACTTAATCATTACTATAAGAGCTTATCATGTGAAAAGATTTATATTATTCCCCAACATGGCACTGCCCAGAGACATTGCCCTTGTCTTTCCCTGAGAAAATGCAGGTTTAAATGTACTTTAATTGAAATAGCACACAGTAGAGCAGAGCACCCTACACATTCCATACTGTGAATATGACAGATTGTTTATGAACATACAAAGAGAGCTTTAGTGCAACAAATACCATGCGTCATGGTGACATTCAACAAACAGACATGTCCATTCATGAATAAGATAATACTTTCTCGCCGGGTTGTTAACTAACCTGGGATAATAGCTTGATCCGATGTTACGCTTTAAGTCCAGAACAGGGTGAGTGTGGGACCTTGCACCCAGAAGGGGAACAGCTGCGAAAAAAGTGAGGCAACCAAAAAGAGAACAAACAGTCAAACAACGGGACTCACCATAGGAAATCAGATCCAGTCTCTCAACTCCCCTTTGGAGACCTTCATCATCTGTGAACAGGGGGTCTGTGTTTTTTTCCGGACACCACAAGAAAGACACACAAAGAAAGGTACTGTACTGAATGAATGATGGTGTTTTTGTTTCTGGCAGGTCATTAAAATGGAAGAAACAATCATTCAAGAGAGGCAGACTGTGGTAATTAGAGTATAAATTTTGATTCAAGCTCCTTTCTGAATTTGAGAGAATAATGTTCTTGTTCAAAAAAAGACTAAACTGTCTCACACAAAATGACACAACATACATTATGCCTTGCTGCATATGAAGAGATTTAAATAAAAGGGGTAGTCTGCCTTTTTTTTTACTAAAAATGGTAAAGGACACTGTGGAGGAGGCAAATTTGTTTCCTTGTTTCTGTCCAATCAGGTCAACAAGTATAACACATTCAGTTAAATATGATCGCATTGGCTGGACCCTTGAATTAAAACACTAGTTTGCGAAATTGGTTTTAGGAAAAATCTAGTAAGGACACTTTAAGAGTTGTCAGTTCTGTTTCATTCAATATTCCTCTGTAATCCTTCCTCTCTCTGATGCCTGTGTGGTATTACTACAATAAATCCAGTCCCCCACTGTGTTAAGCTGTGTGTTTGTGTGTGTGTCTGAGTGTGTGTTTAAATAACATTGTGTGGACAAAGACCTATTCACACAGCTGCATTTTGTTTCCATAATGTGGTCCCAACGAAGTAAATCATTAATTCTAGGGTTAAAACTTTCAGAAGCCTATTAAAGGTTGAATGTGTGATATTTAGTAGAATCTATTAACATAAATGCAATATAATATCCAGAACTATGTTTTCAGTGCTGAATAAAGACCCTACATAATGTACCATTATGTTTTCATTACCTTAGAATGAGCCATTTCTATCTACATACACCCTTACATGGACTTTGTCATGTTCTGCCGCCATCTACAGTAGCCTAAATGGAAAAACAGCTCTACAGAGCATGTTTTGTCTCTACGTTGAATACGTACGTACAAAGAACAAGTTATGTTAGTAGTAGTAGTAGTAGTCGACTGGTTTATTAGAAGAAAAATTTGGACAAATGGAGGCCCACACGTATTATTTAGCACAAGAGCTGACAGAGTGTGTCGGCCAGCGTAGCTTCTCCAGCACGCTTGGAAAGGGAGGGCTGAGCGGTGACTGATGGTGTATTCATGTGGTGTCAGAATAAAAATAATCTTTTTTTCCTTCTTAAATATTTATTGCAAAAAGAGAAATAAAGTGTACATGGGATATAAAGAGGTATACAGAACTTTGATTCATGCAAAATCACGTATTACATGTACATATATTGCAAACTTGTAATTTGTAATATGGTTATAATGGTTAGTTTGCTGTCCACGCAGAGTGAAGTAGATGTCTGTGTGTTGTTTATATGCTCTGATAATGCTAATCCAACAAATCTTTGTAGTAGCGTCCAAGTTGAGTCCAAATTCTGACTAAAGAGCACATGAACACACGCTGAAGTCGGAAGAACTTCACAGCATTTGAATGCACTGTGAGCCACTGGTTGCAATACGCAACCCTCACCATGAGATGCTGCTAAAACTTACACACTGAGCCTTTAAGATATTTTAGAAAGTGCGGGAAAGTTTGGGCAGAAAGCAGTTATGGTTAAAGCTACACTAATCAATTGTTTTATATTAGCAATGGATCAGATGACTATGTCTACATGTAAAGTGAGAAGAGCCATGTAAGTTGTAAATTCGAACTAATTCGATAAGTATCACCTGATTGCGGTTTCCCTCATCTCTTCTGAGCGTTTTAGCATGTTTCAGCTAATTATTTAGATTTTACTTTGGTATCTATTACTGTTGCTCTCATCAACCTTGTTTCCAGCCTCATCAAGCAGCTGGTTTCAGCAAACAATCTCTAAAAGACAACTGTCACGTTACACGTTACAGACAAACAAAGTTAGCGACTAGCTTGCTGGTGAACAGCAATTAGGAACTAAAAAGCCACCAAAACAGAGCTAAAAGATGAGTGAATATCTGAATAACATGTGTCAGGTGGCCAGAATCACAACTCCAAATAAATGCTAATGCAGCTCTGTGTCAGCTGCATGTGTAAATTGCAGCCAAATAATTTGCTAGCAAGTTATGCTGCTGCCACCATCCATCCATCATCAATTGCTCATCCTGCGTACAGGGGGCTGGAGCCAGACAAACAACCACTCACACCTAAGGACAATTTAGGGTCACCAATCTACCTAGGCCTCAAGTGGGACCATGGGAGGAAGCTGGAGCACCTGGAGAGAACCTACGCAGACACGGGGAGAACATGCAAACTCCACACAGAAAGGCCGGGGCAACCGAATGACAAAAACAAATCTTAAATATTCCTGCAGTACATTTCTTCATTTTTATACATCATAATCTTGTGATCCCGTTTTACAAAAATAAAGTGTTTCTGTTTTTACATGTGACCTTCGGGGCACTGTCACTTTAACATGGATGAATCTGACCGTGATTAGACATGATTACAAAGCCATTTCAGAAATGACTTTCAGGCATCCCTGTCAGGTCTGCTTTATTGGGCACTTGTCTGTGCTCCCGGTAAACTGTCTGTAATGAAGGCAAGCGTTGTTTGGTATGTGTGTTTCCTCTTCCTCTTTACACTTTGTTAAGCGTACATGTGTTTGTGTGTGCCTATAGGAGAGAAAATGAGCACTGGGAGATTTCAAAGTGGTGGGAGAGACAAGTGCAGGTAAGATCAAAATCCCACACAGACCTCTTGTTCTGCTTTGTGCTCTAGTGGTCTTGCCAGGCTAAGGAATAGAAAGGAAAGAGAGAGAGAATGGTAATGAAAGTAACTGTGAGAGAAACCACAGACTTCAGGCAGAAAAGTGTGTATGCAGAGACCAACCCTCCTGTACGGTGTCTGAACTGCCTAACCTTCATAAGTAGCTTTGAGGCTGCTGGAGTCTTTGCAGGGCTCTCTGATAAAACTTAAATAGTCTCCCATTCAGTGTTTCTCACTGGACTGGTGAGCCTCCTCGATTATCCACTTAACACTACTTGCTAAAGAATGTGCCCTAAGTCTCTGCATGTGACACTGTTACATGAAGTGGCAGGGAGAACTGGGGTACCCAAGATTAGCATTTTTATTTTGTATGTGACAATCTCTTCTGATTGTTTATATCCTCCAAGCGTTGATCTTTCTTTTTATTGTTTAAACTGAACCAAGTGAGTACATTCAATCCAAAACTGGATTCAATGATGCTTTTTCAATGAATTTACATTGCTTTTGGAATACTTCCCCTACATGGCAATAATCAACAATATATGCATGCACATATATGATGATGATCATAGTTTCAGAGTCAATGATCTAATTAGTAAAATCTGTTTTCCATAAATCAGTCAAAGGGGAAAATAAGTGTAAAGGATGTAAAGAAAATGCTGAGGCTCATGTTTGCAAGTTTGCTGAAGAGAATATGTGAAGAATTGTAGACTATTCCAAAATTCTAAAGACATATTGGTAAAACTCCAATTTTACTGTTATGTCTATAGATTAGGATCTATAAATAATTGAATCCAGTGTGTAAAACAGTAAACAGTATCCTACTAACAATTTCTTTTTTAAAGAGATTGACATTTTCCAAAACTGGTTACTTAATTCTGGAAATCAAGTTTACATCTAAAGTTGAAAATATTATCTCACCGCATTAATGATTTTGAAATCTTTAAACCATTTACGTATTAGGCAAAATGTGTTGGAGTTGCTGATTGCTTCATGTAGGCCGGTTGTGTAATTTGTTCTGGGCTGTAACACTTGTTAATGAGAACTATTTGAGCTTTTGTTCATAGAAGAAAAACAAAACTTAAATGTTTGTGACAGAGCTTACAAAACTGTATGAAACCCCATACTTCTCTTTAGGTTTACAAAGATAACCTTTCACCTAAATGAGGAGAGACTGGATTGAGGCCAAAAGAAGCTAATGCTCTTGTCCCTTCACGAATACGTGACTGTTTGTTGTGGGGTTACATGCATTGTTCAGTGTGCTCAGATGGAGAGAATGCTGGTAGTAAACCTCTTAGGGATCTGAAGCGTTACCCAAGTGTTGTAACAATACTCACAATGAGGATCAGCCTCAGGTCCTCCTCTTCTACTCTCCACAACTACTCACACTCACAGATAAACACACACATGCTCGCATGCCTTTCTCCCTCCTGCGATTATAGTCCAAATCTAACTTGTTCTTGCCCACATTCCTGAGTTGATCCCACCGCTTTGTCAGTCGTTGCCGCATGACCACACTGGGCTCTGCCACAGAAAGGACTGCACCAGCACAGACAAACTTCACCCTGGGTTTTTTCATCCTGGCCAGGTTTGAGGACCTAAATCAGAAGCTGGCTAATACACATGCGGAGACATTTGACTAACAAGGAATCAATTCATGTTACTTCCAGTGGCCTGAGCAGAGTGGGAGGCCTCTTGCATTAAATGGCCGCAACCAACCCAACCAAAGAAGCTGAAATCAAGCCAAAGGCATCTCTTCCACTGGATTTTGCTTCTTTTCCCTTGTAGGACAGCATCTTAATTTTTTATCTGAGTAATCTTGAGAACATACAGGTAACAAAGCTACCACCAGGAAGACCCTTTTTCAGTTTCACATTCAAAAATGGACCCCTGCACAGACAGTCCACGCGTGCGCTCAGACAGCATGAGCAGCTCAGCGTCTCAGGGATCGAGGTCCAAGATGCTCCTCCGCCAGCGTTTGTCTCAGCTGCTGACCTGCATAGAGGACATGAGCTCTGACGATGAAGCCAGTGAAGAAGTGTCCCGCACGCTGGATGAAGCGTTTCAGCTCTGTGGGCGCTTCATTCCCACTGATCCATTCAGGTTGACATGAGCACGTGCTTATTCACACACGTTTACTCAGGTGCACATGTAGGAAGGGCTTCAGTTCTCTGACATAATCAAGGTCTTATTTTATGCTTTTTTAGCCTTTACCACTTTAGAGAGAAGGACACATGTTCCGTTGTTTAGATCAAAAAGTGCAAAATCCTGAACTACAATTGAGATTTATCAGGATCATGTCTGGGTTTCTTTAGAGTTTGACCAGTTTTATGTCTAATTATCCATATAAGAATTTTTTTAATGTGGATGTGAAAAAAAGTGAATATGTTTTTAATGTCTTGTGTTCTTTTACTTTACTATACTTTTTTTCTAATGTCTGAGGTCACAAAAAACTGTTGAATGCTGTATTAAGTATTATATTTTATTGCATAGGTAGGAAATAAAGTAGACAGAGAAATAAAGTAAAAACAAAAACTGTAAAATTCAATAGAATCCAAAAAAACTGTTTCCCCGGATTATTGTAGTATTACATTTGCATACCAATACTGTGAATTTCCATAGAAAATTGAATACAGTAACTCTGAGACTTGTATATTTACAGCAGTAACAAGGAAAATGTAGCAATGCAACTGAAATTTGTCAGGATGTGCTCTTTTTCCATAACTTTCAACTCTTGTCATTACCAAACACTGACAGACTGCACATGGTGACCTGGAACGTGGCCACAGCGGAGCCTCCCAAAGACGTCACCTCTTTGCTACAACTGGATGTCCAACCCCCCACAGACTTCTATGTGATTGGGTGAGAAATAACAATATGGGAACTGGAATTTATACATTTGCCAGGAATTGGACGGAAGGATAAAAGTCTCTCATTTTTAACGATTTGGCAACCTATACATCAGTGCATTGTGTTTTCCATTAATTTGTGTTGGTGTGTGTCAGCCTGCAGGAGGTGAATGCCGCCCCTGTGAGGTTCATCTCTGACCTGTTAGTGGAGGACTCCTGGAGCCACATCTTCATGGACACACTGGCACCTAGAGGCTTCGTCAAGGTGAGAGAGGACATAGGGAGAGAAAGGGAGATAGTACTGTGTGTAAACAGAATATTGGCATTTGGGTCCTGTGTATTAATGAGTCTATGTGGAGTTGACAGCTGATATAATTACTAGTGTCTTGAAGGCTACTGTGTGTCTCTGAAAACCTGGGGTTACTTTGCATAAAAATCAAAAATTAAATAAAAAAAAGAAGAATCAAATATATCTATCACCATCTCTGTCTAGGTCACATCTGTGAGGATGCAGGGTTTGCTGCTGCTGGTTTTTGCCAAACAAATTCATCTCCCCTACATCAGAAACATCCAGACCACCTATACTCGCACTGGCATCTTTGGATACTGGGTAGGAAATAACAGTGATGGTCGGGTTAGCCCTGAACCTAATAGACAACAACACTAGTAAACTTTGCACACCAGGAATCCCATTGATATCAGAGGGTGTAGAGATTAAACACATTATGTAAGCCCTATTGTGTTTGTTTAGTGGACTGTGCAACAGCTTTGACATTGTTTGAAATTACAAACAAAGAACACTAAAACTGGTGCGGTACACTGGGGCAAACACTTACAAGACAAACGGGCTAATCCATAATCCACGTTAAGGGAAAAACATCATCTGATTAAATAAAGGCCACATTTTGTTTTATTCCTGGGGATTAAGAGGTGATTTTTAAACATACTGCAGTAATATGAATCTGTATTTTTGCTTATGATTAGTCTGCAGTCGTTATTCCTAAAAAATAAAAATCTGACTACGTGTTTTTAGAAAACCTCTTGATCTTTCACTCCTCTGTTTATCTGTGTCAGGGTAATAAAGGAGGAGTGTCTGTGCGTTTTTCCCTCTACGGCCACATGGTGTGCTTCCTTAACTGCCACCTAGCAGCTCACATGAACTATGCTCTGCAGCGTGTTGATGAGTTTGAGTACATCCTGGAGGCACAAGACTTTGACATCTCTGACACCCCACGTGTCCTGGACCACAAGTCAGTACACCTACTATACCTAGAAGTGAAATTTATGCACTGAGGGTTGTCGTACAGCAGGTAAAGTGAGACTCCATCCCTCTCACACAGGGCGGTGTTCTGCTTTGGCGACCTGAACTTCCGTATTGCAGACCACGGCTTGCACTTCCTTCGCTCAGCCATCAACAGCGGACGCTTTAATTTGCTGTGGAACAAAGACCAGGTGATGTTCCGCAGTATACACACACACACACACACACACACACACACAATAACACACTCACTCAATTTATTTCATGTTCCTGCAGCTCCTCACAATGAAGAAGAAGGAGCCTTTCCTGCAGGAATTTGAGGAAGGGCCATTAAATTTTAAACCCACCTACAAGTTTGACCGTAACTCTGAAACCTATGATACCAGGTAACATGTGCGAAAAACAAATACATTACACACAAACACTCAACACATTTCTCAAACTTGACCTGTGCTCTTTTTTCCATTTGGATTTTGCACAGCACTCTGAAGACATGGTTGGGTTTTAAGTAAGACACACAAAGGTTTTCGTGTTGCATGCCCCACATTCCCTTATTTCTTTGTCACCGTACCATCTGCCCTTTTCCCCCGAAGCTTTTGCCACCGCATCTTTAGCTGGAGTGAAACCCTTGAGACACACTAAACAGGAACCCAAAGCAGCAGAAGCAGTAAACCCTGATGAATAGGTGAAGTTGGGAGCAGCTCTTTCTGTGAGTCATATCCATTCCTGACACTAGCACCTTCTATGGTTCTCTCTCAGAAAGAGCACTGTGGCGCTGCCCCTAACCATGTACAGACCCAGGCCTCTGCAGCGCTGCAGCACCACCCTCTTCTTCCTCCTCACCTCCCTCACCTGGGGGCTGCTCTCTGTCAGGTTGGGGGCCTGGTACAGGGAGCTAGACCCGCCGAGGTGGGTGTCTCCATAGATGTAGTGTTGCGTAGCCAGAACCTATCCCCACACTTTGTTTTAGCGGTGTGCCAGCGTTGGAGAAAGGTCTTGCTGAACCCATTTTCATTCTGGTATTAGGGGGAAAATACGCTGGCTTGTTTTTATTTCTTTAAACCAATCACAATCGTCTTAGAGCCTAAGCCCTAAGCCCAGGAAGTGGAAATGGTGCCCTTGCAAAATAATGCTGGCTTATACCTACAGCCTACTCACTGTGAACAAGACTACTATACACATACCAGTTAGTAATAAGAGACGGCCCCATACTATGGAATGAGAAGGCACCTTGGCAGTTATGTACATATAACCTACAATCACAAAATAACTGGAGAGACTGATATAAATGACAAAACACAAAGGGGTTTAGTAATCATAATGACCTAGATATATGATGATACAGACATGATCTGCATCATTAGACCTGAGATAAAACCCTTCTGCACCCGGCTACCCACTGTTTGTTCTTGCGTAACATATGTGTTGTCTTTTATAGTGAATGTGTACTTAAGATGTAATACCATGTCAAATGATGTTGTCCACTCCTAACATCTATCATTTCTATACTGCATGCTACACTGTAGGTATAGCATTTTATTGCATGTGTGTGTAGAACATTTCCCATTATTTTCCTATATAAATAAGAATGGAAAGGTTGTCATGGATAGACACAAATGGAATGGTGAAATATCAGGTAAGAAAAAGAAACCGAGATTTCACTCATTCTCAGACAGGAAACTGTGGTATCAACATGTGCCTTTGCTTTGCTCAGTGGCAAGAAGAGGAAACCAGCCTGGACGGATCGGATCCTCTGGCGCATCAAACCCAAAACCCCACCATCAGAGGATGACGATGAGAAGGCGTCAACTTCTGCTGATGATGGAGTGGATGAGTATCCACTCCTGGTCACTCAGGAAAAATACACCAGTGAGATGAGCTACGGAGTCAGTGACCACAAGCCCGTCATTGCAACCTTTAGTCTGGAGGTGAGAGCAGACTCACTGTAGAATGGTCTATGTTTGTGCTATGAGGTTGCTTTTGTCCTTCTGATACAACCACTAAATTAAGAGATTTTTTTACATGTTAAAGCCACTTCTCTTTGCTCCTGTTTTTCCTGCAGCTGAGAAAGTACTTTGACACACCCCTGGTGCACATATCTCATGTGGGTGTATGGAGCGCAGACCAGGATGCAGTTCTTAACTACACCATCCAAGAGGACTTCTTGTCCTCCACATGGGACTGGATTGGCCTGTACAAGGTACTGGGACAGACATAGAGGGAAAAAAACAAACAATATAATACAAGATTGATTTAAACTTATGGGGATGCTCTCCTGCAGGTGGGATTCAAGAGTCCGTCCGATTATGAAACCTTTGTTTGGGTTAGAGAGGACGAGTTGCCAGAGACAAATGAAGTCATACAGGTAAAATGCAAGTTAGACATTTGTATTGTCATGTTTGGACAAATATCTATTAAATGCATGCTTTTATAAAATGTGTGTGTGTGTGTGTGTTTTGGTTGCAGATTTCTGTGGATAAGGATGAGATCCCTCTGCTAAGTGGACAGTATGTCTTGGGTTACTACAGCACAAACATGCAAAGCATCATTGGCCTCAGTGATAACTTCCAGGTGAGTGTACCACCATCACATCTGTAATAGTAGTTATAGTTATACTTACATAGTTATACTTTATTATATGTCAGTACCTCATTATCATTTGTTTACTTAGGAAAAGGTTTGTGTCACAATCATTAACATTCATTGTTGTAGATATTGCCAATAAAAAATGGGCTTGACTAACGCTGAAATCAGTGATGCCAAATAGTACAAAGCAGAGTTTGTGTGAGTTTATATTATATACATTACCATTCTAAGGGCATTCAACGTAACTTTCTGGGGATCTGTGTACCTGTTAACACCACTACTACATAAAGTCATCATATTGGGATATTGGATTACTGGATACTAGTGATTGTCATGTTCACACATTTACTGAACTGTCATCAGCAACAAAAATAAGATGATTCCCCTAAGGCTCTTAATGCAAAATATCATGTTTATCTGCATTGTATTATCTGCGGGCCTGGACCAGATGGTAGCACCTATCACACTGTATTATACCCTAAGTGTTTTTTTATTAGCTAAGCCCGTGCATGGGTAAAAGTTATTGATATGGAGAGGACAATTTAATGTAGTCCAATGCAACACTACCACAATGACCTCAGTATAAACATATACAGTAATTGAATTTACGTATTTCCGACAAAGGCAACAAAACTGGGCTGAGATCCCATCTTTGTTTGATCTTGCAGATCCTGGAGTCGAAGCGTGCTGTCATGGAAGGCCTTGTTCCTGAGAACATCAATGGGCTCAACAAATAAGCATAAATTCAATGCAGTGCCAAGTCTTATTTCTCTCCCCTGGACATTCATACAGTATTGATTCAGACTTTCAATTGCCTAAGATCAATTCCATCCTCTTCTAGATAAGATGAATCAGTTGTTAAAAAATGGCCGCCACACTGTGCCATCACATGGACTGGAAACTGCAAATTATTGTGTCCAACTTTGCCTCTAAGGAGTTCACTTGAAGTCAGATTCACTCTGGCTGGCATAGTTTCTCTACAAAAAAGGTTTAGTGCTGTAATGAGCAGCCATCCATCTTATCCACAGGCATTTTTTTGGCCTGTTTCGTTTCTGAAAGTAGTGGATGTACACTGCTGGTCAAAACAGTCCTTGGTCAAGTTGAATTTGAAATATATTTAATGTGTTTTGGTTTGGTCTACATAAGTGCCAGTGCAGAGGGCTGTACAATAAGTGTAGATCTGCCAATCATCAGAAACTGTTGTATAGAAATTTCTATGTTGATGCAGGCTGTAATACGTTATCTACACTGTCTTAATGTGGAAAGATGCATATTGGTAATTGAGTTTTTTAATGTTTTGCTATGATTATTTGCACCAGTCATTTATCCCAAGTGTGGAATGGCAAAGATGGGAGAAAGATTTAAAATATAATGTACACATGAATTCCTCCAAGAATGTGGACTTCTACAGTCACATATTTCTTTATAACAAATATGTTGAGATCTATATGCGATAATCTAAATGTAATGTGTATGGCGACAGACTTTAAGGTAATGAACAGAATCATGACAAGATTATATTTTCAATTCACATGGATTTAAAGATTTTCATTAATTATGTATCTATCTTGCTGCAAACGTCTTATCTGTAGTCATAGAAATGCAATCCAGAATACGTTTTATGTTCCAATGCAAAAATGATGATTGTTGTTATAGAAGTGTCAAACCTTCTGTGTGCGTGCGTGTGTCATAGTGAAATTGTGTATAAATGTTGATTGACTGATTGATGGAGTGATTAAGTGAACAATGTCACAGCAACAGAACAAAATCAGTTTGTAGGATGTGTATTGTGCATTATGTGTTTTATTGTGGTAATGAAATAATGTATAATAAGTACAAGTTGTTGGTTAGGGAAGTGCTGGAAAATGCCTTTCAAGTTAATCCCTGGCCACAGTGACTTCTTTTTAAAAATTGCAAGCAGGACTTCTGTTTTCCTCTTGATGAAAATGTCTTAAACCCCAACTAAATTTTTGTGGCCTAATTAAAATGTAAGCAACTGACTGTGAAATTTCATTGACATATAAAGAGTATTTAATTTGATTGCTTTCATAAAAATGACACAATATCTTTTCAGGTTTAATGATTAATGAGTGGGATAATAATGAGTAAATTAAATTACTACATGTATATGTTTTCAAATCTCATGAATAACAACACTTTCACTAAACTTTTTCCTGCAGGTAATGGGTAGATATGGTTTATCAAAGACAAAAAGAAAGTAATACAGTACATAAAATAAGCACTGCAGAAATGTCAGGTTGGACCACTGTGTTTGGCTGAAAATGACAACAGAAATAAATACATTTGCCGATTTTACATATCTCCGCAGTTCAAACAACTGCCAGTTGTTAATCCAGACTGTTGTTGCTGCTGCTACACTTGCTGCTGAAAAGTTGTTAACAGTTAAACGAAAATATGTAAGTTTTTTATGGCAAGTGATAGGCAGGTATAAATTTATGGTAGGGCTAGGCGATAGGCCTATTGCCAGAAAGCTATCACGAGGCACGACAAATAATTTCATACAATTCGATATCACTTGACTATGACGATAAATGTCAAATCATTGCTTCTTTACAGTTTTGCTCCTGAGTGAAAGTTGAAGAAGTCAGATGGTTAATTGTGGTTTTAAACTATTCTTTATGGTCAGAACATGACAAACAGTGGATCACTGAAGTAGAACATTCAAAACAATTATGATAAAATCTTTTTTCAACAAATATGAGTAAAATTAAGTAAAATCTTTTTTCACTACCTTTTCCTCAACTAAATAAATATCTTATTAAAAAAGTGCTAATTCGTTCGTGATTCAAATGAATTACATCAAACATTTATTTATTGTCCAGCCCCACTATGGTGTCTGTTGTGTGTGTGTGTGTGTGTGTGTGTGTGTGTGTGTGTGTCAGATTCTTTTATTTATTTAGAATGTATTATTATTATTATTATTATTATTATTATTATTATTATTATTGAACACAAGTGTATGTCATTTCTAAGACTGCGCAACAGAACTTTCAGAAATATAATAAAAGTGGAGATGAGCAGAGTAACACGGCGATCTAACTAAGGAAACAAAATACCACATTATTCTCCCATAATTCATTGCGCGAATCCGTTCGCTGACAACTCCGGCTACTTGGAGCATCTTTCCTTTAAAGGCTCTTCGGCAATACACACGTGGGGCGTTTCAACACAACGCTGCCTCGCTAAAGGTACAGTTTTAGCAAATGTATTTGTTAAGCTAATGTCATATAAGAAAGGAGACAGTTGTGTAAACAAGTGACTGTTATTTTTCTGTCCTGCGATCGCCGATAAACAGGAATTATGTGTCTGAAATGCTGGCTAACAGCAGGCTAGCGGAGTTAGCTTTATTGGTTGACATCATAGACTGTGGTTGACATAGGCTAGCTAAAAGTAAATCGCTAAACAGTTGCATTGCAGGTGGCACGATATGGTCTAAATCTTTACAATAACAATATTAAGCATTGCTCTACAATGTGTTGCTCCCTGTCCTGTTTTCTAAACCAACTTTAGTGAGTTAATGGACATTTTTCTGGTAAGTTGACGTTGGTTTAGCTTGCTAACTTATAATGTTGTCTTGTTAAGGAATGGATGGGTTCTTCAAGCTAAAATAAGTTGGACCTCCATTTAGCTCTCCCAAACACTTAGAGGAAACTAAACAATAACAGTTGCCTGTAGATTTTTCTGACGTTATTTAAAGTACCTAAATAAGTGTAAGTGATTATTCCTCCATCTATGTAACGTTAAGTAAAGTATTCTTAGGTTTGGATCTAAACCAAAGAGAGGATGACGAGTGAGGACGTGGAGCGGCTGTTGATCCAGTTTCAGGACGAGGACGGGGAGGTTCTGGGTTCCCCTTTTGATGTGCCTCTGGACATCACAGCAGACAAGCTGCAGCTCGTCTGCAATGCACTGCTACAGAAGGTAACATGCTGGCTTATATAACATAAATATTGAGTTTAAGTTGTGACTAGCCTGTACACATCTGCATTTAAGACATTTCAGTCTTGTAAGTACAGCCAGGTTTTGTCCTCATCTACAGTATGTATTTCTTTTGAAATGACAATGTGAGTGTAAAGGATAGCATTCATGAACAGTGAATGAAATATTACTTTAAGGATACCACAATGGCGGTATCACTTACTGTAAGTAACAACATTTAAGTTACCAAATGCAGATATTTCAGTATTCCCTTACACATAAATATCCTACACAGAGACCATCTCTCAAACACCTCACAGCTGATACATTGGTTTCAGTTTGAACCCTTCTCAGACACAGTTATTAAAGTTATATTAAGCTGAAATTTAAAATCCAGTGACTGTTTCTTCTTTTCTGCTGTTGTCCTCTGTAGGAGGAGCCAGTGCCACTGGCGTTTTTTGTGCATGGAGAGGCTGAGGTGGTGTCCAGTCTGGGGTTGTGTGTGAAGGCTCTTGGGGTTGAGACAGAGCAAGTTCTGCCAGTGGTGTACCAGCCTCAGGCTGTGTTCAGGGTCCGAGCTGTGGCCCGCTGCACCAGCACACTACAGGGACACACAGAGGCCGTCATCTCGACTGCTTTCAGCCCCACTGGCAAGTGAGTAACTTATACAGAATGCACAGCTGCCAGCTGCTCCTAATGATATAACAATATGCACAAATAATATTCTGAAGGCAGATTTAGACATCATTTTAATTAAATTGCCGTTGTTTGTTTCAGATATCTGGCCAGCGGTTCAGGTGATACAACAGTGCGTTTTTGGGACTTGACAACTGAGACCCCTCACCACACAGCCCGAGGTATAAAGCCACTTCTATAGGGCAGTATGATCTGCTAAACATCAAGACACAAGTGATTGATTTTATGGTTTTAGACACCATTAAGCATTCTGTTTTATCTCAGGACACACACATTGGGTACTGAGCATTGCCTGGTCACCTGATGGCAAGAAGCTGGCTTCAGGATGCAAGAACAGTCAGGTGAGCTTACAACACACACCTCTCATCTGTATTTTTAAGCAGTATCCCTTGAACATGATGTATTTATTTTTTGTGGTGCTGTTTCTTTAGATCTGTCTGTGGGATCCAGTGACGGGTAACCAGATGGGGAAGACTTTGACCGGACACACCAAGTGGATCACTTGGCTCTCCTGGGAACCTCTCCATCTGTGAGCACTCAATTCAAAACAAATTCACTGTGGTTTAAAATCGTGAAAAGCATCAGCTGCGGTCTTGGGCACATTTGTCGTTGTTGCAAGTTTATCACCACAAGCTTGGCTTTCAGATAGGGTAGTGTTCCGAGGACAATGGGGGGTGGGACACTGGAAGCAATATTTTGAAAAGGGGGGTGCTGAGCTGCTTTTGGGGGGAATTTGTTAGTTGGAAATTCTAAAGCATGTTTACACCAAAGATTCACACCAATACAAGTTCAAACTTTAAACTACTTGCAAAAAACTCTGGTCTGCAACATTAAAACCTGCCAGTTTAGTCCACTGCGACTGGGCGAGACGGTGTATTTTTTTCTCCATCAGCTACTTGTGGTGCAGCTCCGTGCTGCCTTCATGGGAATGGGAAATCAAAGTATCATCTGTAAAATTTTACCCACATGGTGTTTACTGTGTAAACTCTGGAAAATTGAGGCTCTCTTTCTTGGTATTACCGTGGAAAAGTGTTTATTTCTCTGAGGAATACACCGTGAACGTCTCGTTATCGCAGTGGTTACATATTTACAAGAGGGATTTTCCACTGTCTGACCTACCCTGAAAGCAACTTTGCTGAGACACCAGCAAGTAATGTGGACCCATCTGGCGCTGTGAGTTGCAGACAGTTTGTGCCAAAGCGGGCATATACAGTACTTTCAGTAGGCTATAAAAAATATAACGTTAAAAACTGAAGCCCTTGCTCTGTTGGGGATTGTAAGCGGCACTTTATCAGAGGTGCTGAACTTGTGTGTGTGGAGTCGGAGATTTCTGCTCGATCACAGGTTTCGGTTAGTTTCATTTTCCCCGGGCATGAGCACCTCCTCGTTTCATCCAGTTCTGTGTCTGTCAGACGGTCAAGGTGATACTTCCGAGTATCCAGCTTAAAAAAGTTATTTTCAAGCATGTAAGGAGCCTAGCTGATAAGAGAGATAAGTTAATGTTAGAATACAGCTGGGGTTTTGAGGCTAGCATCCTACGCAAGGTATTGAATAAAGTACTCCAGTGGTATTGGTATCACTTTAAGGGTACTGGTTTTGGTACTGGAATCGTACTTTTTTAAAGAATACCCACCCCTGCAAGTACTGTAGTGGATGCTGATTTGTCTTAGAATGTGGACAGAAAAGCCATTGTAAGAAATGCTGAATGAGAAATTGCAAGGAGTTACAAAGGCTAGTGGAATAGAGACCAACCAGAGACCAAGACTTTAGCTCTCCGTAGTGTATACTTTATTTTGAATTGGGAAACTCCTTCTCTGCCTTTCAGGAACCCAGAGTGTCGGTACTTGGCCAGTAGCTCTAAGGATGGCTCAATACGTATTTGGGACACTGTGTTAGGACGCTGTGAGAAGATCCTGACTGGTCACACTCAATCAGTCACCTGTGTGAAGTGGGGAGGAGATGGACTCCTCTACTCTTCTTCCCAGGACAGAACGGTCAAAGTCTGGAGAGCCAAAGATGTAAGTGTGTGTGGCTGAGACACACATTCAATTGTTACCACGGACAGAATGAGTTGAATGAGACTTCTGTGTGTCAAAGCGAGACTAAATGTGCGTGTATTTGTGGGTATAGGGTGTCCAGTGCAGGACTCTGCAGGGTCATGCCCACTGGGTGAACACCCTGGCTCTCAGCACAGACTACATCCTGCGCACTGGAGCTTTTGAACCTGCAACTGCCACTGTCAACCCCCAGGACCTCACTGGATCACGTAAGGATTGTGTAACTTTCTTTTGGGATACAGTGCTACTGAAAATATTTGCTTCTCTGGCGTTGTATCTGGCTTAGATGTTTGCAAGAGGATTTTTTTATGTATCAATCATTTTGTACCCCCTAGTGGAAGAGCTGAAGGAAAAAGCTTTGCAGAGATATAATAAAGTTAGGGTAAGTACTGTTTGTTGTCTGTACTGATCTTTTCTAGTCCGTATGTCCTTTGTATCAGTACCCTCACTCCTGTTCTTGTGGTGCAGGGTCCAGCTCCAGAGCGCTTGGTATCCGGCTCAGATGATTTCACCTTGTTCCTATGGAACCCTGCAGAAGATAAGAAGCCACTGGCCAGGATGACGGGCCACAGCGCTCTGGTCAATGAAGTGCTCTTCTCCCCAGACACCCGGCTCCTTGCCTCCGCCTCATTTGATAAGTCCATAAAAATCTGGGATGGACGCACTGGGAAGTAAGAAGATCTCTAAACCACTAAGAGCAGCAAAGCTTGTCTTGTGGAGTGGATTATAAATGAATCTGTGTGTAATACTGCAGCTGTCCAGGTGACGGTGCTGTAGGCCTAAAAGTTGCAAGTGTGGCCCTTTTTTATTTATTTATTTATTTATTCTTTCTGCCAGAGTTTCGACAACTCTGAATAGTACTTACTGCCACCCTTGGTTAGGGTTTGTTAAGGTTAGGGTCCGGTTAGGATTAGCCATTCAGAGGCAGAGTAGGGAGCAGGACTCGACGCAATGCTGGTGTCAATCAAATGGCAGTCGTCAAGGGTTAGGGGTAGGGTTAGGGCCAGTTGTGGGAACTCTGGCATGAATAAGTAAACCCCCCCCCCCTCTCACACACACACACACACACAAATATTGGGCCTACAGAACCATCACCTGGACAACTACAGTATTTGGTTAGGGTAAGTGTTCAGGTTAGGCACATAGTTGTGATGGTAAAGGTTAAGTTAAGGGGCTGGGGAATTTTTTCAGCGAGATTAGATAGAGGAACGTGTGTGTGTGTGTGTGTGTGTCACACCGTGTAATTGTGTCTCTGCCTGCTTGTCCACTCGCCCAAAGGTATTTAACGTCCCTGCGTGGCCACGTGGCATCTGTGTATCAAGTGGCGTGGTCGGCAGACAGCAGGCTGCTGGTCAGTGGCAGCAGCGACAGCACGCTTAAAGTTTGGGACATCAAGACTGGAAAGCTTAACATGGACCTACCTGGCCACGCTGATGAGGTGAGGGAAGGACAAATGTGAAGCTTCCTGATAGTTGTGTTGATAGTATTTATTTATTTATTTTATTTTTTTGGTCTAATTGCCTTCGTGTGTGTGTGTGTGTGTGTGTGTGTGTGTGTGTTTGTGTGTGTGTAGGTTTATGCAGTGGACTGGAGTCCTGATGGCCAAAGAGTGGCCAGTGGCGGTAAAGACAAATGTCTCCGAATGTGAGTGCAATGCCAAAAAGCCATCCTATCTTTTTATCAGTTAGTTAAAGTTAAATACCAGTGTTTCCTCAAACCTAACCCTTTGGCCTTGTGTTTCCAGATGGAGAAGATAGCCACACCTCTGTTCCCTTCCTAATTTGGCAGAAGATTTCACATTTACTGCTTACAAGAAGCCTGCCAGCTGGAGCAAGGGTGGCTAGACTGTAGCTAACCCCCCATTCAGCTTTATTACACTGTCAATGGCATTATGTCATGGAAATCTAGGTCCAGTCATCATACAAACCTAAACCTCTCTAGGTTTGAAACCGATGTGGGATTCTTAACTATAAAGGTTTATAATCGTAGAATGTACAGTGTAAAATGTATGTTAGTGGCGGCATCTCAAATTTGAACCTAATGCTTCAATTTCTCAACACAGAATATATTCTAAAATGAGATGAAAAGTCTATAAGAATTTAACCAGCACATAAGGTGGTTAACTTGTTTCTCAGCAGCTTGTCCCCTACTTCACCTTAAGCCTCGCTAGACGGACTATATTGCATGTGACAGGTGGACTGGCGGGGCAACAGGTGGGAACGCTAATACCTTCCTCTGTGATGTTAATAGCAACGGCGCTCACCCTGCTCCTTCAACCTTTAATCATCTCTGTCCTGCAATCAACAAAGCCTCGGCCCGCTGATTTTTCCCACTGAGGAAAAAGCAGGCTCACCATTCCAGCTGAAATAACCAGTTTTATTTTCTGTATGAGTCTGGCTGTGAATATTTAATAACAATAAATATTTACATCCCAACTTTTACCTTGTAGCTTACGTTACCTGATGAAGCAGCTTTAAGTCAAGTGTTTATGTAGTTGAAGATCAGTTGACAACGTGGCTTATTAATATTGATTTGAAGGCGTAACCCAACGCTTGAGCTAGGGTTAGGGTGTGACTATGCATCTATCCCACTTCCAGCAACTCTTACTCCTTGTCCCTGTACAGGTAATGTTTCACAGGTTTTCATTTGTCATACATCATTGAGAACTTCATGTTAAATGCTGCCAGTAACAGGTCTCTATTTGCATCCAGAACAGATACATACAGGTATGATAAGATTTAGAGTTTTGTATGGCAACTCTAAACTGTTCACTGATGTCACTTTAAACAGCAATCTTTGTATGTCACTGGACATTTGCTGCAGCTAAAATTTACTCAGATGCAATTACTGTCAAGGTGAGGGACAAGATAAACGTTCTCTTGCTGTCCCCCTTACAGGTGTCATTTCAGTGAGCCATTAAAGCTGTATATAAAAATATTAACTGTTTTTGCTTTACCAAGAAAACGGGGAAGAAATAAAGGCAGTCACTTGTTATGAAGCTGAGTTGGCTCCTCCATATATCACACGTGCCCTATAGTATTACAGATGTCTGAACAAATTTCCAGAGTCATACATATCGGGTTTATTAATCACAATTGAAACCAGTGAAAGCAGGTTATGTTTAAATGTTTATTCAAGTGGTTTCCTCATCATGTAGATTTTACTTGGAGCACTGATGTTTTATAACAATATCACTTATGATGTCATACCAACACATTTCAGCTTTTCCTCAACACAAATTAATCATTCAGTCTGCAGGACCTTCTGAAAGTGAGTGAGCGCACCAAATCTGATATGCTGTACAGTGAGGTATGCATGCTGTTTATGAAAAGCTGCAAAACATTAACACTTTAAGAGTCCATATAGTAAAAATGTGCCTTGACTGAATGAAAACAAAATGACAGACAAAGATTAAGCAATATGCTGCCGCTCTTGGTTTAATGTGTAATAAAGATTTGCTCCTATCAGGGATAAAACATTAGAAAGTCAACTTAAATAGTTTGGCAAAAAGGAGTAAAAGGCTTCTGTGCAAGGCTGTGTGGTGCAACTAGATCGATCAAAACCTGGGCCTTGCTGAAACACTAGTCACTTGTTACGTTATCGAGCCTCTGACATATCTACTGTCCCCGTGATGTCGTTCAACGTGTGTAAACACTTTACTGGAGAAGAATGAGTGCATTCAAACATGGCTAATAAACGATTTCATCAGTCTGCGTACAAAAAGCTTATGAAGCAGGTTGGCTGGAGACGACAAAGAATATTCAAGTGGAAATATCTGACACGAGGACAGTGTTGGATGACTGAATCAATAAGCACGCAAGAAAATCACTGAAGGCTCAAGCGCATTGAAGTCATATGGCTTACATAGTTGGACATGTTGAATAGAAGTGAAATCACTTTTGTATTTTAGACTGCACACAAGCACCATCTTGGAAATAGCGGCCTGACTGTCTGATCAAAGCATTACTGGTCAAATGTTCCTAAATAAAGCCTTCACATGCAGCTGTAGAGAACTCGCCCTCCAACTGAAAGTCTCGGGAACTTGTCTGATGTTGATATGGTAGGAATTTTCCCAGAATGGCAACAAAGAACTCACTAACTTCTATTGTACTCGTAAGACTGCGTGTGAAGACTGTGCTACATGTGGATTTGTTTCCTACAATAAGTGCTGTGAGCCACTTTCAGCGTATAAACAGGACAGATGCTACATCAAGATTCATGCAGCCGTAATCTTGTATAGTCAGCAGCAGCCATAAAATGCACAATCATCACCAAGAGAGCGAGGATAACACTGTGAATGTTGTAGTGTGACGACGCCACGAGCACAGTCAAGGAAGCAATGATGTCCAACGCCCAGATGTGTTGACGTGCTGCATGGACGTTTGTTTTTGTCCGGTAGCATCTCTGTTCTTCGCTCAGTATAGATAAGTACTCAGAGAATCAGAAGACACGTTTATGGTTTCAGTACAAAGTGTTCACTCTACAACATGTACGGTAACAACAGTCATAGAAAGCTAAAACATCAGACATACGCAATATCCCTTTTACCTACTCAAGTAATTTGTTTCTTTTCCTCCCCCCTCTAATTTCAGCCTTTGGTTAGTAATCTTTCTTCTCTAAATACACTAATGTTTCCGGTAATAAGACTCAAGAAACTGAGTCTACAAGTTTGATCAAACACACAGAATAACATTGTTTCCTTACCTCCTTTGACTTTTGCCTTTTCTTCTAAATCACGTGATCCCTCTTGATTACTAAGTATTTTTGTTTTGTACAACCAATCTCCCTCCCCCTTTTTTCATCATTGTGTTTAGGATACGTCCTGCAAGTCGTTTACTTGTTGACATGTAACATAGTGGAAACTGGTCCTAATGAAGAGTCATCAGCTCAGGGCAACGCAAAGAGCTAGTATGAAGGAGAATAGAGGTGTTCAGTTGTGCGTAGCATGAGGCACTGATCTGTGCTTCCTTCTGGACCTTGGTCTGGTCTGTCTACTGGGTCTTCCACACATTGTTGAGTAGTTTGACAACCTCCTCATAGATGACGAAGACTATGGCCACATCCAAGCACACGCGGCCAAGCCTGGGGACTGTTCCTTTGTAGAAACTGCACGAAGGACAAGATAAGATGAGGTTAGACGGTTTGTCTTCAGGGGTGAAAAACTGAAACAGCAGGGTTACTCACGCCTGTGGTCCTTCGTGCTTCAAGATCTGGAAGGCGCAATCCACTGTGTTTTTGTAGCGGTGGGCCTCCAAACCCTACAAAAAAAAAAAAAAAGTGTCATATAAATGGCAGATCTGATGATAGTCATAATACCATCACAGGGTGTGTTTTCCTACCTGCATCCTGGTTTTCACCACATCCAGAGGTGTGTTTCCAAAGACGCTGGCAGCTCCCGCCGTCGCTCCAAACATCGCCGTGACAATTGGGTGCATTTCTCGCCTGGGGTCGTCACCTAAGAGGCAGAATCCAAATGTTGGATTCATGGAGAATGACAGGAAATAGGAGGGAAATGCATCAATTAAAAGGACAGGAAAAATACTGGTCAAGTAAGGACAGAGACTTTGGATTTTTTGCTGTAGGCTTTCTCACCTTTGTACCAATTGCGCAGCAAGTTCATCACATAGAATCGGATGGCCTGATTGGTTCCTTGTTTCAGCACAGTGGCTGTCAGACCTTGATACGTCCCCCTCACACCTAAATGAGTCCAACATGTTTGATTATGGAGCGCAAACCACACATATGCATATTTGTAGTTAGAGACTCTCGACTCAAATACTCCTATGTATATGAAGTCTTTGTGTGTTAACGAGTGTATTGATATAAGAGCCACTTGTTTCCACTATGCTGAGTCATCCTGCTCCCTTACCCTGTTCTCTGATAATCTCACTGACTCCGTGAAAGAAGCCTCTGTAGCGAGGTCTGAGGGAACACTGGTCATGGATCATCTTCACCTGAAGGATGAGGAAAGAACCATTTAATCAGTCTGTTCTTTCAGGTGATTTGTTGAGAAAAACCGATGTGGAAAGAGCTTCCCACAGTAGAGGAAATAGCATGCAGCTTCACAGACCTTGAGTGTCTCCATGGGGCAGACAACCACGATGGCCTCTGCTATGCCTGCTCCTAAACCACACACGAGGCTCCGCGTGTTGTCTAGCCGTCCCGTGGGGTCTCGCATTGGGTTGCTGAGCATCTCAAACGTGCCGAACCTGTGGAAGATGGGAAGGTGACAAATGTAAGAATAACACAGCTCCACATGTTGATCTGTCTTGATAACTGTTCCAGTTTCTCAAATGTGAGAATGGCAATCAGGTTTGGGATAGCTGGTAGGACAAAACATGACATTTGAGATCATTTTGAGCTCCATGAGCCACTTTTCACTGTTTTTTTTATGTTTTGTAGAACAAACAATTAGTCATTAATTTGAAAATAATCTGCAGATTAACTGATAATGAAAATAATCATTAATTCCTACTCTACACATGTTGCTGCCTTTAATTTAAGTACCAAGAAATGCTAAGTCACTGCTTTGAAATCAGTCAGCTGCTAACTTAAGTTTAAAACCCTGTAATGCTATGAACCAAATGTGCTTTTCTACAGGCAACTTTATATCATGTGTGTGCATCTTCACCTCACTGCAGACTTGGGTATTGATCCATAGAGCAGAGAGCTGAGACCTCGATACAATCCTCTGAGCCCGTGATCCTGCACGGTCAGCTTCACACAGTCACCTGAACACACGCGTGCACACACACACAGCATCCAGGAGTGAGTAACCCAGCAGAAGACTGGCACACAAACCTGCAGTCTGTCAGCAGTCATACATGTCCCAGTGACCTACCGATCCCTCTGTATCGTGGCGGGTTGGCTCTCTCGTCTAGCTGCAGCTGGGTCTTGACATACTCTGTAGGGAAGGTAATACAGATCTCGATTCCTCCTGCAATGCCACCTGAGTGAGAGGCAGGAAAGGAGAGAAACACGGGATTTGTTGACTCACTCTGCATGACTGTTCTTGAATGTTCTGAGAGGACTTACCAGCATTTCTATTTCAGTATAAAACAGATGAGGTGGCTGATGCTAGATCTTGTGTTTTAATTAAATGCTAATGTGATTACACAGCAGCGTCTGTACTGAGTTGGAATAATAGCAGTGGACTACTGAATATACCCGTCTCTACTCTGTAGTCAGGATGAACCTTTCAACGTCTTTGTTTTTAGGTTTATTTAAATGAATAAAATGTGTGCCGTAATAAATAAACAACTACATCAAGCAACTGCTGTAGCATCACTGCTGGATGGGTGCGTTTTGACCCAGTTCTGCATGGCCTTAATGTGCGACAGACAGATTAACGTTAGGATGTGCTGCGCACAAAGCAATGGGCGACTGTGAGGGTGACATCTGCGGGATGAATATTTGCGTTGCAAAATCAACCTGCAAGGATGGCCTTTCCAGGATGCGTGATTTTCCTCCCTCCGACGGCAGCGGCCGCCAGATTTCTCCTCGCCGCGGATGACCGCTGGTGTGTCGGCAGAAATCCAAGCCCCGCCGCGGCGGCCAGACGCCGGGATGGAAGCTGCTGATGGGGAGCCGAGCTCGGACATCCTCTCCTGACACAGCAGCTGTCGCACGGCCCCTCACACACCGAAAACGGCTTCAGCAGTGAGGACATTTTGGTCGCCGGGTCTGGTGATAGAAATCTCTCACTGTGGTGATGGCCCAAAGCAGGCAATCTCACACAACAACACCAGGAAGGCGCACCAATGTGACGGCTGAGGGAGCATCAATATTCAAATAGCGGTCAGGTGATGGGCCACGCCATTGGCTCACCACGCCGCCTAATGCAATTACTCATGTCATGTGACTATGCATGACATTTGGCCACCAATAGCGTGCAGGACGCTGTTTTACTGATGTGGTGAGGTTTATTTCTAGTCTGCCAGACTGAACTGATGATCCACAACAATTTATCACCATAGATAGATAGATAGATACAGATGTACACTAATTCTCTCAGAGCCATAGAATATTATTATAATAATAATAAAGTATTATTAATAAGATTGAAAGCGAACCATATATTTTATTCCTTTGTTAGTGTGTCATGAGTCACGCAATCAAGAGTGGAGTATATTTCTGTTGCCTCTTAATCCCTGTTCCCTTAGTGCTCTCGCCATACCAGAGCATAACGTTACACATACACACACTGCTTCCCCAGACCACCCTTTCCAGTGAAAGTAGGTCAGTGTTCCCACCATAGACTGTATAAAGGTTCACACACACACCCACAACCCCCCACCTCCCTGAGAAAAACATTCAGCGTCAAAACGACAAACTAAAGTGACCAATTATTGTTCATTCGTTAATTGTTTTGTAAAACAGATGCATATCATAATAAATAAAAAATTTTGTAGTATTTTTAAAAAACTTTTTTTTGCTCCAAATATAACTTGTAATTCAATATAATTACCTCAAAACGTACTGTATAGACTTACAGTTTTCAAAATATGCATAAAACTTAATTTATTTAATCTGTCCAGCTATTTACAACACAGATAACAAATAGTGAGAAAACACTGGTGTTAAATCCAATTAATACACCAATAAGGCAACAGTAAATATACTGTCCAAAGTACCATAATTGTGGCTGTAGCTTGTTTTTAGTTGTCAGTTGCCACCAGATGGTTTATGCAGGGCTCTCAAGATTTATCAAAAGTTTGGAGTGAGATAGCACGTGTTAGAGGAGGAGCCACTCAAATATTTGCAGCAGCGGCCCCTCTGCCAAAGCCAATTCTCTTAAGTTACTAGCAGTTAAATTTTACCTATAGTTCATGATTGACCTGCACTAATAGAAATGATAACAATAGGTAAATCTGATAAAAGACCATTTTTACATATACTTGTATTTCAAAAACAGAAATGTATCAAAACTAAAAGTGCTGTACACACAGGCCTACAGAAGGATGGCAGAACTTACCCTACGCATGCCAAGCTGTGTGTGTGAGTAGGCTACACATTTCAGCTTACGAATGGTGTTTTGTGTGGGTAATTTTGTATTTGTTGCACATTTTAATTTCTTGATGACAGGGGTAGGGGGCTCCCACTTGAGGCCCTGTGGCTCAAGGTCAGCAATTTTCACCATCATGATGGATGAAAGCGCTCTGTCCAGAGCCCAAATATAGAAAAACATCTCTAGTCCTTTCCTTAATTTCAGGTAGCCAAAGCTAAGCCCAGTGGTGGACAGTAACAAAGTAGTACTGTACTTAAGTACACAAGGTATTTGTACTGAACTTGAGTATTTTCTTTTCATGCCACTTTCTACTTCTACTTCATCACATCTTTAAGGGAAATATTGTGTGATTAATACACAATACTTACATACTTTTACTTAACTTTTTCAAAGCAGTATTTGAGTATTTTTACAGTGAGGTATTGGTACTTTCAATTTTTTAAAGGATCTGAATAGGCCTATGGTACTTTGTTCACCACTGGCAAAAAAAGCCAAAGCTTCTGGTTGCAAAGAGGTTGGAGAGTTTTTCACTGCATCATCAATAATAATTTAGCACGAATTTGGCTGTACTCCCCAACATCAGCCGCTGTCACTAGCTGCAGGCAAGTGATTTTGTCCAGGAATCATAAAATCATCCAGTTGCCGCATTCATCGGTTCTTGCGCTTCCAACTGCCACTCCGTGTGTGCACGCGCATCCATGTTGCCTTGTCACGAACATGCTTGCAGCGGGATCACGGAATTCACCCGGAAACAACACATTTTAATTTCTGATCGGCTAAACGGCCCATAGTGATGTGCGATACCACTTAATTCCTATACGATGCAATACCAAGTAATACCCTGGCTGGTATTGCCGATACCGATCCCATACCAATACTTTTTACATCTTTTATTTCTAGTTTAATGTGACCTCCCTCTCCCGTTTCTGTATTTATGAGAGAAATAAGGTTTACGCTGTAGCCTTACCATTTCAAAATAATAGCTGCATAATGACAAGACATCAAACTACTGTCGTCTTCTTAAATTATAATAAAAAATATCCTGTTCAGAACTGCCGCTTCATAACATCATCCTATTATTGTGACAGACTTAATCTCAGATGTTTAGCGAAGTTTGCGGTGTTGCCAAAGTATTTCACTGTCTTTGCACACACATCACACAGAGCAACATTATTACCTTCACAGCTAAAATACAGCCTGTTTTTACAGTCAAGCTAACGTTATCTAACTAATTCACAAAATCACAATTCATTTCACATGCTTTGCAGTAGTTTACCGGTCCAATACCGCGGTGAAGTTAGTTTCAAGTTGGATATTCGACAGCCATTCACCCAGGATCCGGTGACGGCTTCTTATTCAGCCACCCAGTGTCGGCAGTATAAATGCGGTTAGCTCACCTCTGACAGCTCGCTTTTAACCACTGGGGGTCAGCTTAGGGACCATCAATAAATTACAATTGTTAAAATAGTGCTATGGGAATATCATCATTTATTTCAATAGCTTCTATGTCATGTGATCCAAAGACATCAAACCAACGCCGAACTGTAGAGCTACACTGTGCAAATCAGACACACCTCTTTATTTTAGATTTGAGTAGGCCTACTTGTTTTATTTTATATTAATATTTATTAATTATTTATGGAAAATAATGCTTTTTTTCAATAGCTTCCATGTCATGTGACCTACCGACTCCAATGCCGACTTGTAGAACTACACTAGGCGAATCAGACACACCTCTTCATATGAGATTTGAGTATTTTTTAAATAGCTTCCATGTCATGTGATTCATGGACTCCAAACCAATTTTCTCCAATAAAATATTAACAAATATTTATATAAAATAAAACAAGTACTGAAATCTAATATGAAGAGGTGTGTTTCACTTGCCTGACTGTGGGTGACTGAATAAGAAGCCCTCACCGGATCCTGGGTGAATGTCTCTCGAATATCCAACTTAAAACTAACTTCACCGTGGTTGTCCAATTCGACGAAAGACAACTCTGTCGGTTCCAAAACAAAGAGGACGTCTTGAACATACAAATGGAAACCACTGTTGAATGTGCGTGACCTTCAAGCCCTCAGGTGGCACTGCCTAAGAAACCATCATGCTTCTGTTATAAATATAGCTACATGGGCTTGGGTGTACTTCTTGAGTCCACATTTCAGCTTGTTTTCGGGAGAAACAGACATTTAGTTCTTCATCCCAAAAAA
This sequence comes from Micropterus salmoides, assembly GCF_014851395.1. Lineage (NCBI taxonomy): Eukaryota > Metazoa > Chordata > Actinopteri > Centrarchiformes > Centrarchidae > Micropterus > Micropterus salmoides. Next base: position 23,870,154 of record NW_024044681.1, read on the forward strand.
GGAAAAAAAAAAAAAAAAAAACAACATCCAGATTGTTATCAGCCAAAGGTGCAAAAGCCAGCATCTGTGATGGTAAAATGGTACATCAGTGCCCCCATACCATACCAAGGCATGGGTGGGTTGCATGTGTGTAAAGGTACTTAGGCAAAGGGAATTATTGGGATTTTAGAGACATACAGTATGTTGCCATCAAGGTGACGTCTGTTCCCGGGACATCCATGCTTATTTCAGCAAGAATATGCCAGGCCTCATGCTGCAGGGGCTACACCACAGACACAGTAGGCCACTTACTAGTAGGTATAGCAGACATGTGTGACAACCATATGAGATGTAAAATTTTACCACGTTTGAATTTTGTGCAAAGTTTTGAGATTTATTAAGCACGTTTAGGCTGCCAAAATTCAATTCATTGTTGGAAAATGAATAATGCCTTCAGTTCGGGACCAAGCAGGTCACAAAACTGCAAGGCATGTTTTTTTGTGAGAAAAAGTTGCAAAAGTGCAAAAGAATGCAGAGATTAAAATGATCAAATAATATTTACTCTAAGAAAAGCTGTTTTTGAGATAATTGTAAAAACATAAAGTTGATTGTTATAGCATCACCATGAGGACAATGAGCGTCATTTCTTTAGCCTGAGTAGTAGGTGGAACTTCCAATACACCTGACAATTTTGGTGAGTTTTTGTCCAGCAATTTTTGCTGCACAAACAGTTTTAGTGGAGAAAAATAATAATAAGAAGAAGAATGAGAACAAAAACAATAGGACTCTAGGAGATTAGCTGCACTTATTAACATTTATAACTACAGAGAACGTTATTAGCTGCATAAATATTTGTAAATGACTTATATGTTGTAAATAATAGCTTTATCAATAGTTAATAAGCCCTACCTTATCAGACAAACTACAAAATAATAGAGTGTATGGAATAAAATTAATTATTTTATGTTTTATGGAGTAAAACTAGCCTTCTATTTGTTTTAAATAGCCTACAGCCAAACTTCTGGTGGCCATAAAGGAAATATATGGAATCATTCATAATTGTATATGGGTTTTTGAGGAGCTCTTTAGCTCTATGCAAGGGATGCATGTGCAAGTGATGTATGTGTTTTGCCAATAATTTTAGACAGCACCATGCAATGATTCTTGTCCTTTTCACAAAGGGACGTGTGAGTTAAAAAACGTTTATGTATTACTATAGACATGAAACGTCAATATTGTCAATATCAGTACTGTTTATGTTTTCCTTTCTTCTCTCTGTTTTGCAGAGGTGGGCCTACAGCCTTCCTTTCATAGACAGAAAGAATATTTCCTTTTATATTTAAAAAAACAGACAGGTTTTTTATACACATGCTGTTTATTTATTTATAACACATCATAAAAATATTGCAGAAAGTAAACATAAACTCAATGAGTAAACATACATGAAATAAGAAATGGACATGGCTAAGCCTAGGTGTAAACATACAGTTGTTTACTAGCAGAAACAGATATTGCACATAGCTTTTAAATGCAATGTATTTCCTGAGAGTATTAATACAGAGACACAGCATTACTTTTTAGAAAGCACAAGCAACATTTTTCTCTGACGGTGACTCCATTTATTTCTTTGTGTTCCTCAGCCCTTCAAACAGAACACACTTAGCCTGCGCAGAGAGAAAGAAAACAGAAGATCTCTAGTAAACAGAGTGGCATAGGCTGAGGTATGTTTGGTGGAAATAGTGAGCTTGTGTCTCTATTTATGTCTGCCTGTGTCTGTGCCAACCTCATGCCACCGCAGTGTGTCAGGGGGAAGCCCCAGATGGCAGTGAGGGCAGGTGTGTGTCTGATCGGGCACTTCAGGGAGTCTTTGGCCCCAGCAGGGTCCCTCGCTGCCCCACAGAGGACGACATGTGGAGTGGGAGGACCAAGCTACGCCAAAGTGAGGTCTAGGATCTGTCTGGTAGCTCACTTTCTGGCCACTAGAGGGAAGTGGTGACAAGGGATCCGAGTTTTCCTGCAACACAGCAGGGGGAGAGTGTATTACAATAAAGGAAGGATCTGCCCTTAAAAAAGAATTTCTTTGAAATGTGAATTTAATCCTGAAAACACTGAGTGAATGAAGTATTTTTACTGGGATATAGTGAGCTGAAAAGTTCAGGTAGTTAAGACACTTTTTGCAAATCACATCTACTCTTTCTGCAAAACTCTAAATACATTCTCACTAAAAAACATTTTGCACTTTAATGCATTTGTGTTGCAAAACGGTAAATGAATGAGGCAAAAGTTAGACACACACTACAACACAGCTGTCATCTTTTACACACAACGAATCTCTCATTGACTCTAATTTTGCAGTTGCACAACATTTTTGAGTGTAATGTGCTTTTCATTTAGAGTTTTCTTTGTTTCTTGTTCTTTGGGCTTACTGTGCTGTATTTTTATGCAAGTGCTGAATATACAGATACTCAATACTGTATTACTTGAAGTACTTACAGTACAGTATATATTTACTGTACTAAGTTGTGATTACTATTTTTTTTTTTTGGAAAATATGTTCCCCTTCGAGGGAACTCGAACTGCGTCCGTGACAACACTATCGGAACGCCTCTGGGCGTGGCAGGGCTGAACTATGAATGAAACTACTCCAATCCTATTGGTGTTACTAGAACGGTAGAGTGTGACGGCGTAACGGAGGGGGTATATAAGCACGTCGGCACATAGGACACATTAGCTTCTTTCAATTCAGCAGGCACTCTGGCTATGTTTGGAAGCTCCATCATCCTACCTGAAGTCGAGACGAAGCAGATCATGTCGAAGCGATTCCGACAGTGTGCTTGAGGGGGCTGCCTGCGACCATTGCAAGGCCCTGCCCCTGAGGGTGCTGAGGTCTCGAGCGGCTCTTTTTCTAGAGGATGGTCGGATGCGCTCCCCCCGTGGCACAGGCCCCGCGGTCGCTGAGGCGTCGCGGCGGCTCCGATCCTGCGTCGGTCCGCCACACCTCACCCCGCCTGGAGTGCCTTGCTTCATAGAAAGGGCTAATGTGTCCTATGTGCCGGCGTGCTTATATACCCCCTCCGGTTACGCCGTCACACACTACCGTTCTAGTAACACAAATAGGATTGGAGTAGTTTCATTCATAGTTCAGCCCTGCCACGCCCAGAGGCGTTCCCATAGTGTCGTCACCGACGCAGTGTCTCGTTCCCCTTCTCGGGGAACAAGGGTTACATACGTAACCCGAGATGTTTCCTATATGCAAAAAACATTTTTTTGTAACTACATGCCCTGGACGCTGTGTTCTCTTCTCTGTGTTTTTTTATGTAGTGTCTAAAGAATGCTCTGTAGTGTTTTATATATTGACTGGCTGTGTTTACCACAAAACTTTGATTAATAGACTGTGTTTTTGTTTGCTAAAATCACTGAATTGATTGCCTATATTTGGGACAGGCGTCCATATGTGACAGGCCTTTAATTCCTTTTGCAGAAAACTGAAACTACTATGAAAACAGTTTATTTATTTCAAACAGTATGAATATTACTTGCATAAAAAAATATTATATCAAATAATATCAAATACACTAATCTAGCTCCGACAGACAGCTTATGCACTTTTATTCTGTAGGCAGCAATATAACAAAAACAAACATACCCAACAACATGGTGCAGGATGAGAAAAAGATGTGGCAGAAGTTAACAGACAGAGAGCGATGGACTTCACATGACGGAATTCACAACTTGGAATAATTTTTATGAAAAGCTGTTTTGATTATTTTGATCGGTGGACCCTTACAGACTAAAGGAACATAGGCCAAATAATCAAGGAATGGACACATTCAGACTTAACAAGCACTTCAAAGGTAACATTAATATTTGTAAGCACGATCTAAGCTGCTTAGAAGTAGCTAAAGCGGGCAATTTTAAGAGGTTTTATACATCCAAAGAACTTCTATGAAAACCAGACCAGGTGTCTAACGGAGACCTGCATTTATTTGCCAAAATGTGTTCCCACACCAGGTCAGTAAACGGGGTAGGCGGCTATTTTGGACTCAGATTATTGAAGTTTTACAGTATGTTTTGAAAGCAGTGTTTGATTATCAGCATAGATTACATGGTTTTGGGGCGATTGTTTGATTTTGCCAGAAGAGTCAGGGGTTTTGTGAATTTATTTTAAATATTAGGTTTTGTGTTTAAATTTTCGAGAAATGGATGGTTTCAAGAAATGTCTTAGCAATTGTGAAAAACTGTAATAGCGTGCCTTACATTCAGATAAAACTAAATTTGATGGTCAATATTAATCACAATTCTATAAACCCACAGGCTCATTACTATAATTCAGTCTCAATGGGCCAACATATCATCATTACTTCAGGTATTGATACACAGCGCAGCTTAAAGCAGCTTTTTGTAGTTGTTGACTTTTTTAAATTATCAAACATCTTAAGAAATATTACAGGGTGGTTGATTCAATTAACTGACTTAGGTATTGCCATCTCTCTCTCTTGCCCTTTCTCGCTCTCTCTCTCTCTCACCCCCAACCGGTGGAGGCAGATGGCGGCCCTCCCTGAGCCATGGTTCTGCTCGAGGTTTCTGCCTCTTAAAAGGAAGTTTTTCTTTGCCTGTGTCACCTAGTGCTTGCTCTTGGTGTGAATGGTTGGGTTTCTGTAAATAATATCATAGAGTACGGTCTAGAGCTGCTCTTCTATGAAAAGCTCTATGAGATAAACTGTTGTTGTGATTTGGCACTATATAAATAAAACTGAATTGAATTGAATTGAATCAAAAGTAATAACACCATGTTCTAATGGGAATATTAACATTTATAGAAAGCGCAAAAGAAAAGAAGATTATCCTAATGAAATTTCCTCTGGTCTGCAAAGTCATTCCTTCGATGGCAAAACTTTGACAATAGAGAGCCTAAGTCCCTCCCCTTCCGGTGGACCACCTTGGGACCTTACATCGGAAAAAATATGTACTGTAGTCAATGATAAGAGACAACTAATTTTTTGATCCCGTTTGAATTGTGCTCTGAATTACACATATGATGATGGTCAATTTAAAATATACATATAAAAGTCAAGAAAGTCGCAGTTTGATGTAAAACAGTTGAGGTATAAGACAGTGAAAATGCATAATTACAAAGACCACATACCCAAAAATCGCATATGTGACATCGTAAATTTTTCTCTCAATGACTGAAGCTAACGTTACTGAAGCTAATGTCAAAGAACTACACATGAGAGGATGATGTGACAAAAGGGCTGAGAGTCATTGGATTAAACACATCGGCTTAGATATATTTCTACGTGGAACATAGATGACTGCATTACATGTTGGTGACATATATTGTGCGAGACGAGAGATGTAGTTCATTGAAGGGTTTTCACAAAAAACTAAATGTTTTACGACAAACTGCAACTTTCTTGACGGACAAAATAATTTTTTTAATTGACAAACATCATGTGTGTAATACAGGGCACAGTTAAAATAGGATAAAAAAAGCTGTCTCTCTCCATTGACTAGGCTGCCATACCTATTTTTTCCAAACATAAGGTCCTATGGGCCGAAAGCAGAAGCCAGTGACTTAGGCTCTCTATTGAAATAGTTGGTTTTTCAAATCTTTATCTGTACCTTTACAGGGCTGCAACATTTGTGCAAATGTATCAGCTTGTGCATAATACATTTCAGCCACATTCAGTACAGTAGGTCTAAAATATGAATTATTTATTTCATGCAAACTATAAACAGTATTTCTTCTAATCTCACTAGGTCACAGAAAAAAGCACAAGTTTATTCCCATAAAAAAGGTATGAATGTCCTGTAAGGCCAGGCTGCTTTTTACCATGTATTTTAAAATGGGAACATTTCTTTGCGCCAATGTTACTGTTGTTATTATTCATTGCCCAAAGAAGTTGAATATGTTATCAATTCAGTTTGTGTTTATCAAATGAAATTTGAAAGAAAATAATTTCAGAGAAACAGCTTTTCCACTTCTCAATGTATCAGCTTCAGCGAAACTGTGCGTTTATTCCAAAATGTTGAAACCTGTTTAGGAGTTTCAGGACGATACTCTGAGTCAAGGGACATCAGGCAATACCAGCAGGGTTCTGACGGGCGATCTGTGAAGACACAAACACAAGTACTACACCAGTATTAGCGGTAACACCGTTTTCCTTAAAACAACACTCACAAATCAAGACCCTACAGGTCCCATGAATCAATTGTCAGTTAGTCATGTAGTGTAGGGTAATACATGTAAGTCTATGTAATATCCCCAAAAGTAACATAAGTAAACGTGTGTGGGTGTGGGTGTGTGCATGACTTACTCTGTGTGTTGGAGGGATGAGATGACACTGAAGGGCGGGTCAACTCTTCCTGTGTTGGCAGGGGGGACAATGGAAGGCAGTCAGCATTGTCCTGTGTGTTTGTGGGTATCAGAGTCTCCTGTGGCAAGGTCTCTGCGTCACTGCTACTTAGATCCTCCCCAACCTTCATCGGCCACACCAAATAACAGAGACACCAATGTCTTAAGCAGAAATTTGTGTCCCCAAATCCCTATTTTCTCTGATGGACATAAAGTTACAGTGCATCTTAAGAATGCTGGTGTAGTGTTAAGTTTTCCTGTTAAATCTGACCTGGTTGGGCTCCACCACTCCATCACCTGCTCCACTGTCGGCCTGGTCGTTTTCCTCTGGTTCCTGTAGGTTTTGGGGCTCATCGCTCTCCTCACTGAAGTTCTGAGTCGGTGTGTCAGCCTGGGTAGAAGTTGTCCCACTGAGGTTTGAGAGAGAAGCAGCAGAATTAAAAAACATGCCCTCCTAACTGCCTTACTAGAAGGTTATCAGCCAATCAATCTACAGCTGATTACGCCGTCACAGCCTCTACTGTTACACTCAAGACAAGCACCTGATTAGGCATAAACATTCAGACCATCCTTGCCTTACCTCTGGGTGCTCTCTCCCTGTTCCTCCCTCTCTTCCTCCATCCCTTCTCACGTGTCTCCCTCCCAGGGTGCCTGATGTGTTATTTCCTCTTAATCCCACCGTTCTTTGACTTTCCCCTCTCTTCCTCTGCCCCTGTCGATCCTTCCTTCTGTCTGCTTCTCTGCTTTCTCCCCTCCCTCTCTGTGTGTGAAACGGAAACCCCAGGCTTTCAATATTTGATGTGTCTGAATAGCTCACAAGCAAAGAGTAATCAGGTGAGGGCTCTGATGTCTTTGCTTTGAACCTAGAAAGTGTCCACACAGTGCTCCCACAGGATCCCTGGTATATGTTAAATGTATTAGAAGCACAATCACTTCATTCAGCACCAATAAACAGAGTACAAAGATTTGTCTTGTTCTTGATACAGAGACTTATTTACAACATTACAGTAAAATCTATTTCTTTGAATGAATCACCATCTGACCTTTGTCTTTCCATAACTTTTTTGCTTGCTGTGTGTGTCTGTTGTATGTTTTAATGTTTGTGCTAATTATTGACTGGTTTATAGCGGAAGTGATTAGTCGATTGACATAAAGTATATTATATCAACTATTTTGATAATCGATTACTGTACTTGTTCAAGCTTCTCAACTGTGAGGATTTTCTGCTTTTGTGATAGTTAACAACAGTTTTTTCTATCTTCGATTTATTTGACTGTTAAACAAAACAGTGAATGGACTGCACTTACATAGACCATGCAAGGTGCCAACTGCTCATCAGAAAAGCAAACTAACACTCAGACACACACTCACACAGCGATGGCACAGCCACCTGCAGCAACATGGTGTTCAATGTTTTGCCCCTGGACTTCTACATGCAGATTAGAGGACCCGGGCATCAAACCACCGACCTTCTGACTAGTGGATGACCCACTGTACTTCCTGAGCCAAAGCCGCCCCCACAATAAAACATCATCTTTGGCTTTTGCAAATTATGATTTTCACAAATGTTTGACATATAGATCAAACATCAATAATGAGAATTGAGAGAATGATCATCAGGTTTAGAATGATTTGTTGAAAAACATAAAATAATTCTATGTACTATGTAATGTACTGTCGCAAGTGTTAGAGCAAGCTAGCTTGCTAAATATCCAGTAGTGGAAAGTCAGTAGGCTAAATACATTTAGCCATGTACTGTACTTCCTGTAAGTAGGCCTACAGTTTTGAGGTACTTTTACAGATTAGGATTTGACACTGAAAAACATATGATCACCATATTAAATTTGATGCCTCTATGTAGATTTAACTCCTCAACAATAAAGTAGATAACCCCACCTTCACAAGCTGCATTAAAATGCTTCTTACCATATGAAAGGCATTCTGATGCTTAATATGTACTTTTACTTTTTGGTACTTTTCCTTACTGTAAGTAGGATCTGTGTACTTCTTCCTCTGTGATAAGATAGATAGACAGATAGCTTTCACACCTTGTAAAAACTGATAATTACAAAATAAATATGTCTCAAATTCTTTTCATCAGCTGCAGCTGTCATTCCACACATTGTGTTCATCCAGGACTGCCATCTTGTGCACACAACAGCGGCATGACTGCGTTGTAAGTGACTCAGTCCTCCAGCAGATGGAGGAAGAGTATTTGCCACTTTGTGGCTGGACAAACAATAGGCCTACCAAAGCCACATTGCTTCCTTAGGGAATTTTTGTCTTTCTCTCTTTTCCCCTCTCTGTTGTCCATTTTATCTGCCAGTTGTTCTATTTTATCTCCCATAGTCTAGGCGCATCTCTTGCATTAGCAGCTCTCTATTTAGCTCTCCATTCCTTTGCATTAATTTCCTCACTGACGTGAGTTTCCACCATACGAACTCCACATAATCCTGTAAGATATGATAGGCAACACACATCAATGATAGCCATTTTCAACCGCAATTATCAACTAAATTATGTGACATGGGTTTTTAATTTTAGGGCCATTTTGTAGAGCTGTGGAATGTGTGTGTGTGTGTGTGTGTGTGTGTGTGTGTGTGTGTGTGTGTGTGAAAACGTGCTTGTGTGTCTCTAAATGGTGTGTGTGTGTGTGGTAGCACATTCACTAATGTGTGTGCCTGTGCGCGTATTCCTGTAAGTGCACGGCAGGTAAGGAGTAATTTGAGTGTTTTTCCTGTATATGTGTGTTTTTTTGTGGGAGGATGGAGACAGGAACATAAGTGGCGATGACTCACCAGTCTTTTGTGACAGTGGTGCAGAGAGAGTGCTTTTCACCCATTCCTCTCCCTTGGGGCTTGCATACAAAACAAGAAATAGAGAGAGGATAAAGAAGAAAAGGAGAGGAAGATTGGGTGTTAGGGAGCATTAAAGGGGTTGGGGGGGATCCATGGATAATTGAAGGAAAAAAGGGAGAAGATGGGAATGAGGGGGATACAGAAAGCGGAAGACAAGATGAAAGGAGAGAGCAAAAAGACAAGGGTTGCAGAGATCACAAACAAAGGATGCGGTTTCAAGGGAGAGGCCTTCGCAGCTCTGCCTCTTTTGTCCTAATGGCTAGTGAAAGCATGGCTGATGAGGCATATTATGTGGCAAAGATTATGTTCAACAATGGTACTTTAACAGATGACAACATTAACAAACATGGGGAGGTGAGAGCTGAAATGACAAGGTTTGAGGTCAGGAGCCACATCATATGAGAAAGTTCAAGCATCTGGACTCTTTGAGCAACTTTTAGAGTTCTAATAATCACCTATACTCATTTATGTTTCAGCAACTTACCTGCTACACCATTAGGTGTCATATACGGACGCAAGGCATAAAATTCTTTGAGGTGTATCTAGGTTTGATGGCATTCTCATTTTGTGATACTAATAGTTACCCTGTATTTTGCCCGGTGGAATCAATTTGTTGGTGTTTGCCATACCTCATGTTTCTCTCTACTTTTGAACGGTTTTATGTCCTCAGCTCCTACAAAGCTGAGCAAATTTCAAACTAACAAACCACCAAGTTGCAAGCTGTTAAAGCTGTGTGAAAATCACATTTTATACTTTGTTCTAATCAAATCAGGAATTATGAATATAAATGCATCACCAATTGCAACAACATTGCTTGTCATTGCATTTTTCAGAAGCACTGTACAGGTTTTCAGTGATGATATGTCAAATACATGTTGGACTACAGTTCACTGGGTCAGAAAAGACATCCTGCCATGCCTTGGTGGTCTTTAACGCTGAAGTCATTTAATCACAACTACAAACACTGCAACAAAGATAGGTTCATATTGCAGGTTAAATACCAATTAGCAGCATTTCTCAGTTACAAAAGAGGTGTGGAAATCAACACTTTGACTTGGGTTTTTCAAAGCAACAAGAGGGCACTTACAGAGCTCAATGGGGCCAAATCATCTTGTGTTCAAACAGGTGCATCAATCAAAAATAACGCAGAATCAAGTAAAATCACATGAATGTAGGACCAGACAGACCAGACACACACAGAAAGAATGGGAATAAGGAAACAGAAAAAAAACATCATAACAATGCATAACAATATACACTTACTGACCAAAAACCATAAACAAGATATTGCTAGTTGCCATGCAACCTAATATGACCCATTTTGGTGTCAGTTTGCAATGGTGATTTCGTCCTATTTCATGTGGTGTTCATGTTATTTTTTTTTCAAGTCGTGTAAACACACAGTGCATGAACTCTTGCAAAACCAGAACTTTTGCCAGTGTTGGTCATTTTACATTTTAACTGTGTAAACATCTGTGTTACTACTGTGTAAACTAGTGCATTGAGATGCGTAGTACATTAAGTTTAGCTAATATCATACTGACATTTAAAGTTAAAGGTTGAGCCAAAGTCTTACTGTAGAATTTTGTGATCTCTATTTAATTAGATTGTAAAGGTCTTACAGCTGTATTAATTCAATATTCATACTACTAATGGCTGACATTTTCCCTCACGTTTCTGTACAGGCTTCTTGGGGCCATTACTGATGAATTTCTGTGCTGTCAGACTTTTTTGTGCCAGGAGCTGGATGTAAACCAAATTTTGAGCCTGTGAGAGTTGGAACCTTTTGAAAAATTCAAATTGCATTTTAATCATAGCACACCCACCAGGCAAAATATAAATGATTACTATAAGGACTTAATGTGATCTAAAGCCTGACACACAATTATCCCATTGTGCTGGAAAATTTTAAATCTCAATTGTGTAGTATGTCACAAAAATCTGAATGTGGGAATGTAAATAGCAGCGTCTCAACAATGGTCTTTGTGTTCACGACTTGGCAACAAGGTGTGAAACAGGACTTTATGAAAGGCTTTCTTTTAGAAGCAACAATCTGAGTGTAACTCATATGATATATCAGTGTGGACATGCTTAGCCACATCCTAAGGTCTCAAACCTGTGAAATCCACTGAGGGAGAAAAACTGAACTTATTGTATCGCATAGACATTACACAGGTGTTTATGTATCATGTATTTACCACTATGTGGGGTGCAGGACTGTACATGTATATAACTGCTACTTTGCACAGTCTCTATTAATCTTTTATAACTTGTAAATCTTATTCAGATTTTTATAACTGCTACGCACCTAGCCACCAAAGCATATTCCTTGTATGTGTAAAACTACTTGGCAATAAAATAGTTTCTGATCCATCAATTTTGAGACGTTAGATGTAACTGACATATCTGACGACTAGCCTAACAGCACAGGACCGCTTAGCAACAATCTCTTTGTATTATTGCAATGTGGTCTTTTATACCACCTCTTAATGATTCATTTCATTATGTTATACAGATCTTTAGAATTGTGTGTAGAAGTGCATAAGAAGGAACTAGACTGGATTAGATTAGAATAAAATTGTTTAAATAAGAAAACAACACAATTTAAATAAACAAATTACATTGAATGTGTAATATTCACCCGCGACCCGATCCCGGATAAGCAGATGAAGATGGATAGATGGATGGATGGATGGTGTAATATTCAAATGTTATTACATATTTAATAAATCAATAAGATTACTCTAATTTAAATGTACTTAATTTAAATTAAATTAAATTGAATTCAAACGTAAATCAATTAGTCAACAAAAATGTAATTACAAATTAGATAGATAGAAAGATAGATAGATACATAGATAGATAGATACACTACATTGTTATATCTGTAGAGATAAAAAAGCCATCATTGCTCAAAGATCATATTTGGTCATACCTGAGCATGTGGAGAAAAACAAGTTATGTTGCAATGATATTGATGGATGCAGTATTCAGGGCAACTCAACATCCAGACACTGGCAACTTTTGAGCTGACTGGAAATTACAGAATAAGAACAGCCTGCATGGTATTTTCATCTAAAGCTCAAAGTGAGCAGCCAAACCTAAAAGTTTATTTTAAATTCTAGTGGACATCCCAAAGTTTCAAAACATACCAATATGTCCGGTCCACTCTTGGATTAAATCTGTGAATACTTCATAGCTTAAAGCAGCTATAATCAATATTGTTGCATGGAAAATGGAAGGGGTTGCTGTTCTTTATTCCACACATTCTTCTTCATTGTCAAAACTATGGCACCTACAATACCCACACAAGGCAACTCAGTCACAGACAGTTCAATTGGATATTCGGGTGTTTTATGCTAGTAGCAGCTAATGACGCCTTGAGCCGCAACACTCAAGCATAGATGAAGAGCACGCTGCAGATGTATGGTAAGCACACTTCTTACTAACTCCACAGATGTTTTTTCCCTTTCAAATTTGTAGTCCTCAGCCTGACTCAAGTGACATCACTTGAGGCAATGTTCGTGCAGCTCCATCTGGAGCCACAAAAGGCTTTATCCACAAGTCCTGCAACCTAAACTACAAAATAGGTAGTTTGTCCATGCCTCCCACTATGACACATATGAGAGTTTCCCGTATCAGCCCAGCGACAGGTGACCAGACCTTAACTACAATAGAAAGTCACATGACGCAAGTCACATGACATTAAACACATGGTTAATGTTGTATAATGGTTGCAGTTTGGTTAGGTTTAGGCAACAAAACTACTTGGTTAGATTTAGGAAAACGTAGTGTTTTGGGTTACAATAAGTAGCCTACATCACATAAGACACATATATACCATGAGGTCACACGTGATAGAACTCATGTTAATCACATGACGGAAGTATTTAACTAAAACTCTCTCATCATTTACCTGGTTTCACATGGGTTTCAAAAGCCGTTCTACTGTGTGAACAGTAGAACCATATCCACCTCCTTAACAATCCACCTCCTTTCTCATTATTTATAATAGGCTACGTCACTCTACTTCCTCCCTTGCTACCGTCATATGGCCACTGTAGGTCACTGCCACAATAAATACGGGTCGTAATGACGGGCTGAACAAACTACATATTTGGTTGGTTTTCTGTGGAGGACAGCCTGTGCTTTATACAACTTTTTTCACAACTTTTTTCACAAAGGTGTAGCCCCTAACACCTGTTAACAGACTTTCCCCTTTAAGAGAAACAGCAGGGGAAACCTAGATGTTAAGGAACTAATGATAATTTATTATGCTAAGATATTTGCCTACTGACACTTGCTACAGACATGAGAATTGTATTGATCTTCTGATGTACCTCTTAAATATCCAAAATGTCAAACTAATCATTTGCCTTTTCCTGCCAACAATGCAACCATAGCATATGTATAATGTTACAGTTAGCGACTCTCATAGTCCTGCTGAAACTGGTTGTGTTTTACTGAGCACAGCTTGCTGGTGCCCAGTGGCCTCAAACAGCCTGAACTGAAATCACTGTGGCCACAGATAACCAAAAACATATTCACTCTTACAGTCTGGCAATGAATACTCAGCTAGGACATCTACAGAAGGTACATGCTGCAGTTAAAATCTGAATTCATAACATGGTTTCCAAGAATCACTCAACAAGCCAAGATAAAGCCATGAAAGGTACCGTTCCAATCAACTGGTGAGCAAGCTGGCAAGATAACATGCGATTTGACCATATTGACAGCCTGCTAATCACCGTCAGTGTTTGCACCACTGACAGCGTACATAAGGTTTGTTTTGATGCCAAACAAGTGGCAGCCAGAAGCACTTCAAGGAATTTTAGCAGAAGGGCATATTGCCCGCGTGAAGTGAGAGTGAGGAGGTGTGGAAACAAGATATGGCAAAACCTATCTACCAAACACCTTTCCACTAGCTGGCTTGAGGCAGGAGCGAACATGACTCAATCTTTATCTTGAATGCCAGCAGCTAAATTACTATACAGCTCAAAGAGAATGTGCATGTGTGTGTGTGTGTGTGTGTGTGTGTGTGTGTGTGTGTGTGTGTGTGTGTGTGTGTGTGTTGTGTGTGAGTGTGTGGTCCTGCGCAGTAAAGTGTACAGATGGATGACTCATCCACCAATCATGTGACTCATCAATCACTGCAGTTACCATTTCCCTCCCTCCTTCTGAATTTTTCTGTTCTCCAGTTATTCCTCCCCTTTTCAGTCTCATTCTTGCATTCTCTCTGATGTTTATTTTGATTGTCTTGACATATGATAAACTCCCGCTATAGGTTTTTCTTCATTTGTCTCCATACTGATGCAACTGTGAACTATATGAGTCGTGCTGCCACTTAGCTTCAACCGATTGTCTTCCTCTTTTGTGTATTTTGATTGGTTTCGTTACTCAGGAATCAAGGGTTCTTGCTATATTTGCTGCTCTACAAGTACAACATAGCACTCGCCAAAAAGCCATTAAAAACTGAACTTTAATAAAATAATTGCTTTTATTTTTTATCATATAGCAAAACTATTAATCATCATGCTGTTATTTACACATTGCACGGGCATATTTATTTCACACTGTACATCTTACAATGCTAAAGGTGACATCAACAACAACACTCTCCTTTTACAAGACAGATGGCTTCACTGTTGACACAGTGGCCCTCTTCCTTTGAGATTTCTTTTTTTATGTTCACAGTTTATTCAGAGAAAACAACCATCTTGAATTCCCCATACTGTTTTATTTTTTCTCTTTTTTTGTTCTTTTTTTTGTTCATTTTTTAAGATGCAAGTAGAAAGACGTGCATTTAACGGTTTAAGCACATTCCCTGACTCCCCGGCCTGAAACTTTTCAGTGAATTTCCTCTGAAAATGAACAAAATGTTTGCAGCCTCTCTGTGGAAATCTGTTCAAGAAGGCTGCAGAACAGATAGTGTGATTTCAAGTATTTTTTGGAAAGAAAGGATAAAGAGAGTTAATGGATGTGATGTGTGTGTGGAAAAAAAACACAAACAATAGGTGAGTGAAGATGTGACTTGGAGATGAACAATGAAAGAAAATATGAAGGACAAGGAATATGGTGGTGGTGACGGTGATTAAGGTGGATCTTCCATAAATATGTTGACACAATAACTTCTGGATCCCAGAATGATTGAAAACCCTTCGTCCACCAGGTTGGAAGTGTTTAGTGTTTAAGTTTGTGCTTTTGGAGTCCACAGGGTTTCTACATTGGGACCTGGTTGAGATGACAATATTATGCAATATGATATTTCCCTTTATAGAACCATGGTGCTTGTAAGGCAAAAATCTGAATCTTGAGTTTGAAAAAACTGAAATGTGTGTATTTGGCACCTTTGCAAATTGCAGCTGTTTAAAGTTGATCCAATCGAGAATAACAAAGGCAACTACACACATCAAATACAACAAAAATATGCTGTCATCATTTGACAATAGCAGTGTTCAGTTTTTTATATTTGTGTAGCTAAGAAGTCGCTGAACTACTTTAGTTTTGTAATAGGACATACAGAATATAAAACAAAAGATACAAAGTGATGTTGTAAACATGGTTCTCTTACAATGGGCACACCTGCTTGTGAATGTGTCATAAATGTGAATATATGTAGGTGTGTTGATGTACATGTGTGCCTGTGTGTGTGTGTGTGTGTGTGTGTGTGTGTGTGTGTGTGTGTGTGTGTGTGTGTGTGTGTGTGTGTGTGTGTGTGTCCTCTAGAAAACTCTAATGCAATAGCATCAGAGATTGACCTGAATGGAGGCAGACATACACCATGGTATGTTCTGTTTCAAAATGTAAACTGAGCAAGAGGCTGAACATGGTAACAGGGAGCTTAAACTGGGACCCCTTCATCTTCTCCCTGACTGAGAAAATCAACAAAAGTACAGTGATTAAAACAACAACTTAAATCTAACTTTACTTCTTGACCTTACATTTCCATCAGGCTCATAACACATATCTCCTCTTTTTTTCACCTCTCTTTTAGCTTTTTTCCAGCTACTGTATATCTATCACACCTCTGTCAGTCCTTCTGATCTGACAAGTGTCCAAAAAGTCTCTCAATACATTCTGCGTTTCATGTAGATCCTTTCAATAAAGTTTTCCAGTTCCTCCTCACTGTCCAGCTGAGGCACCAGCCCATCTTCCTCATAGTCATCTCCCGGTGTGACTTGTGGATAGTAGTACGGGGGTCGCCTGCCTCTCCTGGGTGTGGTTATTGGTTTGGGCGGAGGTAGGGGTTGGTAGGTCCGTGGGTGAGGAAGGATATAGTTAGAGATATAAGGGGTGAGAGGCAGCCGTGGGGCTGGCTGCTGCCTCCAGCCCTGTCCACGGTTCTTACCCCCAGCCCTGTGCCTGCGCCTTGGGGCCTGGAGGTCAAGTTCCTGGGTGCCAAACGGCTGGTCTCTGGAGGGGGAGGGCTTGCCATAATATTGTGGTTTGGGATATGGGAAATAAACAGGGTAGTATGCTCGATATGGCTTCTGGTAGTATGGATAGGAGGGGAAGGCTAAAAACTGTTTCTGGGGTTTATACCAGTAGTCAAGTTGCTTCTGAGGCTTGTACCAATAGTCCTGCTTGAATGACTTAACTTTGTCCTTGTGCCATTTCTTGTTGGACTTGTTGTACTTATAAGGGGCTTTCTTGGGGTTTTTTGAGGCTGTGTAGTGGTAGATAGGCGGAGCAGCCAGAGGAGGAGGTACCAGAGGCCTGAAGCGTGGGACAACAGGGTTGCTGTTGGTTGGCTGCTGTTGCAACTCTTTCCTTTTCTTCTTCTTCTCCTCCACGTCACTAATAATCTCAATCACATCGTCAGCAGGCAGGTGCAGCTTGCTGCTGATCTCAATTAGCCTGTCGATCATCTGCTGGTCCAGGTCATCTTCATCGGGAAGAACCTCCTCTGAGCGCTTGTCTTCGGCGGTGTTGCCGGCAGCCCCCATGCTGCTTTTCTGCCGGGGCTTCATGTAGGACTGCTGCTTCCTCCCCATGTACTGCAGCAGCATGTCAGAGGCGATGTCTGCAAGCCTCTGCTCCTCCTCTCTGGCTCGCTCCGCCTCCTCCTGCTGCCGGAGCACCTCCTGTTTCTCTGCACGCGCTCTCGCCTCTTCTTCCATGTGGGAGAGGCTCTCTTCTTCTTCCTCAACCTCCTCCTCCAGCTCCTCTCCTTCATCCTCAAAGTCATCCATGAAGTTGCCCCCCTTGATGGGTCGGTTGCCCGACCGGTTCTCCTGCCAGTGCAGCTTCTTCCCGGCTCGTGCTAGCTGAGTGTTGTACGCCTTGTAGCCCTTCAGAGGAGGCAGGATCTCATTATCTTGGAGACCCAAGTCAATGTTTTGGAAATAGCCTCTTATTTTGCGCTGCAGAGAGGGATCCTCTCCATGTGAGGTGGAACTCGATCTGGCCTTGTTTAAGAAGCTTCCTAAGTCATTTCCCTCCTCCTGCACCTCATCTTCTTCCTTCCCTTCCTTCTCCCTTACACTATCAGGTACCACATCCTCCACAGACCACCCTTGATCCTCCTCTGACCTTGTGCTTTTATCCTCCTCATCCCTTTCCTCTAAGTCATCGCCCTGAGCAGCTGTCAAATGGTCTACAATTAGCTGTTCAATAGCCTTATCAGCTCTTCGCCCCTCCCTCTCCTCTTCCACCCCCCTAGCTCCCTCTGTCTCCCCTGTTCTCCTTATCTCACCACCCTCCAAGCTTTCAATCGAGGGCAGCTCCTGACTGTGATCCTCTTCCCAGTCTCCGTTTCTGCTCGCCTGGATTTTACTCTCCCCCGGGTGGTCCAGGGCCTCCAAAAGAACAGCGAGCACCTGTGCAGGGTCCGTCACTTTATCGGATTGGTTATCTTGACCCGGGCCCTGGCCCCGGTCTAGCGATTCGTTGTCAGGGCTGGAGAGACTCAGGGGTTGGGGCAAGAGAAAGGGGGCAAGGATTTTCTCTTTAGGGTCTGTCCGTGTGCGCCCCTCCACCCCTCCCTCCCCTCCCTCAGCCCACGCAGGGGCGGTGCCAGCCAGCTGTGGAGTGACAATGAGCAGGACCAATAGGATGAGGTGGGCTGTGGAAGGGGCGTGATGACAGGTCATGACCATGCAGAACTGGCAGGAGGGAGGTTAAGCACCTGAAGAAGAAAGGAAGAAGGCAGAGGGAAGAGGACAATAGACACATGAGAAATGATTCACATTTCATTTGTTGTGTTTTTTTTCTCTGGAATCAAGATTATGTGGAATTTCAATGGCAATACATATGGAGCATTTAAATAATATACAGCTGTTGTTTTAAAAGGCCAGTCTAAAATATACAGATGACGACTGGTAAGAAAGACTTCACTGACTGACTGAATAGAGTACATAGAAAGATTAAAAAAAAAAAAGATTTATATTACCAGAGTCTATTTTACAAACAAGATTCTTTCCACCATGAAGCCACCATACAAAAGCAGTTAACAAATGTTTGAGAACAAAGCAGGCAGCTAAAGGCAGTCCAATGAGCTGTGCCAAATCCAACAAAGAAAGTTGCAGGCTTCTCTTTATTATATCTGGCTGGTTTTTTTTTTTATCACTGTCAGATTACTTGTTTGATGGAAAATCAAATTCTAGTTCATAATATTTCTTATTAGGTCCATTTTTTGCCATTGTAACCTCCTTGTGTCTGGACACACAGAGATGGAAATCTGATGTGACCGGATAAAACCAGCCGTGATTCTTTCCATATAACTGCCCATGTCTTTCAAGAGGAGGGTAATAATTTGCATACACAAATTGCGCTACGAACCTAAGCAATTTTTTTTGTCTATAGTCGTGCTTTAACCCACTTGTCATCTTTCCCACTGCGCGGATTAATTTATCCATGCTCTTTTTTTTTCTTTTTTTTTGTCTTCTTATGAGATGTACCTTGGTAAACTGTTACAACACTAAAGACATGCACATCAGCAAATAGAATTTTCAGTCTGAATATCTGTTATATTTCAATATAAATCTCTCACCTCTTCCTCCGAGCCAACCCTACCAGAACGCACGCACTTGCCATTTTAAGCGCAAAACGTCTGTCTTTAAAAATAAAATACAGAAAAAACAAATTGATCCGAGCGCGGTGTCTCTGTATTAGCTGTGATTTTGGTATTCCATGCGTCAAAGCGATGTGACCAGGAAAAGGGACGGCACGCACGGGGAAGTCATGCGTAAAGCTGGTTGCCACGGTTCAGTTATTTAACCCTGCGGTCCCAGAGTGGTCCATCCAAATTATAAATGTGCTGGATGTAAAAATTATAGGGATAAAACCTTTTTGCATGAGGAACCGTGTGTGTGTGTGTGTGGGGGGGGGGGGGGGGTGTGTCTGTTAGAAACGCAGCTTTGTCCTTGTGCATGTTTCTCCTCAGTGACAGTGATGGAATGCAGACAAGCACACATTTGGGCATCACAGCACCGCGTGCAGCCCAAATTTTAACTATTTCCATTTTTATAAACTGGATTAGCAAGGTGTAAAACGAAACAAATCCACTTTATACGGTAACTGGCCTGCTGTGGATGTGGTTCAGACTCTAATTTAATTAGAATTTCATAATAAAATGTTTGTTCAGATCTTGCTGTGGCTTTTAAATCCTAAAAAAATACACGTTTTTTGTTATATTCACGTGAAAAATAGCAACCGATTTTTACTGGAGCTCTTGAGCAGCAGCTGCACACCGAAATATTTCTTAGAGCTGATAGTCTTCGCATTGTAGTGGCTTAAGCCTTTAATCACCCCCCAAAAATAAATACAATAGATTTATACAGAAGAGTCCATTGTTTTTTGCGATGACAATTGTTGAGTATTATTATACATATCAATTGATACATTTTAAAAACGTGGTTTGTTCACAAATGTGTTAAATTTTTATTTAGTTTTTAAAAAATCAAGAAAAAAAGAACTACAAAATAGTTGTAAAAACATGCTCGATTACCTAAAGTTACAAGATGCTTTCAGTTCTACTTTAAAAAAAGATCATATAGAAACAGTCGCTGTGCACACTTTACAATAAGACAGGCAGTTGCCCAGCAGCAAACAGATTAATTCTTCTGATAAAGTTAGGATAAAAAAAGACATTATAACACTCCACAAGGCTTAAACACGCCTAATTTCTCTCTTTTAATATGTTAGTATTAAAAAATGTATACGAATTAAATAAATAAACAGTAAGAAAATGTCCTGAGCTGTCTGATATGATATGGTTTGTGAATGATACGGAATGAGATTTCGTTCCACTTACCTGAAGTCCCACTGGGGGGTGGGGAAGTGGTGAAACTCACAACGCGGGTAAAGCCAAGATTATTTCATGAATAGAGGATCACCTGAGAGAATTTCTGTTTTCCCCCCTTCTCTCTTCAGCCTGTGACCAACATCAAGAAAAAAACAAACTGGCGGTTCTTTATTTAGTTGCGTGGTGTGTTTGTATGGCAGCAGCACTGGTGCAAATGTACAATTGAGTGAATGTTTTCAGCCCCACGGTCAGCGCACCTTTATTGTATATACTCTCACTGAACCACGTGACAAACCCCCCCCCCCCCACCCCCAACCCCCAGCTGCAGGCAGTGCTGACGTCACTTCCATTGATAAGAATGTTGGTGTGGAGATGGCACTGAGTCTAGGCTGGCCCCAGCTGATGAATGAACGGAAATGGCATGAATGAAATAGTACTTTTCCTCAATGAAAAGAGAAAATTGTAGAGATAGAGCTGTTCACAGCCATTTTCCTTCTCACATATTAAAGGTTAGTGTGTTGCTTCTTCCTTGCTTGTTCCTTCCTTCCTCTGCTCCGTCTTGTTTCAGATTTAGGAGCTGGGGGGGGGTAGAGTGACCTCGTGCACAGGCTGTCAATCAGGGTCATTTAGTGACATGCTCCTAAGAATCAATGACTTGCATCTGCAGCTCCAGACAGAAAAGTGGCGTGCACTCCAGAGGCTGATTTCTCTTACAGCCTGGTTGTTAGGCTTTTGTCTGAGGTGGCCCTGGTCCTCTGTGCATGGCTCATGGGGGCAACGGGAGCAGCCGCACTGTGCTGCTCAATTTCTGGGGATTGCACAATTTTCCACCTGCTGTCCCACATAATTTCTGGCTGCTCTCCATCTGTCAGCAGCACATTGTGTTCCTAACATGGCCTCTCATCACCATCCTTTTTCACATCACTGAGAGACACAAGAGAATAACCTTTTGTTTCCAAAATGGTAACACTTATATGGGTGTAAAACGCATGCTTAAGTAATGCAAGATGATTTCGGCCAGTGCATGAGTTAATGCTGGATGTATCATGCATTCCCGTTGCTCACCATTCAGAAATGATCAAGTCACTGTGAGTTTATGTGATGATTTAACACTTAGTGGATCATTACTGAATGCATATTAACTCATGGTTTCTTCATACATTAATATGCCACATAATTATCTAGAATCTATAGTGTACATAGAAGAAGATATTTTAGACCCATGCATTTGATCGGTTTGATTACTACCTCTTCTCTTAAAATATGAGGCTGTTTTGTACAAACATGTACAGTTTGCTGCACGGTCTTTGTAAATGTTGGGCCAGGAATCTGATCTGAACCTGTCACTTGTCAACATTACTAGAGGTGTTGACCACTGGGGTCATGCAGCAACATGTAGAAGTTCACTTACCAATTATATTAATGGCTTTATATTTCTGATTGGTACTGAAATGCCATTTTCTATGTAACTGGATTCCAGCCAATTTGGTGGCTTATGTATGGTGTAACTGCAAGTTAACATTCATTGATTGATGATAAATTAAGTGTTATTTAATCACATAAACTCGATTATTCTTAAAAATGAGCAACAGCACTACATGATGCATTAAATGATCATGACTCATGCATTAGTTTCGCATTACCCAAGCACGTGATTTGTATTTATAATATAGTTGTGTTGCCCACAAATCAATGCATCTGCACACATACAACATAATATACTGTAATGTTAGCAACAACAACAAAAAGCTTTTCTAAATGATTAGTTTCTCTGACTCTAATTCTGATCATTATCAATACCAAGGCAAGGAGGAAAAATGGCTTTGCCTAAAAAGTAGCAGTGCGGAATTGACACAAGTCTGCCTGAAGGTTTCAAACCTCACTAGTCCTGGCTGAAAAAAGATAAGAATCAAGGGTTTGCTGAAGTAAACAACGCTGGGTTGCAGAGGGATGCTTTGATTACATGACCCCACTCATGTGAAATTACATCTGTTCCTTTTTTCGCCTTTCTTTCTGCTCTCTTTACAATAATAATAAAAACAACTCCCGCTTCTTCCATTCCTAAGGTCTGCTGTAATGGAGCATGTGGTACATTATGGTTCAAGGGCAAAAAAAAAACAGTTATATTCAGCTTTCTTGTTGTGCCGATGTTAAAGGAAGACACTGCACTGTCATTACTGGCATTTCACGTGCTGGATAGTGTAAAAACAAGTTGATTCACAATGTTAAAGCCCAGCTCATTTCCATACACTTCATTTGTCAATGCCAAGCCTCCGCTCTGGCCTTGGTTGCCACTAACTTCAGCTGTCAGTCCTCATAGTTTCTTACTGCATCAAGGCTTTTATTTCCAGGTGTGTGTGTGTGTGTGTGTGTGTGTGTGTGTGTGTGCGTTTATGTGTGTGCAAACTTTTAGGGATGTGTTTTCTTTCCTTCTTTTGTGTGTGCCGCATCGTGAATGTCCGCTTGCAATATATGTTCAGTTCACCACAGACAGGGATTCTATATTATCAGGGATGTTCTAAGGTTAATTGGATATTAGCTGCAGACGTCAGAGTCACATGAGGCCAGCTTTATTAAGCGATTATTGTGCGGCCTGATTCAAAATGTCACGCTCTACTGATGTGAATGTTAGATTTTTGATACTTCTTATCTGATTAGAGGAATATAATGTGCAGACGAACAGAAATATCATCTCAAGTCTTTGATGTGTCATTTTAAAGGGGGTTTTAAGCTTATCAATGTCATAAAAAAAAAAAAACATTTAAAAACTCATAGTGCTGCTGCAGCAATGATACAGTCCTGTGTTTGTGAAGGAGTGGAAGACTGGCAAAAAAAAAAAAAAAACGTGCTCGCTCTCTACCTGGAAACTAAAATGGAGCTTTGTTTCTGTTGTGAGATAGGATCCAACCCGGTTTGTGAGCTCAAATATGTGTTTTGTGTTAGCAGACAGAGATATGCACACATCAAATGAAGTTGTAATTTGTTACGATGGCTTGAGGCACCACATAACCTCTGTTTGATTAGATTTTGTGCAAGGGACTGTTTCTGCAGAATGCAGAGTGTTTGCAAGGTAGTCATGTCGTGTGTTTGTGTGTGTGTGTCTTTGTTGAAATGCTTGATGGCAGCAGCAGGCTCAGAGAGGTAAGCATAGAGCTGGAGGGCAGATGCTGATATAACGGTTTGGCATTATCAACTGCCACTCAGCATTAGTTGGCCCCTTACCCTCACTCCATGTCCGCACCCCCGCACTGACTCACACTCTGCCGCCTGCTTGGCCACTCACATAGATTAACACTGGTACACCGTGCTTGCATTTAATGGAATATACACACCGGAGAGCACACATACACACACCTCACAGTAATAGTTCCATTTCTCCTTCTGTAATATCTCTCTTTCTCACTCTCTCACACACACACACACAAGCATACAAACAACACACTTCCCCTCTCTTACAGTAATGTACATTACAGACAAATGAACCTTTGCAGGAGGTTGGAGGATGCTGTCACTGATGGTTCCCTGTACAAAATGCTAAGACGAGAGGCGATGACTATATGTGGATGGCCTTTTGTTCCATTGAATTAACTTTCTCTTTTTCACTGTCAGTAGTGGACTGAGGAGGGCTGCAGGATAGTCAGGCGGAGCTAAAAAATTGACATGCTTAAAAAAAAGGGAGAAAGGGAATGATGATTTCCCTGTTTTTTTGCTGACATTTTGGCCACAATTATGGTAATGCAGTCTGGGGATCCTTTGGCAAGTGTGCTAATGCAGCTCCCTTGTCCAGCAAAGGGTCTCTACCTGAAAGTGATAAAATAGAGCTCATGATTAACAGAAGCTTTTCCGCCCACGCCACTTTGTCAGGGGAGGGAAAGAACAAGTAATTGCACCGTAAGGTTCCTACAACACAATGCATAGCTGAGACTTGATGATGTGTGCAGGACCCTGCCGCCCACACTATAATCTACAGTTTCATCTAGGTTTTTTTTTTCAAACATGCTTTTTGAAAGTTATAATTTGCTGCAAGCTACGCTAACCTACACACATATCTGATATGCATGTCGTGCGTTGTTAAATGGTTTTAAAATGAAAGCCTGATTTAATTTGTTTGTGATTACGAAGATTATTACTATTATCTTTTATATCCATCATCCAAGCCTATTTGTCAGCATTCAGGTACAGAAGGTACAGAAAGCAGAAGTTGTCCGTTCTTAGCCCATTTTGTATAAAAGCCATTTTCACCAGCACCAGAGCTCAGTCACTCTCTCTCTCATTCTCAGGTTGCTCTCTGTGAGTCAAATGTTTGTTCAGAAGGTGCAACAGTATTTTTTACTCCTCTGCTGCTGTTATGTTGCACTGTCTGTTATTGTGGATTTTTATTTACTCATTTGGCAGACGCTTTTATCTAAAGCAACAACATGCAAGCATCAATAGAGTAAGAGATCTACGGGTAAAAATAGATACTTGTAAGAGAAGCAGTAAATAGTAGTAAGAGCTATTAGCACATACGGCGTCAATGGGATAAATACCTAGGGTAAGAAGTAAGAGTTAATTGAAAAGTGCAATCAATACAAGAGAAATGTAAGGAGATAGAAGAAGAAGAGCACAGGAAGAGCATGTTAGAGGTTAGAGGTTAGATGTGTTATGAGAGGAAGTGTTCTTGGAAAAGAGGACTTTTCAAGAGCTTCTTGAAGTTAGAGAGGGACATCCCTGCTCTGATGGCCTGTGGTAGCTCGTTCCACCATCGTGGTGTCACAGATGAGAACAGCCGGGACTGAGACTGTTTTGTGTGCAAAGATGGCAGAGCTTGAAGCCGTTTGTTGGAGGAGCGCAGTGGCCGAGATGGAATGTAGGCCTGTCCAACGAAGGTTAAGGTCAAGGGCAACTGGACTTTGTTTTTTCTTATACAAAGTCCAGTTGCCTTTGACCTCAACCTTTGTTGGAAACTATGACCTGGATGACTGAGAACCTTCACAGACAACGTAAGCCTGTATTATGGAGTTTAGGTAGATGGGTGCGAGATTTTAAAGATTTTAAAATCAGTATTAGCAGTTCTCGCTGATATGTTATACTATTGCAACCTAATATGTTTTTTTTATTATTATTGAAAATAAAAATTAAATCATACTGACATAGTGAAGATGCAATATTGCCATATTAAAATTAATTATTGAAAGTGTATTCCAACTGATCACACTGATGCTAAAATGTTTATCTTTAACTTGGTAATTAATCATTATTATTATTTTCATTAGAAAGATACCTGAATATTAATTTGGGAAAACAGAATATGTGATGTGGACAGGGACTGTTATAACTACAAGGAGCACAGCAACAATATGTCAGTGTTTCTACTATGCTGTATTACTTTCCAAAGAGGACACAGCAGTACATAAAAAACATGTTTGGTCTCTTTGAACAGTGCTGCTTGTAAAGTAATAATGTGTGCTCATACATGCCGGAAAAGATGACATTTGACAGTGAAAACTGGACCAAATGTAAACAGAATCCAGAATATTTAAGGGGCCATGTGTAGTTTTTAGTGGCCTCTGTGAGGTTTCAGATTGCAACCACTACCTTTCCAAGCGTGTTCTCCTGCATGTGCACAACTAATAAGCGAGCACTTTAATTCGGCCACAACAGAGACATAGCAAGAGACAGCATCACATAAAATGCCGTTATGTTGCATTATACTAACCTTTTTAGTGTTTTTTATCCTTACGTGGAGTTTGTGTTGGAGTCTGTGTTGTGCTGGGAGCCAGTCATTTTTGGTGTTAGCAGACTCCATTTTGTTAGCCGCAGTCGCTGTGTGTACAGTTAAGAATCAACAGGCAAAAGGCTCGTGAGAGCGCATGCAGAAAATCCGAACAGATTTCTTTACAGAAAGTGGCTGTTCCAAGGGATAAAGAAAGCAGGAGTGTGGTTTATTTTTATGTGAGGTTACAACCCATTCACAAATAGGCAATTAAAAAGTGATTAAGTGATAAGTGATTTCATTAAAAAATTACATATAACCCCTTTAAGGAAGCCACACTCTATACTGTGGTATAAACACAGAACAGAAACCAAACAGAAAACCAAGAATAAAGCAATAAAATACAAAGACATTTGCGTATTACAGGAAAAGAAAGAGTCTTGAAAGAGATGCTGCCTCCATCCTCCTAGCACGCTGAAATCCTTTACCAGCACTGCAAAGAATGATGTCTTTCTGTTCACATTGTACAGCGCTGTGAATCAAGACCATCAAGTAATCTATCCATTACACCTCCACCATGATGAATATGGTGTTAAAAGTAATATCAGCCAATATAGATGATGTGAGAGAATAAGCTCTGAAGAGCCGCTGAATGCCAAACGTCTATCGCATAAATTAGGCCTATGAGAAGACTTATGGTGGGAGTCGATGGACCCCCGCGGGAAGTGGATTCTGTGTGAGTAATGTGTGCACATTGTCGTGATTGTTGTCCTACTCTCTCATTGTCTGCTACTCAGAAATTATTTACCCCCATGAATATTAGCTGTAAAATGCGCATTGCAACCTTTGAGAAACTGGCGCCGTCAGTGACGGATGGTGTTGAAGGCCAGAAGCAAGCAATGAATTTGAGGTTGATGAGGCGACTCATATAAGAGCGTGCAACATCAGCGCTCACCATCAATCTCTTCCCCTCTCCCCTGTAGACATCTGGCACATGCATCAGCAAACACACTATTGAAAGTGAATTGAACCCAGCCTTCACAAAAACACACACATACACACGGTTTCAGAGGCAAATCTGCACTTTCAAGGCCTTATGACAAGACCCTCGGCCTGCAGCCAGCTGCCTCTAATGTACTACAGTAGATCCTAGCATGAGACTTGATCAGAATAATAGCTTGCATCCACATCATTTGGAATCACCGCACGAGAGCACAGATGGCAAAGCCACAGCCTGAAGATGTAATGGCAGGTTTTGCAGACCTTCACTAACATAAGCCAAATTTCAAAACCCATTCGTCCCTCAGCATTATGTGATGTGCACCATGTTCCTCACTTCATGAAAAACACTGTGTTTGTAGTAGCGTAACACTGTTAGCCATAGCGGTTTTTATTTTGAAAGCAGCTATGTAGAGGTCTTTTATCTCAAGGGTGCAGAGTGGGTGGGTGTAAGTGTTTTTTTAATATGTATGTAAATTCTTCAAGCTTTACATTACATTACGTTATTCTGAGGCAAAAGGATTTTTTGTATTTTGAAAGGTGATGCTTTCATTTAGATAGCCTGTATAACAAATGCAGATATGTTTTTTTGCTTTTATCACTGGGTCTCAGTATTTCTTAGTTGTCTTTTATTGTCTTTATTTTTTGCTTTACCTCCTTAAAAATTTATTGACCTGACCAAATGTATAAAAAAAAATTGATAAATGTAATAAATATGGTAGAAAATCACTGTTTGAAATGAAGTGTAGCAGTGTGTTTATACAAAAGCAGCTGCATTTCTGAGAAAAGGCCTGTGACACAATAAAGTTGCCTTTTGCCTGGGCATGTCTCCTCGTTCAAAAAGATGATATGAATCCCAATTGTAGAACGGCAGAGACTTCAACACACTGCAACTTATGAAAACATCTTTAACACTTTTAAATCACATTTAAAACATTTATTTTATTTTATACCAGATATAACTAAAAGCACATTTTCATCTTAATTCCATGGGCCATCTGTAATGCTCTGGTTGACAAAGTAAAAGATACAGTTACAGTCAGTTGTGGTGAATAAAAAAATTAGTAGTAGTACTTTGTGAAAGGCTGATGGTAGTAGTACGGCTTAGTCAATATCTTCAAAAATTGAAATCACGCAGCCAGAATTTTAGAAAAAAAAATCAACATTGTTTACTCATTTTCAAACATCATTGTTCAATCCATCATTCATTTGACTTGCGTTGATGATGCGGTGGGGACTATATTGAATATGATGTTGGAACACCTAGAAAATGGAAAGTCTTTTGTACGATTAGTTTTTGACTTGAGACCATCCATAATATTGATCCTGGTTTGACTAGTTGGTTGATGGATTTTTTAACTGAAAGATCCCAACGTGTGAAGGTAAAGGTGTCCTATCAGACGTCCTTTTTTCCTCCACAGGATCAGCCCAGGGTTGCGCCCTTTCACCTCTTCTATATGTGCTGTACACCAACGAGTGTCAAAGCTAATATGTGAGGCGTCATATTTTGCTGATGACTCAGTGGTTGTGTCTTTCCTGAGCAGTGACCATCCCAATCATCGCCCTGTTGTTACGGAATTTTTAGAGCGGTGTAAATTATCCTTCTTGGACATTGATGCGACTAAGACCAAAGAGATGCTAGTGGACTTTAGGAAAAGTCCCACGACTATATCCCCTGTGGTGATCAGTGACGAGGCTGTTGAAACTGTTCAGCAGTATATATATTTGGGAATTACTATTAATGATAAGCTGACCTTCGAACCTCATGTGGACGCTGTGTGTAGGAAAGCTCACCAGTGTATGCATTTCTATCGTAAGCTTCGGAGTTTTAATGTTGACAACACTTTTTTGAAAATGTTTTATTCTTGTTTCACCTGGCTGATCTTAGTCACTTTCTGATTTAAGATTTAAGAATTCATTTGTCCAACCTGCCATTGGGCTTTTAAATAATTCACTGTAATTCCATTCTATTGTTTCATTTTAACTGTGTTCTTTGAACATAGTGTATTCTTTTGCCTATTTTGATATTGCTTGTTTGTGAGTTGTGACTGTTGATAGTTGTGTGTTGACTGCTGTCTGTACAACAAATTGCCCCTCGGAGAAAATAAACACATCCTTGATCCTTGCATTCCTGTATTTGCTTGTGTTATCAGTACATACGGAAGTGACGATACGGCGGAGCTAACAGCCGTGTAGCACCTAGCTAGCTAGCTGCTAGCTACACAGCCGACTCCTAATAAGCTTTTTAAATGGTGCTGGTTAAATTTACACAGTGCCGAGCGTACGAGTCGGCTCTAGCCTGATTGACAGGTCGCCATGGTAACGACTTGTCAATCATAGATAATCCCGCCCTGAAACATACTCTGCTTTGTGGTCTATTTGAAAATAAATGGGACCATAATTTACTAAATGAACATCATTTTGTATTGAAGAAGACTTGAAACTAGCAACTGAGACCATAAACTCATCAGGAAAGTGTTTACTGGGGTAATTATTCAGCTGTCGAGAAGTCGGGTCATTTTCCCATTATTTCTAATGGAGCCGGACTTCTTTTTGCAACCAGAAGAGTCGCCCCCTGCTAGATTTTCAATAGAATGCAGGTTTCAGGGACTTCCGCATTCGCTTCATATTGTAGACCGGAAGCTTCCCGCTTGGCTATACCTCAAGGCAGACAAACAGAATGAAAGATGAGACCTCCAAAACACCTTGTTGAAATGAAAACTGTCATCGGTTATCAGCGCAGAACCTGACTGGAAGGGAAGTCATTTGAAAGCCGGTGTGACTCATCACCAGCACCTACAGCAACAAAACCTCTGATCCTCCAAAGGAAGAATAGGGTAGCATAACTGTGTGTGTGTGTGTGTGTGTGTGTGTGTGTGTGTGTGTGTGTGTGTGTGTGTGTGTGTGTGTGCGCGTGTGTGTATTTAAGAGACCAACAAGCTAGCATTTATAGACATAAAGCTATA
Source organism: Micropterus salmoides (assembly GCF_014851395.1). Classification (NCBI taxonomy): domain Eukaryota; kingdom Metazoa; phylum Chordata; class Actinopteri; order Centrarchiformes; family Centrarchidae; genus Micropterus; species Micropterus salmoides. The sequence goes on from NW_024044681.1 coordinate 23,900,254, forward strand.
GGAGGATGTAACTTCAATCATATAATTACGGATCATATGTTTATGTTACAGTGTTGTAACTGTAAAGTGGAACAAGCTCTCTGTTTTTGTTCAGCCAGTTAACAGATGTTTCTACGGATAGATGTCTTGATAGATGTGCTGTGCAGATGTATTAACAAATGGGTTTTCTGTGGGTTTAAAAGCACATCAGAAGGCTGAGATACAAAACAAACTGCCTACACTTTAATATCAGACAGGAAGCTGGGGTACAGTTAATAGAATTTTGATGACAACCTGATGATATCGCAGCAAAATCGGGCACGCTCACTTGAGGTGTCAGGGTGAGGGAAATTATCATGATTAATGCAGGGTTACCACTAGGCAGGAATGTAATCAGTCTCTCACTTGTTAATCATTATCTCTCTGATTAATTTTGGTTCAAGATTTAAAATAAGATATCAAGCTTCATTGTGTTGGGCAAGGACCTTAAACAAGACTTTCCATCATGGATCCATTTTAAAAACAATCCATTAGCTGTAATTCTGAGGCAGAGATATGAAGCACTGGAGTTAGCAACTAAATTTCACATTAAGAATAAAAAATGATTACATTATTTTCAAACATGGAGCCCCTGATTGGCTTTGATCATTGTCAATTCCAATAAAGTGAATTCAAACAAGACAATATATTATATCATTATTAATTGTAATATGACAAACGAAGTAAACTTTGTTTAAGTACCATTCATACACCTAGGTTACACATACGGCTATTATTATGAAGACATAACATAACCAAGGAATGTTGATAACTTTAGCTTTCTTACCAAAATTACTACTGCCCAGGCAATCAAATCTGTTGTAGGCTTTAAGGTACTAAAACAAATTTTACTTTGCATCACCATTGTCATAATGAAAAGCCAACTGCATGATATAGCTTGGTAGCAAGGCCAACATTTAATGTTAACGTGTGAACCAAACAACCACTCTCTGGTCTGCCTCAAAAGGGTGATCTTGGATCGCTGTCAAGTGAACTCTGTGATGGTTAATTTCTGGTGTGAACACCATTCAAACCAATGCCAGGACTCACTGTAGAAGTACTTAGTAGGATTGCTCATTACATTATTTCGTTTGTGCCCAGCTTCATCGAAAGTGTCTTCCAACAACAACTCCGAATATGTCTCATCTGCAGTATTTAACAGGTGTTGCAATAGAGAATGCGACACTGTGGTTTATATATTAGAAATCCTAGGGTTTAGAGGTATATACTTATCAACAGCTAGTTTGGGGTTCACACACACTCTGAACAACAAAACAAAACCTGAATGCAGGAATGACCAGTGGCAAGCTAGCCAGCTAAGAAGTATTCGGTAATTCATTACAGTGCTGAAGAAATCACATCCAGGAAGGTAGGTGCACTATGCCACCAATGTTATTGCTGTAATGTCAAACATTCTTCTTATTAACTTAATTTTAACAGGGCTTCAGAAAATGGTACTGCTATTCAATTTTATTATTGTTGACCAAAATGTGACAAGTTAAACAAGATTGTAGTCTTTTGGGGGGGGGGGGTGCTTATGTGTGGTCAGTAACTTAATCATCATTAATTTAAAATATGTATATAGAGTTGATATATCAATGTGGTTTCCTAAACCCTAATTAGTCAATAAATAGAATTCATCCGCAGTGAAATTATTGATGAAATAATCATTCTTTGTATTGTCAAGTGTGAACAATTATGGAGCCCAGAGACTTCCACTATGGTCTCCACACTTGACTTGGATTTGACTTTTGCCTCTGCTATGACTTGAAAATGTATGAGAAGATGAATTATGTTAAAGTTAAGTGTCAACACAAGTAAAGATACAACAACATGCTGCCAATTAGGTAATCAGCATAATCATTATCACCTGTGTGCTGATTAGTTTAACATACAGAAGGAGTCTTCTCTAAATGTGGTGAGCATGCAATCATGAGTCAAAGAAAAACTCAAGATATTTTCAAAATCTCTGTGGTGCATGATACACTTTAAAATAGAATTAAGCACAATCTCACGTCACCTTGTGTCTTTAATATCCCACGAGGTTGCATTAGATTATAGTATCTGGAAGAGTGCAGTTTTAAGGGCTTCAACATTTTAAAACATTTGAGAAAGTGTTTCCATCTGCAAAACTGTTTCTTCGTCTGACAAGGTTCTTAAAAATGTGCATAACATTTACAGTTAACGAATATGTGGGAGTCAGTTTTAAATAATAATTTAAAAATCAGATAGGCCCTAATAACAACATGCTCATGAAATGCCAAATTTGGCATGAAAAGTCAACAAATGAGAGAGTCTTAATTGTTTGTGTACAATTATATATACATATTTTTATTTGATGTCTTCCCTGACACTGTTAATCACATTGAAGTGTGTATGAAGCCTAATCCTCACATCCCACACCTTTGTTTGTTATTAAATCACAGAATTAAGCAGTGAAATTAATAAATCCCACAGAGTTGGACACCTTTAAAAGCTCTGATGAGGTTTTAGAGGGAACATGGAAGGAACGTGATCTTGTTCAAGCTCTTATTCATTCTCTTCCTTTTGCCAAGTTAAATTTATTTACACAGCCCAGTTACAGTAACAGTCTCAGAAGCTTCACCGGGAAACTAAAAGAGGAATATTTAGTGTTTGTTACATGCTACACTATAAAGTGATGGTCAGAAAAACAATGGTTTTAAAGGAATACTAAGAAATTTTAGAAAATACACTTATTTTCTTACTTGCTTGGACCGACAGCAGCCCTCTCATTCATTTGAATGGAGCCAGTCTGGGGGAAAAAAGTTGAACATGACTTATCTGTTGCTTAATCTAGACTTCCTGGATCGTATTTCATTGTCTCACCAGTACCTTAAACAGCACAGCCTTCAACAACACAGTCCCCTGCACAGTTGTAGCGCAGGGCTGTTTTCAGTCTAAATCCCCGCTTAAAGTTATTTGCCCATTAAATATGAAGCTGGAACCAGGAGAAGGTTATCTTAGCTTAGCATGAAGACTTGGTTTCTGGCCAAGAAAACAGTCCAGCTCAGGACTAGGTTATTTATAACATCATAAATGATTGCAGGTCATCTGGAACTAATACAAGACTAATAACCATGTAAAGGGCCATTACTGACTATTATAAGAAATGGCTTCAGTACAATCAGGAAAAAAAGGTTCTTGAATGAGTAATTCACACAAACAATGGGCCTCGTCCATGAAACACTTGTACGAACAGATTAGTGGCACAAACTGATTAAAAAGACTGATTTAAGAGAATTTGTGGCATTCACTAATTTTGTCGTACTTTCAGTTTTCTGCTTGGCACAGACTAAATGCACGAGTGATCCAGACCTACAGACAAGCAATATCAATATAGTCTGTCTCCCTCCACAGGGTGAAAAATACTAATTTGACCTGAAATTGTAATGTTAATGATGAAATCTCATGAACACGCACTCCCTCATGAACAGGTGCCATTCATCAGGCTGAAATGAGCAATGTACAAGTTTGTGCAGTTAATGGAGTTTGGTGAATCCGACTTGAGCACTCGTAAAAGCAAGAGGGATTTAGGATAAGAATTCAAAAATGTTTTTGCAGGAAGCCCATAGAGGTGAAGGTGCACATGTGGTTTGAGAATGTGTCCTATTCTACATACCCTGTAAAGTCTGTAATATTCTTCTTCTGTGGCGACACAGAGAAAAAGGAAAAGTCCTCATTGTAGCTGGTGGGTAAAACCTGAGCTTGTAAATGTAAAAGGATTCAGGCAGAAAAAGACTGACTAAAAGCTTATATCCAGCCAGCTCAGTATTCACAAAATCCATTTTCCAGATAGCGGCTTACAATGAAATTTTCCATTTCTTTATCTGTCACTTCTGCTAATCCAGTCATTGATCTCCCTGAAACAAAGCTGTATTTTCTATATGTTACTTGTCTCTCTATCATTTCAACTCATCACCTCCTCTATTATGGCCGCATGCATCCTTTATAATTTCAGTTTCCTCTCTATCTCTCCTCTATATGTTCTTTTTCCAGGCATGAGCACGCTTATCTCTGTGTGTCTGACGGTGTGCCTGACAAAGAACAAGAAACGGCACTGACAGACAGATATATGGGAGAATTTTCAGGCTTTGTTTAGATTATTTTTATAGTTCCTGAATGAAAAGTGTTTTCTCGTGCAGTCAATTCACATTTGAAAGTTTACTTTTAATGGTAGCCTCATTGTGTTTTTCAACTTGGGAATCTCCATCAGTTATAAATAAACCAAAGATCTGCATCACTTGTTACTATGGAAAGGGAACCAGCCAAAGTCTAGCATAATAGAAAGGTACACTGGGGACCAAACCATTGTTCCAAAATTGAATGTGGCCATTGTGTACACATGCATTTCCCAATCTTTGTTAATAGACTGTGGAGACAGAGAGTTACATAATACTAAAATTTGGCAGTCAGGAAAGAAAAAATAAATTAAATACATGACTAATGTGGAATTCACATTCACAAAGCACAGGATACAATTTACATGATAAAGAAGATCATCACCCAGATGTTTCACTTGCTACAAAAAAAAAAACATGCTGGACTTGGTGTGAAAGGTAGATGAGGGTTATGGACTGTAAATTTCTTTTGGAATTTCTTTCGTGAATAGTGCCTTTGGTCAGCTGTCTTCTTCACATACTTGATGCACTTCAGTGATGTATTTAGTGTTCTGTTCATACAGAGAGAGAATCAGATGGTATTGTAATTGAAACATTTTATCTTGTGCCTGTCTTGATGTGGACAGATGTCTTGCTGATAAACTGGTATGCTTTAGATTTTTTTATTGACCCTGAACCTGCCTCCTTTAAAGTAGAAAACACTGCTGGATTGTGGATTACCCAACGCTGACATTGCCCTAGGAGCAATTCTGTCCACTCCCATTTCTAAATACCTTTCTTTCTTTTGAGAAAAAATTCAAATAAAACCTAAACATGATCAAATGAGAATCATTAAATTGATGCGCCTGTAAAGAGTCTACAGCCAGGCTGATGGCTCTGTGAAAGAAAAAGAATAAAAAACAGATAAAAAAATTTATTGAGGGGGAAAACATCAATTCTGACCTCGTGATGGATGTTTGATAAAGAAGCATGTTTAGAAAGACCTTGAATGTCAAAGTACACCATAATTCTTCACAATTTACAGTGTAATTTGTTTTAGTTTTTACTTTGGAACAGAGGCCTTGGGAAAAGAGTAGTCAGGAACACACTTTAGGCCTATCCCCTGTATGCTACTGTGTGTGTTGTAAAGTAAGCCTACTTATGGGGAACAATATTGTACTTACAGGGACTTTAGAAGCCTAAGGTTCATCTGGATTGACACTGTTGTTACACAGGGTGCTATTTGTTGTTGTTATGGAGTACAGTAGTAAGTAGAAACAGTGTTTTTATGAAGAGGTTTCTACAGTAAATACAGCTGAGGTCAAAACCAGGAATCTCCATCTAACGGCCAAGGCAGTTGTAGGAGATGATCAATTTTATGTCCTTTCATGAACAGTAAAGGATACAAACACTACGGCCTTTAATGTGTCACAGACAAAATTAAATGATACAGAAAGAAATGGATTATTTCATAGCTTTCAAACTCGTCTCTTCTGATGGTTATTAACTTAAAACTATTTCATCTCGTATCCAAAACTGAGCAGAGCAGTGTTCTAATTTACCACTGGTGTTATTGTACCCACACTCAGTACAGAGTAGTGCGATCATTCATAAGGAATGAAGAGCCCGAGTTTAAATACTACAGGTCTTTGATTGCTGGATGATTCTCAGGTGAGCAGGTGAGCCACAGGTAAGTAAAGGATTGGCCAGCCAGAAGGAGAGACCAGAGCACCACTCCCAGACAACACACACACACACACAGGAGACAAACTGATCAAAGACAAACAAGCACTCGCTGAAATGAGTATCGGGTACAGATAATATACTTTTTAAGAGTATGTGTATCATCCAGAAATGGGGACTCGAGTCGCACTTAAATTACACACAGTGACTTGAGACTCGACTTGAGACTCGTCCTCAAAAGACTTCAGACTTGATTCGGACTCGAGGTGCGGGACTGAATAGGGTTGGGGGTTCGATACCCGGTTCTAAAAGGACCCGGTATTCGACGATATCCTGGTTCTAAAAGGACCCGGTGTTCGACAATATATGCTGCCTTGTCGAAAAATGCTACCATAGCGCATATCGATAGCAGAGTCTATTGAGTCGCTCTGCCCTATTGAAAAATGCTATCTTATGTGTTCCCTTTTCCAATCCCATAAAGTTATAACTCTCTCAGTATTTTATTACATCTTCTGTTTTTTGATATATTATTAACATCATTTCAGGGGTAGCGTATTCTGATCAAATAATGGTCCCACTACAGAATCATTTTATAATTTCATACTACTCACTCCATGTGTTCTGTAAGGAGATGGGGAGCATGCTGAAATACTATATTATGCCATCTTTATTAAAGATATCAGGGGTAGCATTCTGATAGACTAATAATTGCTGATGATCAGCCACTGTCTCTGTGGCATGCCCAACAGCAAGGTTGCACAGATTTATGGGCGTGGAAACTGAGCACGCTTGTGGGTCATACGCATGCGCAGAAGTGCTAAGTAGCACATCTCGATAGGTAGCATAAATCGACATACACCGGTTCCAAATTTTCTCAAAACCGAAAATCAATAAGGTCCGAGCTTACTGATATTGGTATGGTGACTGGCGGGTCCTATAATGCACGTTATGTCTCGAGCATCAAATCTGATTTAACTTGAAACGCCATAGATAAGAAAACTAATGTTTTTCAGTGATGGCACCGAAACGCGGTATTAAACGTGCCCAAGACTGTTTATCATCAGGGTGCAGCCTCTTTATGCTCTCTGTCAGCTCCTCCACACACACAGTGGTCACAGAGAGAGAGGCTGCACCATCGCGGTGGTAACAGTGAAGTTACAGGTTCAGTGTGTAATATTTCTGAGGATCTACTGAATGAAATGCAATATAAGATCCATATGTTTTCAGTGGTGTGTAAAGACCTTGCATAATGAACCATTATGTTTTATTATCTTAGAATGAGCCATTTTTATCTACATAACCACGGCTACCCTCTCCTATGGAGGTCGCCGTATTTTGTCGTCATGTTTCTACAATAGCCGACAACGAACAAACAGAGCTACAGAGTGTGTTTCCTCATCACGGCGTTCTTCTTCTACTTGTACAATTCCGGCAGTGAAGACGCCCGTCACTACATTAAATGCGTCTGTAGAAGAAGAGGAGGAAATAATAATAACAATAATATGCAGTCTTTAAGTAGTCTTCTGGTTTATTAGAAGTAAGAAGAGAAGTGACATTTGTACAAATGAACAAGCACTCACGTGTTATTTAGCACGAGAGCCGACAGCCTGTGGATCTTTATACCATGAAGCCAGACCAGGACAGATACAAACAGCTGACGGCAGAAATCACGGATGTGGATTTTCCCAGATGGAAGGCTATATTGTGGGACAGATGTTTTCAAAGCGGTGCTGAAGTTGTCTGTTTTCTGCTGGACAGGTAATTAAGTTTTTGTCAGACTTTAGCGATGCAAATGAAAACTGTTGTTTAATAGCTTTAACTTGAAGCTGGCAATAATCACTGAGAGAGGTGAAGTGTTTCCCCTGTCAATATGTGGTTGCATTAATTTCATGTGTGTAGCTTTGCCGGTTACGTTAGTGAGACAATCAGCTGATCAGTAACGTTAATTGGCAATAAAACGTAAAGTTAGCTTAGAGCATGGAAGCTCAGCCAGCTAAGCTTTTACTGCCCTGGTAGAAAATCATGTGTGGTTAGTTGAATTGGTTTATTCTCCAGTGCTGTGCTTTGGCTTGTGGCGTAAAATATGTTGTTGGATTAGTTTCATGTAGTTACTCTCTTTCCAGCTCTCTGTTTTGTTACTTTGGTGAGACAATCAGCTGATCACTAATTGGCAATAAAATGGCAGCTTCCAGCTGGAAGCTCAGATCAGACAGCTAAACTTTTACTGCGCTGGTAGAAAAAATATGTAGTTGGATTTTAATTTCATGTAGTTCTTCTCCAGCCTCTGTTATGGCTTTGTTACATGAACAGAAATGTGCCATTACCTTCCTGAGACAAACAGATGATGAATATTATTGGTAATGAAACGGTAACAGCAGGGAAGCTCAGATCTTCACATTTTACTTCTTTACTTTCTACTTTGTGTTTCTGTTGTATTTTAAAAAATTAAAAAGACATTTTGGTAAGATTTGCAGATTGCTTATCTAATTAAGCAAAGTGAGAGGAACCTTGATCAGCCAATGTCTTTGTAAACTTAATGTTTTATGTGGTTTATAATGGACTGTAGTGCAGAAACAGTGAGGCTTACATTGTCCTGTTATCTGTCAGTGGCCATACTTCATGCACTAGATGTGATAGTTTTTACTTCGGTATGTTAGTCCAGATGAGCCAACCCTCCCAAGATGTATAATAATATATTACTGGAGTATGAGACATCATTTAGCACTTCATTTCTTGATGTGGCTGTGGTTTATTAATGAACAAGTAACAATAATATAAAAAAAAACACATGGTTTTACTGACTAATCAAGTAAATATAATTTCTTAACATATCTAACTAAAGAAACCTCAATTCTTGACTGGCAACTCTCCTATCTCATAGATGACATCTTTGTCCTGTCTCAGGCACCGTAGCTAAACAACTCGCTTGGATAGGGCAGGGGGGGGAGGGGGGCAATTCACAACCCTCACCACTAGATGTCACTAAAACTTACACACTGAACCTTTAAGTTAGCTTCAAAGTACTCAAGAAGCTGACAGCTATTCTCATTACTGTAAGTACATGCAATAAAACCTTCCCGAGTAAAAAGACAATACTTTATCAATACACCTGTCATGTAGAAAGGGTTAATTTAATTATCTCTATCTTCAGTCTTTCATCCTTTATGTTTTTTACAAACACAGCTAACATTAGCCTCTCAATTAGCCAAATGTTACTAACAAGCTAAATAGAAAGCTGTCTGTCTGGAGCATAGACTGGTCTGTAGTCTTAAATTTTGGCACATTGTTAAAAACTGAGCTGCTGGCTGAGACAAACCAGCCGCTCCTCCTTCTACCAGGTAACATTACCTGCAGGCAGTAAATAACAGCAGAGAGAAGAGGAGGAGGATGAGGAGGAAGATGCTGACTGAGTTTTTAATTTTTTCTAAACATCAATCAGTATTGTGATGTCAGATATTGAGTTTATATAGTGACTTTGCTGTTGTAAACATTAATGTTGGGGCTCTAGAAAAATTAGCTTTATTTTTAAACTTTATCTAATCCTATAATAAATTTAAGAACAACCAGGCAGATAATAGGCACACTTCAGTATTTATTTATTGCAAGTATTATGTCATCTCAATATGTGTGGTGAGCGTTCTGGCGCTAAATGGCTGCCGTGTATCACCCAGGTGGGTGCTACACATTGGTGGTGGTTGAGGTGAGTCCCCCCCGCTTCACTGTGAAGCACTTTGAGTTTCCATGATAAAGTGCAAGTGTAATTCATCATTATTATTATTAATTCATTATTAATATATAACAATGTCTTCCTCATACCGTCTCGTCTTACCAAATAACCGTCACCAAATAATAATAAAATATCGAAAAAGACTTGTTTCATTAAGCTGTCTCAATAATGGTATCATTATCAATACAAAATTAACAATCCCCATACTCATGAACAATGTTTATTTTTAGGAAATGTCTGATGAGCCTGCTGTTATTCCCTTCCCTGCGCTACCTATAACCTGCCTACGTAACACAACTACGTATCTGCTGCAATCCAGTCCTTTTTACCTGTTAAAATAATTTAAATTGCCTATACAACCCATAACATGCATTATTTCACTTGCTAGAAAGTGATTGCTGCCTGTACTTATTGACTGAAAAGTAGTTTCTGCCCTGAAAAGTGTTGATTTCATTAATGAGACACTGGTTTGAGAGTCTGGGGGATGTGTTGACTTACAGTAGTTTATAAGCTGTCATTAATTGCATTGCACCATACATGGTTGTTGTTACAACCCGTGGGCCGTTGATGTGTACATGGGGTGTTGTGTTTGTGTGTTTTCCTCTCTGCCCTAAGCAGATCTTGCCCCGCCCCCAGTGCTGCAGCCAGCAGTGGCTGATTCCACTCTCCTCATCAGTGGAGTGTATAAGGGCTGGAGAAGGAAGCTGCTGGGTGTGAGAGTATGGTGGTCTACAGTGAAAGAGAGAGTGGTGGCGAGTGTGTGGCAGTTGGCAGAGACAGTAACCGGCAGTGGCAACAGTGGGATTCCCGCGGTTAAGTGTAGTGATTAACTGTTTTTGTTTGCACTGGTTGCTTGTGTGCCAGTTAGCTATCACTACTTTTGTGTTTGTGTTTTGTCCGATACCTTAGTTCCCTTGAAAAAGGAACCTTGTTGCTTGCTTCCCTTTTGGGAGTTGTTTTCTGTTGATTGCGCATTTAGACACTTTGTTAAATATTGTAAGTAAATCCTTTTTTTTGGTTAACTTACTCCTGTTTCCTGGTTTTCTTCTGCCCTGGAACAAATTATTAATTGTACTTACCACCTCCCCCTGGGCTTCAATCTGAGGTTTGTAACAGTTGTGCTCTGTAAGTGAAAAACAGGTTACAGTTAAAGCATTCCTATAGAGCTTTGCAGTGTTTGGAGCAGCCTGAATTGAACGCAGCAGGTGATACAATGCTCATTATAACCACAAGTGACTTGAGACTTGATTTGGACTCTAGCTCAGAGACTTGTGAGCATCTCTGATATCATCAGAGTAAAATGTGTCCGTATCTGTTTTCTAATAAACGATAAATACAGCAACATGGCTCAATTGTGATGCTGTTGTGTAAATAGTTTAATAATAAATTAAGTCAGCAGTCAACTCTTATTGCACAAGAAGATCTCAGGATGTCTTACATAGCATTATTTATTGGGACAGAAAAATCAAAAGGATTGTCAACCATGGGACTCGCATCTAGTTGAGGATCCGTGTGTTCTTTCCAGATTTGCTCGCGGCTGAACCTACACCGGCTCGCTCTGTCTGAACAGCCAAACTGATTAACATTAGTGCAGAAAGGAAGCGCTCCAGGTCACTTTGTGGCTCAATTTCAGCCCAGTCAGAGACAGTAAGGTTCAAATGGAGGCAGGTACAAAAAAGATAGAGGCAGCAGAGGAATAAGAGGTCAGGGAGTGCAAGGCAGAGGTAGAGTAGTTCATGCTGCAGCATTATTTGACAAGTCCTCAGAGCAATTCTACTTTGTTGTCCACTTATGTTGGACTAAAGGCACCCTGGACGATTCAGTGACTCACCATAACAACTCGAGGCACAAGTAGTATTACAAGAGAGGATGGCCCGGTGCTAGCAGGTTAGCATGCTAACTTAAGTAGATATCTCTGCGGCGCAATACACACTAGTCATGTTTCCATCTAATTTTAAGCAGACTTTTGAAATGTCGCAAAAAAAAAAGTAAATGTGAGATATGTGTGTTTCCATCAGCGCGTTTGGAGCAAATTAACCAGACCACGGCGAGCATAGTTACATCAGTAGTTGATGTCACACATGGCTATAATAAACAAGACGTATGGGTTCTAAACCAGAAACAAAACCAGCCGTATGGAATTGATGGCCATTGATCTTAGAAAAATGGAGAGAGGTCCTCAGCAATGTGTTTCAAGCGGGCAAGCTGCTACCAGCTCCGCACGTTATGGGAATATCCAGCAAGACGCCAACAGCGGACACAGCTCATCAGATGTGAGTTACAAGTTCGCTACATTAAGAACTTAATTGGCAAAAGTGTTTCCATCTCCCATTTAGCGCATTTACCCTTTTTTCTACAAAGCAAAAACCACCTCAAGCAAGTGTAAAAATGTGTTTGCAAAATTAGGGATTTTTTAAATTAATTAATTAATTAATTTTGCCGTTTCCATCATCTTTCCTAATGCGATACTTCAAAAAGCGCATTTAAAAAAAATGTTGATGGAAATATGGCTACTGACTTTTAGGGGGCAGCGCTGTGAATGCCATCCACCAAAGTGGTTATTACAAGTTACCGCGCTACATGCCACTCCTGAATTCTACCTGTATTGGTGGGTGCTAATGTCAGGCCCTGGATACAGATAATTTAGGATGTTATACATAAAAAAAAGAACGGCTGTATAAGTTGATTATTATATAACATTATGACTTTTATTTATGTTATTTATTAGACCGTGACCTCTAGAGGCAGAAGAAGTCAAGTGACAGCGTCCGTGTAAGGAGGGTGGTACGGTGGTGGGGTGGAATGGGTTAGTCAAGTGAACTCATCTGAACGAAAGTCAAAGGTGATATGTTTTAAGTTAAATAACGTAGATGACTTACGTCACGTGATGTACATATTGTATTTATTTTAACTCAAACCACAACTTTTTTGTAAACTAACCAAGTGGTTTTGTTTACTTATCACAACCATACTATAATAATTTCACAACTTTTACCATGTGTTGAATGTCATGTGACTTAAGTGCTTAAGGTCTGTTTGCCTGTGGCTGGCCAAATACAGGAAATGCCCATATGTGTCGTTTTGGGGAACCACTGCAAATACTGGCCTTTGAAATTAAAAATGTTCCTTTAGCAAAAAAGAAGGGAAAGATTAGATGTTACAATATACATTAGCCCTTAACTTGTACACATTAAACTAAATACAAAAGATGGCCAATTAAAGTAGATGTTAACATTACTTCTATATTGTGACGTTAGCTAACAATATGTTACCTTTTAACTGCCAGCATTTGCATAGTTCATAGTTTTTAGTGAGTTTGTAGCTAGATGAAGTTAGTCCATGTTTTTTTTACTCACTTAGCTAACGGTGATATATTGAAATACAGTGCTTCTCTAGCCAACAGGTCAAATATGATGCTGTAGATAATCCTAGATAACATAGATAACTCAACAGAAGATATTTGGACGGTGAGACTTTTGAGAGATTAATGAAGATGTTTGTATAAGACACTTTGGATAGGCAATTGATTATTCTGACACATTGTTGAATTTTTATTGATAAGCAAAAGTTAAACATTTAATTGTATCTACCATGTGTGTGAATGTAGATGCCATCTTGCAATACTGCATGATCAAAAATTGCAAAGCATTCATAAAAGATGTATTTTCTAGCAGAAGGAAGGCAATTCCATAACAACAAAAGATTGAATCAGTGCTTCAGTCAGCACAATAAGTAATTTGTAGTGATCCCTCCCAAAGTAAACTAAAGTGCCTGATCCTTTCTATTTGCTTTATTGTCCACTGCCTTACATATCAAAGATTAGCTATTCAAAGACACTATGATGATGATGATGAACGCTTATCTCTAATTGGACTGCATGCTGAAAACAAACCCAGAATTACAAGTTAATCAAATCTGCGGCCTATGACAGGTGCCAATGAAAAAGATTAGGGATGTTTTTTTCTGTTATATCGCAGATATTACAGTCAGGGCACAAGTTTCTGTTTGCTCTTGTTCTGTAAATAAACACTGAAATGCAGAGGAGCCTCTTTCATCTGCTTCTGTGCAATATATACATTTTCATTAAGTGTGAAAGCTTAGTTGTAGTATAGTTGTTTGTTATTTTTTTGCTTTAATTAGGGTTGGCTGCTTAATAAGTTGTTTGTACTTAAAGATGTATCTCTGATGTGGTCATGTGCGTTATGGATCTGCTAGATATGGATACAATTGTCTACAGGTTGTATGTGCTTGGTTGGAGTTATAATGGTGAGTCATTTTATGTATAAGATTTGTACAGATTTGTTGGGGGACATGGGCCCTAAAAGGTGTTACATGGAAGTAACTTAAAAGTAGCACAGTAACAACAGTAAGTCGTGACGGTTAATATTTTATTTTGTCATGTGATGAGGTCAACCTGGGCAATGGATATGTTGAACTGAAGGTAATTAGGGTGGAGGAGGGATGCAACGATTTCACACTGAAATGAGCAGCAGAGAGGAGAACAGATTTAAAGTTTGACAGCAGCAATATGATTGGCAGATGGAGATCATGGCAAAATGTAGTTGGTTAAACTGAAAGGGTAAACACCCATAGTTGAATGAGAAGTTACACTGAGCTTCATTATAATCAGGAGAGACTTCATTCTGATTGAAAGGATAATATTTTATTGCCATTTGTACAATAAAGATGAGAGATGGGATAGTCTTTGGCGATTAGACCCCATTGTGACGTCATATTTTAAAGGGTTGGTAAAGCCGTGAGTACAGGATACCCCCCAAAAAGGAGGACTAACAAACCAACTTGATACACATCTATCCTCATCTTACCAAGCAGCAGCAGATTTCTAGTATGATACATAATGAGAAAATTTAATGAGAAAATTTGAGAATTTCCTAGCTGAAAACAAAACTATATACATTTATTATATGTTAAAATATGCCATGATTTTGGTCATGAATGCCATGAATGTGGTGACATTAGACCTGAAATGACAACTTACTGGGTGGCAACATATTCTAGATAAATATGTAGGTAAGCAACATAAAATGAGGGCGAACCACCAAAATAATAATTAATGTCAGCATGTATGCATGTGTAACATATTAAATGGTCAGTAGGGACCAAAACTTAAATGGGAGGTCATGAAGACCAAACAGAAATTAAGATTAACAATGACCACCTGAAATACACTTAAAGCATAAATTGGTGTCCAGCGACAAACTGAGTGATGCAAATATCATGAGTGATGCGTGAGGTCACATAGACCATGGGTGTAGCATGTACAAATATAAGGTCAGCAAGGACCAATATTAAATAAAAAGTCATAGGACAAAATGGAAAGTAAGGTCAGCATCATGGTCATGGTTTGTTTTGTATTCATTTTGTTTCACCCGTGTCTCATCTCCTTACTATGGTATGTAGTTTGCCTGTCCCCCTCACTCGTTACCAGTTTGTTGTAATTTTTTGGCCTTGCTTTCCTGGTGTTTGTTTCCCAGTGTTGACTTTGTTGGGCTGCTTACCTGGTTAGGACCCTTTTTCAGGATTTTGGATTTTGTAAAACTGAAATGATACAGAAAGATCAATCACTGAATCCACTGCTCTCTACAAAGTGTTGGGCCTCCTAACCATACTCACTTGCTCCATGTCAAAGAACACCATAGATGGCTACTGCTGGCGATGGGCTGTTGTGAACTAGGGCTGCAGCTAACAATGATTTTAGTATTCAAAGCTTTGATCAATTATTTCAACGATTTATCGATGCGTTGTTTAAAAAGTACTTTTGCTTGGTGGCGGCAGCGGATGCTTTCTGATCAGATCAACAGTAAAAAATGTCCGTGCGAAACAGTGTGCTGTAAAGTTATATGGATTAAACGAAGCATCGATGCAAAGAATTTGCGTTGATGCATTTTATTAATCAATGAATCGTTTCAGCCCTATTGTGAACACAACATTCTCGTTGCCATGTTCACTGTCCTTGAACCATAGGAACCGAAGAAAAAGTCTTGGTGGTCTTCTCTGACAGTGAAGATGTGAAATATCTGCTCGATGTCCGCTACCACTGACTCTCTTTGGAAACGCAGCAAAACTACAAGTACTCTATTGATTAGATCTGGGCCTTTAAATAACACTTTGTCCAGGGAAATCTCATGATGCTGAGCACTAGAATCAAACACGGCTATAATCTGATTCAGCTTTTGAGGTTTGTACACACCGAAGATGGATAAGTACCACCATTCTTCTCCCTCTTGCAGCGGTGGATCTAACTCTGCCTCGTTATGAGCAAGACCCTTTGCATGAAGTTCACAAAGTGAGTTTTCATCTTGGGCTTTCTTTCTAAGAGTCCAGGGTGCAGCGCTGCAATATGGCCGTTGCTCATTCCCTGCACTTCAAAGCTACTCACAGTTCTTCGCTAGGTGAACAGTAGGAGAGCAACATCTCAAACAGATACTTTTCTTTTTAAGAAAAGCCTTGCGTGAAGAATCTGTGCGAGCCTTCAGGTGGCTTGCTTCGAAGACCTCTACACTTTTTTAGAGGATGGGTTTTTTTTGTGGATAGGTCTTTGTATGCTTGAAAAGGTGTAGTTGCACAGTACCTAATTTTCTCTATGTTGTTTTGCCCGCCGTGAAGACACTTTTTACTACTCTGTCCTCAGTGTGTGTGACTGTACACAAATTGACAGATAGCTAACAGGTTTTGAGAGAAAGTCAGAGGCCTGAGTAAAGTTCAGTGCTCTTTACTGAATTTTGGAAAACTTAAATGATCCAGAAAGAGAGCACCAATCACCAAATGCCATTAAGGGTGCTTTCACACCTGCCTCATCTAGTTCAATTGAATCGCACTTGGTGCAGTTTGTTTGGGCAGGTGTAAATGCAGCAATCACAATCTGGTGCGCACCAAAAGGATCTCTGGCACAGTTCACTGTTGATGTGAAAGCAAACCAACCAACCACAGGATTTTATGATAGCAGAGATGTGATCTGAGCATTATTTCCAAAGCAGAACCACTAATAAAATTCATCTGCTGGTCATGACATGTGTTTAGCGATCTTATAACTGATCTGTATAAGCCATGTGAAGGCTATGTTTATGAAAATCATTTGGTAGCGTATACGTGTGGGGTAGGTATTTTCCTTTAATAGGTAAAGCTGAAAACTGTTAAAAAACAAGGGGGGCAGTAGTAGGCCTACTCCGTTTACCCTGTCAGTTCATTAAGTCCATAAAACATTTGTGACAGCGATACCACAGTATACTATTGGCTAATAAACCCCGAATTATTACTGTATTTACATGTCCTGTTTTTACGTTATTATTTTTAATGGGCTATGCTGTCAATCTGCAGTCTAAAATTACTAATCATGCTTATAATAAATTATTACTTTGTGAGCTATTTGCGATACAGATCAGAAGAATTAAAATGTGTGAACATGAACCGGACCAGAACTAAAATTAAACAGTGTATCGGGTTTTTTTTCACTTGGTCCAGACCAAATGAACCGAAATACAGGTGTGAAAGAACCCTAAAACAAATCATACATCAACAGACACAAAATGATGTAAATGACTGCTACAAGTTGTAACATACACCTATTACATTCAGATGGTATGGTTATAGCTGTAAATAATGTGTATATATAGTGTATTAACCTCACTAACAAAAACACCAACTACTGGCACACCCAAGTTACAAACAGAGTGAGGTAAGGTGTCTGGAGCTGCAAGTTGACCACAAGGCATGTAACTGTTAAAGTATGTCCTGATCAGACTGCATCATGTGACTAAATCAACCAATGAAAACAACGTAAGAATTATAAAAGAGCATAATGAATTACTCCCAGATGACCACTAGGTGAGAAAGTATTAAACTACATGCAAAGTTCATACAGAACATTACAGCCTGCTTCATCATCACCCAGTCCCTGCTTCATTATTTAAATAAATCTTTGAACTGCAATTGCTTTGCCTCTAGTTTCTGCATTTGGGCCCAACCCCTTTGTTATCCTGCTACCCTGCGAGAAGTCAGTGCGATACAGCAAAGACCAACATAAATAAAATGGAAAACAGAAAATAAGGTCAGATGACCAAACTGAAAATACGATGGTCGATGGTCGATGGTCGATGCTCATGGTATGTGACGAGGTCACATAAACCATGAGTGATGCATGACAATATAATAAATGCTATTCAACACTTTGTAGGCTTGGATTACTTGTCTAAATTCTATGACCTATTTTAGCTAAATTAAATCTGATACAGTGTAGAACAACAGTACAAATGTAGAATTTGTATACCAACATACCAACATGAGTGGTACAAGAACTTACCAAAGCAAATGGGAGAATACTGTAAAACGAAACCTATCAGACAGAGAATTTGAATACAGTCTTGTCTCTATTATATGCTCTCAAATATATGTCTGATACCCTGTAGTCAGAGATGGAAGAGTACTCAGATACTTCACCCATGAAAGGTACCAACACCACTGCTCTGGAGTTTATCAAAACACTGTAAATATTTAAACTCAGTAAAACATATAATTTCCATCACACCACATTGTAGAAATCTTCTCTTATGAGCAAAGATCCCGCTGTTAAAACGTCACCCAAGCAAAAGTACCAGCATCAAAATACACCCAAGTACCAAAAGCAAAAGCACCCATCATACAAGGTGACCCATTTCAGATCATTTATATAATAGATTGGACTATTGATGCAGCTACTAGAAGGGTTGAGGAGGCAGGAAGAGTCAAGGACCACAAAGGGCACAGATCACTGCCCAGCTGCAGCCATGATGTGGAATGAGAGGAGGTAGAAGACACTTTATAACAGTGGACAAACTCTCATTCAAGCAAACATGCTCAAGCGCGATGAACACAAATGCTCTGACTAGGGTTGGGTAGCGAAAATCCGGTACCGATATGGAACCGGTTCCTAAATGAACGATATCTACAGGACCTAATTAGAACACAAATTGCGGTACTTCATTTTGGTACCACTTAAATGTGTTGAACTGTAATTTGTAATTGTTTTACTCGGCTTAGGTAGTTTAGGTTTTATATATTGTGTTATGTAAATTTGTTGTGTGTTGTATTTACTTATATTGAAGTACATTTTAACATTTTAATATATTGTTCAGTTTAAAGAATTTTAAATAAAAAAATTTAAAAAGTCTCTTTAATGTCGTTTTTTTGTTGGGTTTTTTTTGTTTTTTTTATGTTTCAGGCAACATTTAGGCACCGGAACCATTTTAAAAGTATCGTGTTTGGCACAAGAAATTGTAAAAAACCCAAATGATGCCCAACCCTAGCTCTGACCGGGTTAAACAAGCAACATTTCCATCAGCGGGAATGTGAACTGGTCAGGTTTTAAGCCTGAATTTTAAGACATTTGGAGAATTAGCTTCACTAACCACAGCATGGAGACTTCTTTAATAAATGAACACAAAGACAATAAGAATTGGTTGGGCAGAATGCAGTTTTCACTTTGACTACCAGTTGATAAGTAGCCGTCGTCATGTGGAGTGCAATAAGATCTGTTAATAGCATGGTGCAGGCCCATGTAATATACTGTCACATCATGAATTGAGAGCCAGTGGGATGACAGAATGGGCCTTATGTAGCCCAATTTTATGAGATGCTAATCTTTGGGCCATTGGACATTTTTAGCCTTTATTGACAGCAGAGACAAATAGGAAGCACCAGGAGAGGGATGGGAACGAGCTGCAGCAAAGGTCCCCAGCTGGAATCAAACTGAAGATGCATCTTAATCCGACGGGCTTTCAAAACTGCCGTATTCCCACACTAAATCATGACACAAAGGCAACAATAACAGGCTATCAGACAATACCTGTGTCTATGTAATCCAATCACATGTAGCAAAGTGATCTATGTTTGCATTTAGGAGTTGAAGGATGACTTCTTTAGCTCTTTGTTTAGTTTCACAGCAGTTTACTTAACACTTGAAGCTGGAGACAGTGCACATTTCAGACATACTGATGTGCTAAGAAGGAAAATGAGAGATCAAAGTTGAAATCATTCAGATCCACAGGGATCCTTAACAAAGTCTCAGATCAAGCAGAATCCTTAACTTAAGGAATGAAAGGCAAAATGTCTCTGATAATCCTCATTATGGAATTAAAATCTACTCATGAGACCTTTCATATCTGCAAATATAAATAGTTTTTTCTCCGTATATAAGTATTTCAATTTGTTTTTGTAGCTACTCTGACAAGCTTAGGCAGAAAGATGTATTCAGAAATTAGGCTATGTAGGCTAGAGGCAATCATTTAAATTCCATACACACACTGATATTATCGCCAACCGACAGTGTTTGCTTTTTTTGTGTGAGCTCAACTCTCGTGGGCTATTAAAAGTCTACATTCTTCAAAGTCAGCTACAAGTAATGTCCAAATTTAAGCCAGTGGAGTAGTATCTAGTGCCATAATGTTGAGTCATTCACCCACTGCAAAGCTTGGATTTTGAATTATTAGTGCTGAAGGGAGAGTTGTGTTGTGTGTTCTCTGCATTTGTATGCAATCGCTATCCCTCATGTTAATAACAAATTTTGAATTGAATTTGAGTGAAGAGGTGTCACACAACTGTCTTGAAGGCCTAGAGCCAGATTTATACACTATTCTGTATTAGAGCAGAGGGCTTTTGTATTATTATTATTTTATTTTTTATTTTATTTTTTACAAGTATTCAAAAAAAAATTACACATATAATTTTTGGGTTCATTCACATATTGAAGAGAAAGGTGGCTTTATCAGGAGCGTCCAGGATGTACACACGATTAATGTGCACATGTTGAAGCAAGATAATAAATAATACTCACACTTGGGGAAACCCTTGTACAATCAAGCCGCTTGGCTTTGTTAATGAACACACAGCTTACGGCATCTGTGAGCAGAATACCTTGAATTATCACTGTCAGCTCAGAGGATAATAGTGCATGATTCCCTCTGTCAAACAGAAACAACTAATGCCAAATACAAAAACTATTGCACTCAAAATGTAATATTTCATCAGAGAGCTTTGCTACATATATTCGTGAAAGGCTCTCCCAGGGATAAAACATCTATCAGGAACAGAAGCATATTGGCATACATCCGCTTAGCCACATGTTTTGTGTAACTAATTGGATAACCACACCAAGTAAAGCACGAAATTGCCTTTTTTTTTATCCCTCCTGCAGCAGTGGATGCAACCCTCTCTGCAGGGCGTTGGTGGGGCACAGAAGCGCACACATTTATGAGTCATACATTTCATATGCTCTCCCTTCCTACTCATATCATAAACACAGAGAGATGGAAATGAAACATCCCCTTTTTCCTTTTTAACCACGTCGGAGACTTCGTCAGAGAGTCGAGAGAGATTCTCTCCTCTCTGTCCTTTGAGTGTTGCTCATCCTTACTCTCCGGTGCCCCCTGACTCCTCTTCTCTTACCCGGTCTGACACTCAGAAATGCTGCTTTGACTCCCCATTTGCTAGTTTAAAAAAAAAATCTTGGTAGAGTGTGTTTGTGTGTGTGTTTGACTGAGAAGATAAGAGATTAGCATGAGTCAGATAATGATTCAGGACGCCAGGTGGCAAATGCCTCAAATCATGCTCTCCCTCTCTCTCTCTCTCTCTCTTGTTCTCCACTCCTCGCACCATCACATCTGCTCTTTTTCGCTCGCCGTTTTCTCCCACCATTCCCACTCTTTTCTCCTCACAATTTGAGCCCGTCTCCTATGTCTCCCATTAACTCCTTCTTTCTCCCTTTTCCTCGTGATGTCGCCCTTCTGTTCCCCGGCTGCCTGCAACTGTGGCAAACTCAATAACCTGCCGGTTCACAGGGTGGGCGTGGTGAGGTTAACAGGGGAGATAAAGAGGAGTAAAGACAGATCGAGTAAAGAGGGAAGTGGTGGGGGTGTGGTTGAAAGAGCGATGGCCAGATGTGGAGAGATAAGCAGGAGCGTGGCGGATTGTGGTGGAAATTGTGCACGAATCTCAAAGAGTGCATAGGGAAGCGGCTGCTGCTCGCATCGTGTGCACGATGGTGGGTAATTTAGAAAGAGTGGGACATAGGAATGTGTAGTGAGAGGCAAAGAGGGTTATAGAGAGCTGTGTAGAGGTGGATGGAGGCAGGGATAGAGAGATAGAAGGAGGGGTGGTGATCCTGGGGGCCTGATGACTCATGGCTGTGCTGCGGTTTGTGCGTCACTGGCACTGGCTGGAGGAGGAGATAGTGGAGAGGTCTACGCATTTAATTACAGCCTTCCAATTTAGACACACTGTACACACGAACCTACACACACACTTGCACAAAATCATATCAGAAATAATAGTCTTACAAGTGCACTAATTTGTAACACACACACACACACACACAAGTATGTGAACACGCACGGACGTAGGCGCACGCTGTGAGCACTCAAAGATGTTTGCAGCGTCTTCGGCATACTTGCAAACTGAATGTAAATGTTTCCATGCTTTTCTCTTTTTTTTTCTAGATTTCTTTTTTTCATCACGGGTATCGAGCTGAAACGATTCTGGTCACGAGCGTGTTGAGCATGCACCTTCTGAGCGTGCAGCCATCCCATCCCAGACAGACCTTGAGGCACGAAACTTATCAAGCCCAAAAAATATTTTTCCAAAATATCAAATCGTACCCTTTGAGCAGTTGCACCACACGGCTTGTGACTAGAATATGAAATAGAGACACAGACATACAGAGGGACTTGTAGGACCCGCTTTGATGACGCAGTAAGGCAAACTCTTCTCTCAGATAATACTGCACGCTTCATAGTTTCTACAATACAGTCCGCGTGATGTTTCGAGTCATCCTGCCGGTTAAAGGTCATCCATGTGAGAGCTGGATTTCTGCATCACCCGTCATGTATCTTTTTTATGTTTATGGTTGCATGGTTTTGAATAAGACATGCCAGGCTAGTGATTTTAAAATACCACATCGACAACACCACGAGTGATTTTCATGAACTTATACTGTGGCAGCAGCAATTGCTGCTTTAGAAATTATTTCCCCTCCAGTCAAGTCAAATTTATTCAATAAACACTTTTAACACCTGCACTTTCTCAAAGTGCTTGATGAGAAACAAAGGACACATGAAATAGAATAGGAACAGCATGAATACCAGGAAATGGTGGCAGAGCCTGCTCTTGAAAACAGGCACAAAAGAAAGTGGCCGTATTATATGATGTTGGCTGCTTATATTTTTGGCATTGTTCATTTCCTGTGAAGAAAATGTAAGTATTGTTTATTTACCTCATAACTCTGAGCTTAATGCAAGTAATAAGATAATGTATTAGCTTTACAGGCATCCAAAATAATGGACTGTTTTTGATTTTTATTGTAAAGCAGATTCGCTAAGCTTCAAATGCAATATGGGTTTACAATATTTAAAACTGTTTTTGACAGCACTGTAAAATAATTAAATTCAGTGAAATCTGATACATGTACAATTTATATTAGATTAGTTGGGCTAATTGGCCTTATAAAGACAAATTTCTGCTGTGCATTTACCATATCACCTGGTGATAAGTCATTTTTTATTCTGTTCACATTTTTATTATTTTGTTTCTCCAACCCAGTTACAAATATCCCCTTACAAATAAAAGAATATTTAATCTACACAGACCTCAAAATGCAACAGTACAGTTTTTTGTTTGTTTTTCAGTATCCTACATAATATTACTCCAGCTATTATTTTCAGTTTTTTGTGCACCTGCAGTACAGTCAAATTTGTGTGTAATCATTGAATTAAAGGGGATAAATACACTATTCTATATTGTGTTGTATTTTATTTTATTACATAGGAAAGTGAAGGTAATTTGATTTAGCCTTTGAACTGACATGAAACATCATGAAAATAGAAGCGCTCCACAATACAGTACACTAATAACACACATCAAATAAACTAAATAAAGCTTGATTTCAGAATATGTCAGTTTAACTCATTCACATTTAAAATCAAATGTAATGTTTTTGCATCCTCTCCATGAACCCATTTGCCAACTTTCTTTTAATTTCTCTTTCTTTGACTTCCCTTTCTCGTCCAAACACATTACCCTCGTGTGCCAATTATCCCCTAAGAGGCTGCAAGCCTCACTCTTAAACAATAGGAGCAATCAGTTGCCCTCTCTCCCTCTCCCCCTCTGTGTGCCCCTTTACTCCACTCTGTTTTCCTGCAGAGAGTGCAAAGGGAGGATAATTTTTCCAAACAACAGTGTTGGGGGGGAAAATAGCAGAAGGAGGAGATAGGAGAGGCAGAAAGAGATAAAGAAAGAAAGAGAGGGGCTTCTGATTGGCCAGGTCACATTGGTTCAAAGAGTCTAGAGGCGCATTTGACAATACAACGCTGCATGCAGATGTTTCCTATCTTAAGCTGAGAAAGGCAAATGCACAGCTGCTCTACAACCCTTGACATAGATCCTCTAAACGCTAAAATACACAGTACAGCCACACTGCCTGTGACACACATCTACTGAAATTATCCTGCAACAAAGAAGCACGGGGGAGATCACAGCTTCTGCATATTTCAGAAATTCATTACAGAATACATGCAGGTGTATTTCATTAGAAAAAGACTGTAGAAAAGCCAAAATCGTTCATTCATGTCTGAGTTCAAAAATGCCTCCATGTCTGAAATAATGAGATTTAACTTACTGATAAATGCTCAAATGTGGCTCTTTTTGTTGTTACTCAAATATGATGTTCAAATTGTTTGTCATAGTGTCATTTCATTAACCTTCAAAAAAGAGGAATCTAAATTTTAATAATAAAACTAGACTATGTTCATCATGTTTGTGGATATATAAAATAAAGAAGCAATAAGAATTTATGACAACTTTTCTTGTGTGTAATTTATTTATTTTTTAATCAATTCAGGGGTGGTTTTTTTCCGGCAGTTTTCCAGGTCTTTCAATTTAACGCCTATTTCCTTTCTCATTCATGTCTGCTATCATGAGTCGTCAGCGGCTCCCATCCCTGGGGAGGGAAATCCCAGCTGTCACTAAATAACTTCTCAGATCACACCAATAAAGCTAATGTTCACGGACACTAAAGGCCATGGAGTCCATTTAACAGCTGCTTAACGCATGAGCACACAAGTGGCACACACATCCACGCACGCATATACACACACACACACATACACAGATTGTTGTGGATTACTCTAACCAGGCTAATGATCTCCTCAATGGGACAACTGGGACTCTTCTGAGACCATCTTCAGCCTGAGGCCCCACAGGGACCTGAAGAGAGGCTCAGGGGTAATTACAATGTAAATACTCTTTGTGTGTGTGTGTGTGTGTGTGTGTGTGTGTCTGAGAGCGCCCGCATGTGCGTGTCCAAGATAAGGTTAATCTACAATCAAGCAAGCTCTGATTATGATGGATGTAAAAATCACTGAATTTCTAATCATTAGCAACTATTTATGCAGAAATATGACTAATTAGATGTATGTTAACAGATATAACCCTGTTATATGTGCACCTGTCTTTAGACAATGTCATTTTATCGGTGCTTTTCTGTTGACAAAGCTTCCTTAACCATATTGTATATTAAAATATTGAAAAAATTACTGAAATAGTAATGCAATATATTGTATTTAACATAGAAAACTAACATCAAATACAACAAAGGAGCAACATTTTATGCCAAATTCGCTACCAAATTCATTCTTCTGGACAGCACAGTGTGCAAGTCAATGAAAATTAGCAGAGCTCACTTACTTGTCTGTGTGTGCATGTGTTTGCCTTCTGTTACCTCTTAAAAGATTTTTACTATCCAAATTAGGGTTCAACTCCTTCTCTGGTCAATGAACATACAGAGTTGTCATCAAGGAAATGC
Source organism: Micropterus salmoides (assembly GCF_014851395.1). Lineage (NCBI taxonomy): Eukaryota > Metazoa > Chordata > Actinopteri > Centrarchiformes > Centrarchidae > Micropterus > Micropterus salmoides. The sequence goes on from NW_024044681.1 coordinate 23,925,647, forward strand.
AACATTTAGATACATTACATTATAGAAAACATTAAAAACACTGACTGTGGCACTGGATGTTGATGTCAGGAAAGCAGAGGGCAAGAAATGGAGGGGAGACTAATTGAGAGGGAGAGAGGGATGGGGTAAATGGATGTATGATTGATGTGAGTTTGACGCTGGGGAGAGAGAGAGAGAGAGACGCAAAGGGGAGCGGCAGAAAATTAGGTGGCAGGCACAAATTGATCCTCACCTTTTTTTGTCATTATGCCTTTGTTTCGGCTCATGGCCCCTCATCATCATCATCATCATCATCACCATCATTAACCCCCCCCTTCTTTCTCGCTCTGTCACCAGCCCATCTATGTGACGCTTGCCATGCCAATCAGATCGTAACATGACATTATGGCTCATTGTACCTGGGCTGGATGAACGGTCTTCTGCCGGTGGCCAACCTTCTCAGGTACAATGTAGCACACAAAACAGAAAGGCGTGTATGAAATGTCCTCAAAATGTTCTGTTTCTTTTCCTTCTTCTATTTGTTGCATCTCATTTCTGTGGCGTCCAGACCGAATTGAATGCCACAGGGCATTATGTAATCTGGGGATACAGGCTTGCAACACCTAAAGAAAGCACTGATGGAAACAGATAGCGAGAGGGTGTAAAGAGAAAAATAGGAGCAAAGAAAGGGAGTGAGAAAATGAGAATCATAGGAGAGGGAAAGGTAGAAAGAGAGCCATGAACGCTCAAGCAGAAGAAAAACATTGTGGTCATCTGCAGTGCGATGAGTCACCTGTAGGCAACACACACACACACACACACACACACACACACAAACCCAAAAGAGACAGGCTTTGCAATCACAGCCCACAGCTGTTACAATGCCATATTGTCTCATAAAATGCATTCACTGAATGCGCCGCATTGTCAAATCTGAAACGCAGTCTTCTGCTGAATGTGAAACAAGTGGAAAAAAATTTGGGGGGGGATTTAAAAAAAAAGAAAAAAAATACAAAATGATTCAACCTTTTAAAGCTTTCCTGGTGAATTCAAGATATCCACCTGATGATTAACATAAACTGTCGAAACAAAATGTAAGACAGAAATTAGTCTTTGGATGGTTCACTGCCAGTGTGATGTTGCTGCTCTAGTAATTAGTTAAAATAAAATCTGTGGATTAAATCAGCCATCTGTATCCTGGATACATATTTCCTTCTGCTACCCTTCTGCTCTGCCTCTGTTAGGTCGGGCTTGAAAAGGCTGCATCAAATGTGTCATTCATTTTTCACACATAACCAAAAATCATTAAGACACGACGCGATATACGCAATACTAGAGAAATTCATTATCAATAACCCTGCTTTAAATTTTTCTACTTTAATCGATTAATCGTTCTCACCTATAAAACAGTATCAGTATCCTATAACGTAAGACCTCAAAAAGCAGCAAATCCTCAAATTTGAGAACCTGGAACCATCATATATTTGGATTTTTATTTTTCTTTAGCTCGACTAAGCCACAAATCATTGCAACTCTAAACATTATAAACAAAAGCATTTTACCACAGTCAAAAAGGTCCCAATAAAAATGGCGACATAATATGGAAGACAGATAAAAGGTAAATTTCACAGAGGGAGAGAACCGAACAGAAAAAGGTCACAATAGAAAAGAAAATCACATTTGATGTAAATTCAATTTGCATCCCTGTTACAGTGTCATCATAAACCAGAAAACCCACCGTTTCATGTTTGCAAAGATAAATAAAAAACATCTGTTTGACATGGTTCTGCAGGATGAAAATGGTATGAAATTGCTATGAAAATATGTATTGTTCACCATACCATTACTTACTATACTGCGACGTGAAACTGAGATAAATTGTCTCTCAAAATATTTGTTTTTGTATATTAGCAAGCTTTAGTTTTGAGAAACAATATCTTGGTTATGAGAGAAACCAAAGAGGAGAAAAGTAACCTTGCTCACACTGAACAATGTGATCAAATGGTTGCTTTGGATTTTATTGCCTCTTAAGGAATTCAATACTGAATACTGTGTTGATATCTTAATCACAATCGTGTGCTTCACCTCCTGACATTTCTTTCCTCCAGTGGCAAAGGACTTTCTAGCAAAGCTGTATGTTAAACTGACTCATTATTCACTGGCTGTCAGATAGCGCAAGGTTACTGTAAAACAAAAACAAAACATTTACACTGCAGCCTGACAGAAAATCAGGTGAGGTTTCAACAACAACATTATCTAATTTCCAAATTGTCAGTCCATCACTGGGTGGTAACATTGTGTAGTTATTTGAATGTGAAATATCTAACTATTGATATCTGACAAATATTAGCTTTCTTTTTCCTTCTGTGTGTGCCTAAATCCCACAGCGAGGATAAAAAGATGGGAAATAAGGAGCAGATCTCGTCATCATTCATTCTTCTCTGCGTTTAACTCACTCTCTCTTCAGTCCTCCCCTCTGCCCCCCCCCCCCAGCCTGCTTCATCTCTTTTCAAGCCTCATCACCAACACACAGCACACCCCCCACCCCGACTGCCGTTCCGCACCGCCCCACCACTACCACCACCCCACTACCCTCCCCAATTTCCTCCATCCGCTTTCATGTGCCTGAACAAGAATGAGATTAATTCAGTCCATTTGTATTAGTAGTAGCTGCTTGTGCTGCTTTAGGTTCCCTAACAACAGTAAAAACCGCAAATCTCCGCATGGAGTGGGGAGCTGCTGCTCGTCGGCCATCTCCTTACACTGTGTAACCTCACTGGTGTGTTCTCACTCCTGTGCCTTTAGTCTCTTCCTGTGTGTGTGTGTGTGTGTGTGTGTGTGAGTATGTATGCCGCCGTATGCCTGTGCACACGTTTGTGCAAATGATTACCGAGGCACTCTTTTATTCATGGCCATGTGCATCTTTTAAAGCATTTCATTTTGGGAACATTTAAGTTAAGTGGTTTATGCAACTTTCAGGAGACTGGAGACATTCAGGTGGGAAAGACCACAGAGTAGCTATTAGCTTTTTCAAGTTGTTGCCACGGCAACCCTGTCAATGAGAGACATATTGATTATTAATATTTCACTACCAATTACTGAGTTGGAAACTTTACATTGATGAGAAAGCAATGGGAAAAACGAGAGAAAACGGTTTCTGTCAGGGTCTCTTATTCGTCAATGTATGACCCGGTCCCAGCCTTTTTTATACTCTGTGATTGTGACCTTTAACTGTAGAGTCTGACCACATATTTGGCCAAACTGTTCAAACACAATGTGTTACACACGGACAAACATCCACACTGGACCAAATCCTGCCCTAGACCAAGCACCGTTTTGTAAATGCTAAAAAGATTCATCACTCTCTCTCACATTGGGTCCAAAACCAAATCAGTGGTGTCCAAATGAGACAAATCACTGGCAAAAAAAGAACCAACCTGCTGTACGTTGATCTTCCCACTGTCACTGTGTTGGAACAAAAAGAGGTTCACAGCAATATGAATCATTCTGTGGTTTCTTAGGGCATAAGATTATTTTAATTAAAGATCTGATTATATCTTAGCCCTTTTCACGTCCTACCCACTCGTCGAATTCGAAGAGCATCTTAAGAAGCTGCAGAATCTGCAGGATGAACCAATGAGGAGAAGTAGTGTAGGAGACACCCGCTCAGACAGATCACTCGAATCAACTCTAGAGATCAATGTGGAGACAGATAAGACAGATAGTATCTGTGATAATATAAAAACATTCTTAATTTTCCATCTTTACTTTTACATGTTATACTGTATATCTGGAATGGTGATAACTTTTCCTGATGTATTGTTTATTTACATCTAAAATGTTCATATCTTCACTTCAGAAATGGATGCTGACTTTTTGTTGGTGTTGATGCACATGTAAGTTGTTAAGTGTACAAGTTAACCATCCCAATATCAAAAGGTTTAAGGCAGTGCACATGCTGTGATGAATGAGAGATCACTATATGTAGTTAAGACCTGCATGTGTCCTGAGCGTTTAGACCAAGCATCTACAATAACTCCTCTGTTGTCAATCTATGTCCAAAACAAGAAACGCCTAGCGTCATAGAGTGTAAGGATTGATTTCGATCGATCTGGACTTTCAAAGTGTCACAAGCTGCATGTAAGTTTTAGGCACTGTAGGTGAGGCCAGGTGCCGCTCTCCTCCTGCGACTCTCATGTCAGATCGTACATCTCCCGCTCCAATTCCTCAGAAGAAGGGGGGTGGGGGGGAAGAGAAAGCTCCCGAAGGTGAAGCTGAAAAAGAGAGAAACAGGTTGCCTCCTCTCCAAGGTCAACCAGCTGCCACAGTCAATGAGCCTCTTCAGTCTATGAGTCAACAAAGCACAGGATCACTTCCTAGCATGAATTTGTCATATATAATACGGCCCTCCGACCCCATTACACCCCCGACAGAAACACACAGTCATATATAATAACCCCGTCAGCTGAATGGGAGGCATGTGACTGAGTCATACAAGACTCAAAGACAGCTCAAAAACCTGTTTACTTCTGATTCCTTCCAGATTTTTTTTTTTCTGCTCTTGAATTTGCCTGTGCGAGCGGTCCCCGAGACACCCTTTTGCGCTGTCTGTTTGTGTTTACCCCTGCAGACAAACCCACAACTTCATCAAGGGTGCTATGGAAAGGACAGGGTGTCATGAGGGACCGAGCAGCACGGTGCCGCATTGTTTTAGAGGCTGGATGAGTCACAAAAGACAAATCAGTGTTGGTGACATTTGGTAAGGCTCGTCCATTGCATTAGGACAGCACCATTAAATCAACTGTGGTGTTAATGTGTTCCCATGACGCCTGTTTTAGCAGGTCAGACAAGGAATTCATTAAGACATTATGTAACCTAATTACCTGAGGGACAGTTACATGTTATGATTGTAATTTGTTTTGGAAGAAGAAGAACACCTTTTCCTCTGCCGTCTCCGCCAACCTTCCTCACGAAACTGAAATGAAGTTAAAATTCTCAAAACATCAAACCCTATTTATAGCACCTAGTACACAATGTGAGTGCAGCATCGCTGTGACTATTTCAAGTAATTTCTATATGACTCACCAAAGAAATTCAAAAGCTCATACATCATCAAAAGAGCAGACAGCAAATTTTCATCTGCTTTAGTCATGGCTGAATTACTTTTCATCTATATCGTAATTTTTCAGTGAGATGAGTGTGCACGCTTCAATTATTTATTCCTTGAACAAAGCCTAAAATTAAAATGAAGTGCTTGACATTGTGTAGATTTAAGCTGAAAATGTGGTCAAAAATATGTGAAACCCCACCTTTTCACCAACTCATTCAGGTTTTACCACATTTCAAAATAATGCTTCTCAGTAGGGATCGGCTTTTTCTGAGTGGCTGTCTTTGATTTTTTTTCCCTGTCTGTACTGGTAAAAGCTAAATTACACAAGATTGCCCACATACAATAGGGGAAGCTATAAATGCGTTCATTTTGTTTTTGACTTTCAGCACACATCTCCTACGTTTGTCCTGTATGCGAATGTCAAGTGTGTGCAGGTGACAGACTCCATGCATAATCCGTTTTCCTCCCCGCTCCCCTTTTCTCTCTATTTCCACCTCTGTCTCTCTTTGTGTCTCGCTCACTCCCTCTGACCACCCTCACACACACTGCCAACGTGAGATAGCCTCGTCTGTGTGTCCAGTGCAGTGTGTCACGGGTGATAATAATATGTGACGTACGTGTCACGTGCCAGCGGTTTTAGGGTTCCGCTAGAAGCTACTTATTCTGGTTATCATTTTTAAGCATCATCATTATCAGCTGGAACAGACGCGACGGGTTTCTCTGCGTCATTGTTCCCTCCAAAACCCCTAAAGCTCTTGCCGCCAAAGCTACCCACAACGTAACCAACAAAGGCAAGGCAAGAGAACATGTCAAAAATCACTCTGGCACTTTTTCGACGTCCCTCCCCTCATCCATGGCCTGCTCACCCCTCCTCTGTGTACCTTCTGCACTCCGTCCTTTTTTTTTGCCTCTCTATCAAACATTCACTTCTTTTGTCTCATCCACTCTTTCTTGTTCCATTGCACTCTATCTTTCTGCGTGACACGGTCTGCCCTCCGCTCTCTCTCGCCGCCATTATCTAAAACGCCCATCTCCCCATCTTTCCCTCAAATCCCCTCTCTCATAGTCAGGAAAAAAATTCACGACCTACACACACAGATAAATGCACACCCCAACACACACAGTGACACTGTGCGTTCAAATACTCTCACCCCTCCCAAAACCTTCTTCCAACCCCCCACCCCCACAACCACCGCCACCACCACCTTCTACTCTCTCCAAACCCATACCCCCCACCCTAATCCTAATCACACCACCACCACCGTCATCAGCCCCTTATCTCACTCCACCAAATCTGCTGTGACTCAAAACAATTTCCTCTCATTTGCGATTTTACTGCCTGCCCCCGCCTCCTACACCTCCATCAAACCACCTACTCCCTCCAATAAACCCTCTCCACCTCCTCAATATCCCATCGCTACCTACCCCACCCAAACACACATGCACACAAACACAAACACATATACAAATGCACTCACGGACACACACTCTGACCGGTCGCCATTAAGAATGACGGCTCATCATGTGTAAGCGGTGACTTGCCACTGTCATCCAGTGGAGTCCGAGAAGAACTGCAGTGTGACGTCACGGCGGACGCCGGCCCCGCTGGTTGGTGGAACATATTTACGCGTGTGTGAGAGTGATTCTGCACGTGTGGTTGGGATGGGGGAGCCGGAGGAATACAATTTGGTGGGTGGGTGAACCCGGTGGGCCTTGCTGCATCACTGAACCAGGAAAATGAATGAAAGCCTACACTAGGTGTCATTCCCTTCCTCTCCCATTGGCCTCCACTAATTTCCCTTTCTCTTTTCTGTTCTTCTGCTTTTGGCCCCTGAGGTAAAGAAAACTGCTGAAATTGCAAAAATTAACAGAGTGTTTGACAGTATGTTCAGTGGTATGTTGCAGGGTTCCTTGACTGTGTTTAATGACTTGAAGCAGCTGAAGGAGAAACAAATCATTTGATTAAATGATTAGAAATCCGTTCAAAGTTCAGTGAAGCAGCCTGATGTGCCAGAAATTTTGAGCATTTGAATTTCAACAAGAGCAAAACAGCACCACCCAGTGGGAGGTACTCATATCCACAGCCAGAGAGAGGAACGCCTCACTGAGAGGAGTTCCTATGGGAGGAAGTATGTAACATGATGTGGTATGAGGTGACAGGGCACAAGCATGTGTGTTGTTTTGCAGTGATTTAACTCAGTGAGTGGAAAATAAACAAGTCTGTCTCTGCGTGAGAAACATAACATCAGCGCTTTCTTTGTCTCTGCAGTCAGGAAATTGTTTGACAGCCACCCCTTAAAGAAATTGGGGGTTTTTTCAAGCAGATTAACAGCACTTGCAGTTTGTACTGGTGATAGGAATTTCAAATATTGCCTTTGGCTTTTACCAGTCATTTATATAAAGTCTAACTTTACCAGCAATATGCTGAAACAGTTGTTTCTCAGACACATTATAATGTTTGGGCCTATAATGCAATAACTGTTCATACTGAAATACAAGCTATAACATTTATAGTGCTCACATCATTGCATTAACATAGTTAATCATGTTATAACTCAAGTACACTCGAATCACTTGAATGTTATTTTTTAATAATTTATAAATATTTATAAAAAAACGCAGGCATCAATGGAAGACCATTTGGAAGTCAGCTTCCATGATCTTCACATGTTAAAGATACAGGAAACTCACAATTCAAATATTGTCTTGTCATCTTAGAAAAGCTGCGAATTCAATCTGCTATTTCTTATCTTAAAACTGTAATAAATGTTGTTGTTTTTTTAGTGAGGGGAAACAAGCTGTGAACACAGCATTGGTGAACTTGTTAGCAAATAGTTACTTATTTATACATGTAGCAGTTATGGAGCAATTTCATCAATCATTTGGTCAAGTCTAATTTTCCCTTTCTTTTAGCTCTGTTTTTGGCCTCTACCAACTAATGAGGGAAAAATCTGGCTCTTTAGTTGCTACATGTTGCTGTATGTTCACCAGCTAGTTGCTAACTGTGTCTGTCGGCCGTTTGGTGCTGTGCTGGAAGCATACTTGTGGGGTGGCTGTGGCTCAGGAGGTGAAGTAGGTCGTCCCCTAATGAGAGGGTTGGTGGTTTGATCCCCGGCTCCCCCAATCTGCATGTCGAAGTGTCCTTGAGCAAGATACTGAACCCCAAATTGCTCCAGATTGAGTGTGAATATTAGTTCCATACTAGCCTCTTCCGTCAGTGTATGGATATGTGTGAATGGGGTAAATGTGATATGAACTGTAAAGAGCTTTGAGCGGTCAGAAGACTAGAAAGGTGCTATATAAGTACAATCAATTCACCATTCTGTGGGTTTTTAGAGCCTTTTTGCTGAAAACGACACTATGAGAGCAGTGAGAATGAATCAAAACAGGACATTTATGGACCGGACAGCTACACAATGAGCTGAAACTCACTATAAAGCTCCATAAATCCTGCAGATTTTCGGTGATAATTCCCTGTAGGTTCATCACTACGAGCGATCCCTGTCGCTCTGTCACATGGTTTCCACATTGTCATTTGTTTTGGTTTTGTCACCCACAACAAAATTGTAGCAACATCAAAACTTAAAGGAAAATAACAATTTTGTAGGTATGACTAAACCAAAATGTCTACATATGCAAGATATGCAGAAGAAAAAATACACAGATACCACAGCAGGCTAAGCCTCTGTGACCAGTGACAGCATTTAGTAGTTGCAAAGAAAACGTGTTGTGTACCTGTACTGCCCTGTTAAAGTTAAACAGGGTGAAAGCCCTGTTACTCATACAGTGTGTTCAATTATAGGTATGTTCACACTTTGACCAAAACATTTAATTTCTCTGAACTTTGGTGAAATAGTGAAGATCTGCAGAGCAGCTGAGAGAAAAAATAACCAGTTTTATCTCGGCAGCCTTTTAATTTTCCTGGAGGAGTGTGCAGCTTGTTGCTGGGTCGGGGGTGGAGAGATTTGACTTGTAGCAATGCCCCAGCAAACTGTACATGCCCACTCTCACAGACACAGAGCAATGTAGGCGGACAGTGCCTTGGTTATTGATTATTACCCAGGTAATTGGTTATTGATTACTCCCAGCCTTCTTGTCTTTGTCTGAAGGGAATTGTACCATACGGACATCATTCAGTTTGGAATTGAGTTCTGTTTTCTGCCAAATCTCATTTCAGTATGGAAGATTTAGCAACACAAAATGCATGTAGAGGAGTAAATGGACAGTCCAGAACAGAGGAATCACCTCCTGCTCCTCACAGTACTGACTCATGCTGTGGATCCTGGCTGAAAATCATCAAGCTCTGTGTACCGGTGGACTACAAGAATGAAATTGTTCAGTTTTTAAAACTGTCAGGACCCGTGGTATGATTGTATTTACATTTGACAGTTAACAAGAGTCTAATCTGACATTTGGAGTTAAAGCTAAAAAGTCTTTTTAGCTTTAAAAGCTGAAAACACTTCAGAACAGAATTACTGGATGTATTAAATACAGGAACATCTGTCTTGTTAAGGCTGTTAGGAATGTATATTTTTAAAACCAGCTATTATTAGTAGCAGTTTGCAGTGTAGGTCACTTAATTAACTTGATCAAAGAGCTGCATTAAATTAAAGTGCTTTAATTGTCACTTTACTTTTAACACAAGGATTGTGGTACCAGTAATTCTTTTCAATTTTCCTCCCGCTTTATTAGGACAGTACTTAACAGTTTAAAAACTCCAAACCATTGGGACTAATTAGAAAAAGAACTGCCTAATAGTGATAAAAGTGTGACCGTGATATGTAGCATTTGAGCAAAAACAGATTACACCCTCTCAATGGCCTAAATAAATGCCTTAGAGGCATCCTTAGTTCAAGTATCAAATACAGTGTAATATTTTGGGTTTCATTACTAATAAAGTTGGATGTACTCAATTAGCACTTCCAAGAGCAGAAGTTCCAACTTTTCGACATGAATCTAAACTATATCTAAATTAAAATAAACCCGTAAATGATTATTTTGAAATTATACATCAAATCAAATGTTATATCAAATTTCAATATACCACAGAAATACGGTGCAAAAAATTATAACTTTGTGAGGAGAAATATATTTTCGGAGAACCCAACATACATCCACTTTTCACTGACTCATCACACAAACCCAGGACTTGATAGACAAGGACATTTAGTTCCCTTTTGTGCAAACCTTTTGATGCCAAAGGCTGTCAAAAACCTACACCAGCAATCACAAGACCTATTTTCTAAAGAAGAAAAGACAAGTAGTAAAGACATTTAGAAATACAAAGGAGCTGCTGCAAAACCAAAGCATAACACATGTCAGCTGCCAGAGTAAATAAGAACTTTTTCTTACCTCAAGGCCCTTTGAAACTACTTTTTTCCCCAGCTACTGCATGTGTTGCATGTGGAGTTCAATATTTCGTTCATGTTTGGGGAAGTTCATTTATGTTTTTATAGTTATGAAAATGAGGAAGCATGATTTTGTTTTTCAGTTCATTTCACATTTGATGAGCTTCTTGATCGGCTTCGTCAGCATGGTATTCTGCGGTCACTTGGGGAAAACAGAGCTGGCAGGGGTGGCATTAGCAACAGCAGTGAGTGATCTCGCTGCAGTTTTGTTTATGTTTTTATTGGCATTCTGCTCTCAGGGACCACTGCTCTTTCTATGTCACAGCGTTGCTTTTGAATGTCACTATTTACTCTGTTTCTCTTTTCTTTCTGCTGTGTTGTTTAATAATGTTTCATTTCAATTTAGGTAATAAATGTCACAGGCATTTCCATCGGCTGTGGTTTGGCATCAGCATGTGATACTCTCATATCTCAGGTATTCAGCTCATCTTATTTATATAACCAGGTCAGCCCTGACCGGTTACTGCTGTGTTCACAGTATGTGCTTTCAGTTTTGTTTTCCTCTGTCAGTTTTGCCCTTTCCCTTGCACACATGCAAGTATTACGTTATTTTCCTGTTTTTCTGACTCCTTTCCTGCAGACCTATGGGAGTGGTAACCTAAAACGTGCAGGAGTGATACTGCAGAGGGGAGTTTTGATTCTTCTCTTAGCCTGTTTCCCCTGCTGGGCTGTCCTCATTAACACTCAGTCAATTCTTCTGGCTGTCAGGCAGAGCGCAGAGGTGGCCAGGTGAATCATTTCCACTTATAGCACATACGCTGTCATATTACTTGTCAATCAAGTTATTCATCAAGATTTGCAGTTATTTGTGATTTTCCCTTTTTTCTGTCTGCCATAAAGACTCTCCCAGCTGTATGTGAAGATCTTTATGCCGGCTCTGCCAGTGAGTTCAGCTTCCTCTATGGTTTTACAAAACGTTTTTGTGTCACCATCCACATACGCTGTATTGAATGGTTGTTGTGTTGCATTATTGATCTAATTAACCCCATTCATCGGCTTATGTTGGATTCTGCAGGCTGCCTTCATGTACCAGCTGCAGGGGAGGTATCTTCAGAATCAGGTGCATTAAATGACTGTAACACGACTGGTGTGAAACAATATAACAACTGAAAGTTTATCAGTAATGAGATCATTTTATGTTGCGTTAGAAAGGAACGTGAACTGTGAGAAAGTAAGAAACATCAGGTGGGCTGATCTGTTGAAATGGGGTTGTTTTTTTAAACAGCTTGCTTTGGCTCACAGGGCATCATCTGGCCCCAGGTGATATCTGGAACCATGGCTAATGTTTTAAATGCCATAATCAATTACATCTTCCTCAGTCTTCTGGATCTGGGGGTTGCGTGAGTATACCCACCATATTCATTATAGTGTACTCTTTAACTGAATCATAATCTTTTATATTTTAAAATAATCACAGTATCAGTTGTCAACTGGAGGCTTTATCTGATCGTTTGTATCAGTGACTGGCAATGACTATAAACTCTGTTTTCCTACCTTTTTTGTTGTTGTTTAATCCTCTTGACACCACTAAAGTGGATCTGCAGCTGCCAATGCCATCTCACAGTATTCCTTGGCTGTGTTCTTGTTTGTTCACATCTGCGTCAGAGGACTGCACAAACCAACATGGGACGGTGAGTTTAGGGCATTAAACATACTGTACGGATAACTTTTCATTGGGCGTAGGTTAACAATAGTTAAGCTAGCTTAGCGATTAATTGGAATTAATTAATTCCAATTAATTATTTGTTTACAAATTGAACACTATCTCTATTTAATCTATAATTACTGCCAAATTAAATAGTACTTTCTAGGTGCGTTTCCAGAAAATTATTAAGAATAATAGACCTGTGAATTAAAGCAATAGCTTTTTGGCATAATTGAACCATAAAAAATCTTTTGTGGTGTGGATTCTCTCTTACCTTATCAGTCAGAATTTCTAACTGCTGTACTAATGCTAACTAGCAAATGTTAGCATGCTAACACCCTAAATTAAGTTGGTAAACATGTTAAATAAAAATTGGCATTGTGACTGTCTTAGCATGGAGACATTAGCATTTAGCCCAAAGTTATGCAATGTTCAATCACACTGATATTTGACAGATAGGGCTCGCTTCTGTATTGAATACATGACAATGAAAGACGTCTCACAGTTCAGTGAAATGGCAGTGTAACATGGCTGCATGGCTGCTGTGGTAAAAATACGTTTCACTGAATCCATCATACCTCCTGTTATCTCCTAGGTTGGACACAAGACTGCCTGCAGGAGTGGGGTCCTTTCCTCCACCTGGCCTTCCCCAGCATGCTAATGTATTGTCTGGAGTGGTGGTTGTATGAGATCGCAGGGTTTCTAGCAGGCATCATCAGTGAAGTTGAGCTGGGAGCTCACTCTATTGTTTATGAAGTAGCTGCTATCGCTTTCATGGTAACTCCTTTACATGGCTTTTTTTCGTGTAGCTTCTCTCTTAATCTTTACTTGATATAGCAATAGAACACAATGCATATTACTAATATTTTGTGGCTACGGGAATTATTTAGATTCACACGACAATACCCAAGTATCTTGTTATATTACTATATTTGTTTTCATTTACCTCATCCTGTCCCACAGTTTCCAATGGGTTTGTCTGTCACTGCCAGTGTTCGGGTTGGAAATGCTCTTGGTGCTGGGAACACAGAGCAAGCCAAGCTGTCCAGCAAAGTCGCCCTCATCTGTGCATGTATGAATCAAATATGTAGCCTGACAAATCTCCAACACAGCATACCATTACAGGAGGCAAAACCTGCTGTGTCGAGTTACAATCTAAATTTATCACCAATAGGCATTAAAATATGCTAATCCACCTTATGCTTATGTGTAGTTACCACCTTTGTCTAATAACTTGCTGTGTTTCTTATACCCAATCCAGTTACTTTCTCATGTTTCATTGGAGCTTGTCTTGGCGTGTCTAAGGATGTGATTGGTTACATATTCACCACAGAGAAGTAAGGACAGATTTTGATACCTAACATAATAATCATTGGTTTATGTTTTCTTACCACAGAGACAATAACTAACAGGCAGACCCTTTCACCCAAATCTTATATAATGTCAATGTGTAATTCATCATGTATTAACCTCAGCAGAGACTGACCCTTGGCAGCAAAGTAAGCTCTGATTTTTGCTTTTTGCATTGTCACTATCTGAGACATATATGCAGTAATTTCACCTAAGCAAAAACATGTTTCCATCAACTTTGCACTCACTTGTCTTTGTTAGAATTTCATTTTCATATCTGTATTTTGCACGTTGCTTTTAGAGACATTATTCAGAGGGTGGCTGATGTCATGAAGATGTACAGTTTCATCCATGTTGCTGATGCCCTTGCGGTGAGAATCTTTTAAAGTAACCATATCAGGCCTGCTGAGCAAAATAAACCTGGCTTGTTGGCACAGATTTTAGATTTCTCTTTGTTTTATCTTCACAGGGAGTGCTAGGAGGTATTGTCAGGGGGGCAGGGAAGCAAATGATTGGTGCTGTGTGTAGCTTGGTGGGTTACTACTTGATTGGGTTCCCCATTGGAGTGTATTTGATGTTCCCTGTCAAAATGGGCATTGTAGGTGAGGAAAGATAACATATTTATACAGAAAGTGACAATCTATTTCCGCTCAAACTAATAAATTACATTCTTTCCATCTCTGTTGCAGGGCTGTGGTTAGGGTTTTTAATTTGTCTTTCTGTAGAGTCCATTTTTTTTATAGTTTTCCTGTATAAACTAAACTGGAAGAAAGTCACTGAAGAGGTGAGGAACTCTGCTGTTGGCATCCTGTGTTACAGGAGGAATATGACTAATTAATTTAATACAGTTACTGAGTTGCTATTGTAAATCAAACTATGGTAAGCTTAATCTGTAAAAACTAAATAATGTGAACAGTATGTGATGCTAATATTGTTTTTCTGTATTTTTTTTTATGAAAAAACATGATTTTGTTTGTTCTTTTATTTCTCTGAATAGGCGCAGGTAAGAGCAGGAGTCAACATAAAAGAGAGGAACAATATCTTTGGGATAGAAAACAAGGGTAAGCACAAGTTATTTCACCTACAGCTACATGTGGACAGCTTCAAAACTAACGTTAACCGTGTATTTAAATCTCTCGCCCTCAAAGCCCTGGACTCTGGTGAGGAACAGGCCCATAAAGAGACCAGTCCATCCAGCTTTTTGAGTCAAGTAGAGGGGAGGCTGGAAGTGCTCTGTGCAGGTCAGCAGACTTCAAATGACGTGGCTCTGTCAGTCAGGCAGCTGGTGGTGCGACGTGGCCTCGCTGTGCTGCTCATGTTTGTCATCCTCGCTGCTGGAGTCTTCATCAGCGAGCTGCTCATCAGATTGCTCAAATTAGACAAGTGACCATTATTAGATCACATGTGTGCTGCTCTGGGAGTCTGCCTTTCAGATGAGGGTTCAGACGCATCTTCATGTTCAACAGTAAAGCATGTCATGTAGACACACATGTGTACACATGCAATGGACAGAAAAATAATATTACTACAATATGTTCTTGAAGTTCTGACTGCAGCCACAATTTTGGGTGTTAAAAGTTTAATTGATTATGACGACAGAGAAGAAACAGCTCCCATTTTAATATTGGCCCGTGAAGCATTTTGTAATGACAAATTTCACTTCCACACTCCCACTTTAAAACTTCAGGCCATTTATTGTGCACTGATGATGGGGAATGACTAATATACATGCACAGATGTTTTAAGTGGAATCTTTCCACAGTTTTGAAAACTGTTGGAGGTGAAACTCATTAGTACTTTATTTCCTGTCATTCCTTTATGCGCAAGGGATTGTCTTAGAGTTATATTATAATAGTATTTCCTGTCATTTTTTAGGTCTTTATTGTTTTCATCTATTTAATAGATCAAACCCAGTCACTTTTTTAGTTGTTACATGAGTCATGTTTTGGAAAATCTAATATGACTGAAATGAGGCAGCAAATGAAAAGCTCAACTGAAAAAATACTGTATAGACATGTCTCCTTTATATAGAAACATGCTGTGTAAGATGGGCTCTAATCAAGACACTGACGAAATATATGTTCTCATTATGAAACATCTGAATGGATTCCACAATTAGAAATAGAATGATTAAATGCTATATTTAGGATACCTCGCATCTGTGGATGTGTGCTTTCATCATCAAAGAAAGAAAAGCTTCTCTTTTTTTATGGTTTATTTTTCTTTCCTTTGATCTGTGTTGCCAAAATTGATGATAATGAAAGGTCTGTACGCTCACTCTGCAACATACTGGCTGGATGAAGACATGTCAACCTGAGCAAATCAACCACCTGTTCACTCTGTGGAGGAGCAGATAACTAGCTAGCTCAGGCTTCACAGTTATAGCCTGCTCATAAATAAAGAATCCACTCCTGTTGACAGCAAACAATTACCCACGTATGATTTTCTGAAATGTACATGTATCATGTTTCGCTACATCCATTAAAGCAACATTTTGGGAAATACGCTTATTCGCTTTCTGGCATAGAGTTATATGAGAAGATTGATACGAATCATTTCTGTCTGTGAAATAAAAAGGCTACAGCCTGAAGCCTAGCTTAGCATAAAGACTGGGAACAGAAACAGTTAGCCTAAAGGTAACAAAATCCACCTACCAGCATCTCTAGAGCTCACTAATTAACAAGTTATGTCTCACTTGTTTAATTCGTACTGGTAGACAGGTTTTGTTAATGTTGCACAGAGCCAAGGATCTCACTTTTTCACGTTTTCAGTCTTTGTGAGCTAAGCTAACTGGTTGCTGGCTGTAGCTTTGTATTTACCCTATGGACTTGAAAGTAGAATTGATCTAATTGACTAACTCTAAGGCAATATTATATTTCCCAAAATGTCCTTTTTTTGCTTCTATAAGAAAAATACTGTCATATCAGCAAATGGTTTTAAGTAGACATTGGATAACAGTACAAGTTTGAGATAAAAGTATGGCACATCAACACTTCATTTTTACACTTACATTAAAATAATCTGTCCAAAACACATTTAATCTCTGTCACGTTGTATTTCATTTAGCCTCAAATAATTTTTGTTATATTACTCTAAAAGTAAATTCACATTTTAACTTTTTTCCAATACTTACAGAAGTAAAGTATCAGCTGGAAGAATAACTATTTAGCAGATTAACCGCTGCATATTCTGGTTTATTCATTTGAGCAGGTGATAACTTCAAAAGCGTTTACCTTCGAGGTATCCATTAATATCTCTAATCTGGCCAGTGCACTCACAAGACAATGCACTCTCAAAACTGACATCAGCAATGGGTTGAAACAGATTGATGTTTGCAACAGTCACTTAAAAACTTGCATATTAATTTATTGTTATTCAACATGTAAATCAGGCTTGATTCACATGGTTACGTCGACATCTGAGCTTCAGTCTTGCTCATCAGTGGAGACATTGCCACAGGCTCCTCACAGAGACTGTAATCTTGGCCCGCTCACCTCCAGAGACTGCAATCAGTAACATGCTGTGGCATCATTAACAAGTGACTGTGTAAAGATTTGCTGTCAGTATTGTTAGACTAGAACAGTAGCTTAAGGAATCTCATATTAATTTCTTGGTTGTGTCGCTGTGCAGAACAATAACGTACCTGGAATTCACTGAAATTATGGCTGCAATTAATATAGCATATTATTTATGTGAAACACAAAGCAGAACTACTGGCTACTTCATATACACAAATACTTATATGGGACTGAGTATGTATTGATCTTTGGCAAAGAGTTGCTCTCATCAGTGCAGAAATTAGTTGTGCATATTGAAGCTTGTGCAACATTTACCATCCATCATTCAGAAATACCATTTCTTAATGTTTGCACTACTACGTATTGGTACTTCAAGAATGAAAACTGTTATTTAACATAAATTAGTGATCTCTTCTCCTGTATGACAAAAAAGTAAATCTTCAGCAGTGATTGCCTCTGACCAATCACCGAGGTAGAGTTTGGCATAATTTAGTGATCTACCAGTGAAATGAAACATGTGTTGAAGGGCATTGTTTTATCATGAATCAGTTATCAAATGAAGCTAGTTTCCAACACATTTATTAATTATAGTCGTTTCAGTTCATACACATTAACTAAAGCAACCACATCATGAGTAGCCTACCTTTACCAACTGATTGCGCTACAACTTCATTAACAAATCCAAGTGCCATTTCTCAGGGTGTCTAAACTTAACGTCTAAAAAAGTCCTAATCACTGCAAAATAGTACAAACTCTTAGAACCTGCATTTATTTTGGAAGCGAGTGAAAGAAAGACGCAACCTATTTTAAAACTATTTCCCTCTTTTACAGTTGTTTGG
This sequence comes from Micropterus salmoides, assembly GCF_014851395.1. Taxonomy (NCBI): domain Eukaryota; kingdom Metazoa; phylum Chordata; class Actinopteri; order Centrarchiformes; family Centrarchidae; genus Micropterus; species Micropterus salmoides. The sequence continues at coordinate 23,943,496 of NW_024044681.1, forward strand.
CGGATGCATAGCAATGAGGTAAGGTATCTATTTGGCTATGTAAGATTATTAATTGTAACACGACGATAATGAAACAAGGTAAATTTTGTTTTAGTACCGTTTATACTCCTAGGTTACATGTCAGCTACAACTGACATTTGTTTGCTCAGCAATAGTACTTTGTCAAAAATACAATTCTCTAAAGAAAAAATCTCCTTCCACCTCCTTTTACCTGGCTAACTTAATACTCACTGCAAAACTTTCTTCTCACTGATTGTTTGCTTATATAGGTCATATGTAGTCGGTATTAGACTGTTTCATAACCAGTTAAAACTCTGTTTAGTTACTTTGAAGGAATATGATGAAAATTAAATATTTAGTTTGGTTCTTTATCTCTTAGTCCAATTGTATAAACACAATGTGTATCTTTTTTAAGGGGACTACCTCATGTGAAAGTAGCTACTTTAGCAGTTTGCATCTACATGCTAGCAGGAGCAAGAGTAGCATTTTCTGCCCTTTGGTAAGACAGCTGTTGGATGTTGTGACAACTGCTGCTGATATAATATTATAATTGGTGATTTAATTTTTGAATCCATGGCAAAATAGTTTGGATTACTTCCCTTTAAGTGCATGTTTACAAGAAGAATCTAAAAAAAAAGGTTTGGGCTACTATAATATAATTTGGGTTTTGGAGCGACCATGCAGCTTGTGGTTAGTTTCATTGTTATAGACTTTAAAGGTAATTTTATTGATTAGGGTGCTATCACATGTCATTATATTATTATCCACACATATGCAGTAAAAATAACTAGCTTATTATTTATTAATAACCTATCTTGGAGAATACCAGGACAGAGTGATACAGGAAGACATTGCAGTAATGCATAGCTTGCCTGTATAGTTACATATACTGTACTACATATTACATATTACATGTATACATCTCAATTTTACATCTGATATTTACAGTGAATCTGACACCTAGTTAAAAAACAAGAAAATGATTAAGGTCAGTAAGAAAGAAAATATAAGTCACATAGCAATATGTAAACCAAGACAAAAATAGGTGTAAAAATCTAAAGCTATCAGTAGAAGAACACCTGTTCCTTGATGCCCACGTGGTCGCTTAGTGAGGGATTTATAATGTGTCTTGTAGTCCCAGTTGAGCATCTCAGGCTGAGCAGGTTAAAACATGATGTTTCTAACAAGACTTTTGTTCATCATGCCAGTCTCATTTGATATTACATGCAGCTTTCAGTAGTGCAACACTGAGACATCTTTCTCTCTACATGAGACAGAGCCAGTAGCCCATGGTGGGCTGTAGTTTTTCAAAATAACAACACATGTCTGTTAGTAGACTATGAAACTTAAGGCAGGAATTCAACACTTTTCTCTAAAGTTGATCTAAATTGTCAATTTGTGAGAACCGTGTTCAGCCACTAGATATCCACATTCAGAGGTCAAAGATCAGCTCAGAGGTTTGGGGTCAGGTCCAGTGGAGCCAGTGGTGTAGGAGTGGAGTCATTAGCCCAGTTCAAGGTGAAATTGGCCTTACTCTGAGCAGAGGGCTCTGGTGCAGGAAAAGCAATGTGAAAAATTACACCTATGGCCAAAATGAGAACTGAAACCAATGCGATGAGCCCCCGACGCAAAATCAGCTGAGTGACAGGAAGTAGTGCTTCAGGTTTGGTATTTTTGCTCTGCTCAACATCCCTCTCAGTTACTCCTGCATTTGTGTTGTTGCCCCCTGCCTCACGACCCACTTTCTGCTCCTGATCCTGGGTGTTGACTGGACTGTAGCCATCTGCTTTAGGGGCTTCTTCACCATCCAACTGGACCTTCAGGGTACAAAGATGCTGTTGTTAATCAATACGTGAGAAGCTCAAGTATGATAAAACTTACACTATCAAAGAAGCAAGAACATCCAGCTTAATACACACCACACACTGTGTGCACTTACTGAAGGGCAGTCAGAGATGTCAGGCACCATCGCTTCACTCAGCACTGTACCAAGTGGACGCTTCGGTATAACCACTACTTTCTTTCCAGCTCGCAGTTGAGCCTGAAAACACATTAGAGTGAGGCTCATAAGACATGTAAAAACAACAGATTTATATTAATTATTTAATTAATATTTTTATTAATGTAGAAAAAATCTGGATGAGATTCATATAATCTAATCCAAATCCAAATATATTAAACATAACCTCCATTTTTCTTTGTAAAATAATTCTATTAAAGTGTGTTAATTTGTGGTGTATGTGAGTGTGCATATGCAATGTTCAGCTCAAACATTAATTTTTCAAGTTTTGCAAATGAGTTGAGAGACATAACTAAGACCAATGCTACTCAAAGAAAAACCAAAATAGACTTTGTTATTAATAAGAATGTTGTTAATACAAAAATTTTAAATGCTGCCAAAATTCAATTGGTGAGGGGAAAATGCTGCAGGGATACAAGAATTTACTGATAAGACTGCATCATGATAAAGCTACATTACAACATAAAAATGTCCCCAATAGGAGATTTTTTTAGGAGATTTTTTGTCCTCAATCCTTTTTGGAAAGGTGTAAATACCATGTATTGTTTTAAAGAAAGATAAGAGCATCCTACTTTGTGTGTGACTTTCTTCCAGTTGAGTTTGAAGATTAGAACAAGGAAGAAACCCGTCTCAAAGAAAATACATATCAAGAGACCCAGCCACCAGCCTAACAAAAGTGAAACAAATAAAAATGTGTTAAAAAAAATTCACAGTGGATTCAATACATAGATACCATTGTAAAAATTGGTTAACAAGCCTTACTCAGAAATGCAATCGTGAGGACAGAATACACCCTTATACACCAAAGTTACAAAGTCATCAAGGGAAATACAAGCAAGAAGATACACACTACACAAGGTCAGAGCTTTGATGCACATTGTGTGTGTGTGTGTGTGTGTGTGTGTGTGTGTGTGTGTGTGTGTGTGTGTGTGTGTGTGTGTGTGTGTGTGTGTGTGAGTGTGTGAGAGAGAGAGACAGCATGCGTGCACATTTATAAATGCATGCACACTTTGAGTGGACAGCAAAGATCCACTCTGGCAGGGGTAAATGGCAGGCTGCAGGGGAGGAGATTAAGAAATGGATGGTGCAGCAGGACTGAGTGGGTTTAACTAATGGACCTGGATTTTAATATACACACACTACCTCATTTCCAACTTTTGCTGATGTCAAAGGGGCTGCTCATTGGATAATATAAGAAATAAAAAAATTAGGATCAAGTTGTAGGAACTCCCTCATCACTGACAACTGCTGTTTGTGGTCACTATTACCACAAAGTCAGGGTCCTACCATCCATCAGAAGTGAACCTAAAGTGTAGTTTTACCTTTGGGATACCTGCCTGTTTACTTTAACTTTACAGTTGAACCCCACATGTGGTCGGCTGATGTGCAAAAGTTGCTAAAAATATAAATAGATTTTTTTAAATTAGTGTTAAGAATTCACACATCAAACCTGTTAACAGATTTTGGGGAATACTACTGCATATGTGGAAAAATTTGTATAAAGCCTTCAGTGGCTCCAGAGGGAGCGAAACGTGATTGGCTCAAGTGATATCACTTGAGTCAGCATCAGCTGGGGCTGACTACGAGTTTTAAAATTAAAAAATAATCTGTGGGTGTGAAGTTAGAAAGAACTGAGTTTACCAGACCTTTGTAGCCTGCTCCTCATCCCTGACTAAGGCTAGCAGCTTAAGGGTACATTAGCCGCTACTAGCATAACTAGTGTTGCCAACTTTGTCACTACAAAATAAGGGACTTAAAGTGACTACTGCAGCAGTGCAGGTATGGTTTTGTGTGAATATACAGTGTATTGTTTTAAGCAATTTGTCATAATGATTGCTAATCTCTTGATTAAATATTTGGTAGGTTTCATAATAGTTTATTTACAGCAGGTAACTTTCACACGGTCATTTAATTTAACCACTAGCTGTTTTGAACCACTAGCACATTTACCATTTGTCAAAACAATTGTGGTTCTTGCACTGTAGGTTACAAAAGGTTATCACCTTCATCTAGCCTATATATGACAAACCAAAAAGAACATAGCTTGTGATGTGTTTTATTTCCAGTTCATGCTTTTTCAGGCAGTTCATCAGAACTTGATGAATACCATTTACAAGTTTCCTCACTATCTTCATAAAAGTCAAGTAGCTTGCACTGCACTCCATCAGACACAGAAAAATATCTCACGCACACTGGAAACATTTTTCTGTTTCGTTTGTTTGAGGCGTCGGTGGCAACAGAGTAAAACACAGTCTCACCTTCAGTCGGGGATAGATCATTCAGGATATCCTGCACAGTTTTGGTCCTAAATTCATTGTGATCATCTCAGCTTTCATTCTTACCAAGTGCATCTTCTTCAAAGCCGCTATTTTGTCAATTTCCACAGTAGCTGCATTTAACGTTACTTAACTTATAGGCCTAATGAGGGCTGTGATTGGATCATGACAGCTGACCATTGTCAAGTGTTGTGATTAGCACTGCTGCTGTTGTAAAATTGTATCAGTCAGCGGTAGTAGTCAAAAAACATAACAAGAGAGGTCACGTATGGGAATTAAAGGTTCAGTGTGTAAATTTTAGATGGTGAGGGTTTGCGAAATGCACCCCCCCTTCCCTATCCAAGCGGGTAGTATAGCTACGGTGCCTGAGACAGGACAAAAGATGTTGTCTATGAGATAGAAGAGAGTTGCCAGTCAAGAAATAGGTTTCTTTAGATAGATATATTACGAAATTATATTTACTTAATTATTCAGTAAAATCATATTTTATTGTGAATATTATTATTTGTTCATTAAACAACAGCCACATCAAGAAATGAAGTGCTACATGATGTCTCATACTCCTGTAATATATTATTTTACTGTACTGTTCTCATACTTTTTTTTGTTACATCTTGGGAGGGTTGGCTAAACCACATAATACATGAACATGGGCAGGTGAGGATCAAAGCTCCTCTGGCTCTGCTTAATTAGATAAGCAATCTGCAAATCTTACCAATATTTTGAATTTTTTGAAATACAACAGAAACACAAAGTAGTATTGATAGCCATAATTTCAGCTTGTGGTAAAACGGAGCAATGTTTTTAATGGGCATTTAGCTTGTGAGCATTTAAATTACACATTTGTGTGCACAGTGTCGAAGCAAAAAAAACAACTTTTTTTTAATACAAACTTTTTTTTAATACAAATTCAGTTAGTATTCATTATTGGTCACTTGGTCTTGTTATGTATCACTATTAGCAGTAAAAATAAATACACGTTTTCCACCAGGGCAGTATTCAACCGAAATTTAGCTGCTGCTTTGAGCTTCCATGTTGTTACCATTTTATTGCCAATAATATTCATCAGCTGTTTGATTCATCAAGGTAAGGCACATTTCTGTCCACGTTGCAAAGCCATAACAGAGCGCTGTAGAATAACCAGTGTTGGGCAAGTTACTCATAAATTGTAATATATTACTAGTTAGTTATTAATCCTTTAAAAAAGTAATAATATTACTTTACTTATTACTGGGTGATAAAAGTAACTAGTTATGTTACTTGTTACGTTACTATATTACTATATTACCTCCCACCCCAAACAAAGAAGTTGTTTTTTAGAAAACATTGTTTCTAACGCCACTGGCTGAAATAAAAAATAAAGCAAATAAATTGTGACTTTTGAACTACTGTTTTTCTGCACATGTAGTCCTATTTAGAGCAGTATTTAGTATTTTTACAAAAGATAGAACTTTACTTAACACCATTCTCGCAAGCATCAGTGACAGTAGCTGCCAGAGTTTCTTTCTATAATTTCCGTTGCTGTGCTGCTTCAGCAAATGCTTCTATAAATTAGATGTACAATTGTCTGTGGTTGAAAGCTTTTTGCTGGTTGCACAAATTTTACAACAGATGACAATGTTCTTTGCATCTTAGACTGTGACACAATAATGGCAGTAGCTACTTACAGCTGTGGAAAGAACGCCTCTCTCTCGTTCTCCATTCTCTCTTTGCTAACAGCTGACTTGAACCACATATGATTATCTGACCTGCAGCGCATTCACGTCAAGGATGGTGCATTCAGTAACACAGTAATGCAGCGTTACTTGGATTAGTAACTGTAATAATATGGCTGTCTTGGAAAAGTAATTAGTTACACTACTAGTTAGTGTAAAAAATAATATTATTACAGTACCGCATTACTTCTGAGTAACTGAGTTACTGCCCAACACACTACATGACATTACAATCCAACTACATATTTCTTTCTACCACAGCAGTAAAGGTTTAGCTGGCTGATCTGAGCTTCTATGCTGGAAGCTACCGTTTTATTGCCAATTAGTGATCAGCTGATTGTCTCATGAATGTTACCGACAAAGCCAAAACAGAGCTCTGAAGATTGAGAGTAACTACATGAAACTAATCCAACTACGTCTGTGAAGATTCTCAGTCATCCAGGTCATAGTTATTCAAAGAAAGTTAAAGTCAAGGGCAACTGGACTTGGTTGAAGATACTAGAAGACGTTTCTTCCCTCATCCAAAGGACTTCTTCAGTTCTGACTGACTGGTAGGGAAACTAAGCTATTTAATCTCAGTGGGGTCATTTGCCAGGATCGTTGATACCGCTGGAGGATTTTCAACAAACACAACATCCCTGTGTTTTTTAAACCCAAGAACACACTTTAAGCCTAGTTCACATTACACGATTTTTAGCCCGATTTGCTGCTTGACGAGCTCAGCGACCGTCAGGCTGTGATCAGGGGTAAATAAGGGGTTGATCAGCGGTAGCTAGTCGTTATGTGTGAACTACTCAATGATGCATCAAAACGGCTCCCTGACACATTTCTGACACATCGTCTGCCAAATATCTAGCATGCCAAATTTCTGGCGGAGTCAGCCGACTCGACATCCACATCCAGTCAATGAGAGCAGGCAGCTAATTTTTTTTTTTTGTAGCACAAACAATCCCTGCTACCTGAGTGTGCTAATCCATTATTTCAAACAGAATTTTTGTCTTTATAATTGTTATCTTTATTATAGCAAACAACAGCTTTTTCATGTGTAGGTTCGTGTCATTTTCCATTTCCATTTCACATTTGTGTTTTCTTGACAAAACATGGTTTGGAGACCAGCGTCGGGTGACAGAGTCGCTGTCAGCTCGTGTAGTGTGTGACCACCTGTCACCAATCAGTCACATAGTGTGAACGCCACAATGACTTCAAGACTCCTGTCACAAGGCCGACGCTGATAATCGTGTAGTCTGCACAAGCCTTAAGACAGATGTTGGTACACCCCAAAGACCACACCCCCAAGCACAAGAAAAGCAATCTAGTGTATGCGGTCCAATACAGTGAGAAATGCACAGACCTGTATATTGGGGAGACTAAACAACCACTACACAAACGCATGGCTCAACACAGAAGGGCCAACTCCTCAGGTCAAGACTCTACTTAGTCTACTTACATCTAAAGGACAGAGGACACTCGTTTGAGGACCACCAGGTGCACCAGGTGCACATTTTAGAGAAGATGGATGGTTTGAAAGAGGTGTCAAGGAAGCCATCTACACTCGGGTTGAGAAGCCGTCCTTGAACAGAGGAGGGGGTCTACGCCACCACTTATCCCCCACTTACAATGCGGTACTTCTCAGGAAACTCAACAAACGTAACCTATTGGCCTCAGGTGAAGATGCCAACGATGGTCGTTCAGTCTTTGCCTCGGGTAGTCCTAACGACCATAACGACTGTTGTTACTACAGCCAGGAACACTAATGAACCAGCGGTATCAACGATCCTGGCAAACGACCCCACTGAGGTTAAATAGCTTAGTTTCCCTACCAGTCAGTCAGAACTGAAGAAGTCCTTTGGATGAGGGACAAAACGTCTTCTAGTATCTTCAACCAAGTCCAGTTGCCCTTGACTTTAACCTTCTTTGGATAATCCAACTACATATTTACCAGGGCAGTAAAAGTTTAGCTGGCTGATCCGTTCTATGCTCTAAGATAACTAACCATATAGGCCTACTGATCAGTTGATTGTCTCGCTAACGTACCAGCAAAGCCAAACCACAGGCTGGAGAACAACTAGGCTACATGAAATTAACTTGTATATCACTGACAGGGCAAAAACATCACTTATCTTGGTGATTATGACCAGCTTTGAGTTAAAGCTATCAAACAGCAGTTTTCATTTGCATAAGGTCCAACTAACTTAATTACCTGTCGAGCAGAAAACAGACAACTTCAGCTCTAGTTTGAAAACACCTGTCCCCCATCAGAGCCTTCCATCTTCCTGCCATCTGTTTACATCTGTGCTGACTCCGTCTGGCTTCATCATATGAGGATCCACACGCTGTCAGCTTGTGCTAACACATTTGCTTGTTCATTTGTCCAAATGTTACTTCTCTTCTTACTTCTAATAAACCAAACAACTACTCAGAGTATTTATTATTATTATGATTTTCTCTTCTTCTTCTACGTACGCATTTAATGTAGACGGGCGTCTACACTGCCTGAATTATACAAGTTGAAGAAGAACGCTGTGATGCCAAAACGCGCTCTGTTGTACTGTTTGTCTGTTGTGGGCTACTGTAGAAACATGACGACACAATACGGCGACCTCCATGGCAGGGGGACCCGCGGTTATGTAGATAGAAATAGCTCATTCTAAGGTAATAAAAACATAGTGGTTCATTATGTAAGGTTTATACGCCACTGAAAACATAGTTATGGATATTATATTGCATTTCTGTCAATAAATCCTCAGAGATATTACAAACTGAACCTTTAAGGCATAAAATTATGCCTAATTAAAGACAGGTGGATGCGCTGTCAGCTGGATAGCCGTTTGGTGGTTCAGCAACCAATAGCCTTAGCTCCACCTCTTTGCCTATTTTTGGATTAGCCATAGTCAGGCACTGCCAAGATGGTGGCTGGCAGAGCTGCTGGGTGCCACCCACATTGAGCTTTACAATGTCTCTTCAGAAACCAATAGGTGACTTCACAGACACTATGTACATGTTTTATACTGCTGCATTGATTTTGAAAAACTGTCCAACATTAGTTTAACAGTCCAATTCTAAATTGTTTGAGTGCTCTTTTAAATTATGTTAATTTTTAATACTTTCATCTAAATAAGAACATAAAGACCCCTTAAAAATGAATAGTTTGATTATCCGCAAAGGAAGTGGTAAGCTACCAAATTAACACGGGAAATGGGGGGGATGACTTGCAAATATTCCCAGCCGAAGTTGAACCAGAGGTCACAATAACATGGTATGCGTCATAACCATATGATGAACTTGTAAGCTAGCAAGTTAGCAAAAAGTTTGACTGGGTGATTGACCTATCAGCTTTGATGCAATCCCTGTGGATTAGTGATGTGCGATACCACTTAATTCCTATCCAATCCAATTATACCCAAGCTGGTATTACCAATACCAATACTTTTTACATATTTTATTTCTAGTTTAATGTGACCTCCCCCCTCCCGTTTCTGTATTTATGAGAGAAATAACGAGTAGGCTGTAGCTTTACCAATTCAAAATAATAGCTGCATAATGACAAGACATCAAACTACTGTCATATTGTTTAATTATAATGAAAATATCCTACTCAGAACTGCCGCTTCATATCATCATATTATTTTGACTTAATCTCAGATGTTTAGCGAAGTTTGCAGTGTTGCCAAAGTATTTCACTGTCTTTGCACACACATCATACACAGCATCATTATTACCTTCACAGCTAAAATACAGCCAGACGTGACTGTTTTTACAGTCAGCCAGAGTCTGTATTCAATGGAAATGTAAAGGGATGCAGCGGCTCACTTCAAAGAAGCTCCATCACAGAACCATTGCGCAAGCATGACTTTGACAGGCGGAAGGAAACGTAGTTCCTATCAGCCGAGTAGCCTATAATTAGACCATCCTGGTGGCAGTAAGATACTTATGGTAAAACACACACTCACTCCAAATTACTGAGTTTAGATATTGATCCTTTTATATGAGTATCGATCCTAGAGCAGGAAACGTTGGTATCAGAAATATCGATACTTTAGGATCGATCCGCACATCACTACTGTGGATCATCTAGCTACCCAAAAATGACACTGGCATTTAAAATATATGGTTGCCTGCAAACACTTAATTGTGTGAAGCTGGATTTAGTGCTCTTGTTTGCATGAAATCAAAGTACTACATTTTATGTGAGATGAGAATGCGCATTCTTCGAGCCTGCCCTCAACAGAAAAATGACTATATAGGTCTTTTCAGCTAAACAATATTATGACTCATGTTTATGTTTATTGTTAAATATTTATATATTATACATTAAATATTGGGATTTTTAATAGCATATAGGTGATTATAGACAAAAATATGTCATAATTAAAACATTTCAGAATAAAATTAAAATCCCTGTCATTAAAAACCAAAGAATTGTCTTTATTTCAAACAGCTGGGGTTTTGAACATTTCAGACCTGGAATGTCTCTATTTATTTCATTTTCATTTATATCTTGTTTGCAGAAACATACAGAGATAGAATGGAATGAAAGCATTACCTTTTACTCTGAGCTTGGCAGCAAACATCAGAGCTATTCCTACTGGCATGCCGATGCAGTAGTAAGACACCAGGTTGGACACGGCAGCAATTTTCTGCATCCCAGATCCTACAAGAATCCCTGAGCAGACACACTGAAAACACACACACAAATTAAAACCACAAAAAGACATTGATTCAACTAAACAAGCAAACAGCTATGTGTACTGATATGTGTACAATGTACTCAATGTAAAACCAGAACTGCATACCAGAAGTGTGTCAAAGACTTGTACAAATGCGTAGACTGTGAGGTTCTCTGAGACAATCGTCACAATATTTCTGCGGACAGTAGAAGATCATCAAAACCAGAGTTGCCTTTAAATGGTGAATGATTGTGTGTTGGTCTGAAACTCACTCATCAGAGGTAAATATGTAGCCAACGACGGACTTACTGCCAGCGATGACAAAACCCTGGAACACAGCAAGTACTCCTATAGCGAAGACATTACATAGAGGATAACACCTGACAAGTTGTACGTTCTGCGCTTGTAATGCATGATTTTCCTCCAGATTCAAGCAAATATCAAACACATGAAATTAAAGTTGTATGTTTCCTACAGGTATTTATTATTGTGGATCTCTAGTGTGTGTGTGTGTGTGCTTACACAATTAAAATAAACTTCAAGCTCTTTAGCTAAACCTTCATGTAGCTGAACCAATCAGAATCAAGAATTCTCAGTGGGCAAGTTTTAGATTACATTAATTGTGTATGTTTGCGTTTACAAGTACTTCATCTGCGTATGTGTCTTCATACCTGTTAAAACCAGGACCACTTTGCAGGTGACTATGGCCCCAGTAGTATTCCCGGCCCCCAGAGCATTCCCAACACGCACACAGGCAGCACCATGGATACCTAGAGGGAACTGCAAGGACCTCAATTTTCTTTTTGGTGTCAGTTACACAGCTGACATAAAGAAATATTTGGTCATTTGGGGAAATATGCTTATTCACTTTCCCTCTGAAAGTTTGATGAAAAGGCTGATTCTACTTTCATGTCAGTGTGTGAAACACAACTCATGCTTCGCCAAAATACAGTTACAGCATGTAACTCCCCGCAAAACTACAAACCATTCAATTTCTAAATAAAACAAATTAGATACAATGTGTAATTTGTGAGCTCTAGAGGTGTAGGTAGTCATATTTTTCCCAATATATTTCAAAGATAGCTAAGCTACCTGTTTTTCTCTGCTTCCAGTCTTAAAGCTAAGCTAAGCTAATCGCATAATAAATCTAGGTCCTTGCTTAACATACAGACATAAGGGTGGTAGGGATCTGAATAAGCTTATTTCCCAACATTCTTAATTATTGTTAAATAATATGCACTTAAATGTATAAGTGAACACACTGAATCCATACCATATATTATGGCTCCTATTTCCACCAACACATGCTGAGCGGCAAGATCCACCTCGCCAAGTACACCTGATAAGATAAAGGTCTCATTAAGACATTTACAAGGACTTTCCCAACATGCCTAAAAGCTACACCAAGACACTTTGTACAAATGTTTGACCCAACAGTCATTAAATACACACAGCTGAGTGTGCAGCATGCTGGTTTATTATTCTGACAGGTCAAATGTTACATGGCACACATATGGCACATTTAGATAATTCTCCTAATTTTCAAGTAATCGCATACTGCTGGTGGAAAGCGTCCATATCCAAAATAAAGCAATAAATAAGGTGAATTTAAGTTGTCGCAGTTACTTTTCAAAATTAGAGACTAGGATCAGCTCTTTAGCTGGTTGAAAACAACTCTATACGCCTTTTTGCTGTGTTATATAAAAAGTTATTTGACTTGGCACTGGTAATACTGAACAAATGCTATCAGGAGTTAAGTATGTTTCATATCCTGCAACACCTCGACTCTCCAGGGACATATGCAAGGATCCTGTTTGTGGACTTCTGCTCGGCGTTTAACACCATCATCCTGGACATCCTCAGCACCAAACTCACCCTGCTCACTCTGCCCGCCTCCACCTGTCAGTGGACTTCCTGGTCAGCAGGTGAGACTGGGGAACATCACATCCAGCACCCAGACTATTAGCACTGGCGCCCCCCAGGGGTATGTTCTCTCCCCACTGCTCTTCTCCCTCTACACTAACGACTGCACCTCAAGAGACCCATCGGTCAAACTCCTGAAGTATACTGACAACACAGTGGTCATCGGCCTCATCCAGGACGGTGATGAGTTGGCCTACAGACGGGAGGTTGATCAGCTGGCTCTCTAGTGAGGTCAGAACAACCTGGCTTACACGCTCAAAGCTGTGGAGATGATGGTGGACTTCAGGAGGAGCCCCCCCCACTCTGCCCCCCATCACCATACTCAACAGCCCTGTGTCTGCTGTGGAATCCTTCAGGTTTCTAGGATCCACTATTTCCCAGGACCTGAAGTGGATGCTCAACACAGACACCATCATCAAGAAGGTCCAGCAGAGGATGTACTTCCTGCGCCAGCTCAGGAAGCTCAACCTGCCTAAGGACCTGCTGATCTGCTTTTACACAGCCATCATCCAGTCTGTCCTCTGCACGTCCATCACTGTCTGATTTGGATCTGCCACCAAAAAGGACAAGGACAGACTACAACAGACAGTCAGGACTGCAGAAAAGATCATCGGTGCCAACCTGCCCTCCATTCAGGACTTATACATTTCCAGAGTCAGGAAACAGGCAGGAAACATCACTGCAGATCCATCTCACCCCGGACACCACGTGTTCTAGCTTCTCCCCTCTGGTAGGTGCTACAGAGCACTGTACGCCAAAACTAACAGACACAGAAGCAGTTTCTTCCCACAAGCCATCACTCTGATGAACAGCTGATTTTTGACTCACAGTGTCAGGAACAATTCCTGTGCAATAACCCAGTAACTCTGTCTCTAATCAGCACCTGTTTACTGGCTAACACTTATTATTTATTTATTCACCATTCTCTATTTCAGTGCTGTTCATACTGTTATTTTGTCATATTGTAGATACTGTATACCAAATCCACCTACCTCAAGTCATCACTCCTGCACAAAATACTTATTTATTCCAGAATCCTTTGCACTATGCTTCATCACACTGTGTACATGTGTACATGTATGCATGTTTATGTAACTGTATAACACATCCACCTCATACATGTACATACTCCTGCATCCTTTGCACTCTGCTCACTGCACTATTTGTCAATGTCAATATTGTTTTTTTTTCATAGTGTGTATATTTGTGATGTCTACACTGAAGTCTGTGTGAGCAATGTACAATCCAGAGTCAGATTCAAGTCAAAGCTGATTCTGATTCTGATATTTCAATTATCAATATAATATAATAATATAATAATAATGTTTTATGTGATTGGAATAACTTTACAATTACTCTGATGGTCTTTGAAGTAAAAGCTTACAAGATGTTGGTGATACATCTTTTGATGGTTAAACCCTTTCTGGCTTCACTTCAATACCAACAAAAGCAAGTGTGTGTTTGAACAAGATTTGTGTGTGGGGTGCTGGGGCAAACAACACTGACCAGCAAGGAAACCGCCAATGTCCCAGATCCACCACTCAAAGTAGGTCATGAAAACACTGGGAATAGCCAGCTTCATATAGGAGCCCCACTCCTGAAGACAGTCAGTGGACCAGCCTGCAGAAAGTTTCACACAGAAGGGTTAGTTAAGGGTTATTCTCTGTGTAGCCCGTAGAGAGCAACCATTTAGAGAAAAGCTGATTTGGTCACTTACTTATATTCATATTTGTTTGTAGAACTCACCTCCCCATGTCTGCTTATGGAGCTTCTTCCATCTGATGTAGCCAAACAACAGCAGGCAGATGGCGATCTGAGAGAGGCTGTTAGCAATTGCTGATCCACTGCAAACACACATGATGTTTTTATATTGGAGGGATGTCTAGTGCCAGCCTACATTAACTGGAAGGAGCTCAGGATCCAGACAGTTAAAGTAACATTGTCGTTTGTGCAGTACTGGATGACTGAGGGTCTGAGAATAATCCTTAAAAATTCAATATGTAAATATGGGAGGGAAGGGACAGACCTGACCCCACCACAGAGACGTGATTGGATAAGTCGACTGCCTGTTGAATCAAATGTTTGTCCAGCTGGACTAGGATCAACTCCTGCCAGAGCTCTCTCTTCTTTTTCTGCCCTACACTGCCCCCCTCTCTAAATAAAGTACAAAAATAACAAACATCAGTGTCCGTCTGACTCTCTTTTAACAAAAAACAAATCATTCTCCTTAAATTAAAATGCATAATGTGTTTCTGGATCTCCTGTTCTCTTCTTTCCAAACTCCTGGTTATGCATCAGCCAATATCCCTCTCATATTTGGACAGCAGTGAAGTGATCAACTACAGTGGCTTAACTGGTATATTTTAGTGGTCATGGTACTTGAAGCCTGATACCACATCAAGCAACACAAAGTCTATCAAAAATGAAAAGGTGCGGAGAAACAGTGTGACACACGTACATGACACCCAGCTGGAGGCTGAAGATTAAGACGTAGTTCGCCCCCAAGTTGAAAATGTTTGCTGCCGCTGCTGTGTACATCTGAGGCAGAATAATCCCCTGACAGACAAAAAAGACACAATCAGGTATCCAATTGGTAGAGCTAATATGCATGAATTTTCTTTATACAGGTTCTAGATAATCAAATAAATTGCAGTAAAAACAGCCATGCTAGCAGCTTGGATAGGTCGTTAGTCACAGCAGTGTTTTATGCTATTATTAGCATGTTAACATCCTCGCAATGACAATGCTAAAATGGGCATATTTAGCAAGCAGGATATTTACCATATTCGCTATTTTAGTTTATCGTGTAAGCAAGCTAACATTTGTTTACCATAAAACACAGCTGATGCTGATGGGAATGTCATTAGTTTGGAAGTATTTGGTCATGATCTAAAGTAGTGATAAGTTGAAATGTTGCCCTGATGGCACTAGAGTGAAGGTTAAGTGATCACCACCACAATTATTATATTCATCCTGAAGGGGGACAGGATTGTCTGAACCAAATTTCATGGCAATCCATTTAATAGTTTTTGAGATATATCACAAAAAAACAAATTAGTCAAATGACAATCAAAGTCATTAGAAGGCAATGTGTGGGAATCACATTAGTTTCAATTTATGGCTAGAAAAAAGCAAAAGAATTACCTCATGTCTTGATCACTTCGATACATTTTTTCAATACATTTTACTTACAACTGACAAAACTGCTGACAATGTCATCATGTAAATAAATACAATTTATCAAAATGATCAGTAGATGAGGTGTCACCATTCCCTGAATTTGTTTTGTGGAAACAAACACATTGCAGTCTATACTTTAACGCGGGGCACTCACTGAAATTTTGTGCAGGAGAAACAAATATGTTCCCTTTTATAAACTTACCTGGTTTTGCAGGTAGGCAACTTGCAGCTGGTGAAGGAACATGGCCTGTAGCAAGGAGAGGAAAAGTGGATTAAAACTGGTAGACCTTCCAGATACCAAACAACTTTGATGTGTGGAGAAATATTAAGTAGTTTTTCTGTCAATACTACTGTGTGTTGACTATGCCATTGATGCATTTCCAAAATGTGGATATTTTGTGTGAACATGCATTCTATTAATTTGATAAAGACATATTAATGGGGAATATTCCAATTACTACAACTAACTAACTAAACACATTAACTGGATTATCTCAGTCAAAATAAGGAGGTAACTGGAGAAAGCACAAGATGATGGAAAAAGATGGATTACTTGTCGTGCTTTTGAATCAATGTGTCATTTCTACAGTTTAGTTTGATTATAAGAATGGTAAATGTCCGGAGTGTAGGTATTCATTATTTTCTTGATACAACACTTAATCTGTTTTTATGCACATTGCTGAAAAGATGCAGCTAGTCATGTGTTTCCTTAAAGTGGTCATATTATGCTCATTTTAAGGTTCATCATTTATTTAGGGGTTGTACCAAAATAATAAATTTTTTCAAAAAACACCACATTTTTGTCATACTGCATCTTGCTGCAGCACCTCTTTTCACCCTGTGTTTTAACGCTCAGTTTAGCTTCAAGTGAAGCATCTAATTTCTATTAGATCTTTGTCCGGAGTTGCACATGCGCAGTACCTAGTTAACAGTGTTGGGCAAGTTACTTCCAAAATGTAATACATTACATTCATGACATATTGTCACTGTGTGTGCTGCAGCTCAGTGTGTTTCTCCATCAGTGTTTTCATGGGCGTGCCACAGTAGCCGCTAGGTGAGCATTATGATACGTGATGGAAGTAAAAGCTGGACTACAATCAAGCTGTTTTCAGGCAGTTCAGGAGCATAGTTTTCTGTGGGAGATGGGAACTCTCTTTAGGGTGGATTAAGGGCTTTTTCACTTTTTCAACTATTGCATACACAAAAAAGATATAACACAATAAAGGGAAAAACAAAAGTTAAAAAGACAAAAATCATAATATGACCACTTTAATTACTTTAACTTTGTGTACAAGAAAAGTCATGGAGAGAATTAGATGGAACAGGATTTTTTCTAGACAATGAAATTGTTAGCAATGTTGGAAAAATGTATTAAAGTAAATTCATCAACGCAGGGGGAAATAAACATTGAATTTTCACCACTTATCTGCTATTATTAAATATTTCTGCATTTATTTTTTGTTCTAAATATTTTTTCTACTTCACATCTTTGAAGCATCATGAAAAAAGTTATTACTAAATTTGGGTCATTCAAGGCTCAAGCAAAATTTCATCAGATTACAGGGATTAGTGGTCAGATTATACACTAGTATAATGTGTGCAAATAAACACGCTGCAGGGCTTGAAGACAAGGCCAGAGAGTACGATCTTTCAGTATTTAACTGACCAACAGTGGAGCACACATCCAATCTTTTGATAAGCTAAAAGACTCAGTTAGTCATCAGAGTTGTGCAATGGATGCTTTCATAGTGCGTCCTAATGTGTTAATCCTGTAATTCACGTAAGTGCAAAATATTGCAAAATACAACATGTAGTGATTTAGGCAGAAAACATTTTTGTACCCCAGGAGACCACATTATATTTTTTCAGACTCTGGGGAGTGTTTAAGTTCAGTGCACTTACTGGCACAGCTGGAAGAAATGCCATCACGTAGAGCTGGGCAATTCTGCAGGGGAAGAAAACAGAGTAATATTAATTTACATTACATTACATTTATTAATTTAGCAATTTAGTAGAGCAAACACGAACACAATAATTCACTTTCTGCTCAAATATGCCCCTCTTTTTGCAAGTCAATATAATCAAGACTGTGTGTCTGTTCACATTAAATCTTAAGTCTTTTGTTGCTTTAGTTCCTCAAAATAAAATGACAGGCATCTAACTGTAATATTCTACATGTAGGTAGAATCACATATCCAGGCGTCTAAAGCTGCATATATAATATTCACTTAAAATATGTTTAAGTGTAGGGAAACTACACTTAAAAGCATTTTGTAGGTTTATGAAAATATGTAATCATTTAGATTACAGGCTGCAACATACAGTATAATTACTCCACAGTTGTATCTTTTGTCCCAACGATTTACCAGTACAATAAGCTAAGTACCAATACATATATGAAGGTACTGGGGGGCAAAATGTGAAGTTATGAAAAAAGTTGGTTACAATTCAGGATCTTATAAAGAACTAACTGCTGGGTAACTATTCCTACTGATCCAGGAGTTAATTTGGTTGGGAACATGATCAAAATCTCCATCTGACTTGAAGGCTAAAGAATAGATCTCTGCTCCTTTATGTGGGAGACTTGGGTTCAAGTCCCAGCCCTGCCACTCATGTCATGTCATGTCAACATGTGATAGCGTTAGCACCAAAAGTGCTTTACGTTACCCTGTAACTAAATGCAACAAGGGAGAACTAACTGTGCTTTAGATTAGAGCCCAATACTATGTGGGTTGTAATCTAAAGCACTGTTAGTTAACAGTGACATTAAATATTGGCACTGAAAACAAAACCGGAACTGAAAAAGGAAACAGTGGCATCGGTAAGTAGCCAATTAATTATAGTATAGGTACCCAGTAGTTATAAGATAACTACAGTATATGTTTTTGTAAGATCACAAATTGTGTATTAGTTAACCGTAACTCCAAAGTAATTATGCTGTACATTGGGGGCTAAAGTGTTACTACTGGTAATAAGAATTACAAACACAGCACTATTTTTTTCCTTAAACAACTGTTCATCATTGCATCAGCATTTTGTTCGCACCGACACAAATGTGTAGAACACACACATACACACACACACACACACACACACACACACACACACACACACACACTGTTTAAGGTATTAATTGATTTCATAAACTATGAATTTACCTTGCCACCTCAACCTCTTGGTACAGGATGAGCAGTAAGTTGTGAGAGTTGATGAGAAGACCCCAACAGGGCAGACAAAACAGCAGCAGGATCAATGAACTCCTTTGGAGAATCATTCCTACACGTTTCATGTTCTTACTGCCGAATGTCTATAAAACACATATGAGAAAAAAGGGAAGTGACTCTGATGACATAGGAAAAATATGTACCTTTCCATAGATAACACATAAAAACAACAATGCACAAATAATGTGGTTTGCTCACCTGAGAAACGAGTGTGTTACAAGCCACAGCAAGGCCATAGCCGGTTGAAGCTGTGGTCACGTTAATGGTCTGAGAGGTGGAGAATCAAATACAAGAATATTAGAGAAGAAAAACTGCAAGTTAGACGTTAATTATAAAATGTTATATGTCTTTTACTCATTGTCCTTTTCTTGGTTATGCCCATAATGTAATATGTACATTAGTGTGATCTCGTACACATCAGCTGTTTCAGCAACAAATGTAAATGAAGTTTGATAGTTCCTGGAAACTATTTCATAGATCTGATTCCAAGAAAAGCAGTCCAGCAGGCACAGTATGTTCACACATATGAATGCTGTAGGCCAGGTGCAGCAAGAGTGGAAAAGCCCATGGTTAAGCAACAGGTACTGTTTATGGGGTAGAGTAACAGCAACAGCAAACATTAAAAAATGTGCATGGAGAAAATGCTTCAGAAGGAGGAAGCAGCAAAGCCTGCAGTGTCTAAAACAAAGTACCGTTATTGGAAGAATTAATGTCATTTATGTAGAGTGCTCACAGGTTTACTTCTTGGCTCTTGCTCTATTTGGTATTTTGATGACTCACCACAAACTTGGCTGCAGTGAATGGACTGGGCGCATTCACTCCGGCAAGGGTGTAGGTTTTGTTTCAAAATTGGAGGGGACAATTATTAAATGGGGGGTCTCCCCCGGAGAATTATTAGTGTTAAACGACATAAAAGAGTGTTTCCTGACCAGTCCAGCGACAGACGACCGGACCTTAATTATATTACGTAAGTCAGGTGACGTAATTCACATGACATTAAACATGTGGTCAACATTGTGAAACTGTCGCACTTTGGTTAGGCTTATGCAAACAAAACTACTTGGTTAGGTTTAGGAAAACATCTTGGTTTGGGTTAAAGTTAATACCTACCATCTCTACCTAATTCTATGTCCTTGCACTGCAGTGTCACTGTGTCCTAACTCAGTACATTACATCCTGCACCAGAACATTCAGGATATTGCTGTAGTTTCTTCAAAAAAGACAGAGGGCTGTACACTGGATATTCTCCAAAGGAAACTGGTGATAAGATGCTGGAACCCCGCACAAAGCATGCAGGAAAGCTAAGAGGTTACAGTAAGTGGTGCAGCCATGTGACTGCAGATTTCAAAGACTGTATAAGGAAAATTGTCCTCAAGGTGCCCTTTAGTTGATGCTCGTTTCTGCTGATCAGGTTTAACTTGTTGGATGTCCAGATTGGATTGGATTTTCCAGGTCTGCTCAATCAGAACTACAGCATAGACCATAGGCATCGCTAGACCCTTTTTACTGGGGCACGTATCCCTGTATCCATGTGCTGTGCCCCAGTAAAATTGTCAGAACCCCTTGGCGTCATTTTTGGACGTGTCACCAGCCCTAGTATAAATAGTATTTTAGCTTTAAACATGTTAAAGGAAACAGGGGGAGCCAGTTTTAATGGGCCTGATGCAGCTGATAATATTATCTAGCAAGAATTGATATATATTATTTACAGTGGCTATGCTTAAATTTGTCAGTAAAGTAGATGCTGGATCATAAGCCAGTACAAGCAGTTTATCCAAATCAGTACCAGCACAGACCCAGGTGAAATACAGCCAGTACAAGCATAGCCAGAGATGTACCGCCAGCAGCAGTCTTAACAGACTTTATGAGGATTTTTCTAGAAGAGGTTTCCATTCAGGCGTATTACAGAGACAGACTGGAGAGGTAGTTGTCAGAGCAATGCAGTGTCAGGTGTGACTGTGCAGCAATTGCAAATTGTTTACATGGCTCACAAGTCAAATAGGAGGGCCATGACAAATTCTTCTTAGGTGGTGACATATTGCTCATGCTCCACTCAAAGCCCTGACCTGACAGAGCCAATATTAATGAGGGAAGCTGGTGAGGTACATACTAGCACATTTCATACACTTCAATCAAAAATGTACATGAGGGATGAGGGGGCCTGCGCCCCAGTAGAGCTTTATGTCTAGCATCGCCCCTGGCGTACACCTATGTTGTCAGAATAACTGTCACGTTCTTGATATTAACATGGAATACAATTTTGAAAAGGTTGATACATCCAGTACCACTGAGAATCAACTCTGCAGTCTGCAGCAGGTTGCAAATTTTAGCCAATTTCAGCTCATTGACTGCAGATTCATATAGTTCAGTGCCAAGTGTTCTCACTATTCCCCTCCTGTGAACTGTGGGTACCCATTTCCAACACACAATGTTCTCTCAAGCCAACGTTATACTATTTGCCCAGCGCCAAATGGCAGACAGCCAAGTGTAAACAAGTGTTTGGGGAGAGAGAGATTTTTTCAGACCAAACTGGAGCTGATGTCTATGTGCATCAGTCATGTGTGACTAAATAAGGTTTTTGTTTTTTTGCTGCTCTCAGGTCTTGCAAAAGAAACCTCAATCTCCTCCTCAATATCTGTCTGTAAAAAAGTGAAACTTTGTGAAAAAGTGTGAATATTGGAGAAAAAGATCTCCACCCACACCTTTCTGCACCTTTTTGGAATATAATAATATTGTTCAGTCCTTTCGGTGTTTAAAGGTAAACAAAATGAGCATCAGCCAACCACCATCAGTCACTCGTCGCTGAAGACCTGGACTATGTTATACAGATACCACACATAAAGGCCAAAAACCATCACAGAAATTATAGATATCCAAACCAGCATGCACACAAAAATACTGATGATACTCTAATTGTGAGTAATAGAGAAATTTACTGTCAGTAATAGAAGTAGGAGCAGTAGCAGCAGTAGAAGTAGTACAAGAGTAGTGGTAGTAGTTTTACTACTGTTGCAGCAGGTAAAATCAATTAGTCTACAATGGAGTAAAGAATGTACCGCTGAGGCCAGAGCGTATCCAGCCAGTTCTGCATTGCCGATGTGACCACAGAATATGCTGCTAACAAACGGCAGGAGGAAGTCCAGAATCCGAGACAGCAGCTGTTGAAACAAATAAAATGATCTGACTATTTTCCAAACAGCCCATCATTGATTAGATGAAACTGATGCAGCAAATCATTGATAAAATGGGTTCACACAGCGTATCTGTACTCAGCAAAGTAGTTTTCAAGTTAGAGAGCAGTGTTGTGAAATCACCAAGCACAGACAGGTTTGCACTAACATACAGGATAGGCACCATTTTAATTTACCTTTTGCAAACTACATGTATATTTCAGAACTGTTAACTGTTAGATTGTACTCTGTGCACATTAACACACACTAACTTTGTAACAAAGGAGTTACCAGATGTATCATGGCACTTTGTGAAAAACCAATCCCCCCACCAACACTTCAACTTTCCCCTACTCACCAGTGGGCCCGTGAGCCATAAGACTTGGTAAAGTTCTTCTCTATAGACCAATGGTAGCCAACGTGTAACGCATGCACACCAAAACAGTTTGGAGCTGACCGCTGCTGCCGCCTCGTCTCCCTCAACCCCTGCTCTCTTGGCAATAGACACCCCAGCAACAGGCCCAGCAACAAGCCCTGCACCCGGGGACGGGCGTGGAGGTTCCAGGGAACCCAGCTTCTCCATTCAAAGACAGAAAAGAAGTGAGAAGGGAAAAAAGCCAAGGGACAAGGGAGGGCGGGAGGGAGGAATTGGGGAAAGAGAGAGCAATCGGTCTATCTGGGTTTATAAATACAACACATGCACTTCTTCAGTTATTGATTAAATAATGTAGTTTGGAACGAGGAGGGTGAGAGAATGAATAAAGAGGAAAAGAAAACAGAGGGAGTGACAGATGGAGTGGAAAAGAACAAAAGCCTTTTTTGGGTACAAGGTTCAAAGCAGGGCTGATAAATGTTTCTTGGTAGGAAGGAAGGGAATACATTGTGTCTGAGCGTTTGTACTGTATACAGTGAGTGATTAAATTAGTGAGTGAGTGCTTTGTGAACATGTTTCATTAGCATATTTGGTGTGGGAGTATGACTGTGTGGGTGTGTGTGGTCTTACAGGGTAATCAGTGGTAATCTTATGAGGAATGCCTGTTTGTACGCTGTACACAGAGCTCTGATGGCATAAACTCTGCAGGCCTGGATGAATTACTTGTGTTTGTGTGTGTGCGCACCAGTGTTATCTGCCTCTGAGTGTACTTCGACCACTGACTTTATCCCATGGTCGCCCTCTCCATATACTTGTCACATGAACAAATATAGGCACATGTGCACAAAAACCTGTGCTCATCTATGTTCTCCTGACAGAGCTCTGTAACTTCACTAGCATCTACAAGTATCTTACATGTCTGGGTAACAATACTGATTTATTCACAAACACACATCTTTAGCTCCTCAGAAAAGATAGTTGAGGAAGCGCACAGTTGACATGTATCATTTGTGGTAACAAATTGACCTTCAGCCGATTTCTATGACAAAGTCTGCGTGATCAAACAGATCATGAGCTTTAGTATGAAAGCGGCCACAAGCCCAGCTATCAGCTTACCTTATTTGAAGAGGCTACAAGTGTGTGGTGTGTGTGTGTGTGTGTGTGTGTGTGTGTGTGTCTGTGTGTGTGTCTGTGTGTGTTTTTGTATCCCATTGGCAGAGGTGGGTAGTAATGTAACGTTACATGTAGCATACTCAGTTAACTTTTTTTTGTAAATTGTACTTGTCAGAGTAGTTTTAATGCATCATACTGTTGAGTTTTAAAAAGTTACAACAAACTTAATGTACTCCAGTGTTTCAGTGCCTTCTTCAAATGTAAACCTGCTGGGTTTTAGGCCAGACAATTGCATTAGAATGTTGATTAAACCATTGTTTGTATCTTTGTAATGTAAAGAAAACTGACACCTCTTGTTTAGTGCCAGAAGGACAGTTTTTGACTGTTTCATTGACACTTAAGACAGGGTGTCAACCATTTTGTAGACAAGCCTGTTGTTCTCCATGATTAGTTTAGAGCAAAAGACTGTTTTATCCTGTAGATTGAAGGGGGTTTCACGTCTGGGAATTGGCGCTCTTTTGTTCGACCAAAGTATCATAGAGCAGTAAGGTACACCTTCCTTATTGGGTGACGAAGAAGTAACCAAATGACCAATGGCTATGGTCCTGAGCCATTTGAAGGAAAAGACCCATCCACATACCTGGAGGATATTAACAGTTCATTTTGTGAGAATCAGGACTGTAAGCTGTGGATCTGGGAGGGAAGCAGCTTTTCAGTCCACTGCTGGAGGCGGCTTTAGCTCAGTCTGTTCGGACTTGACTGAAAGCTGTAAATCTGAACGGAGGACCAACTTTCAGTCCACTGCAGTGTTATTTGTTTGTTCTGTAATGCCATCTCTTTATTCACTAATTTTGTAATTAAATCTTTTTGTTAATTTTCATTGGACTGAGCCTCTCCTTTCTCAAAATCTGAAAAAACGCAACAATACTTTTACTCTAACTCAATAGTTTTTAAGAGAAAAATCGTTACTTTTACTCCGATACATTTGGATACATTCATCACGCTACTTCGCTACTTATTTATTTACCGCAGTCACGCATGGACACGACCCTGTTATAGCAGAATAATGGCTGAAGCTACAGCATGGTAGTATGGCTTTCAAATGGCACTATTTAGGCTACAGGTTTAAATTTATTGCACCATGCAGCCAGCCCCGCTTTGTCAGGCTTTCTCAAAGCATTGGCATCGGATGCCCTGGTAAGAGACCGTGTTGGTGCTGCGGGTTTCGGTTGTGAAGTCTGTAGGCTAGGCTACACCATGCTGACACTGAGCTGACAGAGAGCAGTGTCTGTTGTGTTAATGCTAATATGTTAAATAATAAATAGCTTCATGCTTAAAACTCCTCCTGCTTTCTGCCTTAATGTAAATATTCAAGCTAACAGTGTATGAACATGCATTTAACGAGTCATGCTCATTGGTATAGCCTGTTGAAGAGAGATCAATTATGCACACACAAAAAGACAAACTTCTCTTATTTCATGTGGATGTGACTGTATAATGTTTCATTTTGTAATCACACTTGATGGATTCACATGGGAATATTGTCCTGGTAAATGTGGCAGGTTGTCTAATCAGGAGATGATGACTTGTAATTTCATTACAAATTAATGCAAGTGTATGTTAATTTCTTTACCTGAGAAAGACTATTTGTCTAATAATTTAGTCACATCCACATCCAATAAAAGACTTGGGGGAAAAGCAATTGGAAAAGCCATTGTTTTTATATTTTATTTAAGTTACTCATGAAGTTATCGTTATTTAAGTACATTTTTAGTAAATACTTTTGTACTAGTCCTCAAGTACTTATTTTGATGACCACTGTAGTAAAGATCCTCGATTTATCTTTATTTTTATTCACTTCCTTTCACAGACCTCACTTCCTTTACCTCACTTCCTTTAGTTCCTTTCTCATCACTGATTGGCTCCCGCTTTTACCTTTCATCCTAATTGACTTGATTGAGTTCACCTGTTCACACTATTTAAGGACTGCACTCCCTTTCACTCACTCTTTCACTTCCACATGGGGCGGCAGTTCTGGTAAGAGAAGTTTAATTTACTCTCACTTTTATCCTATGTTTATGAAAAACTTGATGTTTGTCTTTCCTTGAAATGGACATGTGAGTTTAGTTTTTAATCTTAAAATTATGTGTCTGTTTTTTGCCTGATTATGTTGACAAATGCATCCTTTACATTGGAAGAAATAAAATGTTGTTCAGAGGATATTCCAAGTTTCCTGGCTTACTTCTATGCATTCTGACCGATGCACCGAATGATGATAGTAAATGTACCTTTGAACCTCCTACTTTACATGGTCCTTAAGCCTACCAGCCATTAGATGGGACTCTTTAACCACCACCCATCTACAAGATTATCAAGTCCAATATCCAAGAGTTAAAGGTGCTGCATGTCAAACAGAATGCATGTTGCATACAACAGACACACATGGGTTCCAGGATGACCAAGATGATTAACGGAGACAGGAGCCTGACATTGAGGCTTTAACTGATTTTGATGAACCTGTACCTACTGATCAGGTTGAAATCATGGAGACTTTAGTGACAATGAGGGTTATTCAATATTGCATGAATAGATCATCTACTCATTCATCTGGGTCATCTACAAGTAGAAGACAATCTGTGTATAACGTACCAGTAACTTCTCCAGCAAACCAGCAAGGCTTTTCATCTCCAAGGGTTAAGCCACCATGTCAGTCATCCTCTTGTCCACCAGAGGTCAGCTGTCATCCTGTTTCCTCTGTCATGCCCTATTTACCTAACTTGTCAATCCTTAATGATGCAATTCCTTCAGCTGGTCTGCCTAGGCCTATCCTTTCTTCACAAAACTGCTACCTTCAAGTTTTCCTGCAGCAGAGAGTCACGCTCAAAGTTCAGCCTTTCCTCCCAGCCTCAGTCAATATCTAATGACCACTGAACAGAAACCTTCAGCACCACCTACTGGCAGAACCATGTCTACAAGCTTGAGGGCCCTTCTTTCGCAGATCTCATCAGAGGATGAAATGCAGTACAGGATGTTACGAATGGCACTTAGTAACCTATTTGACCCTAATGAGACGGAGCAATTTAAATATCACTTTCTTGACCATCTGAAAGTGGATCAAGCCAAGCGATTAGCTCTTGCCTTCTCCTATGCTTCTGACCCGTACACCCAAGCTACCAATGCTCTTGATGAACGTTATGGGCAACTGGCTTTGAAGGAGTTTAGGAATGTAATGGATCTTCCCTTAATCAGAATCGGGTTTATTGCCTGGTACATTTTCACATGAGGAATTTGGCTTGTTGCTTACAGTACACATAAAACATAGTAAAATATATAAAAAGATCAAAAATTGTGTGTATATAAAAAATACAATGCTGACAAGTTTGTGTGCAAATGTTGGCAACATGAGCGTAAAGCACAGATGAGCGTTGTAAAGTGTGGGGGTCAGAGTGCATGTGTGAGTTTGGGGAGGGGGGGCATGAGAGTCACTGACAGTGGGGACCGGGCCTTGTTGAGGAAGCCACTGCCATGGGGAAGAAATTGTTCTTGTGGCGAGAGGCTTTGGTCCTGATGGACCGCAGCCTCCCGCCAGAGGGGAGAGTCTGAAACAGTTTGTGTCCAGGGTGGGAGGGGTCAGCTGCAATATTACAGGTCCTGAAGAGACAGAAGATTGCAGCCAGTCATCTTCCCTGCAGAGCGAATGATATGCTGCAGCCTGCCCTTGTCCCTGGCGGTGGCAGCAGCGTACCAGATGGAGATGGTGAGGATGGACTCAGTGATGGCGGTGTAGAAGTGCACCATCATTGTCTTTAGGAATGAACGCAGGAAGTACAGCCTCTGCTGGGCCTTTATGATGATGGAGGTGATGTTCAGCTCCTACTTGAGGTTCTGGAAGATGATGGTGCCCAGGAAGCAGGAGTCCACAGTGGTGACTGGGGAGTCACACAGGATGATGGGGGAGGGTGGGGCTGGGCTCTTTCTGAAGTCTGCGACCATCTCCACTGTCTTCAGAGCATTGAGCTCCAGACTGTTTTGGCTGCACCAGGTCACCAGATGGTCGATCTCCCACCTGTAGGCAGACTCATCCCCACCTGAGATGAGCCCAATGAGGGTGGTGTCGTCCACAAACTTCAGGAGCTTGACCGACTGGTGAGCGTAGGTGCAGCTGTTGGTGTACAGGGTGAAGAGCAGAGGGGAAAGAACACAGCCCTGAGGGGAACCGGTGCTGAGGGTCCTGGAGTCGGATGTTTTCCCAGCTTAACGTGCTGCTTCCTGTCCATCTGGAAGTCAGTAATCCAGGTGGAGTCGGGCACGTTCAGCTGAGAGAGCTTGTCCTGAAGCAGGGCCAGGATGATGGTGGTGACAGCTCTGCTTTCAACACAAAGTCCACAAACTGTGCGGGGCGACAGGTCTGAAGTCGTTTAGTCCAGTGGTCCTTGGTTTTTTGGGGACAGGGATGATGGTGGAGACTTTGAAGCATTGCTGGCACATGGAATGTCTCCAGTGAGGTGTTAAAAATGTCTGAACACCGGAGACAGCTGAGCAGCACAGTGCTTCAGGGTGGATGTGGAGACAATCCAGTCCAGCTGCTTTGCAAGGTTTCTGCCTCCTGAACAGTCTGACATTCCTCTTCAGGATGGTAAGAGGGGGAGTAGGTGGGGGAGACTGTGGCTGATCAGTGGTGTGACAGGGGATGGTGTCATGGATTGGGGGGATTTGGGTTTGTAGCTGGTGATCTGTCTGAAGCCTCTCCAGACAGAAGCAGTCATTATTTAAGAACTGGTGTTGTAGTCTTTCTGCATACAGCTAGCTGTTTAGCATCTCACACCACCTTACTAAACCTGTACTTTGACTCCTTAAACCTGGCCCGGTCTTCACTCCTAAACACCTCTTCCTTTTCCAACCTCACAGCAGGTGACGGTCATGCTCTTGATAACTTTGCCCTTCATGTACAAGCACTTGTTGGTCTGATTAGTACAATGGCAGATGCAGGACAAGCAGAACTCTGTAGCTCATGTGGATCGTCTCCTGGAGAAGCTTCCTGCAGAACATTCAAATCGCTTTAAACGGCATGTCTACAGGAGCCAAGGTGCCTTGAAATGACCTGCTTATATTCTCATCTTGGTTACAAATTGAAACGCGGTGTCAGACAGAAAGAAATTCCCATATCATCTACCACTCACCCACGCAAATTTATACCCGCTTTGACGACAATCCTACATGGAGCATACAAACCCAGCGAACATATGCTATCTTCAGAACCTTTTCCAAAGTCCAGAGCAATTTGTGCATACTGCAGATCACCGAACATCATATCAGCAATTGTCCTAAGTTTACAGATATGACAAAGGATCAGAAGCTAAACTGGATAAAGGACAAACATTGCTGGCGCTTGGCTCAGACCCATCAAGCTGCAAAGTGTGACCTAAAGAAATCCTGTGCCACCTGTAAAGGAAGACATCTGCAGATACATGAGGTAAATCAAAGATCTAACAATCATACTGGTCTTGCTGTGAGGACACTGTATCTTGACCGACCCAGTGACTGCAATAGTGTACTCCTGAAAGTTGTGAATGTACTTCTCCATAATGGCAAGAAAACCTTAGAAACATATGCAGTACTTGATGATGGTTCTCAATGTACCATTCTTCTGCATTCCACTGCTCATAAGCTCTGGATAGCGAAGCGGAAACTGTCAGAACCGTCCGACAAGATGTTGAAACTCTTCATGGCTCATCTGTCAGATTTCTCCTGTCGCACACCCTGGGAAGACTTTCACCTTCAATCATGCCTTTACTGCAAGCCAATTCACACTTTCAGACCTCACTTATCCTGTAATACCTTCTCAAAGGAAATGCAAGCATCTACAAGGCACCCCATTACCATCCATTAAAAGGGCATCACCACTACTGCTCATAGGCTCAGATCACATCCACCTCATCACTCCCATTGCTCCAGTCAGACTGGGCCCTTCTGGATCACCTGCAGGTTCAAAACCTGCCTAGGATGCACACTCCAAGGCCCCATAAGAGACTTTCGTCTCAAAATCCTCACAGCCTGTCCGGTGTCTATTTACATCCTTCAGTTCCCCTGCAGATGAACTGCGCTACAATGTTGAAAAACTCTAGAAATTCTATGCTTTACCTGTACCAACAAGCCATGGAGCTTAAATTTTTTATTTGACCCACGTAGGCCGATTGAGAACAGATTCTCATTTGCAACAGTGACCTGGCCAAGAAGGTGTAGATGTGCAGAACAACATAGTTGCACATTAAATGCATAGTACAAATTACAATACGGTAATGAGTCTGTAAAGGAGAATATTTTAAAGTGCAGTATGTACAATTGGTGCAGGTGCTGACCATTGAAGGAGGTAGGTCAGATTGTATGCATAAATGGTATGGCAGCAATAAAAATCACAAGATATAGATGGATAGTACAGAGATCTATAAACACTTTGTGCAAGTTGAGTTCTAATTACAGGTGGTATGCAAAAACAAAGCAAGAGGGGTAGGAGACCTAGCATGTACAGAGATCGGACAAGAGTTAAGATAGACATACTTTAAAGGCAGTGAGGGGGATGAGGGTCTAGCATGAGGGTTTTTTGTAATTCATTCCAGTCGTTGGCAGATGAGAACGGGGCATGAAGAGAATTCAAGTCAATGGTGTTAACCACTATGCCGCTTCTCAGGCTAGCAAATTCTCCTCTTCTGAACATTCCTCAATATGCAGTGATGTCACGACTCCATAACACAGAATCCCGGTTGGCCAAAGATCCAGAGAAGGCAAACTCTTACTGTGACCAGCTATCGAAACTGGAGCAAGCTGGCTACGTAGCTAAACTGACCCCTGAGGAGGTTTACGGCACCAAAGAAGCTTGGTACATTCCTCATCATATGGTAACGCATTTACTTTGCAAGGACAATGCCTCAGTAAGTATCTTACAGGACCAATCCTCAGGCCATCACTCCTTGGTGTGTTGCTGCGCTACAGGCAACATGCTGTAGCAATAAGTGGTGACATTAAAGGTATACTTCACCAGCACCTGTTGTGCGACTAATGCCCTACAGAAACATGTGAAGGATAACCCATCTGAAGATGTGCAGTACTCAATCATCCTCATGGCCCTTCAACGATTCACTTCTCGGAGAGGCACCTTTGAGATCTTATGTGATCAAGGGACCAACTTCAAAGGAGGAAGCAAAGAATTACAGGAAGCCTTCAATAACCCCCCCCCACTCAAGTCACTATTGGCAACAAGGAAAATCCATTTCAACCCTCCACACGCACCCCAGTTTGGTCTGGGAGCATGAGACACTCTGTTAAGAATACTCTGAAGGCAACATTTGGTGCACAAATGGTCACTGAAGAGGTTCTGAGGACAGTGTTGATTGAGACTGAAGGAATTCTTAATTCAAAACCACTTATGTCTTCAAATATCGCAGATGTGGATACAGTCACCGCCAATCTTATCATGGGACGACACGATGCATCACTCCTAGTGTCCTACCCTGATTCTGATATCCTTGGTCGAAGACTTTGGCGCCATGTACAAAGATTTGCTGATCATTTCTGGAAACACCAAATCTTACCTACCAGCTCCACCAGCAAAATGGCAAAAGGACAGTCCAAATCTGCAGTTAATCACCATTGTGGTGATTCTTTGCTACCAAGATCCCTGTGGCCTATAGGAAAAGTGACCCGCCTCCTACACGGCAAAGATGGCCGCAGCAGGACAGCTGAAGTCGTTAAAGACAAACCCTATATTAGACCTGTGGCTAATCTGATCCCTTCCTGCCCTACCTAATGACACCCCTTAATTATGGTTGGGTATATTCTCTCTCATTTCTCACTAGAAGTTTAGGGGCAGCTGTAGTATCTTTATTTTACTCACTCCCTTTAGTTCCTTTTCTCACTGATTGGCTCCCGCTTTCACCTTTCATTCCTAATCACTTGTTCACTATTTAAGGACTGCACTCCCTTTCACTTCCACATGGGGCAGCAGTTCTGGTAAGAATTTTAATTTACTTTTATCCTATGTTTATGAAAAACTTAGATGTTTGTCTCTATTTCCTTGAAATGGACATGTGAGTTTAGTTTCTAATCGTGTTTTCTTTCAGATTGAACAATGTGTGTCATGGGGCTACCCATGCCTTCATTTAAGCCAGCAGTAGTATTGGTCTTAGCATGCTAAGCTAACCTTAGCTGAGCATTATCATAGGACGTTTAGCATATGGGCTGGCATCATTGGACACATGGCTTGTCATTTCAGTTCATTTAAGTACTAGTCGGAAGAGTTGAAATCATGGTTAGATAAATACAGCACATACACAGTTCATTTCAAGTCATTTATTTTAGTTTATTAGATTTACCTAAGGTCATCCAAATGTTTTATTCACCTGTTCTCATCCTCAAGCAGGGATCTGGGCCGAAGGGGCAAACGGGAAGTGATGGAGTGTGGAGTCATA
Source organism: Micropterus salmoides (assembly GCF_014851395.1). Classification (NCBI taxonomy): domain Eukaryota; kingdom Metazoa; phylum Chordata; class Actinopteri; order Centrarchiformes; family Centrarchidae; genus Micropterus; species Micropterus salmoides. The sequence continues at coordinate 23,975,622 of NW_024044681.1, forward strand.
AGGGGAAGACCTGGAATGGTCAAAGTGTGAGCAGTACAGAGGGGTGTACTGGAATACCTTAAAGTTGCTGTTTTGAGAAGCTTTTGTTTAGCATGTAACATTTCATTTCTGGTTTTATAGCTGATGTAGCCAGAGATGTTTTGGACTGTTGGGATAACATAATGGTGGTTAATTGATTTTCAATTAACTTTGGTTTGTCTTGTAGGAGGGGCGTCTGGTATAAAGGAAGGAGGCAGAGGCTCCTCGTGAGAACAGCTTTGGCCTGGAAGAGCACATGTGCTAGAGCCCAATAGTCAGGGCCTGAGTTTTTTTTATCTCAGTGTGTAATGATGATTTGAATGGTTTATACTTAGTTTCCTCATTTGGTTTTTGTTAATCTGATATATTTTTGCAATAATTCACTTGCACAACTGCACTTTCCACGTATCTGGAAAAAATAAATTGAAGCACCAGGTGGAGAACTCCATGTCTCCTCCTTCCACCATGGGGCTAAACATTACAGTGTGTGGGGGTTTTTTTTTGGGGGGGGGGGGTTCCTGATTATGTTGACAAATGCATCCTTTACATTGGAAGAAATAAAACATTGTTCAGAGGACTTTTACTTGAGTACAGTTTTTGGCTATTCTGCCCGGTGGGGACTTTAACTTGAACGCACACTAACCCATGAGGACTGTCATCGTGGGAACAAATTCAGGTCTGCACGGGTAGAGACTGCTTTTTGAGGGTTAAAACTTGGTTTTCGGGTTCAGGTTAGGTGTGTAGTTAGGATTAAGGTTGGAAGGGGCTAGGGAATTAGGTCAATGAGACATAAGAGCAAACGCACGTGTTTGTGTGTGGTAAGAAAAAAGACATCCCTGAATGGATCTAGCATATATACGTAGGTTACTAGCTAGTCAATGTGCAAGATCACATTTAGAGCACGTTCTTCTCCTACAGTTGCATATGTTACAGTTGTTGCTTCTTTAATCTGGCTGTACACAGCTTTTAAAATGTAATGTTAATCCTGTTTTCATCATCTGAACGATTGGCAATGCCACACCAAAACTTTGACTTATAACAGCAGGACTAGTTTTTTTTTCTCCATTATGATTAAAGATTTGCTACGGCCTAATTTAAGTGATGTAACAAACTCCGGTTATTAAAATACTGAAGTAAACAAATTTTTCACTTTCAAGAAACAGGAAAAGCTGTTGTAAGCTATGTTGGGAGACTGCCAAGAAACGGCTAACATATTCAAACAAAAAAATGCAGTTGGATGAAATGATTTGCCATGCTAATTACAGTAATGTGACGTTACAGAGATCAGATTTTGTGTCAGAGCATTTGACTTATTGATTGCGGTCTGAGTTTATAAAACGTGTTTTGGATTAAGCAAAATTGTTGGGTTTTTTAAAGGTGTCCAGAGTTAAGTCCAAAGTTTAGGAGCCACTGTTAACTGTAACACTAACGCATTCCATTACCACAATTCAGCCATGTCTTTTCAACGTTAACTCACACCAGTCTTTAAAAATATTGCATTGTGCACATGCCACATGGACGTATGATTAAACATGGACACCGGACCCAAAGATGACGCTTATTCAGTCCAATAATAATGGCACATGCCCCAAAAAGGTTTCTAGCATCTGGGTTTACCTCCGGGACACTGAAAATCACTTTTCTCAACCTGAGAAAAGTTTCACAAATATAAATCCTTCCAGTGATTTAAAAAGTTATAATTGACCTTGTTTGCAGTTCTGTCTGTTCAGCATAGAGGGATAGCTTCTGTCCCTCTTAAATCATGGACAGAGATGGGCCATTTTGCTTTGATATTGTATATCAGGCAACTTCCATTGCATATCATCTGACAGCAGGTGACCTTCAATGATGTTGCACCTTTTTGAATTCATCGATCGGTGCTGATAAGGTAAAGTGAAACTTTTTAACAGTACAGTTGTTACTTTGTGAAAGGTTGACATTGAAATGCACAATTATGTAAACAACTGCCACAACTTCAAAATTAATTTGATCTTTTATCACTGGTGTGCACATTTCATCCAGATTAAATTATTACTATTCAGCTTGACACCCAGGACATTGTAACTGTACATTTAGTTTGGGAAATGATTTCTGTTTGACAGTCTGTCTCTACAGGTCCAGATTACCCCGCCATACACTCATAAGTACAGTCACTTGTGCCCATAACACTGGGGAAGCCTGAAGAGAGTATTAAGTTAAAACAGAGGCTCAGCCTGTAGGCTACTTTACTTATTTATTTTAAGGGTCACCTCCCTGCAATTTAATAAAACGCCTCCTTGATTCTTCGTGTTTCAAAATGACTAGGGAAAGTGCTGAAAATATTCAGTTACTGCTTTAGAGTGAGGTATATCCTTCTTAATTTCCAGTATATAGCCGCCTTTGCAAGACCTTCTGCATCATTAACACAGTACAATGAATGTCTCACATGCAATGGTCTTTGGTTGGCTTCGCTACGGTGAATGTTAGGGACAACCTGATTAAGAGTGGAGGTATCGAATGCAGAAGCTTACGTGCACCAGTGATTACTATATAGTTTATAAATGATGTGAATAAATTGCTACGGCCTTTAAAGTCAGGAGATCTCAACCCAGTTTCATACCTATGGAAGATTTTTGGTGAGACATGTAAGACACTGCTCTACCACACCATCACAACACAACATCAAATGATATGATATAAACTTTCAAATCAATTTAGTGATGTAAGTGACTGTCCCTGATGATGCATGTCCTTTTGTCTGGGTATATTTGTTTTCCTTTCTATTTTCTATACTCAGGTGGTATATGTAAATTTTATCTTGTGGAGGTATAGTGTTCATCCCTCCAGTAGAGTTCCAAAGAGTTGGCAAGGAGCGCTGAATCTGTTCTGGAGGGCTGTGATGGCCTGACACCATACTAACACACTGTATCTATAGGTAAACTATACTGGGCCTATTGAACAGGTACCTCTCCCACAGACACTCATCAGGGAAGTCCTGTGGATCATTTATGTCTCTGAAGACCCTTGGGGCTGGTGGTGTAAACGCTCTGTGTAGAATCTGAGCATCCACAGGATTGTTGAGGAATGAACATAGTTAGCTGGTTTTAGATGCACTGCTTATACAGTATTGCCTAACCCCATGTCAAATAACCTGTTGGCAGTGAAAGTGGTGAGACTTGATTTTCCTAAATTGTTTATTTTCATTGATACATTATTTGGAACTAATGTAAAGATATACATTCATGTTTGGTCACATTGTGAGAAACAGGTATGAACTTAAATCCGCCATGTAGCCAGAGACATGACTCCAAGTTAATGATAATGTTTGTCCGTAACTGCAAGGTTTGTAAATAAGCAACCAAATCAACTTTAAAGGTGATGATATATCAATGTGTTTAATACTTGTTTTCCGCTGCTCCCAAGAAGAAAGAATCAGCCAAAACAATCAGTTATTGCATGCGGAGTGAAGTCACTGCGGTTTGTTACCCCCAAAATAATACATTTCTAATAGTATACATCAAACTATTCAGAGCCACCTCATTTCATTAAATAAAGAATGAAGCGAGGTGCGAAGTTCAACATTATTATCAGCAAAATTAACTTAAAGAGGTGGTATTATGCTCATTTTCAGGTTCAAAATCCTATTTAGGTGTTGCACCAGAACAGGTTTTTTACCTTATCTGTTTTTATGCAAATTGCTGCAATGATGCAGCTACTCATGCGTTTCCTTAAAGTGGTCATATCATGCTAATTTTGAGGTTCATTTATTTAGGGGTTGTACCAAAATAGGTTTACATGGTTTCATTTTCAAAATTATATTTTACATATTTTTTGTCATACTGCACATTGCACCAACTCCTCTTTTCACCCAGTGAGTTGAACACTTCGTTTTAGCTATGGAGTGATACATCTTGTCTCTAAAGGATCTTTGTTGGGAGTTGCATATGCGCAGTTCCTAGTGAAGGACTACTAGCCAATCAGAAACAGAGAAGGGCGGGCCAATGAGAAGTTAAACACAACTTTGTTTCAGCTGTGCATGTTGTCGACAAGCTTGGCAACATAGACTGGAGCAAGAATGGTGAGTTATTAATCTGTAACAAAAGTATCTTTCATCCATAAAGTTTTAACTGAGCTCTGTCTCTACATCACAGTAACAACTTTATGTTCATTGACTGCCTGGAGGGTAGCTAGTGTTTGGAGGGGAGAGGTGTTTTTCCACCGGTGTTTTTGTGGGCGTGTCCAAGTAGCCGCTTGGCGAGCATTATATGAGGCGCATGTAGCTTTCATCCCTGTGACTCACAGGGATGGAAGGGAAGCGGCTGGACTACAAACGAGCTGTTTTCAAGCAGTTCAGAGCAGTGTTTTCTGTGGGAGATGGGAACTCCCTTTGGGCTGGACTTTGGGCTTTTTCACTTTGCAAACCTATTACATGCACAAAAAAGGTATATAACTCAAGAAAGGAGAGGGAAAAAGACAAAAACCATAATACCACCTCTTTAAAGTTTCAGAGGTAGAAGTACTTATTATGCAGAATATTGTCTACTGTCAGTGGTATATTGTTATCTTATTAATTATTACTAATGCATAATGCTATTGCAAAATGAAGGCAGCATATTTTTCAACTATTATTAAATTAATCGCCAACTTTTGAAAATCAATTAATCAGTTTGAATAATTGTTTAAGAGGGAAAAAGTGAATATCTTCTGGTTGTGGGCAAAATAAAACATTTGAGGACGTCATCTTAGGCTTTGAGAAACAGTGATTGACATTTTTCATTTTCTGACATTTTATAGACCAAACAACTAGTTGATTAATCAAGAACATAATCGAAAGAATAATCGCTAATGACAATAATCGTTAAGCCCTAGAATATATCCTCCTGAAATGAGGATGGCAAAATTATGAAGTAGTACTATAGTAAAGTGAGTAAATGTATTAGTTTATTTCCACCTCTAGTAATGTGTATAACATTTAAAGTGCAAATGTAAAAGCACTTGTGCATTGGGTATTTCACAGCTTTGTAATCAGTTTATGACAAAGATGCAGATTAGAACTTGTTTTTTATCAATACACACATTATTTTGGTCTCTTGGTTACTGTCAAGCATTTGGGAGAACGGGAAGAGTGCACAAGGAAATAATCCCCCAATCTTTATTGTCACATTTTTAATTCAGGAACATCAAAGTAGCTTGAACGCAGTTCTCTTCTCACAGTGGGACAAATACAGATAATGTGAATTGGATTTTAAAATTCAAAGAAATAAAAAAGAATCCAATATATATACAAATATTATATGCACAGACAACTGGCAGAAGTAAAATTAAAAAGGTTTTAAAAGTAATTGTTGGCTTCCACAGTGACTTGCTTTATCAACAAATGGATTAGCCCATATTGTACATGAGCACATTGCAGTATAAATGCATCACAGGCTTTAAACACCTTTAACTATTAAAAGTAAATATGAAAAAAGCCTGTAAAATGTGTATTTTAATCCTTGCACCCACACCCAAGAGGTTTTAGTGTCTTGACTAGCCAATAAAAAGGTTCCTTGTGTTTGCACATTATAAGTATGAAACAATAAAAAAGAAAAAATCAGGAGTGGGAGGGTTGAAAGGGTGTGGAAAGGAACGGGCAAGCAGAATGATGAGAAATTCATTTAGAAACAGCGAGGGGGGGTTATAAAAGTGTCCTCATCTGCATGTGAAGCATATAAGAGCTACTGTCAATTTGACTAGTCCTCCACATCCTCATATTCACACACAGGGAACATCATAAAAAAACACAGACAAGGAAGAGTCACGGTCAGGTAAGTACCTCTTGATCACCTCAGGACGCAAAACGTTTATGTGTGAATACACAACTCTATGAGCTATTGCCTACATTTTTTAGTGTAGTTCATGAGTATAGTTTATTGTATAGATATAAACCCAGAGAGCATTGGTACTGTGTGTGTGCTGCATGACTTGCCTCAATGGAAGAATACAAAGGAGGCAACTTCAACTGTAGTATAAAAAATCTATAAAAATCGTATAAATAGTATCTGTGTGAGGTTTTCTATGTTTTACAAAAAATGTCTTGCACACAGCATTTTCCTGACTACCTAAACCGATGCTTAAAAATCCATTATCATCTTGATACATCGCTTGTGCACAAAATTTGAGATGACACAAGCATTCTGTTACTTCTTGTGCTGTGATTTTTTAATTGGATTAACTGCTTTGTCATCTTAGCTAACATAATGTCATGCATTGCATATTGCACTTTATACAGAAAAGGAATTGAAGCCTTTTTGTGTCTTTGAAGTATTCTGAAAGCCTGTTCAACGTTTTGATTGTTTTTGGCCTATTAGAAGGGCACAGGACAAAGGTTTGGCTCACAAAGACAATTTGATTGACTGAAAGAGAGGAGGGAAATTGGAAATTAATACTGAAGGTAAAAGCACAGATGATTAACGTGTGAAGTATTGTTGTTTGTGTCACAGATGATTGGTAGGCTAACAAGTTTGAGGAAAACAACTGAGAATATTAGGCAAGGCAAGGCAAGGCAAGGCAATTTTATGTGTGTACCCCATTTCAACAACAAGGCAATTCAGCTCAGTGCTTTGCATGAAAAATTAAAGGCATTAAGAATGAAAACAAAGCAATATAATAACACAATATAAAAAGGCCTATAAATAAGATTTAATTAATAGAAGCAAATTTTAGTCAATCTCTTTAACTCGCCTAGAGCTCTAGCTTTATTTTTTCTCTGTTGAAAATTGCTGAAGATTTTTAGAGAATTTTAAATAAACTCTATATGAATGCTGTTTATGATGATCTTTCAATTACCTTCAGGTTTATCAAATGAAGAGCAAAATGAAGTTGATGATCAGACCCCTTCTTTTCAGTTTGCTCCTGTACTGTGCAACCCAGACATTAGGTAAGCATGTTTGGTTTGCAAGAATTTAACTGACTTCTTGACCTCTGTTAAATTGTTCATATAAAAGATTTTTTCTCACCACTTTTGTTCAATGTAAGCTTTCACTGCTTCAGTTAGCCCTTCAAGTTTCAACTTTCTCCCCCTTTTTCCTAAGGTGTCACGATCCAATCTGTCCCAGAATTCAGCAGTGAGGGTGTTATACAGACAGAGCTGGAGAAGACTGTGTCTCTGGTTTGTCTTGGCAGTGAGACTGAGGACGATGAAGAGTTGGTCTGGCTAAGGAATGGCGCTGCCGTCAGTTTGAAGGAAGAAAATAAGAACGGTATCAGCAGAGTGTGTGTTACACCCGTCATCTATGAAGACAATGGTGCCACTTTCACCTGCCACCTGAGCAGAAATAACACAGTTAGGGCCTCGGTCACCCTGAATGTCACATGTGAGTCCCTTCAAATAAATGTCGGATTGACTAATAACATATATATCACTTTCAGGTTTACTGAATTTTCTCATCTAGCATTACCATCAGGTAAAGATTTCTCTTTGTTCAATAATGGTTAATGACCAAATAAACAGCAAAACTAATAACATTCCCAATTCATCTAATAGTTGAGCTATTTCAGTCTGAACCAAAGCAGTGTACCAGCAGACTGACATTGCCAACCACAAAGGCACGCTGTTAGCATGACTATACATGCTGGCTACTAGGTTAGCATACAATTAAACAATTTAAAATAGGTGCACTCAAATCTCTTCTTTATATGAAAGCTGTGCAGCTATCTGAAAAATCAATGTTCCTCTTCAGACCACCCACAGCTCTCTGGATCAGAGGAAGTTGTCGTAGAAGTGGAGGCGGTGCTAGTCTTGCAGTGTGATATCTGGGCCAATCCACCAGTCTCATCCGTGTCTTGGACACTAAATGGAAGCACAGTGGATCTAACAGCAGGTGGCTTCACGGTGACCAGTGATGGCTTTACAAGTCAGCTAAGCGCCAACAGCGTGGAGAAAAGCTTGCATGAAGGCACTTATCAGTGCATAGTGAACTCTCCCGTCTATGGAGAAAATAGCAAGTTGTTCAATGTCACAGTAACAGGTAAGTTCACATACAGAAGTGCTCCTCAACTTTGCTAAAGCCACATCTCACTATTGAATAGTCTTACTTGATATGGTATTGCTTTTGTGTAATAGGCATGTGGATTGATTAATCAGTCACTGATATGGAATAAAACAAAAGAGGTTTGATCACCTTCTTCCTCCACATATGTAGAAAAGACCATGAAGTTCCCTCTGATGCCCATGATAGCAGGGCTGGTGGTGGTGTGCCTTACTGCGCTTCTTGCTGTTGTTTCACGATGGGACAAAATTACAAAGGTAACACACAAAACACGTGTACATAAAGCACAAAGACTGATCCTGACTCACTACAAACTGAACCTCCTAATGGTCTGTTTCTCTTCTGACAGTGCTGCAAGTTGTGCCTAAAATAACCGGCCTTTGCTACTTCACCAAATGAGAGAACCCAAGACATCACCACTCTGTATTGTGTGCACAAGACTGGGATTAACCAGTTCTATAGCCTAGTTTTTAATTTGATCTCATTCATAAGGAATGGTTCGACATATTGGGAAATGAGAGTTGGAAGATCAATACCACACTTGTGTCTGTGTAGAAGTGACCACACTTTTCAATGAAAATAACATAATATTATAATATTATACTTGGTTTCAGCGCTTACATAGATGTTTATTATGTTCTGTCCATATAAACAATGCACCAAATGCCTGAATTCAGCACTGTTTTGCCTGTATGTGTGTCAGTCAATCAATGTGTCAGTGTCAAGGCTGTTGCTAGCCTATGCCAGGAACATAGCTTGCAGCTGGCTCTTTCTGACAGAACCTGTTAGCATGCTAATGAAGCTACAGTACAGCCAGTATCTGGTTAGCTTAACTTAGAACAAAGACTGGAATCAAAGGAAAACAGCTAGCCTGGGTCTGTCCAAAGGGAACCCCCATAAAGTCTTTGTCCTATGCTAAGGTATAACCAGTTTTTGGCAGTAGTTTCATACTTACCGTACAATCATCTCATCTCATCTCACTCATCTCATCTTCTAAATAGGCTACAGTGTTCCTGTGTAGACTAACCACTAAATATAAAAGGAAGCGATTAAATTGACTGCACTGCAGTCCCTTATTTGTAATGTCTGATGTCCTATGTATTTCTTTTGTTGTTTGGTTAAATGTTGTGTTTTGTTATTTATGTGAAACAGTGCACATCTTGGGAATATTTTGATAATCAACTAAAATCAAATCAAATCTAACTGCTTGCAAATAAGCACATTTCCATCTATGCAGTATGCTATCTACTGTATTAGTTGTTGATTATGGCATGAGTAACTGTGATGTTTGCAATATGACCTTGAGATCATCCTTAAACCTGTTACTTTTCATAGTGTGGTGCACCCTGACCCTGTGACTAAAAGTAGGTTTTAACACTCCACTGCCTGTTTTCTTGTTAATATCTTTGCAATAAAAGTTCTTCTGTTTCCTCACCAAAAGAAGTGAAAGCACACTGGCATCGTGGGGACAGGAAATCTTGACGCCTCAAGTTCAATTGTAGGTGTGATGGTTATGTTTGAGGCCCCTGTTTTAAAACACTGTGTTGTTATAGCTCTTGAGGACCACTGCTTTCTGAAACAACCACAGTTGATTATTTGTGACACATTTTTTAACAAAGTCATTCCATGTTTATGCATTGGCAATTTTACACACATTAGCTTACCATTTTCTTTTTGCTAGTGTTATAAATGCATGTAGTATGCCCAGTTGTGTTTCCACTTAGCTGACTAAAAATAATAATGTTCCAAGTTAAAAGGAAAACTATTGTTCTTTAAAAGAAACAAGAACTTGTATAATACATACCTACCCTGTCTTTTTAAACCTTCCAAAGTAAAAGTACATGTAGGTTTTAGAGACATATCTGTTAAACAGTTTAAACAACAGAATAAACAGGTGTGTATAATAAATGTTCATCAAAGGACTGACTCATGGTCGAAATGTTGGTCTCTAGTTTTCACATTTGCACTGAACTTTAACTTATGACTCAACAATACAATCAAGGCTTGTTAAAATCATGTTATACATTTACTCTTAATGACAAAAAAGGCAGCGACTGTTAAGTCATGAGGGTCAAGGTCTAGGTCTCTGTGTTCTTCCCATAAAGAAACACTTAACAGGATCACATAAAACAGTGCAATACCAAACGAGGATGGTAGCACGTTTGACAAGATTGCACAGGTGTGAGATCAGCAAAGTAGTTATCAAATTCACAGAATAAAGACAGCTTATTCTCTTAGTGAAGGCTTTTATTTTGAAAGAAGCAGCTTGGTCATGCCTGCGATCTATAGTTAAGAATTTACATATTTGGTCGCTTTCTGTGTCAGGCTTTTCAGTCCAAAGGTCTGTAAATATTAATAATGTAAAGTCTAATTAATCACTATTGGTAAATTCTGAGAGATCACTGTCAGCTAGACAAATGTTTTAAAACAATAATGAAAAGACAGACTTCTCTCTACTTCAAAGTATCATGTGCTAATAACATGCCAAAAGGAGAACGTGAATGTGGCACAAAAGCTATGGTTTGTTTGTCATTTAGGTTTTAGAACAAACACACCATATGCAAAAATACAAAACAGTTGATCTCAACATTTAGACAAAAGAAGACAAACGGAGGTATTGATGATTCACTAATGACTAGTTTTAGACATAGAGAAGTTGTACCTATTGCATCTATTTAACAGCCCGTTTTGTTTCATTAAAATGTCAGAAATAGTTTATGCAAAACACATTTTTCACAAATTGTTTGGCGAGACAACAGAAGAAAAAACAGAGTCAGATTTAAAGAAAAGTGGAACCATGGGCTTGTTAATGCCTTTATTAAATCACCACAGACAAAAACTAAAAAGATGGATGAAAATATCAAAGCACTGGTGCTAGAAAGCATTTCCCATGCAGGTCTGCAGTGACATCTGCTGGTCAATTTACTTTAAACCCTTTTCTAGCCATCACGATAAAATATTTGTGTACATGGGCAAATAAAAATAAAAGCTTCACACTGTTGACTGATAAATGGCAACATTTAGTGACTTTTTGTCCTCCTGTTGATGTCAATAGGTTGCACAGTCCAACAGGACAGATTGTGTATTCAGGTATTGGTTTAATTGAACCTTTAACCAGATATTTCCATTGAGATTTAGAATGATGTGAGATGTGAGAATTACATTACATTACATATAAGGTATTTCAGAATAAAAGAAGCATCAAGGTAAAAGAGAAGATTGCTAACCACATAAGCAAACAACATAAATCTGAGGGTGCAAATGACATTACGTTATTAAAAACACAACCCCATATATCATTATAATCGTTATATAATTCAAATAAATATTGATAGTAGAACAAGAAGGCTTTGTTATATTGAAATGTGTTGAATTGAGATGTGTTTATCGTTTTCTGTCTTCCTTATGTGTCTAAATGGGGTAGACAAAAGTGAAACACTAACTGGCCTCAAAACCTACCAAGTTGAATCAACATCTGTCTCAGGCCAACTCAATAAAAACTTAACATTATAAACCTCACAAAGATAAGCTTTATTGCTGGACTGTTATATTGGATTGCATTAGATTGTTATTTGTGGTATAAACAGAGTATAATCTACATTAGCATGTATTAAACTGTATATATAATGTATGTTGGCAAGATATATCAGAAAGGTTGTGACATTGAGATGATGATGATGATGAGTAATGGTAATCTCCCAGGATTTTATCTGTTTTATTACAGGAATGTATGCAATGAATCTCAATTTTTCAAGCTTTTACTTACTCAAAAAATGAGGAGACACAAAAACTAAAAACAAGGTACTGTAGATGACCATTGTCGTCAAGGCTTCCTGATTTCTTTTGTCCGTATTGGGTTTTTAAGTGATGTCTCATCTCAGTCTTGAACTGATATATGTTGGTTTTCTTTGTAAGAAAATTTCTGTGAATTAATCTTCCATTCCATTAATTATTTCCATAAACTGGACAGTCATATGTGATTTTTTATGTACACATCCAGTAAAACAAAAGGCCTACACAAAATATGTATTCAGCATAATAGCAGTTCTGTTACATCTATTTACAACCACAATTATAACATCAAGATTTGGGCTAGGCCGATAATCCTGCAGTCCTAATATAAAGTGGCCACACAGAAGGTCTCTCTCTCCTGTAAAGAGGCATAACAGCCAATGGAGGGAAAGCAAAAGTGCTGCAGCAGCATGACAGACTCCGGGTCAGGATTAAACAGAGCTATTTTCGGTTCTCACTTATTATTTTTCAAATAAAACAAATGCTTGTGCTGGAAATTGAGTGTTTATTTTACAATATAATGTAACAATTATACATTATTTCAGAGTTTCGTTAATGCACCTAAATTCAGTTAAAGCCATTGTACTCTTTGCTTACTCTTAACATGTTTGTTTTTTAAGCTGGTCTCAGTTTCTGACAGGGTGTTTTATGTCGTCTTAAAGCAACATTATGTAAGATTTGGTACGATTTGGCACCCTTCCGTTATTAAGGACAGCTGTGCATTTGTTACGATTGCATTACTTCAAAAACTAGCAGGTCAACATCTTTGCTAATACAGCCAAACATCAAGCAAGTGCGAGAACACAAGACATTGCAATACTTACTAGTCTAACTGTGTACACAGAACAAATGCCAGCTTCTGTCTTGTGGCCTTTTATTTCAGGAAATTCTCACCAACGTCCAGAAGCCTCTTGCTTTGGTTGCTTTAACTCTGTCATTAGCTAATGTTATGTCCATAGAGGATGCTGAGCCCTGTTTTGTTCCAGCAGCATAATGTCGCTTGAAACTTTCCATTGGTGTCAATCAGACAGGCTTAGGCCTATGTGGAGATCACATTACTTCCTGTTTTGTTGGCACACAGGAAGTTTTTTAACTTATATATATATAACTTAGGCCTTATTGGGATTATAAAAAGTATGTTTTGCATATTTCATGATTTGGCAACCTAGGTTTTGCACATTTCGCAATTTTGGGAAAATAAATTATAGTCAATAACAGGCGAGACAAATATCACGAGATGCAGTTCAATTCAGGGAACACGTGCATATAAGGTATTTGAATGTGCAACGTATGATGCATGAGTTCCGGGCCAAAACACCTGCTGGCCGTCATTTGTAATTTTCGGCGTTTGCCATGTTTGCCATTCTGTGGCATAGTTAGTTCCATGATGAACAGGAACTTTGACTGTGGGAACTAGACCCACGCGATCAGGTCTGGCCAGAAGTTATTTGTAATTATCTTAGGTGGAAAGATCAACTTGCATTTTCCAGTCCAGCATTCGGCAGGGTCGATTCCATCCTTGCAGTTGACTTCACTGGAAGTTGTCCTTCTCTTATGAAGGCGGTGGTTTTTGAGAATCCAGGCCTTGGGGGAGAGAGGGCATTGGTGATAATTCTCTTTCCTTCCAAGGTAATCGCTAGTTGTCTCCGGACCTGGTTGTGCCTCCAACCTGGGAAAGACTGGTTTTGCAGCCGATGAGGATATGCCTCAGTGTTGCTGGTGTTTGACAAAGAGGACATGTTGAATCCTCTCCAACCCACTGTTATAGATTCTTGGGTGTGGGAAGAACATCATAGGTAGATGATGAAGCTAATTCTGCTTCCTTTCATCTCCCAGAGATCATTCCAGGTGAGCTTACGATGCTCCAGGTTGTCCCAGTTAGTCCATTGGCCCCATTTCGACTACGAGACTCCCTTTGTGCATAGTGCTGCAGGATCATGGCTACTACCAGCTTTCTTCTCTGGGCAGATGTTGCCTCATGCCATGTGGGTCAACTCGTCCCGAGCCATAAGTCCTCTTCCCTGCTGCACCTGTCCTACAATGTCTTCATCGTGTCTTCTGCGGTTCTGGGAGCAGCCACTTGTATCATCACATCGTGAGACTCATTCGGGGTCATGGCCAGCCTCAATTTGGCTAGAGGGCTGACATTGCTGAGGCAACGCAGGAGACAAGAGGTAACATCAAACAGGGGAGCAATCTGAACTGCAGGCACCACAGTTTCAACTCGCCAGGAAGCAAGGCCTTTAATGACATCAAACAGTTTCTCTGTGTTGCTTTATCAATGCAAATTGTATAATATCAGCGAACACTCTCAATGATGTCTTCAAATTCTGGCGTGTAAAATTTATTAAGCTTTTACGTTGACACGTCCAAGTCTGTATTAATGATTTTGATCATGTTTTATCAGTTTTATGGAATCCATATTTAGTCTATTGTAGTCTATTATCTGCATTATGTCAAAGTCCTAAAAATGAAAAAATGGACAAATTTAACTTTATTATAGGCAGTATTATCTTCTAATGGGCTACATTAGTGATTCTCAAAATGGGGTCCAGTTCCTCAGGGTGTTCAAGGGGGTGCCCAGCAAAGAGAGGAATAATTTATTTTCACTATATTTTCATCCATAATTAACACAATGACAGAATGTATTAGTATTTTGGTCACGGCGTTCATACACTTTCTGTAATAAAACAACTAAAAGCTAAAACCCTATCAGATGGTGGCCCGTGGTGTAAAGAAGTTTCAGAACCAGTGGGACGACGTCACATTAATAGTTTTTGTCACCTGCATGTCGATTTTAAACTTTCAAGACATTGTGCTGCATTTTGTTTGTTAGTCCTTTTATATAGTGTAAGATTTACTGAAGAGCACTTTATAATTTATTGTTTTTAAAGGGGGTCAAGAAGAAGAAGAAAGTTTGGGGTGGTGATGGAGCAGTGGGTAAGACACATGCCGTTGGTGTGTGAGACCCGGCTTCCACCAATGTGTCCCTAAGACACCTAACCCCTAGTTGCTCCAGAGCCGAGTGACCTCTGACATAATTAGCAATTGTAAGTCGCTTGGATAAAAGTGTCAGCTAAATGAATAAATCGAATTTAATTTTTATGATTGCTTTTGTATTAGGCCCCTCTGTATATTGTCTGATACTTAGTGGAAGTGAGTTACAAATACAATTTAACTTTACAGCCTATTGTAATGTGACAAATAAACCTACCATATCTTGTAACAATACTACTACTTACTACTACTACTACTACTAATAATAATAATAATAATAATAAGAAGAAGAAGAAGAAGAAGAAGAAGAAGAAGAAGAAAAATAATTTAAAAAAGGTGTTAGTGCATTATTAATAATAAAATATTATTTGTGTTCTACTTAAAAAGATCAATACTAATTAAGATGTTTTAAAATTATATTTTCACAAAATGAAAATGTATTTTGATAACATGCCTGACATGAATCTCTTTAGGAATGATGCCATACGTCTTGTAAATTATAAAATCACATTTATTCCCAAATACCATTTATTCAAATAGGACAGACATAGAAGTTTTGTAATGGTATCAGGTTTTTGTTTCAATAAAAATTAAATATTATATTTCAATGTCCACCGGTGGTAGCGCATCCGAGGCTGATCCGAGGCATTTACGTCATCCCGATCAACTGTGCACGCCACGACTTAACGTCTTACGTTATTTAGGGAGCTTTGCGTGAAGGGCGTGGTATTAGCCTGCGGTCTGCGGTCCACCGCCAAATTCAAACAGTGAAAGAAAGAAACGACAGAAGCAGGCAGCGAAAGCACAGAGGACAGACACAGCTATACTTCCAGGTAAGCCAGCGGTAGACGGTTGGATAGCTGGTGTCCTTTCGTCTTTTCAAATTTATTCAACGCAACATTAGACTTCATTTGGTGTGAATGCGGTATGCTAACGTTAGCTGACGCTGTAACGTTAACGTTACTCATTGCAGATAAACAATCGGCGCCTTTGCGAGCACAGCCCTCTTTTTGTTGTTTGTTAATGGCTATCATTACTTGAAGACGTTTCATTGTTAAGAGTGTGAAGCTGTAACTTAACTGTTAACTGTGATAAATCGCTGCTATCGCTCCTCTGGCTGTGTTGAAGCCATAGCGTTAGTAAGAAGTTAAAACAAGGCAGGGCAGACTGCAAAGCAAGAAATCCTTATCAAACAATAGCCACGAGACTTTCACTAACACGACCAACTGCCGCCTCATTGTGCAGGTTGTTACGGGTCATATTCGCCTTCATTGCCCTTTGTTTATAAACATTTTCACTTTTTTGGTCAGTAACGTTATTGTGAAGTAGTTTTAAAAACTTAAATTCTCTTTTTTTTTTACTTCTACACTAATGACTAATCTATTATTACCAAAGACTAACATTAATGTTTTTTAAATTGATCGTGTCATCACTGAAATGGATTTATAAAATGTGTTTGAGCTGAATGTGATGTTTTCAACAAAAGTACAAAACTCAGACACATTAAATGTGCAATCATATAAATAGAGAAAAGTAGCAAGTCGTGACATTTGAGAAATGATTTGCTTGATAAATGACTCAAATGATTAACCATAGTTTAAATTGGTGCAGACTAATTATCTGCTGCAGTCTCACTGAAATCTGGAGTCATTGGCCTTGCACCTGTGTAAAGCACTTGCTATTAAAAATACTTTAATTATAATTATACATACTCTGCTGCTCTGTTAATCTGTCTAGCAAGAAAGCACAGTCAGCATGGCGTCTTCAGTGATGGATGGAGTTGGTAGAGCTGTGGTGGGAGTCTGGCGGGCACATACAGTCCTGGATGAGTCTGATGGGGTTGAGAGCTCCCCAGAAGCACCCAACCGTTTCCGCAAGCTTCGCTCCTCGTCTTCACTCAACTCTTTGCGGATGTCTTTGCGAAAGCGGCTCCCGCTACGTTCTGTCCAAACCAACTCCCTCCCAGAGAATCCAACTTGGGAACCCCCGAAGAAGCAACCAAACCCCAACACAGTCCGCAAACTCACTCGCAGTGCTCGGAACTCCATCAGTGGAGTTTATCAGGTAGATGGATTGGTTTGGTATACTTTGGTGGGGTCTAGGTGCCAAGGGATTTTGTTTATGAAAATGTACAAGTGATGATGTGTCCCCTCGTCATCATCTCTTCCTTCCCTTGTGTCGTTTTACCCAGAGTCTGCAAAGGACCAGAGAGTTTTCACGTGAAGAGTGTTTGGTAGTGACCCCGGGTCGGACATGTGATGGGGAAGAGGGCGGTGCGTCAACTTCTCGCACCCCAAGACGTACGCCTGGCCGAGCAACACCCAGGCGCACCCCTAGATCAGCAGCCACACCTGGGCGTACCCCAGGGTCTAGAGGAAGAAGGACCCCTGAAGCTGGTGTACGGGGGGTGAAAACAGGAGGCGGAAGGAGGCAGCTGGTCCGCATGGCTGCATTACGAAGTCCCTTTGCCTCCCCCAACACACAGAACCAGAGGCTGTGAGTCTTCCATCATTCAGAGCTTTAGAACCACCTACACAGTTGGATTTGTGATACAGTTTTTTTACCTTTGTTTTCTACTTTCATTTAAGTGTTTGTTTCTCTGCTGTAACAGAAAGTTTGACAGAGATTTGGAGTCAGTATCCAGTGGACTCAAGAGGCTCAAACATCTGTCCAAGGCCTTTGAAAACATTATTAGCAGAGACAACAGGTAAAGCATCTTTATTTTGAATTAAATATATTGATCACTTGGTGTCTGGTAAATAGTGTTTTATTGTTTGGGGTTTTTCTTCTAGCTGTAAATGAATATTGGGTGGAAGACCAATGAAATACTTTTGAAAGCATGTGTATGCTGTAGGCGAATCAGAGTGTTGTGTGTGTTTGAGGAAGCAGTCAATCGGGCCATTTCCTTTTAGTTATATGAATTCTGCTTGGAGGAGACCATAGGCGCAGGCCGACCTCACCCTCCCACCCAAAGAATCTCAGGCTGCAGCGCAGCTTGAGGGGCCCCAGACCTCCTTCCCCTCCCCCGACTCACATTCTTCCCGGGTCAGTTTGAAACTGGGTCTGTGTTTCTGGTATTTGGATGAGGGGGACACAGTAAGGGGAGAGAGTATGGGTGTGGGAATTGGAGCCAGATGAAATGACAAAAATGCACTTGAGAGCACTTGGAGTATGTTTGCATCACTTCCTGTGTTGACATTCAAAATGTTGAATCATGGTCTGGACCGGCCCACAAGGAGTGAGATAGACTGTGAAAAGAACAGATGCACAAAGACCTTGTCTTTTATCGGTGTGCATTACATGCAGCCAACTGCTCTCTTCACTGTATGAACAGCTTGTACTTTGGTAATTTAAACAAGAGTTTGTTTTCCTCCTACAACAGGCGGTTCAACTATTCTCTAATTGCGGAGTAGGGAAGAAGGTAAATCCAAATATCACAAAATGATGCTTCCGAAACCAGATGAGTTGTGAAAACGTATGCTATGTGTAACTAATTGAGTGTAACTAATTTTGTGACATGAAAGCGCATGGCAGAGCTAGCTGGTGCCCATATTTTGATGCATGGAGTGCTGTGTAAATGAAATTGTGAGAGTCTTGGTTTGTCCTTAATGAAAAGCTGCTACTTTATGACTGATGAATAACTCACTGTCCAAGCAAAAGATGTTCTTCTTTAGGGATGTCCTGATCAAGTATTTTTTGCCCCAAATCATTTAATAATGAGTGTCTGCAGATATCAAGCCCTGATCAAGTACATTAGTTATTAAAATCCATCCAATATATGCTTGACTATTGAATAGCTCAAAAAAATGCCAACAACCAAGCTCTTCTTAAATGTTAATTTTAATTTTTTTTTTTTTTTACAAAATAACAAGTAAACAAATGATGTTTTTTTATATGGCTCTTATTACCATTCCAATTATTGCAGCATTGGGTTTTCATTTGTTTGTTTTTTAACAAACTAACTTAAACAACTACTAAGTAAACAAACTAAAAGATGTCTTTATAAAGAAAATGGCTCTTATCAATTCCACTTATTGCAGCATTGTAGTAGTAAAACTAGAACACTCAAATGAGTAATATAATCACAGTTCCACTTTCAAGTGATGTAATAGGTTAACATTCACAGTCACAACAAATAATTCACAGTCACAACAAATAATAATCACAGTTCCGCTTAGTCCAGCATTCAGTAAAACTAAAAAATGAACAGAAATGATCTCAATTCCACTTAAAAGTGGTAGCTTTACTTGAACATAAAGTATCCTCGTGTGTGTGTGTGTGTGTTGTTTCGGTGCAGCCTTTACCTGAGTAAACTTGCTTTATTACATTAGATGTTTATTGTTTAGGTGCTATATCAAATTGGTAGTACTGAACGCAGTTCGGTTACTACCGCCTCGTGAAATGCTCATATTGCAGACATTAAAAGTGGCTGTTGGACTACTTTCGTTTTCCAATTTAAAATATTTCCATACTGTAGACATTTTAGCTGTGTCCTGACACAAACTGTGCTCTCTGTAACGTAGGTTCGTGCTCATTAAAGTCGATACCGATCATTTATAAAATGCCTTGGTTGGCCTTGACTCAGATCTTTGAGATCGGATCGGGACATCCCTACTCTTCTCTAGCAGACTCACACTTCCTTCTTCCTTTACTTCCCTTTGTTTTAGATACTGACTTGTCCTCTGTCCCCTTATCAGTTCTTTAAAGGTAGTGTAAGTACTTTTAGGTCCCTATTTTCTCATAATTTGGTGTCGAAAAGACTAGTAAGTAAAACCTTCGACTGCAAAATATGTGGAAATAGGGCCCAGGTTTAACAATACCAAAACTATCTTTTAAATACTTTCTACATACCATGGTGTCTCTCAGTCTCAGAAATAACCTAAAAATCTAAAAGTGTGATATTCAAGTTCATAAATCACATTGATGTTTGATAAATCTTAAAAATATTGTTTCTCGTTGAGAAAAATATCATAAGTCTCCTGATAGGACCATAACATTAATAATAACAACCACAGACAAACAAGAGAGTAAACAATTTAAACAGTTCAATTTTGTAGATGCACCTATAAAGAGGAGAGAAGTAAATCAATGATTAATTTGTCCCTCTTTTCCATTTGTCTTTGGCATTAATGCCGAGTCGATGCTGCTCATGGACACTTTCGCTCTCCCTCTTTTAAAGCTTTCTGCAGTAAATGTGTCTCTCTCTGTCTCGGTCTCTCCCTCTGTCTGCAGAACCAGTACAAAAGAACATTCTGGAGGAGCGATGATGAGAAAGTTGGACCCCAGCGGTAAACTCAGCCGCTCAAACCTCACACGTAGAGCCACGGACCTCTCAAACACAGTGGGAGGTTGGGCTCACACAGCTGTGAACACTATTCGCAAACCCAACTGAATTACATACACGTGTGTAAAACACAGGACCTCTTGTAACCATGTTTAACATTTATCATTATTGAGGTATCAATGTTACATTTACATGTAGTGTTGTCATGACACTGGGACATGGCAGCTTGTCTTCTTTTCTATATGTACTGTGTCCAAATATTTCTTGTGTGTTTACACGTCTTAGGTTAGCTAGCTGTGGGTAAACTATCCTCATTGTAGCTACCAAAGGGGGTTTTGTATTGTGGTGTATGCACCTGTCATTGCTGCTACAACCAAATGTCTTTGATACATTTTCAAAATACTAATATTGTAGTTTGTTTTCTTACTCTCTGCATAGTCTTTTTGCTAGTTGCTGAAATTTATTTTTAAAAGAGAAGCTGCATACGACCAAAATTGTATCTGCATAATTAACACTAAATTTACTGACGGAGGAAGATCCATTATCCTCTATTTTATATGTATGCAATAAATTAACTAACATTTGTTATGAGTTTTTAAATGTCATTTGATAATGCCAAATTGTAAAGTGTATTTTCTATAAAAGGGGACTTTTTTATATGTAGCTTAGGCAGGATTTGAATGGGATTTTCATATCTTTCTTAATGGCCTGTGGATGACTCATGCACCAATACTGTACACACAAATCATTTGATAATGTGATGGGGTGAAGATGTAACGACTCATTACCTGATGACAACAATGATGATGTTATAAAGCAATATCCAGCAGATTATTAGTGTAGTGACTGTCCATTTCCATGTATTAGTACCCCCTTATCTGTAGTAATGAGCGAAGGGGGGACATTGTGCCTAAATGTGAAAAAATAAAATAAACCCTGTTAGTTTAAACAATCCAGAAGCCTTGTCTTTAATGTCACTATTGCAACACATGGTAATTGTAATTTGGGCTGCTGTAACAAAATAATAGCTTCCTGTTTGAGACAATGCAGGCATTCTTTCAAATTAAATGATGTGGGAGGTTATTGTTGTAATATTCAGTATGTATGTCCATAATACGTATACTGGTTTGAACCAGATCCTCAGCACATACAATTCACTTTTTATGCAATTGCAATATTTCATAGAATAATCCAAACATGAGTCAAGTGTAGTTGACAGTGGGTGAAAAAATGTCATTGGGTGGGATTGTATAGGCTATTATTTGCTTTTTTCGAGTTTGTCTGGTTGTTCCGATGTTGGTCAATTATTTGAATTCCAATAGATACATTGACCACTCGTGCTTATGGCTCCACATAACTTTTAAACTGAGCAACGACTGAAAATGTTTTTCAAAAAGGTACATGAATGGTAATATGAAAATAGCGACACAGTTATGGAGGACGGAGTGAGTATCTTAAAAGTTGTAAATGCTTCTTAATGCCTAATCCAGTGATATATAATCGAACTGACTGTGACTGTGACTGACTGTGTGACTATGCCGCATAATGAGGTCTTTTACTTTTGATAATTTTATTACTATATTTTATAGATAATTTATCTTTCCTGATTTTAAATGATTTTACAAATAAATAAAGAAAAGATTTTTGGTGGGGGATATATAGCCATATTATACTTTTTTATATAGGCCTACTTTATTAGCAAAGACAATGAACACGGACAACCAATAGTCGTTAAAACAAATACAGACGACATGAACAGAGCCAGAGAGAGTTTTAAACAAAGAACAAATGAAGCGTTTTCATAGCTTTCTTATTTTTGGAATCAGAAATGTTATTAATGCAGTGCTCAGATTCCTTTTCAAAGTCTATAAATAAAGGTTTGGACTGATTAAAGTTGGCTTTGTGGATATGAAACGATCAAAAGATTCATTAGGAATAATTCTTTCTGTTTATGTTACTGTTATTGTGAAAGCCAAACAAACAAAAGTAGATTTTTCCAACAAAGAGAAAATTCAGAGTCAGTGTTACCAATAATATATTGAGACAAATCTTTCCAGAATCTGCTAGAGAGAGGACATTGCCAGAACAGGTGTATTATTGTCTCTGGTTACAATTCACAGAATAAACTATTAACACGTTAAGTCTCCATTGAGTTTTGTCTCCATTAAGTCTGCGACAAAAGTGGCTAGCAGGAGCTCCTTTACTTTATTAGTAAGGAGGCACTATTTGCTGAATGTTACGATTGCCTATCTTTATGTATAACCATATAACCCATAAAGGCAACAATCGTGACGTGACGCAGCAGGTGAAATGAGAATCGCTCAGTTTTGTCCCTTGTTGTTACCCGTCCTCCGCTCCACGCCTTGCTGAAATCGCTCCTCCTCGGTCTCTCCGGCTTTGTACCCAGAGCTGAACCCACGCCGCGGCTACCTTCTCTAGGATACCGGGGCAGATAAACATCGGAAAATGGCTCTCCATGTACCCAAAGCGCCGGGCTTTGCCCAGATGTTGAAGGATGGCGCCAAGGTAAGGTTTAGTCAGTGTTTTGGAGTAGTTGGGTAGTTTTGAGTGTTTGCTTGTGAACTAGCATGCTAGCTAGCGTTAGCCCCGGAGTTAGCACACTCATTCACTGTCATGTGGGAGATTTCTAGAAGGCAGCCAGGCCGCTCCGAGCTACTGCTGGACCCGGGGCTGTTGTGATAGACTTAAGGCTAGTTTCTGCGTTTTTTCACTGCTCTTTCTAGCACGTAAACATGCTGTATATGACTGCAGTGTTAACTAGCAGTCACACCCTTAGTTAACTGTCAGAGCCGAGGCTTTGTCCGTGGCTGCTCATTGATGCTGATGCTTCCTGTTTTGGGTTAGCTTAGTTTAATTCAACTCTTACGTTTATCGTTTGCCTACATTATTGTCTAAAATAATCATTACACCCCCGTTTCCATTAAATTCTTTTTATACTGTTTGTTTCCCATTAGTTATTTGACAGTAGTAGTATTTGGAGTACCAATGTAATGCACCTCTCTTGTAAAGTCACGTGTTATTATTTTATTCTCTGATGCAGCACTATTCAGGGCTTGAAGAGGCAGTCTATCGTAACATCAGAGCCTGTAAGGAGCTTTCTCAGACAACACGCACCGCTTATGGACCAAACGGTAAGCAGTCACCTCCTACACTAAGAGAGATTTGTATTTGTAAGTCTTGTCTTGTTTGTGTTTCTACCTCTCATTACAAAATTAGTGCTGGCTAAATGGTGACATTGTCACTTTTCAGGTATGAACAAGATGGTCATCAACCACTTGGAGAAGCTGTTTGTCACCAATGACGCCGCAACAATTCTCAGAGAGTTGGAGGTGAGGAAACCTTAATTTCTTGTGCAACACACTGTGTACAGGAAATTATTTATAAAGGAGTCAATTTAACAGTTTTTGTGAACAACACTTTGTTTTATAGGTGCAGCACCCAGCAGCCAAAATGATCGTGATGGCCTCCCACATGCAAGAGCAGGAGGTTGGAGACGGTACAAATTTTGTCCTGGTGTTCGCTGGAGCTCTGCTGGAGCTGGCTGAAGAGCTGCTCAGGATGGGTCTTTCTGTGTCAGAGGTAAACAAATTGTAGTCACTGATTGTCATAATTTTCTTATTGAAACTTGAGTAAGCGTTACACTTGTGGAAAAACAACACAAATGTCCTGTACATACATTTTAGCATCCCAAAGAAGTGAATCACTGCAGTTGCTCAGTGTCTCCTTTCCTCTCTGCCGCAGGTGATTGAAGGCTATGACAAAGCATGTAAAAAGGCTCTGGAGATCCTGCCAGACTGCGTATGTTCCTCAGCCAACAACCTTCATGATGTTAAAGAGGCGACATCTCTCATCCGTACGGCAGTCATCAGTAAACAGTACGGCCACGAAGACTTCCTCGCCAACCTCATCGCACAGGCCTGTGGTGAGTCAGCAATCCAGACAGCTGATACCAGCCTAGGGCAAACAGCTGTCAAACATAATTTGTTAGTATTCATTTTTAATTTCTCTGACTTTCTTTTCTTTACCGGTTTGTGCTACAGTGTCCATCTTCCCACAGTCTGGCAATTTTAATGTTGATAACGTCAGAGTATGCAAGATTTTGGTGAGTAGCATTATCATCTGAATATGTTTTGCCTCTCTTTGTGTGTGAGTGTTGTTTGCCTCTAAGTTAATGTCTGTGGTGTTTTCAGGGTTGTGGGGTGACATCATCCTCCATGCTGCATGGCATGGTTTTTAAGAAGGAGGCAGAGGGTGACATCACATCAGTTAAAGATGCCAAGATCGCTGTCTTCTCCTGCCCTTTTGACTGCACCGTGACAGAGACCAAGGTAATGTGTGTTTTTTATTTATTTTTTTTCAATCTCCTATTAATTTTGGGTCAGTTTTAAATATGACACATTTCACATTTGGCCTAAAATAATGGGCTAAAAGTTCTGAATCTTTTTCACCTCTCCAAAGAGAAGAGACACAAGTGGTAATTTTGTAATTGCAGAAAAGATTGTGACATTTTATTAAGGCTACATTTGTTAACTACTATTCAGGAAAATGTCAAATTTAGAAAAGTGAAAGTGTTTTAGGGTTTTTTTCTGTTTCAGTTACTGGGATGTTTTGAAAAACGTGGATCCGTTATTAATGTTAATAGTAACGCCTGTGCTTTTCCTACTATGACAAGTCAAAATGTCTGCTGTGAAAAGGGCCTGTTGTCTGGGCTTTGTAAAGTTATGTGAAGGTACCGATCTTGGTGCTAACAATAGACTTATCTATCGCGTAGGGCACAGTGCTGATAAATAACGCACAGGAGCTCATGGACTTCAGTAAGGGAGAGGAGGATATGATGGAGGCTCAGGTGAAGGCCATCAAGGAGGCTGGTGCCAACGTGGTGGTAACTGGAGGAAAAGTGGCTGACATGGCGCTGCACTACGCCAACAAGTACCAGCTCATGGTGGTCAGGTAAGAAATTAAGTGTTATCAATTATCAAGTGATCAGAGATAGTAATTACCAAAAGCACATAGTGTGATCTAAATGGGCTAACATGAGAGAGGGCTATTAGTGGTATTGGCGTTGTTGTTGCAAAGTGACCTACACGCATACCTCCACCTTATGTGACTGACATTAGTTCAGGATAGTATGGTAAATGTGCAGGTTTTACATGGATGGATGATTTACAATGGATGTCATTTTCCGTATACCTTTTTAAATAAAAGATTTGTCATCAAAAAGAGAGACAGATTTCAGTATGCAAAATACATACAGTAATGTTCCTTCCAGTGCTGGAAAAAAAAATATTATAAGATTATTTGATTAAAACCACCACCAGTGTGATGTCTTTCATCTTTCCTCATAATAAACGTCTGGGGTTATTATCAAATATAACTGTCATTATCATGTGTATTTTTTTTTTTTTTTTTTACAAAAAATGTGTCAATACACACATGATATCTAATAATAATAATAATCTACAGAATTATTACTATTGTGGTGTGTACTGTGTACATCCCAGCCCTAAATTCTCCTCTTCCCCATTAGGCTTAACTCAAAGTGGGACCTCAGGAGGTTATGCAAGACTGTGGGAGCTGTAGCACTGCCCAGGATGGTGAGTGTCATGTTTCATTCAGATCAGGTATTTGAACCATAATAAAAGGGACCATTACATCATGTATGATGATTCATTTCTGCTTCCCTAGACGGCGCCAACTCCAGAGGAGATGGGTCACTGTGACAGTGTGTACCTGACAGAGGTGGGGGACACTCAGGTGGTGGTCTTCAAACATGGTAAATCACTCTTATGAGTCTTCATTTTAAACATGGTCTTTGCTCCGTCTTGAGTTTTAGGCTTAACATGTTCGGTCTTGATTGAACAGAGAAAGAGGACGGTGCCATCTCAACGGTGGTGATAAGAGGTTCCACTGACAACCTGATGGATGACATTGAAAGGGCTATAGATGATGGAGTCAACACCTTCAAGGTTCTGGTCAGGGTAAGTCGACATAATACTTCACTGTAGGATTATTTTTTTTTTTTTTTTTTTTTTTTTTTTTTTGCAGCTGTGGTAAAAAAATAATAATAATAAAAAAAAAAAATCTAAATTAAAAATCTGTCAAAAAATGGTATTTTTTGTTCGCAGAGAAGAGAAATATGCCACATTGCTAATGCCTGCAGAGTCTTAGTATTTAAGTGCAACTCTTTAATCTACTGTTTGACCCGCACAACCTTACAGTTTGTGTCTAATTCTCCATGTATAGGACAAACGACTGGTACCTGGAGCAGGAGCCACTGAAATTGAGCTGGCCAAACAGCTCACCTCATATGGAGAGGTATGTAGATTTGAGTACATTAACTGAAGTGCACCAGGTTCAGACTAATGCCTCTTGGTGTTGCCCTTTTTTCTTTACTGTTTCACCTTCTGCAGACACATTAATTTATTTATTTATTTATTTACCCCCTCTCTGTAGTCCTGCCCAGGTCTGGATCAGTATGCCATTAAAAAGTTTGCTGAAGCCTTCGAGGCTTTGCCCCGTGCGCTGGCAGAGAACTCTGGTGTGAAGGGGAGTGAGCTCATCTCTAAACTCTACTCTGCACATCATGAGGGAAACAAAAACATAGGCTTTGACATTGAGGTGTGTATGTGAACATGAGATTAACTTAATGACTTGATTATGATTTCATTGGAGTGTTGTCAGTCTGAAATGTAAAATACATTTTAAATACAGTACTTAATGGCATTTAACATTCTGATATGTGGCCTTTTATTATGTTACGTTTGTGGCTATTATAGTTCAAATGGGTGCAAGTACAAAAATTAATTTTAGTTTTCGGTTTTCCTGAATACAGAGCAACCCATTAAATTCTTTTGTTTGTTTTTTTGATGTTGTCTTTAGGGAGAAGGCCCCGCTGTGAAGGACATGCTTGAATGTGGCATTGTGGAGCCTTACCTGGTAAAACACTGGGGCATCAAACTGGCCACCAACGCTGCCATCACAGTACTGAGAGTTGATCAGGTGTGTACTCAAACACATAAATACTCGTGACGCAAAGGTAGCCACAAAGAAGGAAATAGGTTATGTGCAAATTCCAATTCATGCACATTGAATGCTTTTGAAGGTACAATGTGTAAGATATGGCAAGAATTTAAAATTTTAAACAGTTCTGACGTCATGTCAAAGACGAGTTAGCATGCCAACCAGCTTAAACCTGAATTCAAGTTTTTGTCTTTCACTGAACTTAATGTCTGATTAAGTCAGCTTAAGAAGCAGTTATGACCTGATAAGTGATAAGCTGCTCCCTATTTCTTTTGGCGTATGAATTCAAGAAGTGGAGCGTTGTCTCAATGCCTTCACATTGTACCTTGTGTTTTTCTTCAACAAATTTTATGAGAAGAGAAAACAAAAACAAAGCATCCGTCTCCTACTTTCAGACTTTCTCTCCCTGCCTGTGGAACTCTGCTCAAAGCCTTCCCATCAATCTGCAGACAGAAATGATTAGCTGTATTTTGCTTTGCTATTTTTTTTCTTCATCATTGATAAATTGGATAATTTATTCTAAAATCATGATCATTTTAATTTACCTCGAGTGTTTTAACTTTTTGAGCTGAAATCTGTGGCGTGTAGCAGATTCAGGTACAACACATCAAATCTGGTCTTTACATTCAAAACTTTTTTTTTTTTGTCTTAATGAAACATCTGGGTTTAACATTTCCTCTTTCTCATCAGGTTCATACACACAAGGCAGTGTTTTTTTAAATTTGTTATAAAGCTAATGTTCTTGTTAAATTCAGCAGGTGCTGTGTTATGGGGGACTATGTGAATGAATAGAATCCGGGTAGTTAACGTTTGTGTGTGTGTATATATGATGCAGATCATCATGGCTAAGGCTGCAGGGGGACCCAAGGCTCCCAAGCAGAGAGGCCATTGGGACAAGGACGATTGGGACGAAGCGCCTGATAATTTTGAAACTCACCACTAGAGGGCACACACACACACACACCCTCTCTGTCAGTAGGTCCTGGAATGTGTGTGTTTTTTGACTCAGAAAACTCACTTGGATGTACTCACTCGCTCACGGGACACTGAAGTTGTGAAATGTTTTGTTCTTTTGCCTGTCACTACTAATACTGGGTGTGATACACAACTCACTGCAGAGAAATGTTGTAAAGCTGAAGCAGATAGTCTAATGGGATTAAATCACACTCAGGTGTGTCACTAAGTCTAAACCTGCACAAAACCGATACGTGTTGTTTGGTAGCATGCTGCATGCCCTCTTCTCATTGTAGTGGATGTCCTCAGGCAAGTGAAGAATAAAAACAAAATGGTGCATGGAACATAACTGTGTATATAAAGGGACCATGTAAATGAGATGCAGGGCTCCAGAGGTTGAAGTGGATTTGTTGTGTGAAGGTCATTTTCCTAATAAGATGTACTCCAATGACTTTGAAGCCATTGTACAAGTCTCTGGATCTCAGCTTACTCCCTCACTTCCATATAGAAGTCTCAGTTTATTTACACCACCTTCAAGAAAATCCCAAACCAGTCTATTTCTCGTGGCCATTTAATCTTATTTTTTAAAAAGCATTCATTGCATTTTTCCTTCTTACAGCCTCTATCGCTGTATGAGGTCATGAATACTTAATAACCATAAATGGCCCTCCTTGGTATCTGAGATATTTAAATCAACTATTTTACTTTGAAAATATGTCATTATTTGAAAGTTTCGGCAAATAATTTTGGGCACAGTTTGTTTTTTTTCTGTGTTTGTATTTGTGCTGTGGCAAATATTTCAGTTGAAATTGCTGAAAAGGGGGAAAAAACCTAATGGCACCTAAACTGACACATAGTTCATGGTGTTACATTCTTCAAGCAGTTCATTTAGTTACACTCAAACAGGCATGTTTGAGTGTCAAAGTTGATAACTTGCCTCATTGCCCCACAGCCTGCTGCGTTGATCTCACTTCTCTTGATTGAGGACTGACATGACTGACTGAACGCTACCTTTTCTCCTTTCAGATCATCATGGCCAAACCAGCAGGGGGACCCAAACCTCCCCAGGGCAAAAAGGACTTCGATGAGGACGATTAAGTCTGATGCTGTCCAGCGGATGCTCCTTTTTAACCCTGACCGCTACCACATGCATTCACAAAATCCTTTTTTTCTAGTTTATTTAAAGCTCAACTGTTTGGGTTATTTCATAGAAATGACCATACATTGGTAAATATGTGAAAGTAAAATGTACGGATGGCACTGTTTGCTTTTTTTGTGTGTTCTCAGTCCCAAATAAAAGGCACTTTCGCTGTCATGTCTTGCTTTGGATTCTGTTTTACTCAGCCACGTTCGGTAATTGTAATGCTTTGTGTTGGCAGTTCGCATTGCTGGAGATATTGGTTAAGTCACAGATTAGAATTTTTTTTATCTTTGAGTTTTATAGTCATTCAATTCTTTAGACAAATTAACGTTAGGGTGGGGTTGGTGCCGTTGGTCCAGTTTTGGACATTTCCTGTCAGTTGACCCCATCCTGTTAAGTTGCACCTTTTTGCTTTGTATGCCACAAAATGCATGACTTCACCTTTCAGTGCCCTGTGGTGTTTGCTCTTAATATGGTGTTGAGGCAGCAGAAATTATGCATGCACTGGTTTTATTTTTAGAACAAGTGAACGGAAGAATTGAATGGAGAGGTCGATTGAAGATGCATCACAAGGTGCCACAGAATTCATGGTGTTACTGCTGCGTGATTTATAGGATTGATGTCTGTGGCTGTGATTAGAGGGCAGCAGGGGGAGCTCAACTCCACCAGGTTGCAGTCTCATTGGATGGCAAATATGTGGGCGGATTTGCGCTGACGTTGCCCATACTCGGGATTAACTTGTTTTTATGTCGCCATATCTGTCACGTTTTGCACCGGAGAGCCTGATAAACCGCACATTTTTGCTGTGCAGTATTAATTCGCTTCTTGAAACCACAAATTAGTCTGTGTGTTGTGCATGAAAGTCTGGATAGGCGACCGTGAAGTGCCTGGATGAGGAGCAGGTGTCGCACCGAACAGATGTCCTGCTGTCACACTGATGGGGGCCGACGGCAGTAAAAACAGGAAGGTGAGTGGAGTGAAATTCCTGTTTGCTAAGGTGTGACGCACTTAGGCAAGGGAGGGGGGTTCCCGAAATCCCCAGGTGGTAACGATGGGTCAGACCTGGATGGCAGCGTTTTAACGTATCCTTTAGCGGCATATGAACTAAAGTGTAATCACATTGCGTAGTTAATTAACATTACACTTTATAATATCCCTTAAAACATTTTCTGTTGTCTTCCAAGGTACTTGTAATAGCTATGCTTTTACTTTGAAGGCATATCGACAAGCTTCCGGTATTGACATCTAAAAATCTATTGGTACTTTTATTATCACATACTGTCCAAATTAAATCCTAACGTTGCTGAGTCTTTTGTCAGATGTCACGCGCATGTCGCATTGATGGCAGTTGTTTCTGCTGAGTGACTATATATGTCCCCTAATTTGGCTCGGATGATAATAACATCCTGCATGGTTGATTACACACATCTTGCACCACAGAGCATCTGATCTGCTGTGCAGGGGAGAGGGGCTCTGTGAGAGAGTGACTGCAGATCAGATGTAGACCGAGCATTGTTTTGCCCTCTTATTAATCACAAATGAGAGCAGGGATGGTTTTGAGTGAAACCTGGTGTATTTTAGGGGGTTTGCACAACTGCACAAGTTCACAAAATCACCAGGATGGGGGTTGATAGCAGCATACTACCCTGACATCCATAACCTCTGGTGTAAGTTAGACTGATCATTTTGCTAATGTAGACAACAACCATGCAGTGGTAAATTATTTCTAGAAGAACAGATTGTAGTTTGTATATTAGTTCTTGCAGCCACAGGTAATTCTGAGAGGCGAAGGAAATCAGTCACTGAAGTAGATTTGGACAATGCAGATTGGTGGAAAATAAGTGATTCAGAAATTGTCTTTCATAGAGAATACTGCATATGTGGAGCTAAAGAGCTGGAAACATACTGTAATCCAACAGCAGAAGAGATGAGTTTGCACTGAGCAGCTCCCCAGTGTGTGTATATGAAGCAATGCTTAGGTAACTTCCCCTGGTTAAACAGGGGGATACATGTGTTTTAAAAGCCTCCCTTTGTCCTGCATTGTTCATACAGCATTGTTGGCTCATGAGTTGAATTCCCAAAAGGTCAAGAAAGAGAAGAATGTTGCTTTTAGCAGTGCACGCCTACCTCGATATGTGTTACTTGCTCTTGCGTGAAACACAGTGTCCGGTGAAAAGTCCCCGGATTATCAGTGTTTGTCAGCTTTAGGCTGTAGACGTTGGTTGAAACATACAGAAATGCCAGTGAGTTCAAATGTTCACTGTCATGATGCATAATCAGGGTAACTCCACAGAGCCGTAAACTTCTCTTCTTCCTGTCTCCCCTACAGAGGCACGCTGAAGGGCAGGAGGATGAGGATTTCTCATCTGGATGGCGTGGCTTCCTATCCAGCATGGGTCTGTCTATCCCAGCAGGCCTGTGTCGCCTGGCCCCACCTGCCCTGCGTCTGGGCCAGCGTCGAATGCTCCAAGGCAAAGCCCCCGACATCCCAGAGCACGTCCTGAGGTTGGCGGGAGTTGGCCCAGACAAGCTGAGAGCAGAATGGAGCCTGCCGGGGTTCATTACCATGTTCCTGCCTGAATTCCCCCACAAAAGTGTGCCTGGGCACGAACACTTTCAGGTATATTTCAATTACAACATAGATGCCAATAATGTGTAAAGCTTGATATGATTGGATAATGCAGAATACATGTACTATTTTTACCTTTTCGCTTCTCTCTCTTTCTCTGTCTCTGTTATTTTGCTCCACCAGGTGTTGAGTTACATCGCCAAAGGTTCATTTGGACCCATTCTAAAAGTTAAGGACAAGACCAAACAGAAAACATATGCTGTCAAAGTGAGTGCCTGAATCTCACATTTTAACTGTGGTTTGAGTGATCAAAGCCATGAATGAACAGCCAGTTTATTGGCTGGTTGTGACTTAATACTGTCTTTGCTTAGTATGCCATTTGACTATTTGTTGGCCTGTAAACATGAAAGTAAAATAATATATAATATATAAATGCAGGCAAAACTTGATGCATCGCTAAAAAGTATTTTTTAAAGGTAAAATTACCCTCAAGTCAGGACTTGTCATTTTACCTGGAGTCATTGAGGCTTTAACATACACACCAATGTATGTCAAGCATGTAAAAATCTTTACAGTCCTGCACACTCTTATTTCATCTCAGTATTTTTGTCGGCCAACAGGTTATACCTAAATCCGAGATTCTAAGACTCGGGGTCTTGGAGCAGTCAAAAGAAGAAGTTATAGTCCAGGTGGGTATAAAGAACAGGCCTTTGAAATCACTGTAAGTTTACAGATATTGGAAGTCTTATATGTCTTTAAATGCACTTGGAAGTAGTAAGTGCAGTCCTGAGCCACTTTTCATGCAATAAGCAATATTTTGCATACTTGCAATGGATATGTGTTTATGATTATATTATTGACTTAATGGTATTCTAAGTAAAAACAAAATAAGGAATAAAATAAGAATAAAAATATAACCCTATTAAGCTGTAAAAAAGAAAAACAGTGACATTTTATGTTCAACCTATCACAGAAGGGTGGAAATAAATGGATTAATATCAGTATTTTTCAGTATCAGGAGAGAAGTACATCGAGGCTGTCTCTTTAACTGCCTTTCAGTCTTGAACTGTATGCACAGATAACATCAAAATCAAATATTTAATGTAGAAACATTGTGAAAACAAACATAAAATATCTGGATACAGATGATGCATTATTATACATTTTTGAGTAGTAATTGCCAGTGTTGACGGGATGTATTCATATTACAGTATAAATAAAATGGACGTAAGATGCAGTGAATGTATCCAGACCTTGTGTGATATCTTATGGGACACACTGTAATCGGTCTGAGGAGGCGGAACTACTTCTGTGATGTCTAATTTTAACCAGTTTCATGTCTAATTCCAAACAATTTTGAGTCTTTAACCAACAAGACCTGAAGTTACTGAAGTTGTGAGTGAGGTCAGTATCTCAGAAAACTATTTGCACCCAGAGAGTATAAAAGTATGAATCAAAGTCTCTTTGATCAATGGCCAAAAATGAGATTTTTCAGATTGATCTTGGACCTTTGCCCGCAGCGTCAGGTTCGCCATCCATTTGTCCATGACCTCCAGGACTGCTGGCAGACTCAGCGCCACCTCTACATTAGTGAGTCAGCCAGAGACCAGTGACCCAATCCAACCCAGATCTACTACCCCAAAAACCCTTCACTCTACCTTTTCTCACCTCAACACTGGTAGCCCTGCCCAAACTCTCCCACAATCCCCAGCCCAACACCTAGAATATGATGAACACAGAGACTTCAATTTAGTCTTTTTATTTTATTTATTTTTCGCCCTCAGAATTAAACCTGAACCCCTACAACCCAGCAAACCCCATCTACCACTGCCTGTGCATCCTGTATCTGCTGTGCTCTCCTTTCCTCTCCTCCTGAGCATTTACCCTTTTCCCCCCCAAATCAGCCACTGACTCAGAAAGTGTGACCCAGATTGTTTGGTTCCCCACCCCCTGTGAAAAGAGAGCGTTAGCCCGGGGAACAGATGTTGAATGCTGCTGCAGCTCAACAAGAGCACACGTGCAACATTCAAAAGAGAGCTCGCCCCTGCTTGCTCAAACAGTGAATCATCACTGAATCATTAAGCCATAAATGTAGATATGGTGCATATTTGAAACAAATCAAGACTATATACAACCATCCTCCTGTATTATATAGTGAGACTCCTTGAGGCCTTTATCTGCAGAAAAAGATTGTTGACTTGTTCTCCGTTTGGTTTTGCAGAGGAAACTAGTTTTACACTGTCCTCACTCCTCATTCCTAATTTCTTTCATCAGTGTGTGTTCCACATCCCACTGACCTTCACTACCCCTCACTCTTCCCGCTACATAATAATAATAATAATAATAATAATAATAATAATCTTTATTTGTAGAGCACTTTTCAAAAACAAGTTACAAAGTGCTTTAACAAGTGTAAAGACAATAATACCCCAAAAACAATAATACAAAAAAAAAAAAAACATGACAGAGGCATGTTTGTAATGCTTTCCCTGCTCCCACAGTGTGTGACTACTGCAGCACAGGAGACCTGTATACCTACTGGCAGATGATTGGCTGCTTCACGGAGGACACAATACGAGTGTTTGCAGCAGAGCTGGGATGTGCACTTGGTGAGTACGCTACGTAATACTAACAGAAATGGTTCAACCTACTTACATTTTTTTATTATCATATTCATATATTATCATACATATTATAGACCTTCACCTTTCTCCTCAAATATCTTAATTAGATCAGAGATGTCTGCAGGTAAGTTTCCATTGCTAGCAGTGTTTAATTATATGTAATTATAAAAAGAGGTCTAATTAAAATGAGATAAGATCTCAAAGGATCTCCCACAGCAACAGTGCAGTGGCATGGTTAAATGATAAACCAGAAGCAAGACAGAGTGAGGCATTTGAAAAAAATTTTGTTCTGTGGTTGAGTCTTTTGTTTTTGTTCTTCATAATTGTTTTTTTCACAGGCTTTCTCCATGACTTTGGGATCATCCACAGAGACGTGAAGGTAAGAGAGGGAGGTAATTCACTAGTTTGCGACCAAATTGACAGGCTGTTTATTCTGATTAATGGTACAAAATATAAACAAATGTATTTCTTTATAACAAATATTGTAGATAACATCAGCCCTTGCTAAACACTGAAGTTTTGTCTTGTCACATATTTGGGCCCATCCAGCATGAGATTACAAGACAGCACTATAAATCAAACATCAGAAATTATGAAAGACTTCATTCAGTAACATAGATTCAAACCCAAATGCTAAACATCAATCATCCACATCTCAGCTAACACATGTTTATGAGTAACAATAAAATAAATTGTGCACTAAATAGCAGCAGAAAGAAAATAAGTACTACCAATTTCTATTATTTCTATTTTTATATTACTAAACAATAAATGGTGGTAGAGATTAGCCATTTCTTTCTACCAGTCCAGAGTAGATAATGCTGCTTCAGAGTGGAGCTATTCATTAACATAAAATCTTTCCTGTATCTGCCAGCACACATTAATTACTGTTTGTTAGTGAGTCAATTGACGTATTCTTGTGTTCCCATTAAAGTAAAGCAATTCCTGTTGTACATGATGTGCATTTCCTGACAAGCTATTTGCAGTTTTAGTTGTAAAAGTTTTCTGTTAGAGGCTTTTCTTTTTTTACTATTAAAATGTCCAAACTTTTGTGTAGAATTATTTAACAATGAGAATAAAAAAATCTGAGGTTTTCTTAATATAGTTAATTTAGTACATTGGTAAATATGGATGGGTGTCTAATTCAGTTTATGTGGCACTTTTTTTGTAGATGGAGAATATCCTGCTTACAGACAATGGTGAGTAAATAAATCCCCAGCAGAGAGCAGCATAGCACAGAAGCACAGAACCTTCCAGAGAGCATCCTGACTGTGCACAGCTGTCAGCAAATACACATCAACACAAGCAGTACATGTGTTAGAACTAAAATCCAATTACATTCACTAATGAGATCAGATTATGGTGGGAGTATTTAAATATTTTTCACTAGTTGCAACTGCATCAGTAGGAAGAATCTTAATCTAGAGATTCATCATGATGTTGAGACAATGGTCTATTCTAGGACACCTCCGCTTAGCTGACTTTGGTTTGTCCCGTCGCCTGGAGAGAGGAGGAAGAGCGTTTACCATTTGTGGAACCATCCAATATATGGGTGAGAAATTTTCTTCCACATACACTTCTGTAGTTAAGTCCATCAGATCTGATGACGCATATTTACAGACAAACATTATATGCATTATTTTAATCTATTATGCGAAGAAGTTAATATATTAATGTACAAATATAATAGTATAATGTGCTCTGTCTGCTCTGCAGCCCCAGAGGTGCTGAGTGGCGGACCCTACAACCATGCAGCTGATTGGTGGTCGCTGGGAATTCTGCTTTTCTCATTGGTTACTGGGAAGGTGAGGTGTTGTTGCCAGTAGGCTCAGTACGTCTTGCAAGATTAGCAGATATTACTCACATTTATACTTTCAGTGACGTAGCTGAGCTTGAATTTAGCTGTAAACAAAGATTGTGTAAGATGCATTTGATGCTTTCTTCATGGGGTAATTTTACAGTTTTGTTTAATTATTATTAATTAATTAAATCTAGTCACTAGAAGCCTCATGTTTTACCATGTAGATGTCTAAAATGTGACTTTCTGAAAATTGAAACACCCTGAATTATCTCTCTTCATGTAACACAAACTTCCTCAGTTCCCCGTGCCTCCAGAACCAGACCACTGCAGTATGCTGAGGAAAGTGAGGACTTTTCCCTATGAAATTCCCCTCAGCTTCAGCCCCCCACTGGCCTTGTTAATAACCGAGGTAATTATTTACTACAAAACACTCAAATCTATAGGTCGTATTTTACTACATGCATCAATATCCACTAACTGCTCAGATTGGTTAGTTTGATGTCATATCTTGACCTACACACGTTTTTCTGTCCAGCTTTTGTGCAAGACCCCCTCCCGCCGCTTGAAGACCCTTGAGCGTTTCAAACGCCAAACCTTCTTCCATGGGACAACATTTGACCTCGCCCTACTTCAGCGCCACCCTGTGGAGGTAACTGACGAATGCCTGGATGTAGTCAGTTTAGTTTTTCAAACATGAGTCAACTTGTTGAAGAAATGTTCAATATGCAAGCAAAGTGAAGTGTTTGTTTTTTCCTGTCCAGGTGATTCTGGAGCTGAGAGAGAGACCGGACCGAGCCGCCAAAGCTCGACGAGGCCTCACTTTGTCCTTGCAGCCTCTCAAAGGCTTCGACTACGACTCGTTCCTCAGCCCTCCCGCCACACCGGACACACAGCTGGACACCAGCACACAAACTCACACAGCTGCACCGCTCCCTGGCCCGACAAGCCCACTGCAGCCTGCTCAGGAAAAAGGCCCACGCAGAGAAGTGTTTGTGTGACAGGACTTTGAGTTACAGTATGGTTACTTACACACTTAAGGTAAAGGCCTACATGTATGTATTTCTGCACAGTTATTCACCCTCAGGTGTGGTGCGCCTTCTAAAATGTCTTATGTCGTAAAAGCCACAATAGCTACATATGATTTAATAGGATTTTTAGTTTAGAAGAAAATGATTCATTTGAGTAAAAAACACCACTTTCCTACTTGTGTTGAGTTTTATGGAGGATTTTTGTCATATTACTGGACACTATTTGTTCCTTTTTCTACTTGTTTGCCTTTTTCCAATGAGCACTTTTTTAAGTCGACAGCATTTGCTCAACAGTTGTGCAAGAAAGATTGCACTTTTGTCTATATATTTTCAATCATTCAGTGACTGGTCATGGTTGCCCTGTTAACACATAATGTTTGACTGCTATCAGATTCACCCCATATGGAAAAGTCATGCTGATTGAAGACAATGCACCAAAATCCTTTTTTTTTTTTTTCAACCAGACCCCTTCAACAAAATCAGTGTATTTCTGAGCTTCTGCCTTTGTTTTCAAGTTGCATGATTATTTTGGCAGAATTGGTTGAAAAAAACTCTTTCTGAGTGGTCATGCTGTGATCTTTACTATAAAACCTACTCTGTACCTTTATCAATGCTGTGATATAACCTTTCCCAAAGTTGACCTTTACTGCCTAAATTCTCTAGCAGCAGAATCGTCTCTCCTCCTATACTATGTAAAAGTCGTGCAAGCGTCACAACCTCAGATTAAGACATGTTCACCTTCAATGTCTGCTTTAGTTTGACTCATTTATAACCTGCGACTCAGGGGAGCACTCTGGTTTTTCCAAGTCAGCCTTGATTTTGACTCTGAGATGGCACCCAGCTGTCCATATCTGAGCTGGGACTGTAAGGGTTGAATGACCAACAGTACTGTTTACCTCCAGTTAACATTTTGATAGATACAGGGCTTTTTCTATTGTCCAAGGCTGCCATAACCCTAGCCACTAATCGCACCATCATGCATCTACCTGATCATTAAATTATATTGTTGATGTGTACCCAGAATGCCTCACATGTGTGATCCTGAGCTTGATTTTTTTTCTTCTTCACAAAATTGCTTATTTATGAATTCCTCTTTATAAAGTTTATATAAAAATTTTGGATGCTATTTGATGTTATATGTTATGTTACAATGTATTTTTGTAATTACGGTATAGCACAGTTGGAATAATAAACTCTTACTACACAGCGATCTGCTGATTTGGATGTTTTGCCTTTGTGAGATGGCTTGAAGAAAGAGTGACAGAGACAAGGAGAAGTGAAATAGTTTTCAACATATCAGTCAGTGAACAG
The DNA here is from genome assembly GCF_014851395.1 of Micropterus salmoides. Lineage (NCBI taxonomy): Eukaryota > Metazoa > Chordata > Actinopteri > Centrarchiformes > Centrarchidae > Micropterus > Micropterus salmoides. The sequence goes on from NW_024044681.1 coordinate 24,014,191, forward strand.
AAAATCATCATTGCTCCACATCAGTTACGCCACATTGTGTCTGTAGAAACATAGCATGCCTATGATTGGTTAAGAAATTACATTTTGTTCAGTATCAGGCAGTGGACATTTACTTAAGTGTGTATTGTACTCATGTACAAGTTTGAGGTACTTTACTTAAATGTTTCCCTTTCACGATGATGTATACTTCTACTTTACTATGTTTCAGAGGAAAGTATTGTACTTTTTACTCCACTACATTAATTGGACAGCTATAGTTACTTGACAAATTAATACTGTAGAAATCCTATAAATCAACATACTCAACAGTGTATAAAATAGTTAAAATTACTTTCACCATTGACACTGAAATCCTGTGTACATATTAATGCATCAGCAATCCCACATCCATGCATACATTATCTAAGCACTTGTCCTATGTAAGGTCACCGGGGGGATGGAGCCAATCCCAGCTGACATTGGGTGAAAGCCTGGACAGGTCGCCAGTTGCAATCCAATATTATAAATTATAAGAATTTGACACTGCCTTACCAGAAAACAAAACCCAAATCTCTCCAACAAATTCTCTTTTTCCCAACATGGCCTGATTGGCATTTTATTGGGACCTCTGATGTCTTTCAGACCAAATGGCAAACTTGAGGGTAACCTATAAAAATCTATCTATCTAGCACATAGATTTGAGGCTGTTTAATTGGAGGTCTGGCACTGTAGGATAATCAGTTAGTAGTGTCTTATGTTATTAAGCTTCAGGCTAAAATAATTCCTTTATTAAATACATTCAGTTGAACAGGGCAATGTACATTAACAACACCACAACACAAGAAAATGATATACAATAAGGGACGAGGCAGACAGATTAGACAAATAAAATAAAAAATACAAAACAATAAAAACAAAACGAGCAGAAAATACATTGTATGAGGGAGATATAAATTAATATAAAGCCTATAAATTAATAGACTTTTTACTGAGTAATTTGCCAATTATTAAAGAGGTTTTTCACATCTTGTCTTGTTTTCTACAAAGTTGCAGAATCATGCAACAGCTTTGAGCTATGAAGCCATTCCGCGTCGTACCGTCACGTGACCATACGTGACGCAGAGGCGTATGAGCTCCGCCCCCGGCTCGAGGGGTTTTGTTAAGGGTCACGTTGCGCTGCAGCAGTGAAACAGGAGACTCCATCGCATCCTCAGCACCCAGCTCACCTGTATTCTCCGCGTCCAGATACCCTTCAGCAGGTAAGAACAAACCGGGGTCTGATCTGTATGACAGTTTCAGACACTCTCCCTGTGTTACTGATCACGGATAGACGATTAAAATAAAAGTGATGGTGGCGTGATGCTGGTCTGCACGACCTAACTTACAGCTAACTTTATCTTCCCTCAGCTAGTTAGCCATGAATTAATAACAGCCGTCAGTACCTGTGACTCGTGTGCCGTCGTCTCCTTTGACAGAAAGCCATTCAAGTTTCCAACCTGTTTAGAAATGTCTATTAAAACTTGCAGACCATCATGGAAATACGCAACCGGAAGGGCGTAAATACGGTGACCTTCAAGGATGAAAGTAGCCAGAGGAGAGTCCTTCGCGTCTGCTTTCATCTTAAATCGACACACGCTGTTACTTTGTTTAATTTGTGTAGATTGAAGTTAGTAATCCGCATGGCAGCAGTGGTTTCCTGTCGGTGTGTGTATCTGTGACAAAGCACGTACACCTCCTGTGATGTTATGGGAGGAGGGGCGGCCTGAGGATGAGTAATCTATGGGAAGGAGGAAAAAATTGATCTAGATTCACAAATGGATGCATTTGTACAACCAGACTTCATTTTACACGCATAACATTAGTATGCAGCACATAATTTGATTCAGCTAATGTTCACTGTAGAGCTGAAATTATTTATCAATTAGCAGATTGACAGTTCAAACGAGCCTTACATTTTCTAAGGCCCCTACCCTTCTCAAACGTGAATATGCGCTGCGTTTGATCGTAAACTCAATATATGTGGCTTTTAGACTGTTGGTCAGACTAAATAAGGAATCTAAATAGATTGGCATGGGCTTTGATAAAATGTGAGGTGCATTTTCAACAAATTTCTGACATTTTATAGACTAAGAAATTAAGCAAAAGACAAATCCGCATAATAATCAATGAGGAAGATAATAGTTTCTAAATAGAAGTATAGCTGCTGCAACTAAAGATGATTTTCAGTTTCGATTCTGATTAATTTATTAATTAACTGTTTGGACTTCAACATGTCTAAAAATAATAATTCACGGAGCTCAAAACCCAAAGAGATTTTATTTATCATCAAACTAAGAAACCATAATAGCCACATTTTACTGACCGAAGCAGTTAATTTTTGGCATTTTGTGTTAAAAAATTAATAAAGATTATTTGATTATAATAGTTAATTTTCTGTCTCTCAGATAATTGATTAATTGACTAATCATTTGAGCTCTAGAGTATAAAAATTAGAAATGGAGGTTCATACATTTATAGGCTAGTTGTACAATCAGACTGGATGTTAATCTAATAAACATAAACCCTGGAACATAGGGCACATATATTCTGATTTAGTGTTAATCCTAGTTTTACAACATCACACTGTAGTGTAATCACATTTTTCCTTTTAACTGTAATCATCAGAGCTCCTTCTGTGTGTAATGGCAACCCAAAATGTATTGAACTTTTTTTTTTTTAAGAGGTCAGTTTACCAGTGTTTAAGAGGTAAATGTCTTGAAACACATCTGCACATTTTCACCAGTGTCACCCTCTCTCTCTGAACTGCAATGCACGCAGCCTTGACGTCTGCCATTAGGCTCTTGTATCAGAGAGCCGCATGGGAAACAGCGCTCCTGCTGGCGCTGCTGGGAGCAGCCCAAACGCAGAGACGTGCATCAGTGCCAAGGCCAACAGCCCGTCTGGTAACAAAACGCAGCAGACCAAGCAGGCTTTTTACTTTTGAATAGTGCTGCCCCGCGGGAGCCATTTCACCCCCTTTAAAGCTCATGCAGCTTGCAATGTAGAGAAAATACCAAGGTGGGTTAACCTCCAGGAGGCGATAATGATACAAACAAGGCAACAAGAAATATGTTCTTTTTCTCCTCAAACGCTTCAATACTCTCCTTATGCACATGCTTATCACTATAATATCATCTATCAATAAATATTATCAGTGCCAGCCTGAGTTTAGGTAGATGGCGTCCTGCCTACAGCCTTATAAATACTAGGCAATGTAGAGCGCAAGCTTATATTGTAGTTTAATGCTTGCAGCAATGCTTTGAAGCAAGACCAGCTGCTGCATGACTGCTACAGATGTTCATTCTGAACTGAGTTTGATGTTTATTTATTTGTGATGTGTAACTGCATCCTGTTTTGGTAAGTGAGCCTATGCGGCACTGATTGATTGACTGACTGCTGTAGCGTAAAGAACACAGAGTGATGTCTGGTGTCATCATCCTGTCCTTTACTGAAGTGAAAAAGTCTATACAAACAACAGATACGTGGAGTTTGAAATAGGTTTTTGTGTCAAACTAGGGTCTAATTAAACCTCAATGAAAAAGTTTTAACAGTGTTTAAAAAATGAGCGTAATAGATATGAATTTTAATGTAGATTACTGTCCCTTCAGTGCATACCTGTAGGTCTGGCCTGCGATATGATTGCAGAGCGCTGCATTTGACTGATGTTTAATGATAGTTTATTTAGCATGCAGTGATCACAGCTTTGAGGGGTTCTGCATGACGCCACAGTGGGGAGGTGGCCGTTGCATCTTCATGTCGCAGTGCACAGATGGTGTTTGTCTTGTTGAGGCTGGCCACTGTGCAACAGGCTGGAAAGAGAGAGATACAGTTGAGACAAACTAAATATTAATTTCAAAAATATACGTGTCATCGTGACGATCCAAGTGCATTAATAAAACCTATGGTTTTCAAATTATACAGTGATGTCCTTTGTCAGAAGCTAAGCTCTGCACACTGTCTGGAAGATAAACCTTGTCAACAGTGGTAGTGTGTGATAGTGGGATCAGAGGGCTGCTTCTTTAAATCATAGCAAAGTGACATTTCTGAACGGTTAAGACTTGAAGTGATCAGACTGGCTGAATAATGAACATAATATGCTAATGATCTGCCATTTTGGTAATAAAGAAACTGTTTTACTCTGCAACAATCCCACCAGGCTATTCCAAGCTGTCCCCAGGTGGGGCGGCTAATTGTGATTTAAGGATAGATAAATTTTTAGGGTGTGCAGGATTTAAAATGCCTCAAACCATTTTGTTGGGTTTTCCATGAAGCTCCTCTTTGTACACCACTCGAGGAAATGAAGCCTCAAGCAGGATACTTAAAAAAACAAACCAATCAATAAATCAATATATCCTTGAAGAAACCCTTCCAATTTCATTAAAAGAGAACCCTCCCCTCCCCCTCTTCACTTGATTGGATTTTTGGATAATCATTCCCACTAAATATTGATCTTGTTCTTAGGTTCCATCCATAGGAACCTAAAAGCATTTTCTGGAGACACACATGCAGCAAATGCTAACAATAGAAAACACATATCAGTGCCTCTTTCTGCTTGGTGTCTTTTTATAATTCCATTTGCATGAATCAGGTTGTAGCCCTGTTTATGGCCTCCAGTAACTGAGACCAAATGCAACATCTAGCCTACTACTGTCTGAGGAGATGGAGGCGATGCTGCTTCTTATGTGGTGGATTTTCAGTATCTCACAAAAGACACTTTATTTTTTTTTTACATTTTCACTCAATTTTGTTGCCAGCGTTTTAGACATTAATGGCTGTGTAATTTGTTATTTTGAGGGGACAGCAAATTTACACTGTTATACAAGCAGTACACGCACTACTTTACAGTGTAGCAAGGTGTGATTTCTTCAGTGTTGTCACATGAAAAGATGTAATCAAATATTTCATATAAATGTGGGGGTGTACTCACTTTTGTGAGATACTGTAAGTCTTGAGTAATTGTTGAATATTGGTGCACAATAGTGTTCCTGATTGATTAGCCCATCACATGTTTGGTTTTTTTAACCGTGTACATGTGAAACATGTAACGCTACCAAACCTGCTCCAGGCTGATCATATGTCAGAAGCAATTCATGGACACAATAAGGCATTGTCCTTCATGTCCTTTTTTATGCTGTCAGGCAATAGAAAAGAAATGCGGAAAAACTTCCAGGCATCATTGTTCAGGTCTATATTGCCAATTGAACCAATGTTTGTTTTAAAACATTTTCTTTACAGCTCACATATTTAGTAACTTCCCATTGTGTGATGGACTAAACATGGCCTAAGATTTAAATTTCCACATTGCCTTGCACATTATTTTGCAATATTTTCTCAGCAGAAACCCAGCCACAAATTGACATTATTGTTAAAGCACGCAGGTGTTTCACAAAAGATAGCAGGTATTTGCTGAGCATGAGTTTTGACAGAGTGGAGCGAGGCCGTACGCACACACAGATCATGCCTATGCCCTTGTTTTGGCCTTTGTCAAGTGTAAATGCCCTGTTATTCACTAGAGAGGTCTGCATGCAGTTTATACTCCTGGTTCCTCTCAGGAGATGTACTGTACCCTGCAGGCCTTTTAATTCCACCTGCACGTAGAATTGAACTGTTAGCAGTGAGGCGTGTGTGTGTGTGTGTGTGTGTGTGTGTGTGTGCGTGCTCTAAAGGTTGTTATCTCATAGCTTTAAGCGGAGGATTAACACAGATGATAGAAGGTATGTCAGGCAGTGTCCTAACACAGCAAACCAGCCTCAGAGGGGAATCCAATTGTCATGAGTTTGTTGGTGAGCTATGCTAAACCCTATGGTTTATGTTGCATGGGTTTCTTTTTCTATGGTAATAAAATACCATTTACGGTGTATTTAGATAGCTTATACTTAGTTTAGTCATTTACAGTCAGTGTAGCAGAACATCGTAAATATAACTGTTTCTGTCCAGCTCTCTTTCCTGTATAGCATACATAGACAGCTGTCTGGAACTCAGTCAGCTCTGTATTTGTCCCTAAAGGACTATTTTCCACAAACAGAAGTTTGTGGCTGGTCCAATAGTGTGGCTCATGCATGTATACGTGTGATGCTGAACAAAGCTATAACCAATGACCTTGTTCATTGGGGAGCCGCATGGCAAGCGGTGCAGTCGACTAGAAAGAAGTCACAGCTTGTTCTCTGGCATAATGTGCATTAGTGGGAGTGATGAGTTTTAGGGATGTGTGAAAATGGGAATTTACAAGCCCTATGTGTGCATCTTGTACTTGTCAGAAAGCTGCTGCAGCATGCCTCAGTGAGCACAGAAGGATGTTTGAAGGACACTAGGTCGGGTGAAGAAAAACATGGAAACAAGCCTTGTTTTAATCACTGCAAATAAATAAAAGGCATGTATACGTGCAGTGCATTGAGAGATGAAATGACATTAGGGGAAAACAGGAGAAGTGTTGCTGAGGAGGGAGAAATGAGCCGTGCTGCGGCCACTCGAGCAGCTATAATGAGGTCTGGCAGCAGAGTGTATAAAGGAGGCCTGTTACATAATCTCTCTCGGTCTTCTGTGGTTCGAATGGGGCGGGGGGGAGCGGTGTTATGTAACTGCTTATTTATGGCAGAGCGAAGCAGGGAATTGGGAACAAAATAATCTGGTTCGAAGCATTTTTGTGCATATCGTCAACAGTACAGCTGCTGCTGTCTCGAATAAACCAAATATATCGGGAAGAATTTCATATATGTCATATTCAACCCCAGATGGTATGAATGTCTCAGGCTTTTTGTCGTTTTCACCCATCCTCCTGCCATCACTGAGAAGAGCTTAGCACTACAGCGAGGTAACCACATTGTAGAGACAGGACGGACAAAAATGGAGGCCAGTGCTGGTCAGTTGTTGAGATTGAAACAATGTGACGTCTCCATATCTCTGTCTCCCTCTCTCTTTCAGCCATCATGACTCACCAATATCCTGCACTGACTTCTGAGCAGAAGAAGGAGCTGCAGGACATTGCTCAGAGGATAGTAGCTCCAGGAAAGGGCATCCTCGCTGCCGATGAGTCCACCGGTATGTGTGTGTGGTTGCAAATGATAACATAATTGATGTCTTTCCTGTGAAGTTCTACATGGACTGGTACATCCTCACACTCTTTAAGATAACTGTGCACCAAACCTTCTTCACTTTCATTCACAAATTCGTAGAGAGGGTAAGTCAGTGTTAAGCAAAGTCTGATAGATCTATGAAGCATTTAGGTTAACATTTCCCTGCTGCAGCTCACATTCTGGCATAATTTAGTGTTTTTTCTAAATATAGTAATGTTAATGTTAAGGGTCCTGAATGTTTGACACAACAATCGCAAATCAACATATCTTTCAGATTTCAGTTTGCACAGTTTTTCACCAAAAATACCTGGATGTTTTGATTGAATGATTTTACGTTCTCATGCATTAGATAGTCCTTTAGTTCGGTCCATTTAAAAAAAGATGTCTTTACAACTGAGCTGTCATTGAGTGAATAGCCCTACTAATAGACATTGCAAGCAGTGTCAAACCCTGACTACTTTATCCTCAACAGTTAAGTAGTTACGTACTCATGAATAAAGTCTGCCTTGATTTGAGTCGTGTGTGTGTGTGTGTGGTTACAGGTAGCATGGGGAAACGTTTGAACCCCATCGGAGTTGAGAACACAGAGGAGAACAGGCGTCGCTACCGCCAACTGCTCTTCACAGCCGACCAGCGCATCGACAGCTGTATCGGAGGAGTCATCTTCTTCCATGAAACCCTCTACCAGAGCACAGACGATGGCACTCCCTTCGCCAAGCTCATCAAAGACCGCGGCATTGTTGTTGGCATCAAGGTAACGAGTGCATATATTTAAACCTCCAGACTTGACCTCTTTAGTTGGGAAACGGTGGGTGTCACCTGGCCTTACAGTCAGTTTAAATTGGTTTGTTAATTGAATAAGACAAAAATGCTCATCATTTCTCTTACTATTACAACCATTCTCCCACAAATTTTAACAATTACTTGGTTTCAGCTACTGGCTGTTTTTGTGCATGGTTTGTCACACTCATCCTCAGTCTCCTAAAACGCAAGCGAACATGACTATGGTAAGCTCAGCCTTATTTGGTGGCTGTTTGCTTTAGCTCTGAATGTCTCCACTATTACAGTGTTGATATTAATCTACAGCCAAGTATTTAAATCAAAGTAGATAAAAAAACACACTTGTCATTTGTTTGGCCGTTTAAAACTAGAAAGGCTCCTGCGCCGTTTATGGAATCACAGGCTCGTTGCACACACAGACTCACCCATAACAGCCGAGCAAGTTGAGAGGACAGTGGGTGAAAGAACCTTCAGGATGCATGTTCAGGAAAGCTGTGGTTAGTTGTAAGAGTGAAATTCAATCCGCTCTAATGCAATACTATAGAAAACCAATTATGTCCCTTTTTTTAATATAAGCCAAAAAGTGGAAAGTGGAATCAAACACTTTCCGTTTCCCTCTTTACAGGTGGACAAAGGTGTTGTGCCCCTCGCTGGAACAAATGGAGAGACCACTACTCAGGGTAGGAGGCATTAGGAACACACCTCCTCCACACAAACATTAAACCCCCCATGCTGTGTTTCTGATGGCTGGTTCTGTGTGTGCGTGTGTGCAGGTCTGGACGGGCTGTCTGAGCGCTGTGCGCAGTACAAGAAGGACGGTGCAGACTTCGCCAAGTGGCGCAGTGTGCTGAAGATCAGTGACACCACGCCGTCTGAGCTGGCCATCTATGAGAATGCTAATGTTCTGGCACGATATGCTAGCATCTGCCAGCAGGTTAGTGTTTGATTACTGAGGATGTTATTTAGTTACTGAGGATGTTGTTAAGTTAAAGTCCCACAATTGAGCATATAACAAACTCACGTAGTGTTTCTATGACATGGTGAGAGTTTGCGTTAAACTTCTTCTTTGAACGCCTCCTAGAATGGTATTGTTCCTATTGTGGAGCCCGAGATCCTTCCTGATGGAGACCATGACCTGAAGCGTACCCAGTACGTCACTGAGAAGGTGAATTTACTAAGGGAATTTTTATGTTAAACAAACCTGTGTACTTTCTGTAAAATTTATATTTTGCTACATGTTAGTGACAGTGATCTCAGTCTTTTGACATGCACGTGTCTGTCCTGCTGCCAGGTCCTCGCTGCAGTCTACAAGGCTCTGTCAGACCACCATGTTTACCTGGAAGGGACACTGCTGAAACCCAACATGGTCACAGCTGGACACTCCTGCTCTACCAAGTACAGCAGCGAGGAAATCGCCATGGCTACCGTCACCGCCCTGCGCCGCACTGTGCCTCCTGCAGTCACAGGTCAAAGTGTTATGTTAGTTAGGATTTCATTAGTTGCATTAAGTTCAGAACCAGATCCTCCTTTTTTTTCTTTTTTTTTTTGAAAAATCCAAGTAGATATATATTCATTATTTTATTGCTGTAAATTTTGTATTTAGCTGACTTTTTGTGGTCTGACTGGGAGGTATGTTAGCTTTGCAAGTGTACCAACTGAATGCTGCCTCTTTTTTGCTGATAATTAGTGCCAAATTACACAGTACTTTCTGGAATATCACATTTTTATTAGGACATTCTTAGGGATTTATGGACCCGTTGAAAAATCCACATCATGTATTGCAAGAGAATTAATTTTTTTGTCCCACCCTCAGATATTAAGGAAACCAGATAATTGAAATCAGGTTAGAGCATATTGATAACGTGTGTATTTGCTTGTTTCTGGGTTTTTTTCCCCCCAGGAGTGACATTCTTGTCAGGTGGCCAGTCTGAAGAAGAGGCCAGCGTGAACCTTAATGCCATTAACAACTGTCCGCTCCCCAAGCCCTGGGCCCTGACTTTCTCCTACGGCCGCGCCCTGCAGGCCTCTGCCTTGAGCGCATGGAGAGGAGAGCTGAGCAACGAGAAGGCCGCCACCGAGGAGTTCATCAAACGTGCTGAGGTCAGACAAAACATCTTTGCAGGGTAAAATGAAATTGAAACTCCCTTTGTGCAATGTTGTTAATTAGAAACAATTTTTTGTCTCTTCTCCAGGCAAACGGTCTGGCTGCGCTTGGCAAGTACGAGTCTTCTGGAACTGTTGGCGCCGCTGGAAAATCCCTCTACGTGGCTAATCACGCCTACTAAACATCAAAGTACCACATCCAACTGTGGTCTAAATGTAGTCTTATATCTGCTCTGCTATTCCCCCTCACTCCTCCATCACTCACAGGCCTGCACTGTCTACTGTACTTTAGCGTTGTCGGTTATTAAAATTACATTATTAGATATATATTTAAAAACTTAATGGAAAAGTACAATACTAAAAGGAACAGGCTTGTTTAATTGTTTTGAGACCATTTATGAACCATTTTAGTCATGTCTAGCTGTCTATAATGGTTATTGGGCTCAGATAAAAATTTTAACAGTAGACCAAGATAATCAGTCAATATTCAATTCCCAAGCAGGTCAGATCAGCGTGTTTCACTTCTGTCAGAACGCAGTGTCGGGCTCATCCTTAAAATACTGTATTAACGTCTGCCCCCTGACAGAGGGCACAAACGTTAACTTGATCTTGTGAGCGACTGTCCAAATGTGTGGAGTGCTCGTTGTGCTTATAGACAGCTGTAGCTCCAGCAGAGGTCAGCAGACACTCCGTAATACACCACCACTATACACCAGGATTCATCCTAATCTTTCTGTTCACGTACTTCGAATCACCACTAATCAGAGAAAACATCTTGTGTGTCTAACCTCAGTAAAACATTAGCTTTAAATTGCATACAGTAATTAATGTATTAAGTTGTGTGAAGGTGTCAATATTATGTGATGTTTGTGTCCCCCCCTCCTGATTGCCCCAGCCCGACCCCACGGGAAGAGGAGATGGTTTCTACTGACAACTATAATGTGGACCAATATGTGGGTTAGCAGCGGGGGAGTCAGTCACTGCTGTGTTTTAGAGTCCTGTGGTGTTTGTGATGTTAATATTGTTCTTGAAGCACTCGGTGTGTCAAATAGTGGAGAAAAATAAACAAATTACCAAAAAAGAACCTAGCAGAGATCTCTGTGTGACATTATTGCTGTTTTTCTTATTGTGTCTGTCTTCATTTTCCTTTTGGATACTCGTTTTATTCTGCATACCTGACACTTGAACACTCGTGCAATAGTCTTCTTCTGTCCCACTTATATTCCTGTTCTTCCAGTGAATTTACTTCCAGTTAGCTAAATGTCACCTTTAACGCAAGACTTGCTGTGGGTACAGATTATCTAACATTGGACTAAATAACCGCAGTTTTAAAGCAGTATTATTTGTCTAGTAGCTTCGTGTATGTAAACTATTCTGAATAAGACAGATTTCTGTCTGGTGTATGTTTTATAAAATAAGTTTCCTGAAACATAAGGGTGTAGAATTTAATAAGGACTTATCCAGAAGGTGAACAAAAGACCATATGTGTGTTTTCATCCAGTTTCAGTTTATAAGAATTTATTTCTAAACACAAATGTGGTGTTTGCCCTTTTCTTTGCCTTATTGTTTTTATCTTTGTGTTCTCTTTTTTTATTTTTAGCACTTGGGGATTTGCTTAAATATAAAGTGCGTTACAAATAAAATGTATTATTTTAAACAGGAAAACTGATTCCTATTAAACAGTCAGTACATGAAAGGACGAATGTTAAATTAGCTTTATTAAATGAAAATGTCAGATATGATTGTTTTAACAAGCTACCTTCTTTTTCAATAAGTAACCACATCAAATCAATTATTTCTTAACACTATTTCCATCAATATTACTTCTTAGCTTCAATTCAAGGTAGGTTGAGTGGGGAATTATTTAGTGTTTCCCCTCAGAAACTGATGAAGTGGTAGCACCCAAATTATCCTTGTTAACAGCATGTTTTGGTCATGAATGTCTGTCATTAGATCATTCATTACCCCACAGAGGAAAAAACAAGCTCCAAATTTTCTTTTTTCTGCTAATCAGCCAAACACTAGTGTTTTTATCGTGTTTATTTGTACACACTTCAAAGAATAAAAACAGTACATGTGTTTGTATTTTTACTGATCGAAGATTCTGCTCAACATAGCATACCATTATCAATATCCACATGTTTTCCTCTGGTTAATGTCAAAATACACTGATCAATATTAAAAGTACAAAAAACAAAACTTATGGCCCATGTGGAATTCATAATCACTCAAAGGGATACATACAGTAGAGTAGAATTTAGTAGAGTAGTTTTACATCTGCATATTCACCTACAGTCATTTGTACCATGGCATACCATCCTGTGCCACTTGTACAACAACATAGTGATCTATCGGTGTCTTGTATTGCATTATTAGCAGCATCCCACACCAATGTTCTCATCTTATACAGTACATGACTTGTGTTTTTTTGCAGACATTCCACATTATTGTGTAGTGTTTTCCTCCCTTTCAAATGTTCAGAGAATCCTTTACAGTGTTCAGCCTCTCTGGGGCTGCAACTGTCCATGTCTTCTCAAGAATTAGATAAACTTGCAAAATCCCTTTTAAGTCCAGACATCTCTTTTGTTATTTTATTGCAGAATCTTAACAGTTGTAACGACGTAAAGGCTCTTGGTGTCTTTCCTCCAAAGTGTTTATCATTCTATAGCCCACATCTGTAGGCCTTACCATGTGCAGGCCTCACCATCCTTGTTGTTCTTTTTATGAACATGCGTCGGCTTAAGGATTGTTTTGAATTGGCAGTTCGCCTCTTAACCCTTGTGTGATGTTTTGTTATGCTGGGCTTCATCATTTGGAAAACTGCTTGTCATCACTGGATATATGAGTCGGTCCAGTCCAGTAACTCTGAATGCTCTTTGGGCGCAGAATCAAGAGGAAAAAGACTAGGGGCCGATATTTTTTACCGCCTCTCTCAAGTCCGGAGTGTCCCGAATCATGGTAGGTTCTTCAGAACATCCTGACTCTGGAGTATCTGTGATCCAAATGAGCTGGGGGGCAGGTCCTGTCTTTTTGTTGCATTTCCTGCATTCCTCTGTTTGATCAAACACACACAGATAACAGAAGACAACAGTTAAAATCATGAGCATTGTGTTATTTAAACTAAGTTTAAGTAGGCTGTAGATTTAGATACAGATTACTGACCACTATGCCTGCTGGGCTTTTTGGTTGGATGTTTCTTCTTTGCCTCCAACAAGCACGAGCATTCAGCTTCACATCTTTGAGGAATTTCATCAAATAAATGAATTTCCTCTGGAAAAATCAGCATGTTATTTTAAATTTGCTATGAATAGGTACTATTCTTTGCAGACAAATGCAACACAATGTGTGCATATAAAAAATCATCATGGCAAGGCCTACCTAAGAAATATGCTCTCTTTCTTGATCCTTGTTCCCGTCCTGAGGACCCAAGGCACTTCAGAACTGTTTTTGAAAATAAAAATATAAATCAGGATTTTAAAAAAACTACTCCTATAACATTTTCAAACAACTTTTAGAATTATGTTTTTACTCACCAGCAACAATAGCCATTTCTACAGACTGCAGGGATTAGTTGAAGTGTCTACAGAGACGACACTCCACAAAGGGTCCTCAAGTGATGGTGGGGACAGCATAGTCAGGCATATATAGGGTAAAAAACCCTCTCCTCACACCTGTCTTACCTTTGATGTCTGTGTTGTTTGGTCTGATGGACCATTTGACAGTATTTGTAGGAAGCAACCCCCGTTTTACATCCCCAAATCTGTCTGTAGTCCCATAGCCTATCTCCATTAGTCTGTGGCAAAAAGAACCAAATGGCATTTATCACCAAATGTAGCAATTGTGGGATATACAGATGACACTTATGAAATAATGAATAAAGAACGGGGGAATGACCATTTTAAAATAACTTAGGCCTACTTATAGATTTCCTCGCTTTTTCCCCTCTTACAGTCTAAATAACTCTTTAGAATGACGCGAGTCGCTTTCTGATGAAAACATTCAAACAACTGATGAGCTGAGGGCATGGTGAGACCTGTTTTTAAAACTTTATTTCTGCCTAACTTAACCCTTTACCTCTTTAACCTGTTGGTGTCCTGTGTTGTGCTTGCTGACAAAGTAGGCTAAACTCTTTTTGAGTCTGTGAGTCTGATTTTGGGTCAAAACCAGTATTTCCCAGTTTCCCAACCTCTTACTGTCATTTTCACAAACAGAATAATGGTTTCACAAATTTGAAACAGTGTTTTAAAGAATATTTAGCCTCTCTGGGATAACCAAGATAACGTAGAAACTCATTTCAGCTTTGTCCTTCTTTTCCCAGATCAACACCTCTCATTCAACACTAATCACACCCCCTTGTTAATTGCTAGCCAGATGAAGGGGGGGTAGTCTGTTTTAAAACTTAAGGATGAAAGGGGTAGAGTTATTTTCCCTACTCAACACCTCTCATCCAACGCTAATTAATAACACCCCCTTCTTACTCACTATGTGATAATGTGGGAAATCCCTGACACAAAGTCACTCTTATGATAATCTAGTCATCAACCTCCAAAAACACAGGCCTAAGCTTTTGGTCAGGAAAACACACATTGAGAAATACACACACACACACACACACACACACATACAGACAACTATTTGGCACACCACATTTTTTAGATTGCAGAGTAAAATTGACTGGATAAACTACGCGATAATCTGTCACTTATGTTACTCATGAATGAAATCAAGTCATTTTGAAAAACCTTTCAGTCACAAGGTAGAAACTGCAATCACTTTTTGGCAAGTAGAAAAGTTGGGTTGTATTTTATATAAAGGTAGAATTTTGACAAGTAGAAAGGACTGGATTGGTGGTAATCTGTGGAACAGAGCATTTAAAATAATACAGAGTCATAAGGATTATTGGAAAAGAGACAATTTCTTCATTTTATAAAACCCTGCCCTCTGCCGATCATGTTAATTAGCCTATAGTCTAGTTTCCAAATATAAACAAGCCTATTACACACTGGGCCTACCAAACACATATAAAACAATACTAGTAGCCTATTGCCTGCAGTCTGTCATGTTTGATTACTAACAGTAAACACTGATTTGGCCTCAGTTGTGATTTTTCTGTTACAGATACAGATAAAAGTAGCTGTAGACCATAGACGTATAAACTAGGGGGTGCAGCTTTAACAGACAGGCTGCGTCTCACATTGTGTTTGTGCGTTTAATATTCTCACCGGGTGGGCCGACGGTTAACTTACAGTCCCTACCTCTAAAACCAACTAATTGCCTTCTCTGGGTAGAGACGGGCAGACCGTTGTTTCTTACAGTATTTGGTTAAATGTAATCAAAGTGCAATTTGCTATTGTTTTCACAGCCACCCAATGTGTTTTAATCTCGGTCATGTGACGTGTGACTGGGAGTGTAGGGATGAACAAACGCACCCCGCTCCGTTCATTGACAGAAATGGCTACCACGGAAGTGGGTGAGTAGATTCATAACTGAATTCTATTTTAAACTATGTCCAAATTCCGTCCAATAAAATTATTTAGATCATTTTGTTATAGAATAGTTAGCTAACACGTACAACAGATGTAGCGACCCTGGCAAGTGGCCGCTGTTGTGTCTATGTTAACACCCTCTGAAGCTAACAGCTAACGTTAGCCGCATCAGCAGCTGCAGCAATGATGCTCCCTCTCACTAAAGACACTGCAAGCACACCTGCTGTTTTTTCTTGTATCTTTTGTTTTCATTATTTCTTTTTTATACCACAACTAACGACAACATTAGGGTTCCCAGATCTCCCCTAAGTAGAGCCAAACACAGGTCCATGTTGTCTCTCTAAAGGACAATCTATTCTTCTACGTCGTCCGACTAACGTTAGTGTCGGACTATACACGTTTGCATGTTAATACTTAAGTGTTGAGTAGGCCTGACATCTTGCATCTAGCTCAGTATTTTATTGAATAAACAGATTTATGTAAACTTTATTTAATCATCAGTGGCCAGTGAGGTGTCCCGGGGCTAAACGATATGGATACTATTCTAGAAACTCAATTGACAGACTCTGCGAATGTGTAAAATAACGACACAGGGATTCCTGTTCTTGCCTAATCTAGTAACAAATCAAGTTATTTGTCACATTGATGCCAGACATGTAAAAAAACAAAAACAAATTTATCATTGTCACAAAACAATCCTGCACATTGATTTGCAAAACACAACTAGACCTCCATATTCATACAATATATTTACAAACAGTGAATATACCATACACACAATAAAAAAACAGCAACCACAGAATACGTTCGACATGGTAGAATCTCAGACGGTTGACACATTTATGTTATCTCACTGTATTGTCTCTGCATGTCTCTCAGAGCGTAGACGTGGCCGGCTTGCTGCTCTGTCCATAGCAGCGGTGGTCATCATCGTGGGAGTCCCTCTGTGGTGGCGGACAACTGAAACGTACCGCGCCTGGTTGCCTGTCAGTCAGATAAAAGAGCTGGCTAATCTACAGGTTTGTTCATGTTACTTGCTATTAATTTGCACATCCCCATCTCGTGGTTCATTTAATCTTGTCTGGTGTGTAATACATGTGTATCTTTTTAAAAATCTGTCTTTATTTCTTTGTTGTTGTTTTTTTTTTATAGCTACAGTTGAGTGCTGATGTGGAGGTTGTCTTTGCACGTGGAACTGTGACCCCAGAACAGCAGAAGAAGATCCCACTGACAAAGACACAGGAAGAGGAACACACAGTAGATGGTGATTTATACATGCTGTCTGTGATCTTATGGTTACCAAATATGAAGACTGCAAGCTAATTCTTTTCTCAAATTTGCTTTGTTTCCAGAGGACACAGCTTTGAGGTACAGGTATGAGACAAGGTACCGCACAGCTACAATCATGGAGGAGGACGCCCTGAACCAGCCCACTGCTGCAGGTGAGATGATGTCTGCCTGTCAAATCCAGCTTTCAGCTCTTCAGATAACATTTTGCTGTCTCAGTTCTCTCTCTGTCTTACTTCTCCCTGTCTCTCTTGTTTTTCATTAGAGGCAGATTTATCGCTGCACACGCTCAGTGAGAGTCCGTGTGGTTCTTTGGTTGTGTATGTTATCCCAGAGTCGTCTTCACTGCTGCCTGAGGTTAAATCTCACAATGTTTTGAATTTCTTTTGAGTACTGTGTGGCCACTGTTTACTCTTTCGTATTCTTTATTTTCTTCGTTTTTCATTAGTGTGTAAATGTTCATATGTTAATTAAAGTCTTTGTGTAGTTTTGTACTTTGATGAATTTCAGTTCTCTATTGGATCGAGTAGCTGAAAAGATGATATAATCTATCTAAGCTATCCGCTAAGTGTTTAACTGTCTAAACACAGTACCTTCTGCACAGCTTGCAAACAGAATTATGAGTCATTTGTGTTGCTGGGAAGGAAGAAGATAATACAAAACCAACCTGTATCTCTCAGGATGTGGACGTGTATATCGGTCAGCGACGGACAGCCCTGCTGCGTATTGGCGGCCAGATGAGAGTGGGCAAGACACTAGAGCAACTGCTGGCTCACCTGGAGCCTCGGATGAAGCAGGTGCTGCAGGTGATGTCTTTTGGCCACACCGACATCACCGCTGCCCTCAGCGACAGAGTCCGTCTCAGCCCTGGCAACAAAGAGAGCATCGCTGATAGCATGAGAACCTTTAAATCCAGCCCAGGTCGGTCTTTGT
The DNA here is from genome assembly GCF_014851395.1 of Micropterus salmoides. NCBI lineage: Eukaryota > Metazoa > Chordata > Actinopteri > Centrarchiformes > Centrarchidae > Micropterus > Micropterus salmoides. Next base: position 24,031,871 of record NW_024044681.1, read on the forward strand.
TGCAGCACAGCTGTAAAGTGGGCCAGCTTAATTTCTGTCTCAGTTAGTATACAATTCAACTCTTATTCTGTTCTCTGCTTATTCTGATCTTCTCTTTAGGTTATGAGATAACATTCAGTCTGTTGAACCCAGACCCAAAGTCACACCGGCTACACTGGGACATAGAGGGTGCCGTGCAGACCTACATCCAGCCTTTGCTTACAAAACTGGCCCCTCTGGCCAACTTTAGCATTGACTCTCAGGTACTGATATATGTGCATATGTGCAGTACCCACATCACGATGACAAGATGCTCAACTGCTGTATGTTAATGAACATATTCCCTTACAGACGTTGTACTATGCCATGCTCGGTGTCAACCCACGTTTTGACAGCAGCCGCAGCGCCTACACACTCAACTCTGACAGCCTCGCTCATGTCATCAACCCCGTGGAGGCTAGACTGGGTAACCGAAAACGCACACTGAGTAGAAACATTGTGTAGTGTGTTCTGGTGTATTTTATATATAACTTTCTTCTTTTTTTCCCCCTCTTTCTTTTTCATTTTGAGGCTCAAATGCTGCATCTTCCAACCCGGTGTTGAATTTTCTTCTGTACGTCCCGGATGCCCGCCATTCACCGCTTTACATTCATGACCACAAGAAACAGGAGGTGCTTTCTAATGCGTTTCACTCTCCACGGTGGGGTGGAATTATGGTAAGATAATCTAAAGAGCAACACTGGATGACAGTAGTCTAAGTACTATCAATGGTTATACAGTGAGGAAAATAAGTATTTGAACACACTGCTATTTTGCAAGTTCTCCCACTTAGAAATCATGGAGGGGTCTGAAATTGTCATCGTAGGTGCATGTCCACTGTGAGAGACATAATCTAAAAAAAATAATCCAGAAATCACAATGTATGATTTTTTTAACCATTTATTTGTATGATACAGCTGCAAATAAGTATTTGAACACCTGAGTAAATTAATGTTAATATTAGCATGCATATATATATATAGCCTTTGTTTGCAATTACAGAGGTCAAACGTTTCCTGTAGTTTTTCACCAGGTTTGCACACACTGCAGGAGGGATTTTGGCCCACTCCTCCACACAGATCTTCTCCAGATCAGTCAGGTTTCTGGGCTGTCGCTGAGAAACACAGAGTTTGAGCTCCCTCCAAAGATTCTCTATTGGGTTTAGGTCTGGAGACTGGCTAGGCCACGCCAGAACCTTGATATGCTTCTTACAGAGCCACTCCTTGGTTATCCTGGCTGTGTGCTTTGGGTCATTGTCATGTTGGAAGACCCGGCCTCGACCCATCTTCAATGCTCTAACTGAGGGAAGGAGGTTGTTCCCCAAAATCTCGCAGTACATGGCCCCGGTCATCCTCTCCTTAATACAGTGCAGTCGCCCTGTCCCATGTGCAGAAAAACACCCCCAAAGCATGATGCTACCACCCCCATGCTTCACAGTAGGGATGGTGTTCTTGGGATGGTACTCATCATTCTTCTTCCTCCAAACACGGTTAGTGGAATTATGACCAAAAAGTTCTATTTTGGTCTCATCTGACCACATGACTTTCTCCCATGACTCCTCTGGATCATCCAAATGGTCATTGGCAAACTGAAGACGGGCCTTGACATGTGCTGGTTTAAGCAGGGGAACCTTCCGTGCCATGCGTGATTTCAAACCATGACGTCTTAGTGTATTACCAACAGTAACCTTGGAAACGGTGGTCCCAGCTCTTTTCAGGTCATTGACCGGCTCCTCCCGTGTAGTTCTGGGCTGATTTCTCACCTTTCTTAGGATCATTGAGACCCCACGAGGTGAGATCTTGCATGGAGCCCCAGTCCGAGGGAGATTGACAGTCATGTTTATCTTCTTCCATTTTCTAATGATTGCTCCAACAGTGGACCTTTTTTCACCAAGCTGCTTGGCAATTTCCCCGTAGCCCTTTCCAGCCTTGTGGAGGTGTACAATTTTGTCTCTAGTGTCTTTGGACAGCTCTTTGGTCTTGGCCATGTTAGTAGTTGGATTCTTACTGATTGTATGGGGTGGACAGGTGTCTTTATGCAGCTAACGACCTCAAACAGGTGCATCTAATTTAGGATAATAAATGGAGTGGAGGTGGACATTTTGAAGGCAGACTAACAGGTCTTTGAGTCAGAATTCTAGCTGATAGACAGGTGTTCAAATACTTATTTGCAACTGTATCATACAAATAAATAGTTAAAAAATCATACATTGTGATTTCTGGATTATTTTTTTTAGATTATGTCTCTCACAGTGGACATGCACCTACGATGACAATTTCAGACCCCTCCATGATTTCTAAGTGGGAGAACTTGCAAAATAGCAGGGTGTTCAAATACTTATTTTCCTCACTGTAGCTTAACATAAGTGAATGTGTTATATATCAATAATAATGTGTTAGCTATGCAGTGATTTTACACTCTGAATTTGTTGTGTTGGGTACTGATTCAAGAGAAAATGTCTTTATCCATATATTTATAGGTCTATAATATTAATGGTTTCTATGAGCCAGAGGCTGCATTCCCTGTTGACGTCAACATCAACATGGCCAAAGTCATGGGGGTTTTCCTTGCACAGCTTCGGTAAGTGGACTCCTAAAGCACTATAGGTATTGCTTTTCCTGTATACAAGGGGTAACCTTCCTGTACTGTGCCCTGTCAGACTGTTGCTGGGTGTGCAATCGTCTGCCCCTCCTCCTGGCTTCCTGGTGGCACCGTGCGGCAGTACAGGACTAGCTGATTGGGAGCTGGACCGTCTCATGTGGAGTCGGAGCGTGGAAAATGTTGCAACAGCAACCACCACCATAACCTCACTGGCCCAGCTGCTGGACCAGATAGGCACCATTGTTATCAATGACAACATTGCGGAACAGGTATGATGCATACACACCTGCATTAGTCAGTAGTATTTGTGTGCATATGTGTTACAATAGATTATGGACATCCCTGTCCACATATTTTTGTTTACTTGTAGTCTGTGGCTGTGGGTTTGTGGCCCATTTTATCAGTATTTAAAAGCACATCTTCCTCTGTCTTCACCAAATATAGTTTCCCTTTCTGAAAATACTTCAACTAAATAAATCCTTTCACAGACAAGTGTAGATGAACATACCAGGCCATATAGGGCTTTGTTTTGGGACATCTGATCACTGAAATGAAATTTGACTACCCTGTTTCCAGACCTCTGAATCACCATCCACATCTCAGATTTGTTAAGCAATTTTAATCTGGTCCGGTGTTGTGCTCTTTGACAGCTGTTTTCTTCTGTTAGAGAAACTATTGGCCAATCAGAACTTAGTTGTATAAAAAAAAAGACAATGCCTTGTATTCGAGATTATTAGATGGATTGTTGCTGTTTATGGTCAGCACCTTAAACCCCCAACACATTTCTTTGATAAATGTGAAAAACATTCATTTAACTACCACTAGAAACGGTTACTTTAGATTCTGTATTATTAATAATAATAATAATAATAATCTTTATTTGTAGAGCACTTTTCAAAAACAAGTTACAAAGTGCTTTAACAAGTGTAAAAACAATAATACCCAAAAGACAACAAAAACAATACAAGATAAAAGCATGAAAACATTGAAAAGACTAAAATACACGTTTAAGATAAATATAAAATTAGTAAAATAGAATAAAATAAAAGGGATAAAATAAAGTCAAATAAGATCGGGAAAGGCTCTCCTATAAAAGTATGTTTTAAGAAGGGACTTAAAAGAGTTCACTGACTCAGCTGACCTGATTTCCTCGGGCAGGCTGTTCCAGAGCCTCGGGGCCCTGACAGCAAACGCTCTGTCCCCTTTAGTTAGTTAGTTAGTTAGTTAGTTAACAGACCTCTGCCCGAGGATCTCAAGGTACGTGCTGGTGTGTATGGGACTAAAAGTTCAGAAATATAACAAGGCGAGAGGCCATGAAGAGCTTTAAAAGTGATAAATAGAATTTTAAAGTCAATTCTAAAACATACTGGGAGCCAGTGTAATGAAGCTAAAATAGGAGTAATGTGGTCATATTTCTTTGTTCTGGTTAAAAGCCTGGCAGCTGAGTTCTGGACAGTATGGAGTCGATCAATAGATTTTTGGGTTAAACAGGTAAAAAGGCTGTTGCAATAATCCAGGCGTGATGAGATGAAGGCGTGTAAAATGGTCTCGGTGTCCTTAAAAGTTAACATAGATCGAATTTTTGCTATATTAACGTTGATAAAAACATGATTGAACAAGCTTTGTGGTGTGCTGCTCGAAATTTAAATTACTATCAAACCAAACACCAAGGTTCTTTGCCACAGGCTTAATGTGATTTACTAGGGAGCCAGCAGATGGCAGTATTTGTTTTGCCATCTGCTGGGACCCAATGACCAGGATTTCTGTTTTGTCTGAGTTCAGCTGGAGGAAATTATTTGACATCCATTTTTTAACTTCACAAAGGCAGTTGTTAAGTGAACTCAGCATTCCAGGGTCTGTGGATCTGACGATCAAGTACATTAGTGTGTCATCAGCATAAATATGAAAAGAAATACCATGTTTATGGATAATATGTCCAAGGGGAAGCACATACAAGGAAAACAAAATGGGTCCTAAGACCGACCCCTGAGGCACACCATATTTAACTGGACAGAACGAAGAGACATAGTTGTTCACAGACACGCAAAACTTCCTATTTGACAGGTTGGATGAAAACCATTCTAGGGCAGTACCAGATATCCCCACCCAGTGCCTCAGTCTGTCTATCATGATGTTGTGATCAATGGTGTCAAAAGCAGCGCTGAGGTCCAGGAGTACCAGGACTGAGCACATACCTTCATCAGCAGACATTAAAAGGTCATTGGTGACTTTAAGCAGGGCAGTCTCAGTGCTGTGGTACTTCCTGAAACCAGATTGAAACTTTTCAAATAATTTGTTATTTTCCAGTACAGTGAGCAGCTGTTTGGACACAATTGTTTCTAGAATCTTTGCAATAAAAGGCAGTTTTGAAATTGGTCTAAAATTATGTGGGAGGGAGGGATCTAAGCCAGGTTTCTTTAAAAGTGGGTTCACGCAAGCCGTTTTAAAATAATCAGGGACACAACCAGTAGATAGGGAGCTGTTGAAAACAGAGATTAAATGGGGCCCAACAGAATCTATTACTTTCAGTAAAAACTTTGTAGGTATTACATCAAGTGGGCTGGAGGACACTCTAATTTGTCATACTGTTTTTAAAAGCTCAGACAAGTCGATGGGATTAAACTGGTTAAAACTCTCTTGTTGCTGGTGAGGAACCTCTGAGTAAGAGGCTGCAGGGGTAATAGAGGCTCTGATTGACACCACCTTATTGGTAAAATAAGATAAAAACAATTCACAGTCATCATTACTTCCAGCTGAGGCACAAGGAGGGGTTGGGTTTACCAGCTGATCCACAGTCTTAAACAGAAACCTGGGATTGTGTTTATGTGTAGTAATGAGTTCAGAAAAATAGTGTGTTCTCGCATCCTTAACCATGTTATTGTAGTTAATTAATAAATCCTTCAGACTGAGGTAATGGACTTGGAGACTGGATTTTTTCCATCTGCGCTTTGCTTTCCTGCATTCCCTTTTTAGGCTGCGAATGCTGTCATTTATCCAGGGTTGCTTACTAGCTTTAGACGTAGGCCTAACCTTTAGAGGAGCAGTAATATTTAGTGACAACAAGCAGATATGATTGAAGTGATCGACCAGATTGTTGGTGTTGGAATCAGACAGGTGTTGGCTTTGGCTCTGAAAGAATGCACAAAACTTTGAAACACTTTCTTCATTAAAGAAGCGAGAACACACAGAGCTTGGTGAGGCGGCATGAGTAACAGGCGAATCGCAGCTAAAAACAATACATCTGTGGTCAGATATGGTCATGTCCACTAATTCCACAGAGGAAATGCTGACACCCAGGGTAAAAACCAAGTCCAGTGTATGACCACGGTTATGTGTTTGCCCTTTGACTCTGTTTGAAGTTAAAAGAAGTGGCCATATTTAAAAAGTCAGTTGCATTAACATTGTTGGGGTCATCAACATGATTATTAAAATCGCCACAAAGAACAATTCTGTCATAATTTAAAACCAGAGTAGATAAAAATTCAGGAAGTTCTGATAAAAATCCTCCAGGCGGTTTTGCGGGGTGATAAATTATAACAAATATTATAGGTTGCAGCCCTCCAACTTTAAGAGTGAGAACTTCAAATATATATATAAATAAATTCATCACAGCGTACTTGATGACATTTTAAATTTTTCCTATACACGCTCACTAGCCCACCACGACGACCACTGACCCTTGGTTGACTAAAACAATCATATTGAGGCCCCGTGCAAAGGACCTTAAGGCGAGACACCACATTCAAATAGGCCTTTTTCTCAAGATTACTCATATCACAATGCAACTTATGCAACAAGCTAAATGTATACATAAATAGAAGCTTTTTTTGAATGATAACTTTTTATGTTTTTTATTTTTTATATACAAATTAGGTATTTCCTCATTAAATACGCATGGGATTGGTGTAAATGTATGATGATCTAAATGCCTTCAAGGGCAAAGTAAATTTCTTGGCGTACAGGAAAAATGTAATTTTGAGAAAAAGGCTGTTAAAGATTAGCTAACGCATTACAAACACACAGCATAAAAAATGTTCTTATCTGATATCTTATCTCTTATATGATATATGAACTAGCCAACATTGAGCCCTAGAAAAAAAACTTTAAAAAGATATATGATTTTATATGGACAGTTTTAAACAGACCAGTGGAAGTTTTACATGTAAAATGCTAACAAAGAATAAAATGTATGCGATCTGCGGTTAAGCTCTAAAATAATTTAAATATCTTTCCTATAATTGCATAAGTTGTATCCAACATGTGATTGTTGTTGCTGTCCCTCAGGTGTCCAGTGCCGTCACGTCTCTGCAGCTGGCTGTAGCAGAGTTGGAGGCCGGGAACCTCGGCTTTGCTCTTCAGTACAGTAAAGAGGCCATCTTGGCATCAGAGAGAGCGTTCTTTGACCCCTCACTCCTCCACCTCCTCTACTTTCCTGATGACCAGAAGTTTGCTATCTACATACCACTCTTCCTGCCTATGTGTGTGCCCATTCTGCTGTCACTGCTCAAAATAGTGTCTGAAGTGAGACAGAAACGCAGAGAGAAGCAAGCCAAGAAGGACTGAGAAACACTTGAAGAGAAGATGGGATGAAAAATGTAGTCTGAACAAAAAAACTGCGAGTGGCCTTGACATTTAGGTACAAAGGTGGGCATGAAAGACTCATATGCAGCATTGGGGTGTGGTGTTTTAAAAATGTGTCATGCATCATTTTTATTGTTTCATGTAAGGACATGTTTATTGTAAGATTGTAACAAATGGCTGCTGTGGATGTCTGACACTGTATAGTGGAAAGCTTAAATTGTTTTTATATTTAAATTCCACTTAAGTTATTTACAAATAAAGACTTACGTTGTAACTCATGTTTTTGCTCTTTGTTTAGCAAGAAAATACCTGATATTATATCATTATTACGTTTATTTGGCAGACACCCCTGAAGCAACTTACCCCAATTTTGTGCAAAGTTGAGCATAAAAGTTTGTTCTTTACCTTGCAAATAGTAAATTGACAAAGTTAGTGACAGACAATGGAACTGATATCTGATATTTTGAGATAATCGTCATCAGCTGATACCTGCACTCACGAGGCAAATAAACAGAAAATGTCTGCAAACACATCTGCAGGCAGCTTTATCAGTGTGGCTGCTGTGGAATGATGTTGCCGCTTCCCCTTGTGAGTTTTGGGACGGCGGTGGAAAAGTATTTTTGAGCCCTAAATGTCCTCAGTCACCGTCTTGTAAATGTTTATACGTTTCTCCTATCCTAAATGACAGCTAATCTAATCTGAAACCAACATTAAAATGATATTGTTACTGCAGAGAATAATACAGCTGAATGACGTCACTTCTGACAAACAGTACCCAGAGTCATGCTCTGAAATGTACAGCACAACCCAATGTATTTTTCCATTTCATTATTTAAAATAATCCAACAATCCAACAACTTGTTACTGGCTAAGATAACCATGTATATTAGATTGTACTCTGCACTGAATAATGGAATTATACATGACTTTTCTTTGTCTTGATATCTGCATTGTATATTGGCCTCCCTGCTCATAATCCCATATCGGTTTACCACTAGACAAAGTAACGAACACATGGGCCACTTAATACCCAGATCGTTCAATTGCATCTCATTATTTTCATCAGCGCAGTTGTTTGTAATTCATTTTTTTTTGGATTGTTTAGCTTGCGAGACAAACTATAGCACTGGCTATGTTGTCCTTTGATTCAGTCAGGATACATTTGTGTTTACAGTACATCTAGGTCACTGACCAATCTCCTGAATGTGGCATGAGCAATGCGATCCCAATGCAGCCTCAATATATCGTAGATATATTCACACGAAAAAAAAGGATGATGTGGATAAAATACATATTTCCTGCAGACATCCGCAACGCTTCATCCCTGGACATGTTTAAAAACTCCTCAATAATCATCTGTTCACCACAGCCTGGAAACTCCCTAATTGATGATTCACCTGTAGCTTTTTTAAAAAGATTTGTTGTTGTGTCACATATTGTCAGTTCTGTAAAGTATTCTTGGGTTTCATGAAAGGCGGTATATGAGTTTAAGTTATTGTTGTTATTATTATTATTATTATTATTATTACTGTTGACATAACAATCTTCCTTCAAGCACCATTTAGTAGCTGTTTTGGAGTTTTCAATCCTATCACATAATTTGCATTAGCAGAATTTGTAGATGTTAAAATTTTAATTTCTGTACACTGATTAAGATCATTTGATATGATTGAAAGCTCCCGAACAGCTCCTAAATGGACCGTAAGGTGAGATTGTTTTGAGAACTGCGGTTTCCAATGCAAAGAATGAACTTTTCAGCTAAGTCTGTAGGATGTGAGTCTCACTCCCGGACAATAGGTGGCGGTGTGCACATTTATAGCAAGCTGCGATCGTCTGTGATCAATCAAATCGCAGAAGAAGAGCGCTTTGTCGGTGGAGGGCTTTGAGTCGCAGCGTGTAACTTTTAGCTTTTGTAAATTTGATTGTTGTTACATTTACTCCGAACGATTTCAGCTGCAGCTTAGTAGCTGATTTGTAATTCGTCGACGGTACCTTATATTCAGTGAACTACACGAGCGCCATTTTATCGTGTATTCTGACCTGTTAGCCAGCTTGCTAACGATCACTTCCTTAACTGTTGTAGCTTGCAGCTAACGTTAGCTAGGTTTGTGCTAACATGTCTGGTGAAAGTGTGATTAGGGGACCATCAGGGAGCAACGACTGTCGCATATACGTCGGGAATCTCCCCCCTGACATCCGCTCAAAGGACGTTGAAGACTTGTTTTACAAATATGGAGCCATTCGTGATATTGATTTGAAAAACCGAAGAGGAGGACCACCATTTGCCTTCGTGCAGTTCGAGGACCCGAGGTGAGGGTTGTTGTTCAGTGTGCTTTAGTGTTCAGTGTTTTAGCTAGGTAGGGCAACGTTATGCCCAATGAATATGTGAAGCTCGGTGTGTTGGTTGTGCCAAAACTCCGTCCTCCCGCAGACGCTTTCTGTGCAAACCAGCGTGCTGCAAAACCACAGGTGGTACGTTAACATTTTGAGCGGCAATGATTCATCGATTAGTTGCTCTCCAAAAAATGAATTGGCTATTTTGATAGTCGACTAGTCATTAAAGTCACTTGTTTCAGTTTCTCAAGTCTGAACACTTGAGGCCATTTCTTGTCTCCTTGTAGTAAATTGATTTATTCTTTGTGTTTTGGATTACTGCAGTGCTTTGGGCAGTTTTACAATTAATAATCAGTCAATTGAGACTTTAATGAACAGATGAATGGATAATAAATAATAGCCTGCAGCCTTATTAACATTTAAACGCCTTTGTGCATTTTGAACTAATTTACTATGTCAGACTGTACGTTTTTACTCCACTAGCTTTATTTAGTTTAGATCAAGACTAAGTGATGGATGACTAATGTTAGTCTCTTTCTTCAGACTGTCAAAACAACTACAAATATCATAGTTTGAACAAGACCCTACATAGGATTTACAAAAGATTTAAAACACTGTATTTCTCTGTCATGCTTTAAATAATAATTATTCTAATTTAAGTGTTTTAACAGGCTTCAGTGCTAAACTTTCCTATCCAGAGAAGCTGCTTTGTGTGTTCTGTATTACTTCAAGTGTCTGTGCGCACATTAGGCATAATGTGCGCACAGATAACGGCAATTCATTCAACAGCTCCCCCTCGTTCTTATGTTTAGATAAACATATATAATTGATTCTGCTGTGCTTCTAATTAGTCACTTTACCAAGCATGTTTCATGTTTTCCCAACTAAGAATCACAATATAGATGTTTTGTAAAAGTAATTGTAAGATAACACGTTATGACCAAAACACAACATTTGCCCAACTGATATCTGGGTTTCTTAACTGATAAAGCAGTATCTGTTTTTTGATTGTGAGTTTGATGATTGGTGACTGTTGACTTTCACAGGGATTCTGAGGATGCTGTTTACGGACGGGATGGTTACGACTATGATGGCTACCGCCTCCGCGTCGAGTTCCCTAGAAGTGGAAGGGGAGGGGGGGGTGGTGGTGGTGGTGGCGGCGGAGCAATGGGACCCCCAAGAGGAAGGAATGGCCCCCCCTCCCGACGCTCAGAGAACAGGGTTGTTGTGTCAGGTAGGTGATGTGATCCCCACTCTGTAAGTTGTGTTTATCTTTTTACCTTCAAGTCTATAGATGAATGTATGAGTCTTACGCCCCCTTCTCTTTTCAGGTCTTCCTCCCAGTGGAAGCTGGCAGGACCTGAAGGATCATATGCGAGATGCAGGCGATGTATGTTACGCTGATGTGTACCGTGATGGAACCGGGGTAGTGGAGTTTGTACGCAAAGAAGATATGACCTACGCTGTCCGTAAATTGGATAACACCAAGTTTCGCTCTCACGAGGTACGTAAAGGATTACAGCCTCAGGCCAACTTGCAACAAAAAATTGCTCTGGAAAAATCTTCGCTGATTGGCTTATTTGGTCCAAGCGTTGGCGTTACTAATGGTTGATGATGATTTTTAAGAAACAGGAAACAGAGATAATATTACTGTTCCTTTCTGTCTTTATTTTACAGTAAATACACACACTTCTGGTTATAGCAATAATCTCAGACTAGTGATTATCAGGTTATTTCAAAATATTGGATAAGCTGCTAAAACATAATTGCTTAAAACCTGACTATTATAAGTTCTAGAAAATAAGGTCAGGGCAGAAGTAGCCAAAATGAACCACAATATACAAACTGGGAGAACCTGAATTTAAAGAATGGAGAAACATATTGACTGCAGACACTTGGGAGCACCGAGGCTCACTGAATGGTTTGAGTTTTTTAAAATGACGTGAACAAAATTCTACGGCCTTTACAGTCACCAGATCTCAACCCAGTTTCACACCTATGGAAGATTTTGGACTAACGTGTGAGACAATGCTCTCGATCACCATCACTAAAACCAAATTCTATAAATCTTAATCTTAAAATCTATTTAGTGATGTCTGTGTCACTCCATGTCACTTTATGTCAGTGTGTTTATCTTTTTATCTGCTGTACTCGAGTCTCTCTTGATCTCTGAGGTTACCTGATTAAAAGGTTGGGTATATCTATCTATCTATCTATCTATCTATCTATCTAGTGGAGGAATGGTGGTCATCCCTCCAGTTTTGGAGCCTCGTGGTGGCCTGATTCCAAACAGACAATTCATGTTGTTTTGTTTTTTTCCTTTTAATTTAATTAGTTACCTATCTGTAGATGTTTTGTAGGTCAAGAAACTGGACCTGCATTTATAAGTACACTAATTATACAATGCAATTTTAAGCACTGATGTTTCCCAAAACATGTATTGTGACTGCAGGTGTTTCCTTCTACTTCAGTCTTAAGTAGCAACTTACACATGCTTAGTAATCTGTTTGATTGTGTTTCAGGGAGAGACGGCCTACATTCGTGTGAAGACCGACGGTCCTCGCAGCCCCAGCTATGGCCGTTCTCGCTCTCGGAGCCGCAGCAGGAGCCGCAGCCGAAGCAAGAGTGCGTCGCGCAGCTACTCCCCACGTCGCAGCAGAGGGTCTCCACGTCCCCGGCGTTCAGTCTCTCGCTCCCGCTCCCGCTCTCGCTCCCGCACCTAGATTCACTTCAGCTAAAGCAGTGGTGTGAATCAGAGCCGGAGAGGAAATCTTCACGTCACTCAACAGATCCTGTATACCCACCACGGATCATCATCAGATGTGTTCCCCCGTTTAAACCGTCTTGTGTGTTCCCCCAATTTTTGTTGCAGTTTTTGAGTTTTTGTTAGTTTTCATTTTTTGCAGAACAGATAAGTCTGGTCTGTGTACATGGCCCCTTCTGACTGTTCTTTCTTTTATCCCTTCTCATCATTGTTTTTCTGCTAGCCATCTCTGCTCCTTCTCTTTTACTTTTCTTCTACTAATTGTCCTCGTTGTATGCTTTATTTAGTTTTGTTTGGAAAGATTTTCCTTCTTTTAAGCATATACTACTGTCCTTTTGACTTTCTTGTGTGTCTCTCTGTAGAGTTCAGAGGAACAGGATAGGATGGGAAGAGAGGAAACAGTTCATATTAAGATAAACAGGAGGAGGAGGAGTCAAATATGGCGCCAATGGTATGATGGCTGTGCCTTGTCAACTGTGAAATCTGCTTTATAAGGCTGTTCAGTTTTAGTTTTTTTTTTCTTTCTTTTTAACGTACACTTGACAATAGAGTGCTGTTGAATGTTTTCAGGTGTAACAAGTTGTATTTGGAGACCCAAAGCTTGTGTTTTTTGCTTTTGCTCATCTTTTAGTATCCAAAGTAAATCTTAGTTTTTTTTGGGATTGACTGTAGATGGTGTCCCTTGTTTCTCTCAAAGTAAACTCCCTCTCAGATGCATTTATTGACTTTTTTTTTTTTTTTTTTAAGTATTTCCGAAGGTGTGATTCTAACTTGCCTCCTTCTCTTTGGTTCTGCTGGTATTCTGAAGGTTTGGACTGGGCTCATTGTCTCCCCATACCGGAGCCGGATCAGGATTCAGGATCAGATTAGGAATAGGCTTCAGGATGGATACATGGAGCAGGAGCATGGGAGCATTTTACCGGGAGAGGATCCTGACCCCCGGCCCTGTCCACATAAGTCCATCAAAACCGGAAAACACATTGTAGTGAAATAATCAAACAAAATTGGCTTTCAAATAATCCAAATTCATTTCCTTTTTTTTCCATTTTGTATGGGACCTCAGAGGCACAGTTACTGGCGGCACTGTGACAAGCGATTATTTGTCTTTTTTTTTAATTATACAAAAAAGAAGAGCAAAACCAGGAGGAGGGCTGGGAGGTGCAGGATGGATCCACACGCTAAGGAGAGTGGTAAACAGTGGGCATCCATTAACAGTGGAGGAGGGAGGGGAGAGGGAGGACTGTGGTTTGTATCTCTTTTTTTAGGTCAGTCTTTTCCTGAGGAGGATGATTTCTGGTTTTCTCAAGTATAATCTCCAGTATCTTAAAGCTTTATTCTCTTTTAATAAAACTTTCAATAAATTAGGTTATGTTTTTCTGTCATCCTTTCTGTGTATTTCTCCTAAATTGTGTCACCCAAACCTGAGGCCGACATCTGTCATCAGCCTTGTGCATCCTGCAGTAGCACGTTTGTATATTACGTGATGACGTTGGGGTCTAAGCTATCTGATTGATCAGTGGGGCTAACTAAAGACCGGTGGATAGTCTCAGTGCCAGGTAGTGATGAGAAAATTTGTGTTTTTACTGAATCAGATCTTTGAATCTTGTTGAGTAAAATGAACTTATTTTATTTTATTTTTTTGTAACTTATTTCATTTGAACTAGTTATTGCGGAGCTGTAACCCGCTACAGGGCGATGTAAAAAAACAAACAAACAAACAGCGCAGTTCTCAAACACCGAAGACTGCCTGGTTTGTTTCAGTTGACAAAGTCATTCTCATCATTCTCTCATTTTTCAATAAAGCCCCACAGTGCCACAACCAGATTCAAACCGTGTAAAATCCACAGAAATATGTTGTCATATTCAATAGCCACTACCCCGGCTAAACCTGTCCATTTTCACAATTTTTGCTAAAAAAAAGATTTGCTGGGAATATTTTGACGTAATAAGCTTGACACTATTTGAATAAACACTATTATTAAAATTCAACACACTTAATAATGATCTGGATAAAGCCATGAAGTTCTTTTAAAAAAAAAAAACAAAAAAAACTCCAGCACAGAGAAAAGAACAAAGAAATAAACAAACGCAGTAGTTTGGCAGGTGTGGACACAGAATGAGCCACATTAGGTCCGGATCTGCAGACAGAAAAAAAACGAGCACATCGCTCTCAAACGCTGGCAGGTTGTTTACCAGTCAAGAGCTGTGGAACAACAGCACGGCTCTGTTGATAAATAAAAAGGAAAATTTACGTTCTCTGGACCCGGACCCATCAGCTGTTAGCTGTAAACAGACCACAGGGCTAATATTGCGGGTGTGTTTTTTTTTTTAATGTTTTAATTACCGGGTCCGTTTGTTTTGGAGAGGAAACTACCTCAGGAGGTAATTCAGCTCCGGGCAGAACCCTGTCAGGGCACTGAATTATGTTTAATGCCCTCAGGACAGTGTTACCTCTACACTAACAGATATGCAATTTTTTTTATTCCTTCTGCCATCAGGCTTTTGAATACTGCTGACAGCGGCAACTAGACATGTGCTAGGCATCTGTAAACCTCTGTATTTATTTATTTACTTTGTATTTATTATCTCATTATTTATTTATCTTCTTGAATTATGGTCCCTGCTTGGTCCATGTACTGTGACCTGTGTATTGGCTGCTTTGTACTGGTGCCCAAATGCAATATGATATCATTGACAGGATTTCTGAATGCTTGACTGACTTTTGTCTTGTTTGATAGGACTGGCAGGCTAAAACTGAATTACCCAACGGGGATAGATAAAGTTGTTTGAAGTTGAAGTGGAGAGGACCCAGAATAACTCTCATCAGCTGTTAGCTGTAAACATTAGCAGGACTAAAGTTGCAGTATGGCTGTGTTAAAGCTATAGAACAACATCACTGCGCTGTGATAACATTATGCTTTATTAAATATCACATAATTAACAAAATAGCTATTTAATGTCAGTCGAGTGACTGCTTACCTGACAACTGACTTGACTCATTCTCCAGCAGACAGGAAGTCAGCCTGCCGAATGCGGTGTGTGGTGAACGAATCATTCATGTCTGCTCTACAGCCCAGTGGCTGAACTGTCATGTGACAATTGACCAACTCAAATACAAAGACCCAAAGTTGTAAATTGCGAACTAATCATTTCTGTTTCCTGTGCTGAGGAGCCCATGCAGCTGCCGTGTGACGAGTGAACATAAGAGTCTGACTATTCACGCATGCTTGAAAATGAACGAATTACTCACTGAGACTACTCGTTTCTCCTGAGTCAAAAACAAAAAAAAGATTCGTTCAAATGAACGAAACGTTCATTAACAGATACAAAACTAGTGCCAGGTTAACATCAGAATCAGAATCAGCTTTATTGCCAGGTATGTGTACACATACGAGGAACATTGTGTAGTTGAGCGAGTACAACCGTTAAAAATATTGATAACTCTTTAAAGTTCTAACTATTGCTTGTCCGCTTAGTCATACTGTTTTGTCGGTGCCGTTAACGTTAGTTAGCAGACTGTCCCGGGTTTTGTGCCACTATTCCCCGCAGATCTGTCCTTCGAGGTGCAGCACGGGTGTTGGATATTGACCTTACCTGGGGTATCTCCCCATATTTATAAAACACGTCCACCACATCTTTGTTTCTCTCAAAGTAAACTCCCTCTTAAATACATTTATTGACATTTTTGAAGTATTTCCGAAGGATTCTAACTTGCGTCCTTCTCTTTGGTTCTGCTGGTATTCTTAAGGGTTGGACTGGGCTCATTGTCTCCCCAGTCCAGAGCCGGATCATGATTCAGGATCAGATTAGGATTATGCTTCAGGATGGACACATGGAGCAGAAGCATGGAAGCATTTTACCGGGAGAGGATCCTGGCCTCTGGCCCTGTCCATCAAAACCCGAAAAACTAAATTGGCTTTCAAACAATTAAAAGAAAATGCATATTTTTGTGTGGGTCCTCAGAGATGCAATCACTGATGGCATCCTGATGAGTGATTGTTTTTCAAATTAAAAAAATAAATTAATTAAGAGGAGTAAAGCTCGGGAAAAAAAAAACCAGGAGGAAAGCTGGTAGGGGCAGGATGGATCCACGCACCTAAACAGAGTGGCAAATAGTGGGCAACCAGTTGGGGGGAAGAGGGAGGGCTGGGAGGAAACAAGGAAAGTTGAGGCCAGTCTTTTGCTGCAAAAGAAGAGTTTTAATTTAAGTATAATCTCCAGTATCTCAAAGCTTTGTTCTTCTTTTTCAAGTTCATAGAAATTCATAGATTACTCTGTCCATCTAATATATTCCAATCAGAGGACTGGACACACAATTACAGACAAGCTGAAAATTGAAAACAGCTTTAGACTTACACTATCTGACTGGTACTATATATGCCTTAGTTTAGATTAGTTCATGTTATACCAATTACTCAAAAATGCAAGAATGCACTGTATGTAACCCACAGCAAAACGAGTTATTTTCACTCATTAGGCCAGAAAATAAACCCTGTGTAGTGAAACTGTCCCATTAGACCAAATGTCCAAATCACCCTACCTCATCATGCTTACTTTAAATTTAGTTTGGATGAAAATCCACAAAAGGATTTTTTCTGCACTGGTGCACTTCTCTTTTGTCTATTTACAGTTGATATCAAAACTCAACAACACGTATTCAGCTCCTGCCCCCCCTGTTGGGGTGCAAACTAGATCTTAATGCATGCAAGCTCTCTTAAATTATGCAGATCAATACCATCGATCGACCTGATCACCTGGATCGATGACTCCCTCTGACTGGAGAGGAGGGGAGGGGAGGGGAGGGAAGGGAAAACGGTGCATTCTGGGTTGAAATAAGATGCAGGCACTGTCCGCAAGTGAAAGAACGCTGTCACCAGGGTGGAGGCTTCACTCCAGCCAATAAGAGGGAGGCTGTGATTTGGAGGGCGGAGCAGAGACGCACGCTCTCCTTGCATAAATGAAAGAAGAACACTGCAGCTTCCCTTAACGAACACCTCTAGACATTATAACTTCGCTGTGAGACGGTAAGTTTAATGCGTTTGATAGTGTGTGTGTCGCTCTGTGTGTTAAAACCTTTTCATTGTGCGCAGGTGAGGCTGGACGCCGAGGCTGCTGTTGCGGGCATGCTAATCTCGCCTTGTATTTGTCCTTAGAAGCTGTGCAATGCTCCTACTTTATTTTGTTTTGCATTGTTTGCAAACCTGGCAGCTTGAGTTATATTATAGGAGAAAGTTGTTGTTGTTGAATAGGTGCAGGAATGGCGAGGGACAAGTGTTACTTTACCAGCAGCAGTAAGCTAAAGTTAAAATGCTGTCAGCTTCACACTGCAGGTGCATCTTTTTCAACAATGTAGCAGAGTTGTCATGCTGCAAACCCATTGTGTCTGATTGACAAACCCACTTATTTGTCTTTGACTGTATGCTCCAGATCAACTGTGTCAGTGTACATCTGAAGGTTTTTCCACATAACTTCCATGAGGCCTCCAACTCAATTGATTGGATAATGTGCCAGCCTCATTTAGCTGTCATTTGTAAATGATCAATTCAAACAGCCAGACTCATAACTACAGGCAGTGATACCTACTAAGTGGTGGCGGCAGCAGTGTTGTAGTTGTGGGATGACGAGGATCAGTGTTGCTGAACTAGTAAGAACTGTCTCTGAAAATGTCTTTGAACGTGATTTGGTTTTTTTTCTCTCCTGCGCAGTCAAAAAAAGCCACCATGTCTGACAAGAAGGCAGTGATAAAGAATGCTGACATGTCTGATGACATGCAGCAGGATGCAGTGGACTGTGCCATGCAGGCTATGGAGAAGTACAACATTGAGAAGGATATTGCCGCCTATGTCAAAAAAGTACTTAAGATTAATCTCAAACTGCTGCAAATGTGACATTTATTGGAACCTGTTGTAAGTTGCCTTATTTGTGATATGCTAATAATGTTTGTATCCCCTGCAGGAGTTTGACAAGAAGTACAACCCCACGTGGCATTGCATTGTTGGGAGGAACTTTGGCAGCTACGTGACGCATGAGACGAAGCATTTCATCTACTTCTACCTGGGCCAGGTGGCCATTCTACTTTTCAAGTCCGGCTGAAATCTAAATATGTCCTCCTAAAACTACTTTTAATTCAGCCCTTAACACTTTTGTGCCACGCTGTACATTTGCTACCACTTTTCTGCAGACATTCTTACCTCCTGGTTTCATGCTTGCTTCAGTCTGTTATTGTTTGCCACTTACAACACAACCACCATCGGCGGATGGCGCTTTAGTGATGCCTGGACTGGTGATGTGCTGTTCATAGAAAATGTCTTGCCTATACCAGCTCTCAGTCAGCATTTGCTCATCTGACAGACTTGCCATGACCTCATAATTTCCGGGTATTCTTTTCTCAGTGCAGTGATGCGCGGGCCTTGTACATTGTTTCATATGGGTATGTTGTATAATAACTTATTTTCATGACATTAAAATGAGCAACAGAGTTTTCTTTGAAATGCCGTTCTTTAATTTTCAGTGTCAACTGAGATAGAATAAAAATGCCATGACTGTTGCTTACACTTAATAAAAAGAATACGATCTAAGATGTAAGGTTTTGTACATGCTTCAACATTCCTGTTTCATTTTAGTTGTGATTATTAACAATGTTACTGCTGTGTGTATATCTGCAATGTAATTTAGGGTGCAGTTTGGTATTGTGATTATTTTCAACATGTTGAGCACAAAACAACTTTGAGACTGTAAATTGGTTCAAAATGTGTACGCGTGCCTTGAATCTGTTTCACTTGCATGTACTATGACCACATGTCTTGATGTCCTGTCAGGCAAGCAAGTCTAGGTTTGTTTTGTTTTTTTTTCCTTCCAGACTGGTTTTACATACTCTAGGACAAATTTTGTTGGAGGCAGGGTACATACTGCCTTTTCAGAATGGGCAGATGTGGTCACTTCCTCTGCTTGTGTCCACAAAATATCCATCTGTGTATTGTTTGTATGATTTAAGTTTGGTGGCAAATGTGTTTATTCACTGGGAATAAATAAAGCTGTTGAATAATAAAAGCTGAGAAAATTGAGACTTGTATAACACTGGAAGGCTTCTGAGGTGAATTAGTTTCTATAGTTGTGTTTGAAGCGTTCAAGGAAACATGGGACTAGAAATATCCAGCAGAGGGAAGTATAACATTAACAAAACAGTACACTTTCCAGGTATATGTGACTTTGTTTATAGTACTTTATACTATACTACCCTACAAATGTAAAAAGCTGAAGTGAAAAGGGGGTTTTAAAGTCTTTTTCAAGGTGACAGGGTAGCATTCCTTTATTAGTATGTGTTATGGGACTCTTTGTTTTTTACATTAAAAAAATACTGGAACACACTGGCATCAGCGCATCACAAGCATGTGAGTGTGAAACAATGTTCTTCTGTTTCTGATTTGTATATTGCTGGTGAGAGATTGAGCAAATAATTGAGTTACAACAAACAGTTGTCTTTGAAGAATTTATTAATAGAAGAGAAAACACAGAAGTACTACAACACGTATACAGCTGGTCCAGAGACCTGCTGCTTAGGGCAGCTTCGGGCGTCTGGCCCTCAGCAAAGGGATGCATAATCATTTACACAGTCTAGGTTTCTATGTTTTGGGGAACAGAGATCCTCTCCCGGCCTTGAATGAACATTCAAGGAGAGGAGAGGGAAACGCGGAAACAATACCACAGCTCTGACCTAAACCCTAGTAAATGTGGACAGACTAATATAAAGAGTATATTGATAAAGAGAAGTTAATAGTGAGAGAAAAGGTTAAGGATGAAAAACAATATACAGATATGTACAACATAAACACTAATAGTAATAATAATAATAATTTAAAAAGAACATGTATAAAAGATTAAATGTAGGAGGAAACAATTTTCAGAAAACACAGAAAACCTTCTTTGTTGCTCCCCCTGAAACTAGCTACAACATACTGACCATGATAGAACACACAATCAATCTTCAGAAATCAAATCCATGTCATTCAGTGATGTGATCTACTCTCTTTGGTGATGATCTGCATTTATGACTTTATTATGTATTGCAACCGACAATATAGATCTTATTTTGAAGTTACTGGATCTTTTTTTGGATAAACGTGTTCACTTCAGTTGGCTTTTGTCTCTTCTTCATATTCTGTTTTAGAAGACATGAGTCAAGAAAACCAAACATGACCAAACCTCAACATGTTACATTGGTTTTTAACAAGACATTTTAACACATGGTACAATACAGATCCTCTTCTTGATTTTATAATCTACTTTGAATTCTTAATTTATGCTCCTTCTAACTGGTGATTTACAAAACATGATTTTTTTGGTCACTTATATGCTGCAGATATTACATAAATATGTAAAAGGGACAATTGTAAAAATTGTTTAATCTTTTGATACTTATTTTAACCCTCTGAACTTTCTCTTGTAATGCTGTATTTTGACATTGTTATATTGTTTAATTAAATGTAATTTATGACAGTTTGCAGTGGTGGAATGTAATTAAGTATATTTACTGTACTCAAGTGAGTATTTTCTTTTCATGACACTTCTACTTCTACTCCACTACTCTCATTAATCTCTTATCTGACAGCTTTAGTTACTTTACAAATTAAAATGTTTGCTTTCAAAACATATGTTGAGTTTATAAAGGTACCAAAGTACAGATAAAACGAATAGTTGATTCATCACTGTCATTATTTTAATTTATTTATAATAATTTTGAGGTTAGGACTCTTGGTTGGACAAAAAAAAAGCATTGTGAAGGTGTCAGTTTGGGCTCTGGGTAACTGATGGCATTTCTCACTATTTGTTTTCAAACCAAACAATTAATTGATTAATTGAGAAAAGAATCATCACATTAATCCATAATGAAAGCAATCATTAGTTGCAGTCCAATACAAAATACTGTAGTTAAACATGAGCTCGACTCTTACCTATTACAGCAATAAAATCCTGCTTTTATATTAATGCATAATTTATACTTTTCTAATGATATATGATAAAGGCACAGGTGACATTTTTCTGCATTGAGTAGACTACTTTTAATACTTTAAGTATATTTTCCTGACTGTATTTTTACAGTATGACATCAGTAGGCCTACTTTTACTTAATTAAAGGATACTTCTTCCACCACTAGTGAGGGAAAGGATGAAACTGGGTACTGAGTGACTGGAAACTGAGCTCTAGGTGTTGTGTGTCTGGTTTACACAGCAGGGGGCAGTCATGAGCCTGACATTCAGATGTGAAGCTTGAAAAGAAGGGCGAGAACCACCAAGCAAATAAAATACTTCCGAGTGCAAAAGTATGGCTGCTCAAACCGGGTTGTCACCACAGGCTCATGTGAGGCGCAGCGATGTCCCCGTTTTCCCCCCTGTGGCTCTGTCCGCGGAGGCCGCCCCGTTCACGCCGCTCCGTACGGACGGCTGGCAGCTCGGCTCGCTGTCGGACGCCGAGAAACAGTTTTCCCGCTGCGCCGCGAGGCTCAGAGCCCTGCGAGCAGACTCGGACCAGCTCAGAGAGGAGCTCAACCTGCTGTTCGACCAGCTCCTGTCCGAAAACTACAACAAAACCTTCGAGCCCAGTATCAACATCCGACCAGAGGTAATCGTTTTGACCTATAACGTTATATGCCTAATGTTTCTGTTTGAAACCATGAATTGGTACTTCAGAGCAAACTCAAGTGGGTGTGACTGAGCAACCCAACCCGTTAAAGATGCCTGAACACTGAAGATGTACTCATAAAAATGCAATTTATTTAACTCTCTTGCATCAGTAACTGCCTATGCCTGAAAACAACAAGCAAATGAAAGCAAGTAGTGTGATCAAAGGTCAGGTAAAATTTGATTTTGTCCTAAGTGAAAACATTCTGCGGAGGACAACATTACTTTAATCTGTGTATATACACCCTATCAACCACCTAGAGGCCACACAAAACACCGTAGCAGCCAACATATGCCCTCACAACATCAAAGCGACCAACATGGAAACAACCACCCATATCAGAGC
The DNA here is from genome assembly GCF_014851395.1 of Micropterus salmoides. NCBI lineage: Eukaryota > Metazoa > Chordata > Actinopteri > Centrarchiformes > Centrarchidae > Micropterus > Micropterus salmoides. Next base: position 24,054,193 of record NW_024044681.1, read on the forward strand.
CACTAGCCGCCTCCCTGTGAGAGCAACTTATAAAGAACCCTGTAAGTCAAGTCTTGCTCTGGCAGTAAACGCACTTAAAATTTACTTCAAAAAAGGATGCAAATAGGAAAGCCAAACTCCTTCAACATATGTGACGTCAAGGATTTTTTTGTTTTACTGTTGCTCTACTTATTTTCCATTGCAGGACGTGTGCAGTTTGTTGAAACACGTCAGTTGTCTTGTGCCACTGAGTCAAGAACATCTAGTCATCAAACTCTGCCAGCTGGTGCATCATCTGCTCAATCAGCTAAAGGTAACACACAGCCTTTAGGACCAGAAGTCGAGATTATACTACTCATCGACTCATGTGCCAATAAACACTGCACTTTCAAGCTGGCCATGTCCTGCTTTTTCTTACTTACTCACTGTTTCTTTAGGTGATAATGGATGAGAAGACATTGGATGTGTTGGTGAACTATACCGCCAGTGCGCTGAAAGTGTGCAGTACGTGGACACACTCGGATATCCTCCTGGCACTCTCCACAATAGTGTATGGGAATGGACCTCAGTGCCACCATGTAGGTATTTAAACAAGCCCTGTGGAAGTGTATTGTAATATATGATAACTGTGAAATATTTACAATGAGATTTTTCTCATTCATAGCACCTCAGCAACTTGTTGGGTGAAGATGGAGTCCTCCTGCTGTATAGTTCCCCATCTCAGGCAAATTTGGAATTACGCCGTGTTGCTCTTACATGTATGGCCAACATCTGTCTCAGGTAGGTCACTGTTTGTCCGATCTAATTTCTTTGAGTTCGGGTTCATCACTCTCAATGTTGGAGGCAGAACAAATGAATATGGACATTTTGGGTGCAGCGGAGATGAAGCAGTTGAACATCAACTTTCAATATCCCCATTGAGATGCACATTACAAGAGGGGAAATTAGATATTGTACCGTCCCTCAACAAGAAGCTACAAGACGATAGCTGGGTTCGCTCGCACTTTATTACAGAACAAAATACAGGCTACTGTGGGCTGTAGCCATCTCCAAAAAAACCAAACCTGGCTGTCAGCAGTGTACTACACACGCTAACACCCTCATGTTATCAACTCTGTGCCCCTCTGCTAACACACACACACTCCCCAAGACTAGCAGGAACAACAGCAACATCCGTCCCCATTAAATCTAGAAAATAAACGATTGACAGGCTTCTAGGCATATCACACATTCACTGACATCGTGGAAAACACAGTGAGTACGATAAACAGACCTTTCTGCCCTAGCTGAATATAACAGCCTTAACACAGTGACATTATAACATAACAGCTAACACCAACATGTCACCCTGTCCCTTATAATGTTTAGACTGTAAGACCTTGTCTGGAAATTGCATTTACTTTGCATGTCAATAGAGATTTTAAGGATTTTATTTGAAGCACTGAAAGCTTGTAGTTTTGCAGAGGGCTGCAGCTGTTTTCAGCATGGATTTCTAACCGTTACAGTGGGTTCCAATGAGGCCCCAAAGTCATGGCAAAAAATGGCAAAACCTCCATAGAGACTTCACCAAACTGCTGCTGCAACATAGTCCACCACTCCCCCATCTGTGCCAATAAGAGCATGTTGCTCCATAACTGCTGGATGTGTTTAAAAAACAAATGCTTTCTTAAAAGTATGCCATGTCAAGGTGATGTAATCGCAGTGTTGTGCTGACAATTTATTCATTCTTTTAACCTTGGTTGTAATGGCTGGCTTGTTCTTCTCCAGGATCCCTGGTCAGCCACCTTTGGATGATCAATACAGAAGTGTATCTTTCAGCGTCTTCCTGAAAACACTGCAGTCACCCAGACCTCCCAACACCGATGAGCTCTTCTACTGCATGGTACGGATAATTACGGAAAATAAGTTGGTTGTGTAGAAAGAGTTCAATGGGGGGAAAAATACATGTAATCATAGTTGACCAATGCCTGCCCTTGTATCTACTGTGCAGGTGATCCAGGCAACACTGAAGGGACTCCAGTGTTGCCTCTCAGGTGGGAAGTGGAAGTTTGGTGGAGGAGAGGAGCTTGGGTCTGTACTGGCCTCACTTAAGGTGCAAAATTGTAACACATTTACAGATTATTTTATTGTATTATCATTTTATGTCCTTTTTCCTGCATAAACACTACATGACAGTTTAAATGAGTTTATATAATGTTTTTTGCAGAGACTCATGTTCCAGGGAGTTCCTGGTGTGAGTGTCGAGTGGCCACCTGTGCTTTACCCAGCGCCTCTTCCTCACTACGAGGGTCTCTCTGCACTGAAACCCACGGAACCACCAAAACCCTCAGAAGCACCAAAGGATGCCGCTGTGCCAGGCAAGACCTCAGGGGTAAGACAAGCCTTCACTTTTGTTGGTATAAGTTGTAGTAAGGACTTTCTATATCAGTGATGAAACACACATTTTTGGTTTAAATGTTTTTCACGTCTTACTTCAGAATAAAAAGAGGAAACCCAGAGGAAAGGGGAAGAAGATGAGCACAGAGGAGAGCAGAGGGGACGATGGAGAGGAAGATGAACGAGAGGCAGTGTCTGCACTTGAGAAAGGGGGGAGAGAGGGAGGCAGAGTCGAGGGGGAGTCCTGGTCTAAACCCTCTGCCCCTTCTCTCTACCCCTCCTGGAAAAGAACCAGCTCTGACTCTGAGTTTTCCGACCCAGAAGGCAATGCACAGAGTAAATTAAGGTAAAGAGAGACACTGCTCATATCCTCGCATGTTACCACCATCTTTTTTTTTTTTTTGTTAGTACAAGCATGTGTGTTTTTTCTTTTACTTAAAGCTGAAGCTATTTTCCTTTGCATGCATTTCATTACTACAAGCTAATGTCTTGAAAAAAGTTACATTTGAGGAACAAAACTAACTTTATGCATTGTTATGACCTGGCTCAACAGGCCACAACAAAAGGGAGACACACCATGGTAAATGTTTAACAAAATATATTTATTTAACTCAAAATAAGCCAAATTAATACTTGTACCAATGTAAAGGTGATAAAGTATGGGGTATGAACATCAGTGGTTTCAGTCATGTCATGGCAGCATGATGGATGCATGGAAGATGTGTGTAAGGGTGTTGTAATGTGCAAGAAACAATAACCACAACTAAAACAGCATGTCCAGAAACCAAAGCAAAGTTGGAACCTGTGGAGGGAAACAGAGGGCTGTAAGTTAGCATGGAGGTGTGTGACCTCAGTCCAGCAGCATCAGCCTTAAGAATGAGTAAGGCATTAAAAATACTCTACAGGGCAATTATGTTGCATTCCAGGCAACTCGGAACTGGGAAATTTCCAACCTCCAAACTAGAAAAACTATCCTGGAACACCACTTGAAGTCGGATTTTCTACTTGTGAACACGAGTAGCAGCCGAATGACGTCACACAACAGTGTCAGCTCCCATGGAAGCACACATTGTAAATGGTAAACGATAAACTAAAAGGCAAATTAAAGTATTAAATTAAAAGAATGCATACTAGTATCAAAAAGTAAAACTTTTTTTCTGCATGTAAATTGATGTAGAAATATGTTGTCAGTGTTATTAGGTTGCTGGTTACAGTAAACAATCTCTGAAAGACATCTTTTCTGCCCAAAAGTTATTCAGGAATATGTTAAAATGGCCAGAAATATGAAAACATTTGAAAATATAGCCAACAACTTTTGCAGACTTTTCAGGATTACCAACTGATGTAGCTAGAAGGATACACATTTAACAAGTAGCCTAACGTATATTTGTCACTTGTTTTTAATAAAATGGCCATCCTTCTAATTTACACCAGGTGCACTGCTGAGGGTGTAACTGTGCATAAACTTGCCAAAGAGACATAAGGTTGTCACAGTCAGCCATGTTTGTTTAAATTTAGCGTCCTGCACCACCATGCAACTGAAACACTTTAAGGTCGGAAGTTGGAAATTTCAATTTGGAAATTTCTCAGTTCCGACCGGTCTGGAACGCAGCAACAGTCCAGGTGCCCAGAGTTACTGCAATCACTCTCAGCTCTTCGCCTGCAAGAGATAGAGAGTGGCCACGCCCACACATGACCCTACAGGGCGTCACAGCATTAAAAGATTTACATGTTGACAAAGTGAATGGATTGGGTGCTTTTCCTCAGTTTGTAATACTTCAACACTTCCTGCATGTATGAGTGAGAAATCTAGGTCATATATATATATATATACTGCAGTATTTTTCTCTTTCAGGCTTTACCACGGTCGGGTGCGTCAGGCAGCACTGCACTGTCTTCTAGCGGTGATGAAAGGTGTAGAGAAGAGGACTCTGTACGGGTACTGGTCCTCCTTTATCCCTGACTCTCCGATTGGGGGACCGCCGCCTCTAACTCTTCTCACAATTATACTGAAGGACCCCTCGCCAAAGGTACAACATTACCCTCACTCATGTTACAATCCTCCTCAGCACGTATGGCTGTAGCATCTCTTTTCTCTCCTTCCAGGTGCGTGCTAGCGCGCTTCAGGTGTTGTCGGCCATGCTGGATGGCTCCCGTCAGTTCCTGGCCGTGGCTGAAGATACGGCGTCTCCTCGTACATCTTACACCCCTTTCTCCTTCTCGCTGGCCACTGCCGTCAGAGAACTGCACCGCTCTCTCAGTCTGGCTCTGCTGGCTGAGACCTCGCCTCAGACCCTCACACAGGTCATAAAGGTATGATAACATGCCCTCAGCCCAAGCCTGAACCCTGAGACAGAAAGTTTGACCTTCTGGGGGTGCTAAATGAAAGTCGGGAGATCACCAAAGTCATAAGGATGAATATCTGTGCCAACTTTCATGGCAGACAATCTGGCAAAAAATATTTCATTCTGGACCAAAAAAAGATGGGCTGGCTGAAACGTACACCTCTTAAATTCAGTTCATAAAAGAGAATGAGCATGAAACAAGTTGTGTTTTAATGTATTGAGAGATTTTCCCCACCTCTCCTGTCTGTTAGTGTCTGGCCTACCTGGTGGCGAACGCTCCCTACCACCGTCTCAGACCTGGTCTGCTTGGCCCGCTCTGGAAGCAGCTGCGTCCCTATGTGCGCCACAGAGGTCTGTATTTCGTCAGTGCACACAGTGTTTACAGTAAAACATGCGTCTTTTAATACAACTGCTTTCTGTCTTTAGACGTGAATGTCCGAGTGTCAGTCTTGACACTTTATGGGGCCCTGGTGACGACTCAGGCTCCTCTCCCCGAGGTGCAGCTCCTCCTCCGACAGCCGGAGGGCAGCAGCTCTGGCTCTTTCTCGCCGCAGGACTCTGCTCTCAGCTGGAGACAAAGAGACGGCGTGTCCTCGCCCTCTCGTGCACCATTCACACCCTCCCAGCAGAGCTCGCGCACACACTCCCCCCGCGTTCCCCGCACGCCGGTGGAGGAGGACAGCGCCCCGCCATGGCTGCTGCAGCTGTGTGTGTTGCTGGTGACTCAGCCCAGAGAGGACCAATCAGACGGCGAGGGAGCGGGGACAGGAGAAGGCGCCGCTTTAGAGCCCTCCCCTGTCCGACTAGAAGCTCTACAGGTGAGAGATGATAGGTGAGACAGGAAGAGACGAGACATTGCAGAAGGTGTATTTTATTATTATTTTTAATGCATCCTGTGTGTTTCAGGTCATGTCCCACCTGGTGCGTGGGTATTTCTCTCTAGCCCAAGCATGTCTGTGTGAGATCGGGCACGTGAGCGCTCGCTGCCTCGGGGAGACAGACCCCTCCATACAACTGCACGGAGCAAAGGTAACACCTTGTAGTTTCTCTCAGTGCCCATCTGTAAGTGACCTTCACACCACTCATGGTTTGTGTGTGCTTGCTTGTCTTCCAAGATTCCACATTACAGGTGGTTTAAAGGACCATTTTTGAAAATGAATATTTAGAAATGACATAAGAAAATATGTCTTTGTCTTTTATTTAGTTACTAGAGGAGTTGGGGACAGGAATAATCCAGCAGTACAGAGCAGAGAACAACGTGCCAGAGAGCTCACGAGTCCCTATGAGTCAAGTAAGTACAAACTGTCTCTATACTATAGACTAGTGTTAATTTTGTCAGCCATTTTAAAATGTAGTCTTAGTCTTAGTAAGGGGAGAAAAAATTTCAGTTGACTAAAGGTCTGGGTGTTTTAGTCAAAAGGAAATCAAAAGTATTTTAGTCTAGTTTTAGTCATTAACCATCAAGAAAAAAAACTACCGCAGAATGAACTGGGGGGGGGGTAACTGACTAATATATTTGTTTACTTTCGTCTGACGAAAGTAACACTACTATAGACAACTGTGATGTATGAATGTGTTTTCGTTTCATACATGCATTATGTGGGCATGATATAGGTGGTGCTGTTTTGGTCAGAAGTCTTGAGTGGTCCGCTGAACGGAGCACTGCAGAACGAACAGCATCCCACGCTGCAGACGAGCGCCTGCGACACGCTCTCCACCATCCTGCCACAGGCCTTCGCACAGCTGCCCGTGAGTTCCCCTACGACTGAACACTTTCTTCATAGCTGAGACTGAGCTTCATTGGTCTTATTCGTGTGACGTTTAATTTTGCTTTAAAGGACAAGACCCAGCTGATGTGCATCACCATGCTGCTGGGGCTTACCTACAGTGAAAACTATCTGGTGAAGACTGCAGCTGTCAGGGCGTTGGGAGTCTACATACTGTTCCCCTGTCTGAGAGAGGTAGAACCAGCACCTGTGAGCATACTGAGCACCGTGCAGCATGTTTCTCACCCTAACAGATTGTGTTTATTTCTGTCTCTCCCTCCCTTTTCAGGATGTGATGTTCGTGGCAGACACAGCAAACACTATCCTTGCTGCCCTAGATGATCGCTCTCCAAATGTCCGTGCCAAGGCTGCCTGGTCCCTAGGCAACCTCACAGACACGCTTATAGTTAACATGTAAGAAAACATGGATACAATGTGCTGAGTGAATGCTTGCTATTTATAATGGTACAGTAAAGAAATCTGATCTTGAAACCATTAAGGCATGGATCCACTTATGTTTACTAATATGTTTTTA